>NW_026294606.1:120741953-121341953 GCF_007827085.1 Peromyscus californicus insignis
ATTTATGTGTGTGTCACACATGAACAAAACTGGAGTAATTCAGCAAGGCGGTTTCTTTTTGTAAAAAGGATGGTTGTATCGGGACCCAAACCCAGCCAGTGAGCACAGTCAGGCAAGATGGCCTCCTGTCTTCTGTTCCTGGTGGAGGCAGCGACTGCCAGTTATCCCATTGGCCACACCTCTACAATCTGATGAGACTGGCTAATGAGGCAGGTGGAAGGGGGAGGTTCAGAAACTACAGACACTCGCCAGTTAGGCTTACTACCTTTGTAGAAAAAACCTTTTTCACATGTATATCGGTATGTTTATGTGAATGTATCCCACCCACATACTTGTGTGGGTCCCCTTAGAGGCTGGAAGAGGGCTGTTGATCCCTCAGAGCTGGAGTTAGTTGTAGGAGGCTGTGGACCACATGCCGTGGATGTTGGGAATAAAACTTGGGTCCTCTGGAAGAACAGCAAATGCTCCTAACTGCTGAGCCACCTCTCCAGCCCCAATATCTTTATAATAATTTAACCCTCACAATGATCCTACACGGTAGGCACTACTATTTTTCTCATACCAGCAGTGAAGAAACTAGGATTTGTATTGTTGACATAACCGCACGCCTCAGGCTTGACCTGGAGCACCTGCACAGATCAGCTCCTGGTGTGTACAGCAGACCTTGATCGAGGGACTAGGTACTTTCATTCTCAGTTTCTTGTTCTGCTCATCATTTCCTGTGGATACTTTTGTTACCTTTGTTTAAACAAGTTCATTATGTTCTGAGATGTTACCCAGTTTCTATGTAAGAAACCACGCGTTCATTTTGTAAACTGGTGACGCACAGGAAGAGGGGGAAACCCTCTCGTATCCCAAGTGGATAGATGTAGAAATAGGGGCCCTGTGGGCACAGGCAGGATGGCAACAGGACCTGGTAGAAGGAAGTTTAGAAAAGGTAGGGATGCCAAAGAGACCAAGGAGGCGAGGGGTTGGGTGCCCATCCCAGGATGGGTGCTTGGCCCTTGTGAGACAGGCCCCGTGTGCTGGATGACAAGTTGACTTTTGGAGTCACAGTGTATTTATAAATGGCTGGAACATGACTGGACACCTTCTGGTCTGGGGTGGTGATACTTAATATTGTCATCTCGACAGGACCTAGAATGACGTAGACAAGCTATGAATGAATGATTGCCAGGATTAGGTTGAAGAGAGAAGACCCATCTTAACTGTGGGCAGCACCATCATGTGGGCTGGGGTTCTGGAGTGAATGAAAAGGAGAAAGTGAGCTGAGCACCAGCATTCATCTCTGTCCTTCTGGATTGTGGATGTGACCAGCTGCCTCACCTTCCTGCCGTCCTCCTTTCTCTGCCATGATGGATTGTACCCTCAATTTGTGAGTCAAAACACACCCTCCCTTTCTTAAATTGCTTTAGTCACAGAAACAAGACTAGGAACTAATACAAAGGCTACACCTGCAAATACCTTCACATTTAACATTTGTCGTAGCTACATTTGTTTTGTGTGTGTGTGTGTGTGTGTGTGTGTGTGTGTGTGTGTGCATACATGCACACCATGGTGGGTATGTGGAAATCAGGGGACAGCTTGTGGGAGTTCTCCTACTATGTGGGTCCCAGGAACCAAACTCGGGTCATCAGGCTTGGCTGAGCCATACTGTAAGCCATATTGTACCCCCTTTAAAATGCTTTTCCTTTCATAAGGTCCAAGAGCAGGCTGTCACAGACATTGCCACAACAATTCATCCCTAAAGTCCCAGGAAACAGTTATTATTAGCACATTCTACTGATGAGAAAACTGAGATGTTAAGCAAAGGCTGAAGACATGCAGAAGGCACAGCTTAGACCCGGCCTTTAGGCTGGGCTCTACGCTGGGAATTTCTCCTCCTCCTTCCCCCTCCCTTCCCTCTCTCCCTTCCTCCCTCCCCCTTCTTTTTCTGTTGTTCTGGGGTGAGTTAGTTACTTTTCATGTTGGTGTGACAAAATATACCTGAAAAAGCTTAGAGGTAGGTTATCTTGTTTTGTGGCTTAAGGTGTTTCTGCCTCAGGAAACTGACGAAGGGAAGCTGCCATGTTTAACACCAGAAACGGAGTGGAGGATCAGGAAGTTTATTACGTCGATGGGGTCTGGGGAGTTGTCTCTGTAACTGCACAGAGGTTGCCGGCATTTATGGGCTTTTCAGCATTACATCATCAGTGGGCTTAAGTTTCTATCAGCCTTAGAGGATCCCAAGACTTGAGATCAAAGGAGACATTCCTTTCTTGTGGCCAGGCCTGTTTCCAGAAGCAAGTAAAGGATGTGGAAGTCGGGCTATTTGTCCTTTCTGTAAAACAGGATAATTGCTGACCACTGTTTTACCAGACAACCCGAGGAGCCGTTTTCTCCCGATGGTCTCTGCACATCTGTTTCCTCCCTTTGTTTGTTCCGACTTCATTTCCTTTTTCATCAGGGCAGAGAGGGCATGGTAGCAGGAGTGACAGGTGACTGGTCACATTGTATCCACAATCAGGAAGCAGAGGGTGATGAACGCTGGTGCTCAGCTGGCTGCTTTCTTTTCCCTTTGTGTTCAGTCTAGGATCCCTGCTCATATGATTGTACTATCCACATTCAGGGTCCACCTTCCTCAATTAATCCTATCTGGATACACTTTTACAGACACGCCCAGATGGCCAGAGGGATTACAAACCCAGGGAAGCTGATGGTAAAGATGAACCAGAACTTGGAGGTTGGACCCAAGGCCTCACATGCACTAGGCAAGGAAACCACCACTGAGCTGTATCTCCAGGCTATCTCTCTCTCTCTCTCTCTCTCTCTCTCTCTCTCTCTCTCTCTCTCTCTCTCTCTCTCTCTCTCACACACACACACACACACACACACACACATATATGTATATATGAAATAGGAATAGAAACCCTAACACAACACAGAAATATAAATAAATACTGTCTTAGTTAGAGTTTCTGTTGCTGGGAAGAGACACACCTTGACCGTAGCAGCTCTTATAAAGGAAAACATTTAATTGAGGTGGCTGGCTTACAGTCCAGAAGTTTCAGTCCATTATCATCATGGTGGGGAGCATGGCAGTGTGCAGGCAGACATGGTGCTGGAGATGTAGCTCAGAGTCCTACATCTTGCAGGCAACAGGAAGTCGACTGAGACATTGGGCGGTATCCTGAGCATAGCAAACCTCAAAGCCCGTCCCCACAGTGACACACATCCTCTAACAAGGCCATATCCCCTCCAACAAGTCCACACCTCCTAATAGTGCCACTCCCTATGAGATTATGGGGGCCAATTACATTCAAACTACCATAGGTTTGTAGCTATAACATAATGCAAAAGGCATTTGGTCTAACATCAAAAGTCTCCAGTCTATCACAGTCTCAACAATGTTTAAAAGTCCAAAGTCTCGTCTGAGAATCATGCAATCTCTTAACTGTAATCCTCTATAAAATCAAAATAAAAAAGATCACATATTATCAATGGCACAACATATACATAACCATTTCAAAAGGTAGGGAAGGGAGCATAGTGAGGAAATACTGGACCAAACCAAGACCGAAAACCAGCTGGGCAAACTCCAAATTCTTCATCTCCATGTCTGATATCAGAATGCTCTTCAGATCTTCAACTCCTTTCAGTTTTGTTGACTGCAACATTTTTTTTTTCTCTTGGGTTGGTTCCACTTCCTGTTGGCAGCTGTTCTCAGCAGGCATCCCATGACTCTGGCATCTCCAAAATCTTGGGGTCTTCAAGGCAATCCAGGCTTCATCTTCACAGCTTGACACAATGGCCTCTCTGTGCCTTTATGCAGGGACACCCCTGACACACGTCTGGCCTCAGTGGCTTTCTTTAGTTGCAGAAGGAGATTCCATAACTTCTTTCTTGTGTCCTTGACTCTAAAGCCAGAACCATGTGGCCAAAGCTGTTGCTTGCTGGGGCTGGAACATGACCCCTTGTTCAATTACATCTTCACTAGCTTTCTGTGTTTTTTTTTAAAATTTTATATTCATTGGTGTTTTGCTTGCATGTATGTCTGCATAAGCATAAACATGTCAGATCTTGGAGTTACAGACAGTTGTGAGCTGCCATATGGGTCTGGGAATTGAACCTGTGTCCTCTGGAAGAGCAGATAGTGCTCTTAACTGCTGAGCCATCTCTCCAGCCCCAGTTTTTTTTTTTGTTTGTTTTGTTTTTTTGTTTGGGTTTTTTAACTTTTTTAAAATTTATTCTTTGTGTTTTTCACATCATGTCACCTGATCGCCCCCCCAAACACACACAATTAAACAAAATAAAATTTAAGAGAAAAAAAGGAAAAAAGAAGGGGGAGATTTCATCCTAGAAGCTGCAGTGTGGCACAGGTGAGTCACACAGTAAACCCCTTTATCCATACATTTTTATATGCAGGCATTTGTCAAAAAGAGTCACTGGTCTGGCTCGAGGCCCCTGGTCTACGCTACACTATTGATGCTGGGTCCTCACTGGTACTCTTCCTGGACATCCTGTTGACGCCCTGTGTAATGGAGACCCTGCTGCAGCCCCGAGTCTGAAGGTCAACCCCCCCCTACACCCAACCCTGTGTTCCAGCAGATCACAGATAGGGTGGATATTGGGGTGTGCCGACACATAGCCCTGGTTTTGGGCCTGGGAAGTTGCAGGGTTGGTCAGCCTGCTAACTCTCCCCTGTCTTCGCCACCAAGGTGAGCTCTCCAGCATTGCCTTGGCTACTTCACCCCTTGCAGTGATGAGCAAGGGGCCTGGCCAGTTCTCCTGCTTTCACATCCTCAGGGTCGGTTCTCCCACACCTACACCTGCAGGGCCAGTTCTATGTTGCCCAGGTGAGGTGTAGGGGCCACTCTTCTGATCCTGAGTGCTGCAGCAGATGAGGGGCAGGGTCAGCTCTCCTGCACTTATGACCTCAGGGTCAGCTTTTCCACCTGCCTCAGGTGTTGATGGGCTGGGGGGTGAGCATCTCTTCCTTACCTATGCTGCCACCTGACAAATGAGTATTGGGGACAGCACAGCTCTCCCATGCTCACAACTTCAGGGCTGGCTCATCCACACCTCTGCCAACAGAACAAGCCCTGTACCGTGCCTGGGCAGCACAAGAGAGCCAACCCTGTTGGTGGAGGTATGGGTGAGCCAGCCTCAAAGTTGTGAGCATGGAAGAGCTGTCCCTATTATGAATTTGTCTTGTGGTGGCATGGGTGAGAGATGCCCTTCTCTCCCCCCAGTACTCAACAACACCACTTGAGAAAGGTGGGAGAGTTGACCCTGAGGTCATAAGGGCAGGAAAGCTGCCCCTGCCCCTCATCAGCTGCAGCACTCAGGATCAGGAGAGTGGCCTGGACTTAAGCTTTTCTTTCTTTCTTTTTTTTTGGTTTTTTGAGACAGGGTTTCTTTGTGTAGCTTTGCACCTTTCCTGGATCTCGCTCTGTAGACCAGGCTGGCCTCAAACTCACAAAGATCCACCTGGCTCTGCCTCCCAAGTGCTGGGATTAAAGGCGTGCGCCACCACTGCCTGGGCTAGAGAGATAGCTCGGTGGTTAAGAGCACTGGCTGTTCTTCTAGAGGTCCTGAGTTCAATTCCCAGTAACCACATGGTGGCTCACAACCTTCTGTAATGAGATCTGGTGCCCTCTTCTGGTATGCAGGCAGAATATGTATGCATAATAAATAAGTAAATCTTTAAAAAAAAATAAAAGCTTTCCTTTAATTCCTTTTCATAAGTTGGAAGCTTAGCTGGGTGGGGTCTTGCCCTGAGGGCACCACTCCCTTTATTCCATTTAACATCTGGCTCTTCTTTAAATCTGTTTGTCTTATTGAACACAGGACTTAGCTCCATTCCATTTCCTGGTGCCCCTTTTCTCCTTAATCTGTACATTTTGTACTTTTCCCTGCTCAGCTTGCTCCTTTTCAGTATAAATCTTCATTAGAGTTACCATGAATAATCACACGACAGAGTCTATACTAGGCTGTTTTGATATTTCCTCTGCCAATGGAATTCATCCAAATCTCTTCACTTTAGCCTCTCAGGCAGACTCCTCAGACAAGGGCAAAAAGCAGCCACATTCTTTACCAAAATATCGCAAGAATGATCTCTAGGCAATGTACTAAAATTCTTCTCCTCTGAAAGTTCTTTAGCCAGGCCCCCCCATGGTTCAAATCACCCTCCACTGTCTTCTATGCTCCTGCTAGTATGGCCCATTAAGTAGTGCCTAAAGCATGCCATTACTTTCCTAACCCAAAGTCCCCAAAACAGTCTGGCCTATCACAGCAATACCCTAGTCCCCGGTACTGACTTCCGTCATAGTTAGGGTTTCTATTGCTGTGAAAAGACACCATTGTTATGGAATATTAGTTTAAGATGTGTTACATTTGTTTATGCTGTGGAATATATGTTTAATGATGCAAAGATGTGTTCCATTCTTTTATGTTGCATTTGTTTAACTCTGTAAAGCTATGCTACTTTGCCTGCCTAAAACATCTGATTGGTCTAATAAAGAGCTGAATGGCCAATAGCTCGGCAGGAGAGGGATAGGTGGGGCTTCCAGGCCCAGAGAATAAATAGGAGGAGAAATCTAGGATTGAGAGAAGAGGAGCAAGAAGTGAGAAGAGGAGAGAAGGAGAGGAGGATGCCAGGGGTCAGCCACCCAGCCACCCAGCCACCCAGCCACCCAGCCACCCAGCCACCCAGCCACCCAGCCACCCAGCCAGCCATGGAGTAAGAAGTAAAGAAAGAAGTAAGAAGGAGTAAGAAGGAAAGAAAGATATATAGAATAAAGAAAGGTAAAAAGCCCAGAGGCAAAACATAGTTAAAGAGAAATGGGATAATTTAAGATAGAAAAGAAAGATGGCTAGAAACAAACCAAGCTAATGCTGGGCATTCACAAATAAGACTAAGTCTCCTTGTATTTATTTAGGAGCTGGGTGGTAGGTCCCCAAAGAGTAAAAAAAAAAAAAAAAAAAACTAATTACACACCATGACCATGGCAACTCTTATAAACACTAAGTAAATAAAAAGAAAGTTGAGCTCCTGGGAGTGGAAACACATGCCTATAATCTAGTTTTCAGAGAGGAGTTCAAGGCTCCCACTGAGATCCTTGTAATCCCATAATTCCTAAGATCCCAGGGCAGCAGAGGCAGAGACAGAGGCAGGAGGATCCTCACAACTTTGAGATGAGCTTGGTCCACATAGTGAGTTCCAAGACAGCCAGGACTACACATATAGAAGATACCCTGTCTCTTTCAGAGAGCAAGGGAATATTTAAGGATGGAGAGCACATGAGGATGGAGAAGAGGTGTTTATAAATGTAGAAAAAGATCTCTCATCATAAACCAGAGATTCTGTCACTGGGACCGTGTCCCTCACCTTTCAGAACCGTGAGAAGGTCAATGTATGTTACATAAGTTCCTCTCAGCAGCACTTTGTGATGGCCAGCCAGCCAGCCAGCAATACAGATAAATACCCTGTGGTTAGTGTGTGTTTATAAGCAACTGCTTAACAGTTTCCCAGGTGCCATAGCACTTTGGGTTACTAGCAGTATAGGATTGGTTACATCTGCAGCGTTATCTCAATATGATATTGTTGGTAAATTTTCTAATCAATCTGTGTGTGTGTGTGTGTGTGTGTGTGTGTGTGTGTGTGTGAGAGAGAGAGAGAGAGAGAGAGAGAGAGAGAGAGAGAGAGAGAGAGAGTGAGAGTGAGAGTTGAAGGTATTGATAAAAGACATTGAGATGTCTTAAATTTATTACAAAGGCGGGAAGGGGAGGGGGAAGAGAGAAGGGGAGTTAATCAGTTAACAACTGCTGTGGATAAAGCCAACAAAGAGACTGTTTATGTGGAAACCTAGATTTAAAAGCCATCACACCCAACCACCAGGGTCACTGCACCCTGTTTATGTATATAACCTTTCCTGACTGTTAACCTCAACTGCTCCAGAAACCATCATCTCTTCTTCCTCTTCCTCTACCTCTTCATCACTGATGATAAGACCCAGAGTCTTACATATACTGGGCAAGAGAACATGGTACCACTGAGCTACAAGCCTGGCCCTTGGATTTTCAAGATAAGAGTCTTGCTATGTGGCCCAGTCTGGTCTGGAACTCAAAATCTTTCGACCTTAGCTTCCTGAATACCGGGATTAGGGGCATGTACCATCATTCCTGGCTAGGAAAGCAGGTTAAGGCTTTAACACATTTAAGTATTTTAAATGTGTCCTGCTCATATCCCACCCACCTTTGGCTTGGCTAACTCAACGTTTAGCAATATCTCCAGGGTCAAGCCAGCCAACACACTGGCAAGTGACAGTCTCCATCAAAGGCAAGTCTACATCTGGAAGTTGAAGAAAAGGTTTGATGTGGCACATGATGTGAGCCTTCTCCCTCATCTAAAGTGCCACTGTCTTGAATTTCTCGAGTCCCAAGTAACCAGAGAAGCCATGATTTCTTACTCTGTTTACTTGGCCAAGGGCCCTCTGTCTACTCACCCCTGTCATGCATCTACTTGCACAGAGCTCTGAGTGGGGGCTTTTTGCCTGCTTCCAGAGTCTGTACTGCCTGCCTCTTGGGATTACCTGTGATCAGTATAATTAATCTGGATAGGTTTATTGGCCTGAGATCCTAATTTCCAAATGAGAGTTTACCTTAACGGAGTTCCCTCCTCCACCTGTCACTCCTGAAGTCTATTTTGGCATGTATATGGTAGATGTACACAGAAGGTATCACAATGTCTTTCTGTTACTCTGCCAAGCTGCTAAGAAGTTGACTCAAAGCAAAGTGACTTACAGGGGAACTTTTCCATATTCTTTTAGACCAGTGAATGCCCGGGCCCAGAGAGGGGGAAAGGAACTGACTGTAGAGGCAGAAGGGCAGAGGGGCCTGGGTGGGGAGGGAGGTCATAGGCTTTGGAGGCAGCAAGTCTTGAGTTTGGACTTGAACTTGATCCTCAAATTCATGACCTCAAATGTGGAGCTACTGACCTGACTGGATTTTGACTCTAGAAGATTAGCAGCTCTTTCTCAAAGGACTGTGGGGCTGTGAGGTGCCACTGGAGCTGAAGTTCCCCTTGATTGCTGTGCAGGGAGTCAGCAAAGGATCACAGCAGGTTAGTGCTTCTCTCGAAAGCCACTTCATAGATTTCCTCCATGTTCCTTCCAGCTCCCTGGAGTTGGGTCAGAACTATGAAGCCCTGAGGCTGGAGAAGTGTCTCTGTGGTGAAGAGGGAGTTCAGTTCCCAGCACCCTCACTGTGGCTCACAACCATACATAACTCTAGTTCCAGGCTGCAGGTGGTATATGTAGGCCAAACACTCATACATATAAAATAAAAATAAACAAATCTAGCCAGGAGGTGGTGGTTCATGCCTTTAATTTCAGCACTTGGGAGGCAGAGGCAGGTGGATCTCTGAGTTTGAGGCCAGCCTGGTCTACAGAGGGAGTTCCAGGACAGTCAGGGCTACACAGAGAAACCCTGTCTCAAAAAACAAAAATGAACAGAAACACCGCAAACAAACAAAAATCAAAATAAGAAATAAAAGTAATAAGAGAAAAGAATCACGATGCCCTTGTTAGATTAGGAAGGGAAAGTGAGGTGATTAGAAACTAAGAGAGCCAGAGACTGCAGAGCACGGGAGTCTGAACTGTCAGGATCCGGGGCTTACCTCAGGAAATGCCTGCGTGCAAGCTCATCCATGGTTTTGAAAACCTCTACCTATCTACGTCAGCCACTCTCCTTGTTCCCATGACAAACTACTTGTGAGTAGTAACAGACAGAAGGAAGGAATTCTTTTGTCTCACTTTCAGTGCTTTGAAGTGGGGAAGTCATGGGGTTCATGAAGGAAGAAATGTTTGGTGGAGGTCCCTCACATCTTGTGTGGATCAAGCAGTAGAGGGCAGAAATGGAAGAAGAAGGGCTGGCTCTAACCTTAAGGCCTGCCCCTACTAGCCTATGTTTTCCAGGTATACCTTGTACCCCATAATCTCCCAAAACAGTGTCATCAGCTGAGGCTGGGTATCTAAACACAGGAGCCAGTTTAGGACGTTTCACATTTAATCAATAATGCTGCATGCACACCCCAGATGAAAAGTGCAACTGCATCTCAGATGAAAAGCGTCATGACAAGCGGGGGTTGTTGCTCAGTGTGAGTTTTATCTAGCCATGCAAGAGGGTGAGGGGGTCCATCCTCAGAACCACAAGACATAAAACAGGCAAGCAAACCAACAAACTATTCAACCACAGCCTACTCAGCCCAAAACATCTGTGACTGTGTGTGAAGATGGCTTGATAGCGACTTTATACATGTATACCTCAAATCGATGAAGAGAGGGAGCCATGCCCTGTGCTGATGCTCACCTGTCACTCAACCCTGGGGAGGCTGAGCTGTGAGGATTGTGAGTCTGTGGTCGGCACGGCCTGCATATGGAGGCTCTGCATTAAAATAAAAAGCCAGCCAGATGACATGGGTTTAACTCCCAGGTCAGTTAGTTGGTGGTCATCAGTAACTACCTCAGGTAGACTATTCCATCTTTCTTTGCCTCTGTGTTTCCATCTGTTAAATGGTACTTGAAGAACTGAGTAATAGAAACTACATGTCGGGGTTGTAAACCAGGTAAGGAATGTGAACTCCACTTGGCACCCAGCCCCACCCAGTGCCTTTTAGTTCTTTCAATTCCATGTTTGGGTAACCCTGGGAGTCCATGGTGCGGACGGATGTGCCCCCCCCCCCCCCCCCCCCCCGGGACCAGGAGGGAGGCATAGCTTGTTGCGTGGTAACTGCTTTCTCTGTCTGTGAAGGTGTAGGCTGGTGTTTACTTGTAACTAGGTGGTGGTGGAGGTGGTGGGTGATCTGCAAAGAAATTAAAGAGGATGGAAAGGGAGTGGTTTATTATAGAGCCTGAATTAACCAGGTTAGCAGCAAGGGCAGGGTTCCAAGTCCTGCCTACCTCATGGTGGTGGCCAGGGGGTGTCTCCTTGTGGCCATGGAAACCATGCCAGCTCTCTTTGCAACAGTGTTCTGGCCAAGGGTTATTTAGCTCTGGCTTCTGAGGCTCCCTCCAACACACGAACCTTACTGCTTTCTATAGGTCCAAGAGCGGCAGATCCCCTGGGTCCCTGCGAGATGGGATGCCATTCCAGCAAGGTCTCTGAGGTGGTCGAGGAGTCCCAGAAACCCGGAGGTCACCCTGAGGGAGGAGAGCCAAAGGTGGAGCCTGGCACTGAGGCAGCGGATGATACGGACACCTCAATGAAGCAAGGCGCCCCTGAGTTGAAGAGCTGACCCTCTTTCTGGAGCGGACCCTCACCTCTTCCCTGGAACTGCCTTTGACCTGTGAGGTCCCACTCTGAGGAGCTATCCTTGGAGGGCGGAGAGACCCCTGGTTAGGATATGACCTTCAGCAGGGCTTGCTCTCTGGCCTTGGGCGGATGAGGGTGAGGCTTTGATACAATTCTATTTCTCTAGCATCCAGCAAAGAAGACAAAAGATTGCTTCATTCTTCTTGGGCCTTTCCCACAGCTTCTGGAAAGAGAAAAACATGTGGATTGACTCTTCTGGTCCAGACAATATGCTTCTGGCTGTGACTGTCAGTCACAGGTCTGCCTCCCTTTCCCAGAACTCTGGAGGCTCCGTAGCCACAACATCGATGGGGACTACGGATCTTGGTTTGGTCTCAATCTCTTTTCCTTTTTTCAACAGCCGACTGAACAGCCAGCATCTCTGACAGGAAGCTTTTGCATCTGGCTCTCTTCATGTTGTTTACATGAATAATTTAATATTTAACTTGCAGTATCATTAATGAATTATGGGAATGATCAGGATTGGACAGGAATTCCATGAATGGACAGCGACAGGGCCTTGGGCTCATAGCAAGTAGAGTGCTGAGCACCGGTGGGAGGGGAGGAGAGATTCAAGTTTCCAGTTATTAAGTCCCCGGAAATGCTCTCCTGCTAGCCTGGCTTCTGCTATCAAAAGTCTGTCAATTTGAACCCTCTAGCATCTAAGCTGTCTGCATCTAGCCTTCAAAAATATTTTGTTGTTTACTAACAATGAGTCTGCCAGCCTTTCTTTTTTTCCCCTGAATGCGTTTTGTTTTTCATGCAAACCCCAAAGCGTTTTCATTTGAAATCAAACAGACATGTTTGCAAATAAATGACGACACAACACATTTTAAAGGCAATACTGGGGCTGTGTGATAGCACGATTGTCAGGGGAGGGTGGGGGCCCTTCTGTGGAGCAGGAGTGAGCCTTCCCTGTGTGCCAGCCTTCACACTGAGCGCTCTACAGGAATCTATTCATCTAACCAGCATTACCACCCCTATTTCATAGGTGAGAAAATTTAGGAACTTGTCTGAGTATGGCTAAGCAGGATGTGTGTGTGTGTGTGTGTGTGTGCATGCACACACGTGCATATGCATTCTGGAACTTGCCCTCTGAGTGTTGGAGTGACAGACATGTGCCACCATGCCCATCTGCAGAGACTAGACCTGAACCCCAGCTGTGTGACCTCAGCTCACACAGAATCCTAATAATGACTACACACCTATGGTCTTTCTTGTGAATGAACTAAGAAAACTGAAATCTAACATCTAAATCAGTTTTTTTTTTTCCATTTTCATGAGTGTGTGTGTTGTGCGCATGCATGCTTTTGCCGTTGGCACGTGTTTGGGTGAGCGCAAATGTGTCCATGTGCAAGTGGTAGCTGGAGGCTGATGTCAGGATTCATCCCGATCACTCTTCTACCCTATTCACTGAGGCAGGGTCTCTCAATAAAACCCAGAGCTTGCTAACATGGCGAGTCTCATTACCAGCTTGCTCAGGGATCCCCAAGTTTGCAACTTCTAAGGCTGGAATGACAGGCAGGCTGCCTGGTCCACCTAGGCAAACACGGGCTCTAGGGATCTGAACTCCCGTCTGATGTTTTGTGCCAACCCCTCATTCTAAATTCTAAATGGGACCATTCAGACCTACTGGCCTGGGAGAAGTGGGATGCTAACCCACTGGGTTGGAGGGCCTGTTTTCACTCCGGTGGGACCGGAGATGAGGTGGAAGGGAGAAAGGAAGGGGAGACCTAGGTAGAAGCAGGAGAGAGCAGGAGGATGGGGAGGAGAGCGGACAAAAAAAAAACCAAAACAAAACACTACTGGAAAACTACCTTTTTTTTTTTTTGGTTTTTCGAGACAGGGTTTCTCTGTGCAGTTTTGCGCCTTTCCTGGAACTCGCTTTGTAGACCAGGCTGGCCTCGAACTCACAGAGATCCGTCTGCCTCTGCCTCCCGAGTGCTGGGATTAAAGACGTGCGCCACCACCGCCCGGCATCTGGAAAACTACTTTTGATCACAAAACACTGACAAATTGACAGAATCTTTTGCTTTGATGTAAATTATATATATACATATACATATATACACTATATAAAAATATATACTATATGCGTACATATACGTTATATATAAATATATATAATAAATATATATGTATACACACATATATTACAACAAAAATTCTATCACATTCTATTTTATTTTATTTATTTATTATGTATTTATTACTTATATATGTAATATATTGAATTTATATGTAACATAAGATAATATAATTATTCTAGTACATACATTACATATACATATATTAAAGACATGGTCATGCTATGTAGCCCAAGCTGCCCTCAAACTCATGGTCTTCCAAGCGCTGGGACCAGAGGCCTAAGCCACTATGTACAACTGCAATACGATGCTTTTAGGGAGAAGGGAAACCAGAAGTAAAGCAGTTCAGTCTAAAAATTAGCCTTCACGATTCATTTTGATTCAACAGAGTCTGGCCGCTTCCAAGCATGAAGACAGTAAGAGTGTTGGGGCTGGTCGGCTTGGAGCCCTGCGCAGACGCAGAGCTAGCTGTGGGTCAGGAAACAGGCCTGGGCTTGCGACTTGGGATCAGGAGAGTTAGGGCCTTTCTACAGCTTCCTGGGGACAGGCCACGCCCAGGGAACTGTTTTCAACTTTATTAAATGCGTGTTGACTTCTCTCCTCCCTCCTAATGGAAATTCACTGCGCAAGCAGGACCGGGTCCGGTAGGAAGCACTCTCAAAGGCCTGGCTCAGGACCCGGAGGGAAGAGTTCCCAGCTGGTGGTGAGGCAGGGCGGGGCTTCTTTCTGTAGCTCCCAAAAGGGCTAGAGGGAGGTACCCGGCTCCAGGTCCTTAGGCGGTTTTTCTTCCTACTGGGATGGATCAAAATGCTTCTTCCGTTAAATGCAAAGTCTCAAGGCTTAGGGAACAGGATTCCTCACCTACCCCCAACTGTGGCAGGCATGCCGCAATTTGCTGGGAAGTTCATCTGTGGCAGGAAAGCACTTAGTTTCTTTTAAAGGACATTCTAGTTGTTCCCTAGGGGCCCGGTGTCACTCATCCCTCCCGCAGAGGATCAGAAATGCTTCAGATGCCAGGGGCAAGATTGGCACAGGCTGTCTCTGACCTGAAGTCATTGTTCTAGCTCATTCTGCAGAGGGCTGGAAGAGGAGGGGCTGAACTTGCCTGTCCTGTTTAACTGCCCATCCTTCCACCCGTTCATTCCTTATTTAAGTTTAGCTTTGGAGCTGGAGAGCTGGCTCCAGGGTCGAGTCTCAGAACTCTCCTGGTGGATCACAACCATTTGTAGGTTTAGCTCCAGAGGATCTGATGCTCTCTTCTGGCCTACAAGGGCATTGCATAGCCTACAAGAGCATTGCATGCATGCATGTGGTAGACGGATATACATACAGGCAAAACACCCACACATATAAAATAAAAACTAAAATAAAAGCTTTCAGTTCATTTTAAAAAATCTTATCTTATGTGTATGAGTGTAGACGAATTTCTAAACAGTCTTATTAAATAAGAAACATAGAGCCAAACACAGAGGTAATAGCCAAAGAGATCAGAGAACTAGTGAAGAGCCACGACTACCTTATCTTACCACCTCGCCACCATTGCTTCCCCAGAGATCTTCTTCCTGTCTGACTTGTGTTTTTATTGCCTTCCTGTTCTGCCTTTTTTATGGGCTCTAAGCCCAGCCACATGACTTCCTCCTCACTGCCTGTCTATACAGACCTCCAGGTCTCTATGGTTGGTAGTGGGATTAAAGGCTCATGTCACCACACTTGGCTGTGTCCTTGACCACACAGAGACTCTGCCATGTGATTGGATTAAGGGCGTGTGCTACCACTGCCTGACTTCTGTTAATGGCTATGTGACCTTGCTATGTGACCTCTGATCTACAGGCAAACTTTATTTGTTAACATACAAATAAAATCACATTTCAGCACAATTAAAATATCACCACATATGAGTAGTTTTCCTACATGCATGTATATATACCATGTATGTGCCAGGTGCCTGTGGAGGCTAAAAGAAGGCATCAGGTCCCCTGGAACTGGAGTTGCAGAGGGTTGTGAGTTGCCTTGTGGGTTCTGGGAATCAAATCCCATCCTCTAGAAGAGCAGCCAGTGCTCTTAACCACTGAAAGATCTCTCCAGCCCCTCATCATGTTTTCTTCAAGCAGAATCTGTCTTTTTGTTTGGGTTTTAAGATATAGGCCTGGAAGTCCTGGAACTCACTACGTAGCCCAGGCTGGCCTCAGATTCACAGAGATCTCCTGCTTCTGCCTCCTGAGCTTGGGGTTAAAGGTGTGTGCCTCAGCATCTGGCAAGTCCAAGAGGAACATGAATATTGGAGAGTTCCCAGAAAACAGAGGGTTTTCAAGTTAGAGGCAGGTGGAGCCTTGCCCATTTAGAGATGCATATGAACCTCATTTGAGACTTTTTCAAGGAAGGTAGGCCCATTCTTGGATCTGGGGGAGTCTTAATGCCACAGTCCCCCACCCCCAACTCCTGACCCTAGGGCTGCCTCCGGATACTCACCACAAAGAACGTTGCTAGCTTGTAGGCCGGTCCTTTTGTTGCTAAGGACAGTCATCTACGCTCGTTGGTGCACTGTTGTGATCACAATACCTGATGGAAGCAACTTCAGGGAAGAAAGGCTTCCCTGGGGTCTTGGTTTTGAAGGCTTTAGTCCATCATGGCAGGGAAGGCGTGGTGGCGCCGCTCCAACCACTGGTGTTCACGTGAACATGTGCTGGATGCTGTTCATGTCACAGCAGCCTAGGGACCAGGGCCACGTACAACCGTCACAGGCCTAGCTCTAGGGTGTGGGTAGTGTTGATTGCTAACTTGACAGAATTTGGAATCATCTGGGAGATGGGCCTTTGGGCATGCCTATGAGGAATTATCTTGATTGTATTAATTTTGTTGGGAAGATCCTCCCACTGTGAGTGGCACTGTCCCCTTGGCTGGGATCCTAGGCAATAAAAGTGAACAAGGGGAGCCAAGCAGAGGACTATGCATTCATTACTCTGCTCTGTATTGTGGATGTGACATGAGCAACCACTTCAAGCTCCTGCTGTCTTGACTTCTCCACCATGATGGACTGTGCCCTTGATCTGTGAGACAGAATAAACACTTTTCCCCTTAGGTTGCTTTCGCCAAGGTATTTCATCACAGCTGCAGGAAAAGAACACCCAGTGACACACTTCCACCTGTAGGCCACACCTCCTAGTGAAACACTGTTATTATTAAGCGGCGCTGTTTACCGTGCGAGAAAAGCCACAAAGCACAACAAAACCCACTATAAGAGTTTATTAAGAGAAGGAACAGAGGGGAGTGCTTAGGCCTATGGAAGATTGTGCTGGTGGGGGCGGGGGGGGGGGGAGGAGTATGTGGCTCACTTTTTTTTTTTAAGATTTTGTTATGCATGCAGTGTTCTGCCTGCATGTATGCCTACAGGCCAGAAGAGGGCACCAGATCTCTTTACAGATGGTTGTGAATCACCATGTGGTTGCTGGGAATTGAACTCAGGATCTCTGGAAGACCAGTCAGTACTCTTAACCTCTGAGCCATCCCTCCAGCCCCGTGGCTCACTTTTTGTAGGTTCCTCTTGCACATGCACATATGGGCTTACATAGCTACGCCATGCTTGCACATGGATTGCGTGATCACGCTGCATGCAAATTACATAGGACATAAGGCCCTGGAATGACAAAGCGTCTTGCCAGCACATGCACAGTCATGAGTGTGTGTCATGAGGGAGTCATGAGGGAGTGGTCAGGAATTCCAACACACACACTTCTGTCTATAGGCTGCACCTCCTTAAGGTCTCTACGCATCTCCTTTACTGTCTTACGACCTCTAAACACCATCACTAAACAGGGCACACATATTTGACACAGGAGCCTGTGGACAACATTTCAGATTCAAACAGTGACAGAAACATGCAAGAAAGCAGTCCAAATTAGTGAGGTATTCTGACTTGATTTCAGGTGCCCGGGAATAAATCTTGCTCATTAGAATTCTACTTAGTGGCAATCTTTTCAGCCAGTTCATTTAGCACAAAATGTACGACCTTGAACTGAGCGTAGTCAGAAATGTGGCTTCCTTTTTCTATATGAAGGTGTATAATTTGCCCCAACATAAGCCTTTTGCTTTCTTATTTGGACAGGTGTCACTTTGAGAATTATTTCCAGCATGTTCCTTACTTGCCGTAAACACTAACCCTTTCTTCCTTCTTTTATCCCCTGGTTGTGCTGACTGGCTTTGCACTAACCAAGGGACCAGTTCATTGTGTTCAGTTTCATGGTGCCACTTTCATGCATTCATCCCATCTTGAGGCCGTCATCCTTATGGAGAAATACAGGCCCGTGTATAATTCAACCCTGTGTGTAAGGATGTGGGGGTGTGGTTGTGTTGAGGAGGGATGGAGAATAATGAGGGCAGGCTCTTTTTTTTTTTTTTGGTTTTTTGAGACAGGGTTTCTCTGTGTAGTTTTGTGCTCTCCTGGATCTCGCTTTGGAGACCAGGCTGGCCTCGAACTCACAGAGATCTGCCTGGCTCTGCCTTCCGAGTGCTGGGATTAAAGGCATGCGCCACCACCGCCCGGCTGAGGGCAGGCTCTTTTAAGAGTGCCTTGCTTTATGCCCATTGTGGGCTCTGGCCAGCTCTTTCCTGTCCATCCTGTCCCACACCTGACACATAGAGTGTGAGTGAAAAAGGACAGTCTTTCCCACTCTATCCATCTGAGGTCTGGGACTTGGAAAATTTGATGGACAAAGGACAGGTTAGCATGAGAAGCATCATGGAAGCTTAGTGCAGTGCATGTGTTATGCATCCACAGGTGCGTGTGCTCACGGATGGATAGCTCCAGGGGTGGGGAGGATTAGGGTTGATACACCACCTTAGCAAAATAATTACTAATAAATTTCAGGGCAATGAGAAGACAAAAGGACCTAAAAATATTTGAAAGCAGAGTCTCCCTGGGCGGCTTAGTCCCACTCTTGAAACTAATGCTCCTTTGGCCTCATGCTCTGACTTTACAGGTGTGCACCACTATGCTTGGATCAGAGATTTTGAATTTGTAGAGCAGTGATTCTCAACCTGTGGGTCATGACCCCTTTCACAGGGGTCACCTAAGACCATTGGAAAACACAGATAGTTACATTCATAACAGTAGTAAAATTATAGTTATGAAGTAGCAACAAAAGTAATTTTATGGTTGGGGGGTCACCACAGCATGAGGAACTGTATTAAAGGGTTGCAGCGTTGGGAAGGTTGAGAACCACTGATTTAACAACAAACTGTGAGAAAGTGAATGTATGGGGGAGGTTAATGGAAGGGGAGAGCCAGTCAGCAGGTGTGTTAGTTACCCTTCGTCACTAAGATCAACATATCTAACATCAATTTAAGGAACACAGGGTTTATTTGGGTCCACAGTTTGAGAGGCTGAGTCCATGGTTGCTTGCCCTCTCGTATTTGGGCAGAACCTCGTGGTGGCTGCATATGTGGTGGAGGAGAGAATCATGGCTGACCAGAAAGAAGAAAAAGTGCCAGCTGGTTTCTCCTTTTTTCTCTCTTGGTCCTCTCCCCATGGAACAGCACTACCCAAATGAGGTATGCTCCCCTCTCTGGGAACACCTTGTTGGACATGTCCAGAGGTATGCCCCACTAAACTCCTGGGTGACTGTGAATCAGTCAGTGCTGATGCTCTCTCCCTCTGGGCCCATAAGGCTCTAGACTTTTCTCAGGTGATTAACTTTTGTCCTTTCTGCTTGAGAGGGGAAAGGTGTTGGTTTTATGCAGCAGCGCAATGTTATTCATTAAGGATCACTATTACCATGTGAGAAAAGCCATGAGGCACAATAAAACCCACTATCAGACTTTTATTAGGAGAAGGGAGGAACAGAAGTGAATGTGATCAAGCCTGTGGAAGACATGTGGGGGGGCAGGGGGAGAAGAAGGGGGAGGAGTCTGTGACCTGCTTTTTATGCATTCCCCTGCACATGCGCATATGGGCTTATGGAACTATGACACACATGCACATAGATTGCATGATCATGCTCTGTGCAAATTATGCGACCATGAAGCACACAGATTATGTAGGACTTAAAGCCCTGGAATAACTAAACATCTGAACAGCACATGTGCAGTCATGTAGCTGGGGGAGTGGCCAGGAATTCCAACGAAAGGGTCATCTTTACAAATTTATGTTCTGCTTTTAAACTGGGGGAGCAGAGGAATTATATGTTGGCTAGTCTATGTCAACTTGACACAAGTTAGAATTATCTGAAATGAGGGACCCTCAACTAAGAAAATTCCTCCATAAGATTTCAGCTGTAGGACATTTTCTTAGTTAGTGATTGATGGGGGAGGGCTCAGCCCATTGTGGATGGTGAGGTCCCTGGGCTGGTGGTCCTGGGTTCTATAAGAAAGCAGGCTGAGCAAGTCAGTAAGCAGCACCCCTCCATGGCCTCTGCATCAGCTCCTGTATCAGTTTCCTGCCCTGTTTGAGTTCCTATCCTGACTTCTTTGATGATGAACAGCTATATGGAAGTGTAAGCCAAATAAACCCTTTCCTCCCCAACTTGCTTTTTGGTCATGATGTTTCTTCAATGATAGAAACACTAAGACAATATGCTTTGGGATAGTGCCCTGAATTAAGTGGCACAAAGAAACATCAGAACTGAGACTTTGAAGACAAGATCTCTAACTGGGTTGGGAATTGCTTTACATGTCTGGATCACAATCCATCCTTGAAGGAAGGTCAGGACAGGAACTCAAGCTGGAGCAGAGACACTGAGTGAAGTTGTTTACTGGCTTGCTCCTCATTGGCTTGTGCAGTCTGCTTTCTTATACCATCTACTCACGGGTGGAACCACCCACAGTGGGCTGGGCCTTCCCACACCAATCGTTAATCAAGAAAATACTCCACAGACTTGCCTACAGGCCAGTATGCAGGAGGCATTTTTTCAATTGAGGGTCCTTCCTTGAAAGTGATTTAGTTTGTGTCAAATTGACAAACACTAACCATTCCAGGAACGTAGTGTTAGTGTTCTGACCCCTGTAGACGAATTTCTAAACTGTCTTATTAAATAAAAAACACAGAGCCAAATATAGGGGTGAAAGCCTTAGAGAGATAAGGGAAGTAGGGAAAGCCACCAGGCAATCTTACCTCACCAACTCTGCAGCTTCCAAATGCCAGCTACTTCCTATCTTACCCACGCCTTTATTGCCTTGCTGTTCTGTCCTTTCATTGGCTATTTTAGCCCAGCTACTTCACTTCCTTGTCACTTCCTATCTATACAGACCTCCAAGTCTCTATGATTGGTACTGGGATTAAAGGCATGTGTCACCACGCTTGGCTCTGTTTCCTAATATGGCTTTGAACACACAGAGACCCTGCCTGCTAAGTGATTGGATTAAGGGCATATGCTGCCTGACTTTGTTTACTTAAAATGCCTGGCCTCTTCCCCCTGATCTCCAGGCAAGCTTTATTTATCAAAGCACAAATAAAATATCACCACAGCTTCCCTCCTTGGAGACCTGCCCAGTGTCCTGACGTCATCTTACGTTAAAGCCCCTTTAAGAGGAAAGAAACCCCTCTGGCCCCGTCTCACTCCTTTCTTGGCAAAGGTAGTGTGCACCTTTCTCTCTCTCTCCTTTCTCCTTCCATCCATTCCTTCTAACCTCACTCCAAAATAAACTTGCCAGGTGGACTGCTGTGTGAGTAACTTGCTGCTGTCCCGAACCCACATGGCATGTCTCACCCTCTGTGGGGCACCTTGGCTCAACCTGCCAAGGCCTCCCACGAGCTGTATCCTTACAAGTGGCTCAGTGTGTATTTATCAGCACTGGCAAGGCCTCGGCTCATCCTTAGTACCACATAAAGGAACATGGGAATTTTGGTGACCATACTGTCATATTGTAGCATGAAGTTTTTTTGTTTTTTTTTTAATGTTCCAATACCCATTTACAGTATATTCAGGATTTGCCACCAGAGGGTGTCCAAAGCAACTGTAATGCACTTAAATTCCACAGCCTCAGAAATACAGCCTAGAACCTACACGAAATAGAAAAGACTTTAAGTTGTTTCTGTCTGGTATGGACATATTAAACAGGATCCATTTCAATTCTGGGCTTCTCAACACGTCAAAATTCCTTCCTGGGATTGGTGGTGTAGTTCAGTGGTAGAGTGCTTGCCTGAATGTAGTTGTGGATTTATTTCTTAGGAACACACACACACACACACACACACACACACACACCACACCCACCCACACACACACACACACACACCACGCTTCTAGTCCTCTCTAGTTTTTTCACACCCAGAACTGCCGTTGATCATCTTATCAAATCCTCTCATACTTTTTTTTTTTTTGAGATAAGGTCTGGAATTCCCTGTGTAGACCATTTGGCCTTGAACTCATAGAGATCCACCTGCCTCCGCCTTCTGAGTGCTAGGATTACAGGCCACCACACCCAGCTCATGTTTTCTTTTTTAACCTCTAGGTCCTGTGGCTTTTCCATCTTCGCCCCTCCTACTCCTGATTCTTTATTAATTAGAATTACTTACCTTGTCATTGAAAATGTTTGTCTGGCTCAGTACATAGTTTTCCTAACAGAAGGCTCATTTACACACCAATCAAGTAAGACTCTAATCTTTCTTCTGTTTTGCAGGATCATTTGCATGACTCTGTTATTTTATTTTATTGACCCTCTTATCTTTTTTTTTTTTTTTTTTTTTTTTTGGTTTTTTGAGACAGGGTTTCTCTGTGTAGCTTTGCGCCTTTCCTGGATCTCGCTCTGTAGACCAGGCTGGCCTTGAACTCACAAAGATCTGCCTGGCTCTGCCTCCCAAGTGCTGGGATTAAAAGCGTGTGCCACCACCGCCCAGCGACCCTCTTATCTTAAAAACAAAACAAAACACAGAAAACCAACCAACCAACAAAACAATAAAAACTGGAACCACACTAGCAAAGGAAGAACTCCCCCACCCTGGCCCCGCCCGCCTCCCTGAGTGCTGGTGGTATCCAGACTCAAGAAACCCTTATTCCTGTAACACAATTATACCATTACTTTTGGTCCAAGATTTCTTTTTCTTTTCCATTTTATTCACAGGCCTGAATCACTAGGTCTAGTTTAATTGTTTTTTTCTTAATTTGTTTTTGTTATTATTTTTGAAACAGGGTCTCAGTATATATCCTTGGCAGTCCTGGAATTCTCTATGTAGACCAGGCTGGCCTTGGACTCATAGAGATCTCCCTACCTCTGCCTCCCAAGGGCTGGGATTAAAGGTTTGGGTCACCATGCCCAGCTTACAATAAAAATACACACACACACACACACACACACATACACACACACACACACACACACACACACACACACACACACACACACATTTTTATTTTGTGTATATGGATGTTTGCCTGCATGCATGTATGTGTACCACTGTGTGCCTGGTGCCCATAGAAGCAGAAGGGGGCATCAGATTCCTCCCTGAACCTGGAATTACAGATGGTTGCGAGTTACTATGTGGGTGCTGGGAATCAAATCTGAGTCCTCTGTAAAAGCAGCCAGCACTCTTAATAGTTGAGCCACCTTCCCAGAGCCCTAACATACAAAATTAAAAAAAAAATGTATATTATTATTGTGTGTCTGTGTATGTGTGTGGGCACAGGCATT
Source organism: Peromyscus californicus insignis (assembly GCF_007827085.1). Lineage (NCBI taxonomy): Eukaryota > Metazoa > Chordata > Mammalia > Rodentia > Cricetidae > Peromyscus > Peromyscus californicus. Next base: position 120,764,993 of record NW_026294606.1, read on the forward strand.
CTATAATATTCATGTGATAGTTGGAAGACAACCTTCAGCAGTTGGTTCTTCCCTTCTGCCATGAGTTTGAGCTGGGGATCAAACTCAGGTTTGTCAGGCTTGTATGACAAGGGCTTTTATGCCCTTTTCCCCACCGAGCCATTTGTTGGCCCCCAAAATCTGTTTAATTGACATTGAGCAATTGTACATATTTATTGGTTTCAGTGTGATATTTCTACACATTGTGTTAATTTTCCCAGGGAAGTCTTGAACAAATGTCTATGCATTCCAGACAGGGCAACAGTTATGGAACAAAGAAACTGTTCCCTGAAGTTTCAGTCGGTGAACCAATGACTTGAACTGGGATTACCCATAGAAGCATGGGCAAATTACTCGTGGCTTTACCACTGAAGAAAATTGTTCCTTCCCAGAGCAGTCATTAACCAGTAAGTCTTTGGAGAGAGTGTCCATTGTTGCTTCACAGATAGCTTGCAAGTCACCTATTGGGCCTCTTGTGACTTGCCTAGTGATCCCTTCCTTCCCTGCTTGAGGGATGTTAATGGGTTCAATCTTGTGAGGGTCTCATGTAGGCAATTGTAGTGACTACAGTTTCAGGATGCCACATCAGAGTTCAACAATACTCCACCCCTTCTTCCATCTCTTACATTCTGTCCACCCCTCCTATAATGTCCCCCGAGCCTTAGAAGGGGTTGTATAAGTATCCTGTTTAGGTCTGAGAATTCGACCGTCACTTATTCTCAGCATTTTGAGTAGTTGTGAATCTCTGCAGTAACCATCACTCACTGTGAAAAGAAGCTTCCTTGGCCCAGGCTGACAAATATTTAGAAGGCAATTTGGCAGGCATATCATATCTGTTTAGCAAAACAGATCAGCAGTAGCTTCCTCACTAGGATCTATGATTTCCCTGGCATGGGTTTTTTTTTTACTAGACTTATGGTACTAGACATGAACTTCTTCCTGTTGGGCAGGCTTTAAATGCAGTCAGAAAGTAACTAGTTGTACCTGTACCAGGCATGCCACTATTACACCAGCAGGCACATCTTATCTGGTTTGATGATAGTGTAGCACCCAAAGTCTACATCCAAGCTGGACTACTAACAAAAATTCTCATTCTAGAGTCTGTAAAATGCCTTCCAGTAATACAAAAACTAGCCAACAGTGAGGAGCTTCCATGTCAGTCAAGGCTTGACTTCTCCATATCCTGAAATCAAAGCATGGTGTCTCCAGCAATTGAGTCATAAGTCTAAGCAGGCGAAAAACAGCAGTGGCAATAGCCTGTATTATTTTGGGAACATCAGGGACCTTCCTGGCCAACAACTCAGAAGAGAGGTAGCCCACCCATAGCACTGGGATTCTATGGCTTCTGGAAGTGTTTTTCTCCACTCACACAAGGTACCTTTATTAAAATTCTTTAAACATTGTATTAGTGTTTATTGGCATAGCTATTGTGGTATTTTTCTCATTTACCTTGTTGGCTGTCTTATGCACCTTACCCAACAGAAGACTTCCAAGAATTTCACAGCTGTGCTGGTGCCTTGCACCGCGTCTGAACTGATTGCCTGCCTTCACTCCTTGAGATGTACTTTCACTCTTCACTTAGATGCTATCAATGTATCATCTTTGTAATTTTACCTTTCTCCAGATGTTTAGGCCCACAGCTGTCCATCCAAAGCAAGTGCCAATTGATCCAGAAGTAATCAGCCTCGGCCAGGCATAGTGGCACAGGCCTTTAATCTCAGCCTTTGGGAGGCAGAGGCAGGCTGTAAGCTCAAGACCAGCCTGGTCTGTATACTGAGCTCCAGGACAGGCTGAGCTACATAGTGAGACTTTGTCTCAAAAAAAAAACAAAAAACAAAAACAAAAACAAAAAAAACCAAAAACCAAAACAAACAAACAAAAGAAACAAACCAAAACAACAACAATGAAAGAAGTCATCAGCTAAAAGTATACTGAAGAAGAATATGGACTGGAGGTACAGCTCAGTTGCTACGTACATAGTCTACACTATTTGCCTGGCCCTGGATCCAACACCCAGCACCACATAAACCTAAATTGAATGTGGCAGTGTACAACTGTAATCTAAGTACTTGGGAGATGAAGGCAAGAGTATCAAAAGTTCAAGGTCATTTTCCAATACGTAGTGTGTTCGAGGCTAGTGTGGGCTACAAGAGACCCTATTTTTTTTTTTAAGTGAACAAGGCTCAATAGCATAAGGAATGACCTCATTGCTTGCATCAACTTTTTTCTTCAAAAGATCAGTGGTGAGTACAGCTGCATGGATGGGAGGTCCTACTTTAGCTAGCCCCCCACAATTTATAGGCGTTCTCCATGAGCTGCCCCACCTTTCCATCCGGGGATACTGATATGAGACTGCCATGGATCTCCCTGCCCCAAACAAGCTTGGTGGGGCATCCTCCAGCTGCTCGGAACAGCTCAGAACAGTGCAACAGAGCAGGATTATATTCTACACAGCTCCACTGGGTGTAACTCTCTAGTCCGGGGGAAGCTTAATCTTTTTATCTGTGCCATTTTTTTTCATTTATCCTCCTATGAACCAAAAACCTTTATGATATAAGCACTAATTTTGGCTTTCTGTCAGTTTTCTTCCTAGGAACTCCAGCTCAGCACAAATCTTGGCCACATTTGCTTTTGAGTGATCCAGAAAGGGTCCTTTTCTTTTCTTTTCTTTCTTTTTTTTGAGACAGAGTTTCTCTGTGTAGCTTTGTGCCTTTCTTGGATCTCGATTTGGAGACCAGGCTGGCCTCGAACTCACAGAGATCTGCCTGCCTCTGCCTCCCAAGTACTGGGACTAAAGGCGTGCGCCACTACCGCCCGGCTTGTTTTTTGCTTTTGTCCATCTGCTCTGTATTGCTTTAGTGTTTCATGGATCCAATTCACATTCTGGTCTAAATCATTCAGACCTCCTAGGACCTCTTCTACCTTGTAAAAACCAGGTCTCACCATGCAGACTTGAGTCCTTCAGGAGCTCTCTTCTTTTCGGACTTTCTGTGAACACAGTCCTGTTTGATCCGGTGAATTGGGCATCACACACTGCCTGTCGCATGCCCCGATTCCCTCAGTAATACCTGTTATTCCTCATTTGTCCTCCAGTTCCTGACACTGATGGGGAACCTCACCTTCCGACAACCAAGTAATCCTATGGCCACCGTGAGCTGGTCCATCAGGGGCTCAGGGTGGTGAAACTGCCCAGTTTTCCTACTTGTATGAAACCCGGGCTGATCCTGCCTGCCTGCATGTCTCTAGTCTCAGGAACCAGGCTGTTGTTTGCTCAGCACAGACGGGTTCTGGACTCTCTCTTCTTTTGTCATCCCAACTCCAGTTGCATCTGCGTGTCTTTGTGTTGTCATTCTTCCCTTCTGGGGACAGATTCTGTTGTCGTTCTGGGCAGAGAGCTCACCTTTAGTTGCGTGCCTTATCTCTAGGGCAAGGGTTGTGACCTGATACCACAGGCAGCTTATGATCTCAAGTGCTTGCCTAGCAAGTGTAAGGCCCTGGGTTCGATCCTCAGCTCCACACAAAAAAAAAAAAAAAAAGAAAAGAAAAGAAAAAAAAAAAGAAAAGAAAAAATGATCTCATTCTGTACACACTACTTCCAGGGACTTGAACATATTCCTGGTCTCAGCTATTTGGTAGACCCCATTCATCAGGGAGGCTTGGCACTCTATGCCAGCCATTCTGGAAGTCTCCTCATGGAATTCCTTCAGCGTTAGTTGCACATATTTTTTTTCCCCCTATCAGGTAGAGTGTGACTGTTCCTGCAGCAAGAGGTCATGACGATCCATACTACATGGGGAAGGATGGTCATTACAGCAGAGATGCTGTAAGCTTTCCTCACAAACTCAACTTTGGTTCCGCTGGTCCCTGTATAGGTGCCAGATATCACGGTAACGTGTCCTGGGGAGACAAAAGTAATAGTTATTCACCCTAGACAGGATACCGATGGTAAACCAGAGGGAAAGATTCCACCAATTAGTTTAATTGGGGTTCCTTATGGAATCATGACTCTGATGGCTAGTTTTAGCTGTCACCTTGATGCACATGGGGTGACAGAGACTCAGCTGAGGAATTGCCTACAGCAGATTGATCTGTGACATCTATGAGGGCATTTCCTTGATTGCTAATAGTTGCAGGAAGGACCAGCCACTGTGGGCAGTACCACCTTCAGGTAGTACTATCCTTAGACAGGTAGGCATGTGCTGTACAGGATGGGTAGGTCACTGACAGCAAGCCAGTAAGTAGCATTTCTTTGTCGATCTTGGCTTTGAAGCTGCTTCCTTGAGCTCCTCCTGCCTCAAGGAACTCAAGTTCCTTTCTGGGCTTCCCTCAATGACAGAGTTGCAACCCATAAAATGAACTGAGCTCTTTCCTTCCCCAAGTTGCTTTTGGTCAGTGTTCTATTACAGCAACAGAAAGTGACTGGAACATTGGGTAAAGGAGCATGGTTAATTTAGAGGTGACGTTGCCACCAAAGAAAAATCATTCCCTCAATACCATTAACTCCTGATATGCCTTGGGAGGGGCAGGGTGCAGCTCCTGAGCTGCCCAGTGGGCTCCCTACTCCCCTCCACAAGGGAATGTTAATGGGCTGAATCTTGTCATGGTCTTCTGCAGGTACTAAAAACTCCTGTGATTTCAAGTTCTGGCCATGTCATTTTTAGAGAACAGAGTTCCTTAACACATGCATTCAGTGTATGATGACCATATTAAGTTCATTTTCATATCTATCCTAAGATTTCTTCCTGTCTTCTAAAAAATTGCAAAGCATTGAAAACAATGCACATGTATGTGCACACGCACACACTCCCCCCTCTCCCATAGTCCATCTGTGGTGGTTTAAATGAGAATGTCTCCTATAGTCTGAGGCGTTTGAGCACTTTGTCCCCAGTTGGTGGCGCTGTTTGAGGAGGTTAGGCAGCGTGGGCTTGCTGGAGAAAGGACTTCACTAGAGGTGGGCTCTGAGAGTTCATAACCTCCCCAAGCTTCCAGTTCACTCTTTCTGCTTTGTGCTTGCTGCTACTGATGTGATCTCTCAGTTTCCTGATGCCTGCTGACACACTGTCCTCAGGATGACACACTCACGGGGCTGGAGAGATGGCTCAGGGGTGAAGACAGCTTTCTGCTCTTGGACAGCATAGCATCCCACAATCATCTGTAACTTCAGTACCAGGGGATCTGACATCGTTTCTGGCTTCTGTGGGCACCAGGCATACATGTGGTACACATACATACACACACAGGTAGAACACTCATATACCTAAAATACAAATACATATATCTTTAAAGCAGTACATCTCCTCCCTCACACACAAAAGGATGGACTCTGATCCCTCTGGAAACATGACCCCCCCCCCCAAACTCTTCTTCCATAAGCCGTGACTAAAGGGACCCTTGTACTGTGGGGTGCTCCCTCTGGACCATGAATTAGGCACAGACCACACCCAAAGCCCAATTTCCAAGCACAAGCCAAACACAAAGAGATCCTTTATTAAGCAAGGCAAAGAGACAAGGTGGCTGAATTGGGCAGAAACAGCAGCAAATAGCTTTCCAAGTATCAATTTTAGGAGGGAAAAGAGGGTTAGGATGAGCCAGGACATGTTGGTAAGTACTGATTAGGTATTTTAATTAGGGTAGTCAAAATAATGAATTTTGATTGCTTGACTTTGATGTTTTGATAGTTGGACCTTGGTGGTCAGTCTCAGGAATGAGTCAGTGGCCAAATAAGAGAATGGACCTTGGTGACTAGCTTTCGGAATGTAATCTAATGGTTTAGCAAATAAGAGACTGGACCTTGGTGACTAGCTTTCGGAATGTAATCTAATGGTTTAGCAAATAAGAGACTGGACCTTGGTGACTAGCTTTCGGAATGTAATCTGATGGTTTAGCAGCGGGGAAAAGATGAAAAGCAAAGCCTGTCGGCAACATGTTTGCCATGCTTGGGCCTGCTAGAGCCCTTCATTGACCATGATGTTTTAATCACAGCAACTAAAAAGTAACCAATATAGTCATACATCACATATATTTTCTCTCAAGCTTTCTCTCCCACCCTCCCTTCAATGATAAAAAATAAAAATCCAAAACCCAAACCAAAAATCTCCTTCTGTCATTGTGGAAATGAAGGAAATTTCTATGACAGTGTGATTAGAGACAATATTTAGAGGACCCAGATGTATACTGATTACAGCCCGTTTCTAAAACACTAATTATAATTTGGTTATCTGTTTGAAAGTAGACAAAATAATTGTTTTCAAATATTTGAATCATACCCCTATAGAAATGCATTAGGCTTAATGTATAACATCTTTGAGTTGAAACCCAGAAATAATGAGTAGAAAGGTTGATACACAAAGGCAAATTTCAATTAAATATGAAGAACTTTCTAAATATTTAAAGATATTTAATACTGAAAACTGTTTTGAGAAACAGTGAGTTTCTTATTTTGAGTATATTTAAATATTTGAGAGTGCATGAGGGCTTTTCTTTTTCTTTTTCTTTTCTTTTTTTGGCCAGGGTAGTGTGGACTTACTCTACTTATTAGGGAAGAGGATTTGGCTAGATTGGAAGTTGGGTACACTAAGAACCTGTTTTCAGCCTGGAGGTGGTAGCACATGCCTTTAATCTCAGTACTCAGGAGGCCAAGGCAGGTGGATCCCTGTGAGTTTGAGGACAGACTGGTCCACAGAGCGAGTTCCAGGACAGCCAGGGCTGCACAGAGAAACCTTGTCTCAAAAAACCAAAACCAAACCAAAACAAAAAAGAACCTGTATTCAAACCATGGCTTGCCTCTTTGTAGAGGAGGATACAAGAATTTGTGTCTATTCTCCATGGTTCTTAGTGGGGGATTCCCTGTTACAAAAGACAGATCAACAAAGAAAAGCAAACAAGCCTATTAACAATATCCCTCCTGCACACATGAAAGGACACTCAAGGAAGTCTTAAAGAGTAAAATCATACGGTAAATATCAAAGGGAGAGTGTAAACTTCAAGGCTGAGCACCTTTGTTTGCTGGAGCAGAGGGAAGGGTGTGCAGAAAGGCTGGTTATGGGGAGGTAATAGGAAAAGAGGCAGACAGAGCAGTTTGCTGCGTGAATTTAAGTGTTGGTTATTGCTGAGTCTCTGCTGAACAGTCTCCCTTCTTCCTCATGCAGAAGTGAAGAACCCTCACCCGGGCAGGCTTCCGCTATACCATACTCTATCAACGTCTCTCACAGCAGGGGAACTTCTGCCCTTGTTTTCAGAGCTGTCTGCTGTGTCCCCAGAGAATACTTATGTCAAACGGGTGTGTTTGGAGTAGCATACTGTGGTCTCCTACTTTTGTACTTCAGGGTGCTTGATCACTACTTAGCATCCCTATTGCTTTGGAGGAAGTATTTGATATTGAGGTTCCTTTTATCATTTTATTAAAAAATAAAACTCAGGGAAAAATGTTAGGGAATAAACCTGAGAGATCCACAGTATGACCAAGACACAATCCTGCCCCTCTCCACTTCCCTGATCAAAAAGACTACACAACCCCTCAACCCCTCATCTTCCTTCTCTGTGTGTCCTTTTATCTCCCTCTGAGTCCTCCAGGAAACTCTTTGGTTCACCCCAGCCAGCTGAATGTGGACTCTGCTCTCCATACCAAGGTCCGACTTTATTGGTGGGTCTTGGAACAATCAACACAAACATTTTCCCCATTTTGTCTAAATAAAAAGAAAGGGTTTTAACTTTAACAAAGTAAAACTATATACAATAAGAACAATTATCAGACATTGAAAAAAAGGAAATATGTTAACTTTAACAAATGAAACTATGTTACAATAAGAATAATTATCAAGTAAGAATTACATTCACAATGTCCAGTCCATTTGAATTTGGCAAAATGAGAGCAAATACTCCATTATTTATTCTTTCTTGGTGAGTTCAAAGTTTTGTACCTAATTTACTTTCTACCATGACTAAGGAAAACTGTAACTATAACTATCTAGTCATCAACCCCATCAAAGACCTGAGAGGGATATAATATTACCTGGGTAAGCAGGAAGTGTAGAGCAAGAAACTTTCAAAACTATGAGAAATGACAGACACAGCTGGCTGCCTCAACAGTAACCCAAGGTTTCTCTGCAACATTGGGACATCCATCTTTGGCTTACAGATCTAGAATATCTGACAGACTTTTCTGTTAAGCATGAATTTTGAAGGACTGTCCCATCTTGTCTTGGCAAAGTCTGGCAGTTGCCTTCTTTTGTGTTCTGCTTGTCCAGTTTAGAGAGCATACCGTCAGCAATCGAGGCAAGGGTGGTTTCTTGGCCACAAAGAAAGTAAACTCCTTATGGAGGTTCTTTGATGCCTGTCATCCTCTTTTGTAGTAAATTGGTGCTGACAGGAGCAGACGTGTCTGTCTTACAGTCCTGAAAAGTCCTGTGTTAGTAAAACATCTTAAATGTCATATTCTGTAGGCCTCTGAAGTGTTTGAAAACCATCTGTCTATTTAAACTATGTCTCTGATTGACCTTGAAAATATACTTAACATGACTATAAGTTTGATTGTGATAGATGATTAACTACTAATCTATATTTCTTTATTTTCCTAAACAGCTTTCAAGGACTAGAACTGTACATTACATTTTTAAATGAGTTGCATAGGTACAATACCTTAAACAAGAAATAAAAACATATAATACAGTATAACAAAGTTAATCTTAAATTTGTATCAACATACAAAAATAACTTAAACAAGAGCAGAAACATGGACCAGAGAGATGGTTCAGAGGTTAGGAGCACTGGCTGCTCTTCCAGAGGTCTTGAGTTCAGTTTCCAGCAAACGCATGGTGGCTCACAACCATCTATAATGAGATCTGGTACCCTCTTCTGACTTGCAGGGATACATGCAGACAGAACACTGTATACATAATAAATAAATCTTTAAAAAAAAAGAGTAGAAACACATATATACTATAACAAAAATAACCCTAAATTTGTATCAATATATAAAAATATCTTAAACAAGAATAGAAACATATATAGAGTATGTTTTAACAAAAATAACCTTAAATTTGTATCAATATACAAAAATCCATACCAATGTAAAATATTTGAGATTTAGTTGCTTCTTAGTTTAAAGTAGATTCAATAATCTTCTCTATTATCTTATCATTCTTACATCCCCCCCTTTTTTTCTTTTCAAAAAGAGATCCTGAATCTAGCCTAACTTGCTTAGTTTCCTCCCTGACCATGACCAGTAACAACTTGTAACTGATCCCCTTAAATGATGATAAACATCCATAAACCCATCTACTGACCAAAAACCATCCATCCCACCTCTTGGGAATGTGGGCATTGTGTTCTTAAAATTACTTCCTGTTGTCTGGGGGCAAAGGCTTCTTTAGGAGATCCTAAGAAAATTAAGATAATGGTCAAGTTCTGGGGGAGCTAGCTGTTGTCCAGTCTCCATGTGATGGGATAATGCAAGGCTTATGTGAAGTCTTGGCTGGAGTAGTCTATGAGGCTGGACCATTTTAGCTAACCATCTTGAAATTGTCCTGATCAGTTTGTAGTCCAAAGCTAATCTTTGGATGGTGTTTGTCAGCTTGGTGGTATTACCACAATCCAGGTGTAATTGTCATTGTGGGGCTCCCTCATCTTTTTTGGAGACTTCAAAGGTCATTGTTAGGAATGTTCATGGTTCAATGCAGAAAACTTAAGCATTTTAAATGTCATATGCAGCAGATCTCAGAGGGGTTAAAGGACCATAATCTATTAAACACACCTGGGATACACAGGCTTAATTTCTAATTACCTGCTTCAGTCTCAAACTTGAAATCACATACAGGAAGCTAAATGAAGCCTAAATCTAAAATTAGTTAGTACTCTGTATGACCATTAATACCACAACAGAAAGTTTAAATATATATACATATATTAATCTTATACATTTTGAGATAATATTTATACCTTAAGAGTTTTAAAGAGTCAAAGTAAGTCCAAGAGATTATGAGATTAATGGCAATAGAATAGTCCCTTAATTTTGGTTTTCTTCTGTCCCATACCAGGTGGCTCTTCTGACATGAGACAGAGATTTTGGATTTTCCTTTAACAAGTATGCTTGGGTTTACAGAAGGAGAGAGCCACACTCCAACTCCAAAGCCAGCTTTAATTTTTAATTGAATTGGGACTACAAAAAACCATTTGTTATTTGCCTTATATGTCTGTAGAGAACAGTAGAAACAAATGCTTGGGAATATTCATGAAATTTTATCCTGTTGGAAATGTGCTATACTATTAAGTCAATTTACTCTTTTTCTTGAGACATTTTCTCTGGATGATTCATCCTTTTTCTTCAGATGTCTCATTTGTCCAGTGGTCTTCAGATTCCTTAGCTGGATGCCTTCATTCTCCTGGAAAGACAAAAACAAAACCCAGCCCCAACCCTAACTTTGGGGAGTTTCCCTTTTTGGCAGGTTATATATGATCGAATGAAAGGCATTTGTTAGTCTTATAAATTAGTTTAGATTGAATGGCCATGCTGTTTGATGAACTATTGCCTCTTCTAATTAAGAGGTCTCTCCAGTTTGAATCTAATCTTTATTAATTTTGATGGTATCCATAGCTTTTCTTCTCCTGTGGAAACAAAAGCAAAACCTCTTCTCCAATGTAACACATATCCTGGTTTCCATTCTGAAGTCAACAGGCTGATTTAATTCTGTAGTTTTTTCTACTATCCAATGTCTATCTGCAGTTGTTATTCCTTTCTCATTAGCATTTAAAAGTTTAAAGTTAATTAAAACATTGTGTAATCTATCTCTGGGGGTCTTTATTATTCCTTTCTGTTTATTAAGCATATCTTTTAAAGTGTGGTTAGACCTTTCTATAACTGTTTGTACTATAGGATTGGGTGGTATACCTGTAATATGCTTTATGTTGTAATATGTAAAAAAAAGAAAAAAAAACCTGTTCCATTTTACTAGAGACATATGCTGGAGCATTGTCAGTCTTAATTTGTATAGGTATTCCCATAATGGCCACAACTTCTAATAAATGTGTAATTACAAAATCAACCTTTTCAGAACTCAAAGCAATTGCCCATTGAAATCTTGAATATGTATCTATGGTATGGTGTACATACTTTAATTTTCCAATTTCCACAAAATGAAACATATACATTTATTAAATTTTATTCCTTTTGTGTACTCTTTGGGTTACTTCCTGCAGATAGTTGTGGAAGCCCAGCTGGGAGACCGGCTCCCACATTTTATGACAGGGTACTCTCGAGGAGTAAGGGATAAGAAATATTAGATAGAAGGACAGAAGGGAGAGAGACAGATAGAAACACAGGATAGCCTTGGGAGGACCTGGATCACTATCCACTGGCCCCTTATGTCTCTTCTAAAAGGATTTTATAGGAACACCAAGGGGTGGAGCAAAAGACCTCTCCTTAACACACCCAAGTGCAGACCCTTTCCAATCACCTGGTAACTACACACATGGTCAAGCAATCCTCTAATGCAGCCCTGCTGGGTAAAGCAAGCTCAGGTCTCACTAGGAACCTTTGTGGGCCTCCACAGGTAGTGGAGTTTGGTTATACAAAGAACAAGTAGGATAGTTCCTTATATTTTCCTTGGCTTTTTGCCAAATGATAGAAAGATCTTTCTTCAAACCTTTGCTATTAACATGGTGTTTCTTATGAAATTTTGAGGCTTTTAGCACATTTCCTACCAATAGCTGATCAATTTCATCATTCACCTTGTGCTAAAGGGCCTGGTAGACCTGTATGGGATCTGATATGTGTTATATACAAGGGACAATCTTTATTTCTGATTATTTTTCATAATTGAATAAATAGCAAAGTCAATTCTGAATCATCTGGAATAAGTTCAGTGGTTTCAATATTTAAAACAACTCTTTCTGCATATTGAGAGGCAGTAACCATATTAACAGTTTCTAGAAAATCTAATAATACTGTGAGAATAGCATATAATTCTGACTTTTGAACAGAATCAGAAGGGCTTTGAGCCATCTCACTTAAATTTCCTGATTTATAATCTGCCTTTCCTGATTTATTTGCATCAGTATATAATGTAGGGGGCTCTAGAAATTGGTGTTCCCCATACAATATGAGGATGAATCCAATTCATTGTTTTTATAAACTGATGTCTTTTGCTTTTGGGATGTTTGTTGTTAGTCTCTCCCAAAAAATTACTGCAAGCTCTTTGCCAGTGTTCCTTTTCTGTTCATAATGAGGCAATTCAGCATTAGTAAAAGGACTACAATTTAAGCTGGGTCTATTCCTGCTAATTGATAAAGTCTTAATTTTCCTTTCATAACCTATTCAGAAACCTTTTCTACATAGGTCTTTAATTTTTTTTACTCTGTTTATGTGTTAAAACTATCTATTCTAAGATATTATTGTCTCTCTGCATAAGAATTCTTGTGGAAGAATGTGTAGAAGGTAAAAATAACTTGAATACAATCAAGCTCTGGATCCAGACAATTCACATGTACATCCTGTAATTTCCTTCCTACTAAAGCCAATTTTTTCTCAGTCTCAGCTGATAATTTTCTTGGACTATTTAAGTCCTTATCACTTTGTAAGGTTTGAAATAAATTACTTAGTTCCTGAGTAGTTAATCCAATTGTGGGCCATAGCCAATTAATGTCATCCAGCAATTTTTGAAAATTATTAAGTTCATAATGAACTCTCCTGAATTATACTTTCTGTGATTGATTTTTTGTAAACATATCTTATATCCTAGGTAATTAATAGAGTCTCCTTTTTGTATTTTTTCAGGAGTAATTTGTAACCTCCAAGAAGGCAACATTTTCTTTACCTCTTCAAACATTTTTTTCTAAGGTATCAGTCTGAATCAGCTAGTAAGGTATCATCTATATAATGACAAATTATAGATTGAGGAAACTGTTTATGAATTATTTCCAATGGGTGTTGTACAAAATATTGACACAAGGTGGGGCTGTTTGACATCCCTTGTGGAAGAATTTTCCACTGATGCCTTTTAACTGGCTGGGAGTTATTATAAGTAGGCAATGTGAAGGCAAATTTTTCTTTATCCTGTTCTTGTAAAGGTATAGTAAAAAAAAAAAAGCACTTTTAAATCAATCACTACAATAGACCATCCTCTAGGTAATAGCGAAGGCAAGGGAATTCCAGGCTTTATAGAGCTCATTGGCTGAATCACCTTCTTTATGGCTCTTAAATCTGTTAACATTCTCCATTTTCCAGGTGTTTTTTTTTTGGGGGGGGCAAATATAGGAGAATTTCAAGGACTGGTCAATTCAATATGTTGAACACTTAGCTGCTCCTGTACCAGCTGTTCTAATGCCTGTAAATTTTTTTGATGTCAAAGGCCACTGTTCCACACAGATTTGTCAGTTAACCATTTTAAAGGTAGGGCTGTTGGTACCTTTGAAAGATCAACAGCTGTTGTGCCCTGCTTATGTACAACCTGAATGGTCAGTGACTACTCTTGATAATACCTTTTAATGTTTTTCTCAGCATACATTAGCTTATGGTTTGTTTCTGCAACTGGAGGAATGTTAATCTGGGTTTTTCATTGCTGTAACAAATCATGTTTTCATACATTCATTGCTATGTTAGTCATATATGGCTTTAATTTTCCTATCTGTCCTTCTGGCCCTGTACACTTGATACACCTTGTACTTTATTTTATCTTTGATGAAGTTCCAATCCCTAGAAGCAGAATATTTACCTCCTGAAGAGGCCAATCTGGATGCCAAGATTTTGGTGAAATTATTGTTACATCCACACCTATGTCTAGTAAACCTTCAATTACAATGTCATTTATTTATATTTTTAGCTTTGATTTTTCATCATTTATAGAAGTTTGCCAAAATATTTGTTTAATGGTCTCTCCTGAAAATTTTGTTTTATCTACTGAAGCTGTTCTGTCATCCAGAGAAGTATGGTTTTTCACAACAGTCGTTAAGTCTTTTAATTGCTCTGTGGAGTAGTTTCCCTAATGGTGACAGGGAATGATGGAACCAAATTTGACATGGAGGGGCCTGTGAGAGGCCCCCTAAGGCATTACTTAATGGCAAAGGGTTTCCTTGCCTGTCCCATGTTGATCTACATTCATTAATCGAATGCCAGTCCTTGCCACATCTTCTGCATATTCCAGCAGGCTGGGGCCTTCTATTTGGATTATCTTCAGAAAAAAACATTGTTTCTAGGAATGCCTTGACTACAACTCCTTTTCAGATGACTTGGTTTACCAAAACTAAAATATCTAACCTTTTCACTTTTCTTAAAATTTTTAGAAATCACTTCTATCAAGTATGATCCAATATCAGCTATATTTCTAATCCATTCATCTATTGGTGCTGATCTTGCCTTTAAAGGCCTAATTGTCCTTTTGCATTCTGAATTAGCATTTTCAATACCCAAAGATTTAATTAATATTTGTTTAACTTCTAGATCTGATATCATTCTATTTACAGCTGAAGTCAATTTTTTTTTCCTATTTCAAAATGCTTTATTTTCTCTTGGTCCCAAGACTTGGGAGGGGCTCCAGAGTGGTTACAAAGCTGCCTAGAGGTTCAGGTGAAGGTCCTGAGGCTGGCTGGTGCAGAGCAGAGGAGAGAGCCCCTTGGAAGGTGACACCTCCTAGTCATGCTTGAGAGTGAGCCTTTCGAAGAGGTACTCGCCCAGAGATGGCGGGGGCACACCAGTCTGTGCTGGCTGTGGCCCAGTCACCCTGCGGAGGTTCGTCAGCCCATCTTCTTGATGAGCTTCACCTACTTATCCAGGAAGTGGTTTTCCAGGAAGTCACAGAGATGAGGATCTGTGTGAGCAGAGGCTGGGGCATAAAGATCCAAGAGGGCCTGGTTCAGGCTTTTCTCCAGGGCCAAGGCAGCTTCCATGGCCTCCTGGGATTTACCCCACTCATCTTGAGACGGCTTCTGCACATCCTGGAATAGTGCGCGGCCTCCGCGTTCGTTCTGCATCTTGAGCAGCTGCTCTGTGCCCTCGTGCTTCTCCTCAGCCAATTCGTGAAGAAGTGGCCTACACCCTCCAGAACCAAGTCATCCCCATCAAAATAGTAGCCCAAAGAGAGGTAGGTGTAGGAGGCCCACAGTGCAAGTTGACCAGGCGGTTCACTGCAGCCTCCACTTCGGTGGAATAATTCTGACGGACCTGGGAGCTCATGGCTGATATGCAGTATGGAGCTAAGTGCAAAGAGATGGTGCTGGCTGGTCCTAGGAGCCAAAGGCTGTGAGGAGATGGTTCTAGAGGTGGCTGGAACCTAATAAAGGGAGTCCCTGGGTCTGCTCTGTCCAAACACTGTTGAAGCAAGACACAGACACGGGATCTCTGGGCGCTGAAGTCAAATTTTTTTAAACAATCTATTTATCTTTATTTTATGTGCATTAGTGTTTTACCTGCATGTATGTCTGTGTGAGGGTGTCAGGTCTTAGAGTTACAGACAGTTGTTAGCTGCCATGTGGGTGCTGGGAATTGAACCAGGGTCCTTGGGTAGAGCAGTTGGTGCTCTAACCACTGAGCCATCACTCCAGCCCCCCCTTTTTTTCATTTTCATTTTCAAAAACCAAAGATTCAATTAATATTTGTTTACATTCTAGATCTGATATCATTCTTTTTACAGCTGAAGTCAAATTTTGTAAAAAAAAAAAAAAATCAGTGAAGGCTTCTTTTGGACCTTGTATAATTTTAGTAAATGACTCAGTCCTCTTTCCTGATTCTTCAGCCCTGTCCCAAATATTCAAAGCTGCTATACGGTATCGAGCCAAAGTGTGATCATCAAATGTAATCTGTCTTTGCAAATCAGTATACTGGCCTTGACTGAGAAACTGGTCTTGGGAAATTCCAATACCTCCAGCCCTATTTCATTGTTCTATGACCCTAGCTTCCTCTTTCCACTATGTTTTCCACTGTAACTGAGGACCAGCTTCCAATATTGCTGTAGTTGAATCTTTCCAGTTTTGTAAAATAATTCTGTTTCAGGTTGCCCATGAATTTAGCATCTACTTCACAAAAGGTGAGCACATACCTTATGAAACTACTGCTTCCTTAGACCTCTTCAAATCTAACATTTCTACAGGGTCCCAGTTAACTTCTGA
The DNA here is from genome assembly GCF_007827085.1 of Peromyscus californicus insignis. Taxonomy (NCBI): domain Eukaryota; kingdom Metazoa; phylum Chordata; class Mammalia; order Rodentia; family Cricetidae; genus Peromyscus; species Peromyscus californicus. The sequence continues at coordinate 120,781,106 of NW_026294606.1, forward strand.
ATAGCCTTGAAGGTGCATATCATCTGGTGGTCATTCTTGAATGGTAAATGGATAAATTAAGTTTTTTAAAAATAACCTTGGGCTGCTCCTCTTCAGTTTCATAATGCAATGGTGCAGTAGATTCTGCTCTAAATTCCTTTGTCTGTGTGTGACTTTTTTTCTTAGTTTCATTAGTAGGGCTTTCTAAGGATTCTATCTTATCACTTTATGTTTTTGTATTTGGCATTGATATCAAACCACTTTTTTAAGGATAAAACATGAATTATTAAACTGATAATGATGATAATCTACATTATGTCAATCCCAGCTAAGTTGATTATCCCTTCATTTAATTTTTCCATTTTTAAACCATCCAATGTGGAACCATACAGAGACCTAACTCCCTGTATTGTAATTTTATTCCCCATTCTTTTTTTTTTTTTAGACAGGGTCTCATATGGCCTCATACTCCCTATGTGGTTGAGGATGACCTTAAACTCCTGATTTTCCTGCCTCATCTCTCAAATTCTGCCACTGTGCCTGGCTTATAAATGTATATCTTTATTAGAATATATTCCCATGTTAAAAAGCATGTTAAAAAGCAAAAGGTTAGATGGTCAAGTGAGTTTGGCCACACAGTTTCCATAGAATTTAAAGAAGTTCTTTTGCATGTTTTAGATATTTAATGTCTCTGTATATACTTCGAAGTTCTAAGAGGTTTAACAAATCTTAGGTAGTTTTCCAGCCTTTTAAAAATCCTAATATCGAACTTTGCTTTATTTCTGTACTCTTTTTTAAAAAGACTTATTTATCTTTATTATTAAATTTATTTATGCATATGTGTGCTCTATTTACATGTACACCTGCATGAGAGAAGAGGGCATCAGATCCTGGTACAGGATACATGGCTGCTGGGAATTGAACTCAGGTCCTCTGGAAGAGCCACCAGTGTTCTTAACGGCCAAGCCATCTCTCCAGGCCCTGTTTCTGTATTCTTTAGGAAGCAGTGTTCCATGGAATTCACTCTGGGAAAGACTGGCTAGGTGGTTCCTACATGCCTGCTCTTTGCCATTTTGTTTCTTTGATTTTGCTGCTTAAGGACTCTGAATACTTTCTTCTTCAGTTACTCAAAGTGCTTTATTGTTTTCCTTCCTGTCTGTTTATTTTTTTTAAATTAAAAAATTTTTAAATTAATTTTTTTTTTTAAAAGACAGGGTCTTATTTTGTCCCATAGGCTACCCTGGAACTTACCATCCTTCTGCCCAGCTTCTAAAGTGCTGGGATCACAGCCCAGCATCATTCCTGTCTCAAAGCCCTTGAATGGTTAGGTCTGTGCACTTGCAGGGAGGAAATGCTTCCTGTGACTCAACTCTCCAGCGAATGGATGAGACCATAGGACAGAGCATTGCCTGCCCTCTGACCTGAACAGTTTTACTGAGCTGTCCCAGGGAGTGGGGATTCTAGGTCCCATTCTTTTGAAGGTCCCCAACAGGCATATGCAGTCTGTTTTGTAAGTAATGTCAGGGGCCGGCTACTTTGGCAAGGCAACAAGAGCAGGTCAGAAATGGAATCTTCTGCTGAGTTTGGTGATGCACATCTATCATCCTACCACTTGGAAGACTTAAGGCTGGAAGATCATGAACTCCAGGCTAGAAAGACCCTGTCTCAAAAGCAAAGCAAAGCAAAACAAGAGAAACCTGAAATCTTTAAGTCAAGGGGAACATTGAGTTCATTGCCTCTTGTGTGGTCAGCTCTCAGAATGATCTGGTTAAACCCTGGTTGGAGTTTTGACTGTCAGGCAGAGGTAGACAGGGTCCTACCCAGAGCCTAGCGGATGAGCTACAATCTAAATTCTATAGAAAGAAGCCTAAGCCGGGCGGTGGTGGCGCACGCCTTTAATCCCAGCACTTGGGAGGCAGAGCCAGGCGGATCTCTGTGATTTCGAGGCCAGCCTGGTCTACAGAGTGAGTTCCAGGACAGGCACCAAAATGACACAGAGAAACCTTCTCTCGAAAAACTACAACAACAACAACAAAAACCAAAAAAAAAAAAAAAAAAAAAAAAAAGAAAAAAAAAAAAAAGAAGCCTGACTTGGTGCCTGATGCCCACTAAGAAAAAGAGCTCAATATGTATGTATCTATGTGAGGATATGTGTGTTTTTGAAACAGGGTCTCTAGCTCAGAATTCCTTGTATATTCAAGGATGATCTTGAACTTCTGCTTTTCCTCCCTGTCTTCCAAGTGCAGGTATTCCAGGCATCTGCCATCATGTCTGGAATATTTATCGCATAAATGAGTACAGTGATCAGCCTCTCATTGCACATCATTCTGAGTTTTTTCGTAATCACACTCATACTTTTCTTATTTTCCACTCCCTGAAATCTGTTCTGCTGTTCCCTGTCACAGCAACTGACTCGACCACCCATCTGTTTATTCAAACAAGAATCTAAAAACACCCCTGGCTTCTGCCTCTACTCTCCATGCTCCCGTGTGCAAGCCAACACCAAGCCATTACTCTCCCTACAGCCTGACTCCATCTCCCCTTTTTTTTTCTGCTACTGTCCTAGCAGTCAAGGACTCGCACCAGAACGTCATTAGGAATGGCTTCCATCTGATGTCCTCTGAGACGGTCGAGCTTCAATCCATCTCCCATCTGCTGATAGTGGAACCTTTTCAAACCAGAAGTCTCATCTCAAAATACAGCAAAACAGAAACCCAGCGCTCTGCTCTTTGGCGCCACCTGGGGGACAGAATGGAACAGAGGCAAGTGATGGAAAGTAGGAAAGGAAGTGTGGGCGGGCATGGCCCTGGCTTCCACGAGGGGTAGGGTAGGAGAACAGGAAGGCTGTAGGATTTTTAGTTTCCTCTGGGCTGGTTATTGGGTTGTATACACATTTTCCTGCCCTCCATGTGGGATTTTTTTTTTTTTTTTCTTTTCGAGACCGGGTTTCTCTGTGTAGCTTTGCACCTTTCCTGGAACTCGCTTTGTAGACCAGGCTGGCCTCGAACTCACAGAGATCCGCCTGGCTCTGCCTCCCGAGTGCTGGGATTAAAGGCGTGCGCCACCACCGCCCGGCTTTTTATTGTTTTTTTTTTTTTTTTTTTTTTTTTTTTTTTTTTTTTTTCCATGTGGGATTTTGATGGCTGGAGTCTGAGGGGGCTCCAGCACCCTGGGCACTCTACTTCAGAACTGCTGCCCTCTGGTGGAGAGGCAAGGTGGGAGAGCGCTCCTCCTTGGAGGTAGCATCCATCTGCCTGCAGGTTTGGATAGCAGTCTTAGCAGCACAAGCCGTCACTAGAGGGAGGAAAAGACCAGCGAACAATAATTCAAGCGTTAGGTCTCCAGAAGACTGCGTGAGGGCCGCCCTTACCTGCCACTGGAATCACCTGGGGGACCTAAAAGACACAGATGCTGGCCCTAGATTTACAACTGGAAGGAAGGAATGAAGGAGGAAGAGAGCGAGGAAGAGAAGAAAGGAAGAAGGAAGGGAGGGAGGCTAGGAAGGAAGAGAGGCAAGGAAGAAGAAAGGAAGAAGGGTTCACCTTAATAAAGACTAAAATTCTAATGTGCTCGGCAGGACCACGTGAAGACCACGCTGTAGCCCTTCAGTCTGTACTGCCACCACCCGAGACTCCTGGGTTTGACATTCCAGCCCCACAGCCCTGTGCCCCCTTCTTCAAACCCACCTTACTCTCCATGGACACAGAGGGCTTGACTTGCTAACTCTTGTTAGCTCGTTGCCATGATAACTCTTGTCCTTCATCCTCCAGCTTCCCACCTCACTTCCCCAGGGATGCCTCTCAGTCCTCTCTAGGACACTCCCCGTGTCCTTTACAGCACTGTCAGACGCATCGTGCATTTGAATAGAACACTCACTATCAGTCTCTCCAGCTGGGGTTTCATGAAGATAAAAGCTGTATTTTTCATTATTTAAAATGGAAAACACACACACACACACACACACACACACACACACACACACACAACAGGTTCTCATATTATATATAGCCCCAGGCTAGCCTGGAACAGACTATATAGACCAGTCTAGCCTTGAACTTGTGATCTTTCTGAAGAAGGCCTATTTTGTGGGAAAAGGCATTTGATAAATATCCAATAGATGAGTGCACAGGTAAATTTATTATTACTGTGCTGGGGGAATCAAACCTAGGGTTTTGTGTATTGCTGGGCAAGTGCTCTACCACTTAACTATAAGGCCAGCCTTAAGGTAGTGTAAATTTACATGCAGAAATGGATGTATAATGTACATATAAAGCTAGATGGATCTCCACCAAGTATTGGATGTATTTGCAAGAAATTTCTTTCCAGGTTTTGGATTTTAAAACTCAGTAGCAAAACAGTGTCTAAAGATCAGTGTAGGGATCTAGAGCGAGCACTAGAGGGCAGTAGAGGCAAAGGAATGCAGGCCCGCCTGCCAGTCACCAGTCCGGAGCAGCGGCGGATCCCCTGCAGAGTCTCAGAGGGAGATTATGGTGAGTTCCACAGCCACCTAGAAACTTCTAGAGTCCAGAGGCCAAAGATGTCTCCTTTGGCGTCCCTGGAATGCAGGGAGATGGCTCGTTATCACCTTCCTTAGCTGTGCTGAGCAGGCGCAAACAGGACAGCACACATGGATCATTTTAGGAACACTCTGGGATTCGAAGGAGACAGTTAACCCAAGAAGTTACATATTGAGTCTCAAGAGCAGGCCTAAGCAGAGGATTCAGAGCTATCTGTAGTCTGGCCATTTTGTGTCTGGAACTGGGGTCTACTACATCTCACCTGAGTCTGTTGTGCTCAGTGTTACCCCCCCCCCCCCCCCCCCCCGCTCCTCCCCCAAATCTGGGCACTGGGGATCAAACCCAGAGTCTTGTGTGACTTGAGAGTCTTGAGCAAGCACTCTGCTACTGAGCTACATCCTGGCCATTTAGTTTTTGAGATAGGGTCTTGCTATGTAGTCCAGGCTGTCCCGGACTTGCTTCAGCTCCCCGGATTTCGGGATTGCTGGCAGGGTACCCCACTGTGACCAGCTCAATTTTCAGCATCCGATGTCTGCCTCTTGGATTCTGCTCCTCCCAACCCTCCAGCCCCAGATGTGGAGAGCTTACTGAAGGTTTGTTCTGAGCTGCTGACTGTATCAGGTAACGACCAAGCAATCACCTGCCACCTGTCAGGGAGTAAGTGGCCTCCTCAGAGGCAATTAGGGTTTGGATTTCAGGGGTCTGCCAAGAGGCTCATGTGTTCAAGTCTTTGAAGCCTTAGAAGAAGGGCCTCTGGGAAGTGACTGGATCTTGAAGGATTTGTACTATGATTGCATTACTGGGAGGTGGTGGGAAATTGGAGGTGGGACCTAGCTGGAGGAAGTGAGTCCCTGGGGGTGTACTCTGGAAAGACATACCTTGTTCCTTGGCCCCTTCCTCTTTCTTTCTGCCACCTGTCCATCATAAGATGGGTCACCATGCTTCACTCCATGGCTTTGCCTTGGTATGCTGACTCACAACAAACCCAGAAGCAATGGAGCTGAGTAATCTTGGACCGAGTCCTCTGAAACATGAATGAGTCAAAGTAAATCTTTACTTCTTTAGTAGACTGTGTCATGGTGACAAAAAAGTGACAGAGGTCTTGAGGCCATCTTGTGTCCTGCCTGCTACCATCAGCAGTGTAGGGAGGGTAACAAGGCTACACCATACCAGCCATAGCAACGCGATGACAGAGCTACCTCAGGAGAATGATGAGCTCTGGCTCGTTCTCCCAAAAGATTAAGATGATAGTCAGGCGGTGGTGGCACACACCTTCTTTAATCCCAGCACTTGGGAGGCAGAGGCAGGTGGATCTCTGTGAGTTTGAGGCCAGCCTGGGCTACAGAGAGAGATCCAGGAAAGGCACAAAGCTACACCGAGAAACCCTGTCTCAAAAAAAAAAAAAAAAAAAAGAGATTAAGATGATAGAGATAGATATAGATAGATAGATGGATAGGTAGATGGACAGATAGAGAAATAGAGATAGAGATAGAGAGACAGATAGATAGATAGATAGATAGATAGAGAGAGAGAGAGAGAGAGAGAGAGAGAGAGATTACTTCCCACAAATTACTTCCCTGCAAGTGCTGAGTTACGAATCTCTCTACAGGGCCTGGTGGTGCTGTTACGTGACAAGACTTTTCCTGGGAAGACCAAACACACACGTCTATTCACTCCAGATAGGGAGCACATGATAGACCAAAGAACGGATACCACCAAAGACCAACCTGGTGAAACAGTGATTTTATTGGGTTGCTTACAGGAGTGCGGGTGAGGGGTTATTTAGAGGAGCAGAAACGACTCAAAGGCAGCTGTGTCACCAAACCCCACCCCAGCATGGGTGACAGCTCACAAAAGCTAAACCTGGAACACACTGCACAGCCTGAAGTCAGCTCAACAGGCTGGACAGCGCTCTTTCCAAGTGACTCAGCTCTGCCAGTTTCTTTTTCGTGGCAGCTGGTCTCCTCTAACAGTCTCCTTGACACCTTGGCTTGTCTGAGCGTGACTCTGAGCAGCTTTATTGCTTATTCTGGGAAGGAGCAGGGGCCTAGTGAATCTGATCAGTTTCAGGGACTTCCTGAAGCTATTTTGAGTTTTTTTTTAACCTCCCTGCTTAAAGAGCTTCCCTTCTGGATGGAATGTTTCAATTTCAGAGGAAACTGTTATAGAAGAGGTGCAGGCCATTAGTCCTAGCACCTGGGGGGCAGATGCAGACAGATCTCTCTGTGTTTGAGGCTATCCCGGTCTACCTGGTGAGTTTGAGGCCTGCCAGAGTTACTAGTGAGACCCTGTCTTTAAAAAAAAAGAAATCTAAAGGCTGGACAGTGGTGGCACATGCCTTTAAACCCAGCACTCGGGAGGCAGAGGCAGGTGGATCTCTGTAGGTTCGAGGCCAGCCTGGGCTATAGAGTGAGTTCCAGGAAAAGGCGCAAAGCTACACAGAGAAACTCTGTCTCAAAAAACCAACAAAACAAAACAAAACAAAACAAAACAAAAACAACAACAACAACAACAAAAAAAGATGTTTGGGCTGGAGAGATGGCTCAGTGGTTAACAGAGCATCGACTGCTCTTCCAGCAACCACATGGTGGCTCACAACCACTTGTAATGAGATCTGGTGCCCTCTTCTGGCCTGGGACACATGCAGGCAGAATACTGTATACATAGTAAATTAATAAATCTTAAAAAAAAGAAAGAAAGAAAGAAAGAAAGAAATCTGAGTGCCACTCCCATTTAATTGTTTTTCTCTGCTGGGTATGGGACCTGGTGCCTCCTTGCACATGCTAAACAATGTACCCCTGAGCTGCATGTCAGGCCCCCAAGGCAGTATTTTATTATCTGAGCTGACTAACAGAAAGTCTGCAGAGCTGAGGTGCCAATTCCTGCACACCCGGCTGAGCCTCTCTAGTTATTCTTGGTAGAAGCAAGTGTATTTTAAAGGACCCAGTTCCATCAGGGCCCACATATTGGAATTTAGAGATACACCCTGAGGCTAGGGACCACGAGGGTGGAATGCAATGACGGAGGAGGGGAAAACACCTGAGACCCAAGGTTCACGTTCTGGGCATGCCTGTGAAGGCGCCACCTCCTGGGGACAGTCGAGCTGGTGATGGCAAGTTCTGGCTCTTTCTGTACTGGAGGGGAGGGGTCCCCAGAGCCCTGCCGACATCTCCTTTCTAATGAGCTGGCTCAGAAAAACATGGTTTCTGCCCATGAAAACACAGATTACACAAAAATCAATTCCGATTTAGATGCATTTCCACCCTTTTCATATTACAGTTGTAGAGCTAATGGATCCTCATTATGACCTGCAACAGAGCAACGCCATCATTAGAGTGCCAGAAAGTGCGTCTGTGAAATGGATTTGTGCCACAAAAAGATGGGTTCTTCTTTTAGTACGTTGTTTCTGGGGTAAAAACAAACAAACAACACACAAAACTCCTTTTAGACATGGTCACGTTATTATACTATGTAGCTGGGCTGGCTTGGGCTTCACCAGGTGGTTCAAGCTGGCCTCTAACTTGAAGTAGTCTTCCTGCCTCTGACTCTTTTTTTCGGAGGGGATTTCGAGACAGGGTTTCTCTGTGTAGCTCTGGCTGTCCTGGAATTCCCTCTGTAGACCAGGCTGGCCTACAAACTCAGAGAGATCCACCTGCCTCTGCCTCCCGAGTGCTGGTATTAAAGGCATGAGCCACGGTGCCTGGTTTACCTCTGACTCTTAAGGGCTGGGGATGTATCATCACTCCTGGCTAGAAGCAGATGTTTTGTTTATTTGAGGCAGAGGCTTGCTATGCAGTCCTGGCCTAGGACTCACTATCTAGACCAGGGTGCCCTGGAACTCACAGGAATCCTCCTGCCTCCTGAGTTCTGGGATTACAGATGTGAGCCACCATGCCTGGTGGTTGAGATAGGCTTTTTTTTTCAAAGATTTATTTATTTATTATGTACACAGAAGAGGGTACCAGATCTCATTACAGATGGTTTTGGCCACCATGTGGGTGCTGGGAATTGAACTCAGGACCTCTGGAAGAACAGTCGATGCTCTTAACTTCTAAGCCATCTCTCTAGCCCGAGGTAGACTTTTTAAAAGGATATTTTTGAAAGAGAGAAAGAGAGAAGAACAAAGCCTTCAAGTTTGCAAAAGAGGATACATGTATAGAGTCTATAGAAATTCCTAACAAATAGTGATTATAGGGGTCAGTAACCTTGGGATTTCAATGATTTGTTCCTTTACAAGTTTCATTAATTTCTTCTGCTTATTTTTGGGGAATGTGTGTGCCCGTTATATAACAGGATTAAAAAGATATATGTTTATTTTTCTTTTATGCGTATGGGCGAGTGCCCGCCTGTATGTATGCGCACCATATGCATGCAGGTGCCCATGGAAGTCAGAAGAGGCTGTTGGATGCCCTGGAACTGTCATTACAACTGGTATTGTCAGCTGTCATGAGGGGCTGGGAATCAAACCCAGGCCCGCTTCAAGAGCCACCCAATGTTTTTAACTGCTGAGCCATCTCTCCAACCCCACATAGCAGGTTTTGTGTGTGTGTGTGTGTGTGTGTGTGTGTATCCCTTAGGGTCCAATGGTCCAGCAAGAGGAGACTCAGTGTTCATGGAATTATAGGTTGTCTGTACCCTAGTGCAGTAATCCAAAAGGAAACTGTGGAATTCCACTATGGTAAAGGCTTTCCCCCCAGAGACAGCAGCACAACCTGTTCTGAGGAAGGCCTTGTGTGAGCTGAGGTCTCAAGGATGAGGGGGGGTTGGGGGGACTGGGGGGCATGGCACAGTATGTGCTTGGCACGCACAAATCTCCAGTTCAATCTCTGGCAACAACCCCATCCCCAAATTCTTGAGGATAAGTAGGGATTAGTCAGAATGAGGAGTCAGCAGGTGACAAGGCCCTTGGGAACTCAGTGAGAGACCAGCATGGGTGTGGCATGAGGCTGGAGAAGTGGTCAGAGGTCTCATGATGCTCCATATGTAAGTGCTCTACCCTGGCTGCCATACTGACCCTATTAGGCCATGATTTTTTTTTTAAACTTTTTTTTTCCTGAGACATGGTTTCTCTGTGTAGTTTTGGTGCCTGTCCTGGATCTCGCTCTGTAGACCAGGCTGGCCTCGAACTCACAGAGATCCACCTGGCTCTGCCTCCCGAGTGCTGGGATTAAAGGCAAGCGCCACCACTGCCCGGCTAGGCCATGGTTTTTAACATGGAAGATGACGGCAATGAGGACTATGCATTCCAGCCACAGTGAGGCAAGACTAGTTACAAGGGTACTGGGATCTCCCCCAGGTGTTTCAAGTTTCTGTTACTGCAATGAAACACCCGAGATAATTATCTAGAGAAAGGCATATTAGGGCTTAGAGTTTTGAAGTTTCCAGTCTGGGATTGGGTGGATCCACTGTTTTGGGAGTCTGATGGAGGTGCCAGATTACCACAGTGGGGACACACACACACACACACACACACACACACACACACACACACACACACGGAAAGACAGAGGCAGACAGACAGAGACAGACAGAGACACACACAGAGATAGAGAGAGACAGAGAGACCCACAGAGAGAGGCAGAGACAAAGACAAAGACAGGGACAGAGGAGGTGTGGGATCTCATCCCCTTCAGGACACGTGTCCAGTGATATGAAACCTACCACCAGACTCCACCCCCTACAGGACCACAGTGCCTCTACACCAGAGACCAAGTTTTTTTTTTTTTTTTTTTGATTTTTCAAGACAGGGTTTCTCTGTATAGCTTTGCGCCTTTCCTGGATCTCGCTCTGTAGACCAGGCTGGCCTCGAACTCACAGAGATCCGCCTGCCTCTGCCTCCCGAGTGCTGGGATTAAAGGCGTGCGCCACCACCGCCCGGCGAGACCAAGTTTTTAACACATGGTGCTTTGTGGCTGTTCAATACCCAGCTGTAAGAGCAGAAGATGGGAACTTGAAGGCAGGCCAGATCCCTCTTTGGAGCTGGTCAGCTTCTCTCAAGAACAGGTGGTGTATGTGTCCTCTGGCGGCGGAGGCTATCCTCACTGAACCAGGGCCACCCCTGATTTCATCACAAAAGCTCAGAGACTGCCCAGCAAGATGCCCCCAGCAGTCTTTTCCAGGGAAGAGGAGACTGCACCTTTCACAATGTTACTTGCTTTTGTAGTTAAAAACATTCTCATGGAATTCCTGAAGACTCCTGGGTGGGTGTGTAGAAAAGATTTGGATAATAGTTCTGAACACACAGATAGGCCAGAATAGTCGAGAGGGGGCATCACCCCCCAAGAGTATGCTGTTTACTTATTCAGAAGCATCTACTAGGGAATACGAGCTGAAAAATTAGGGAATGATGCAACTGATTGGATTTCAATATTTAATCCAGAGGATGCCCGTTGGGCCTACTAGGGAATGTTCGAGTACTGTGACACTTGGAGGGAAATAGTATAGAATCCACTTTAATCATACCATATATATTTATCCATCTGTCTATCCCTCTATTCATTAATCCATTCCTCAGCTAACACTTATCTCCTGTGTGATTAACCAACATTCTTGGCTCTTGTTTTATTATTTAATTTATTTTTTTGATTATTTCTTTTAACTTTTATGGGTTCTTTGTGGATTTCATATCATGCATCAGATCCCACTCATCTCCCTGTCCCCTTGAATCCGCCCTCTGCCCATGCAACCTCCCTGCAAAACAAAACCAAATTTAAAAGAAAAAACAAACGCCAAACCAAACAAAAAAGGGAGAGGAATCTCGTGGTGGAAGCTGTAGTGTGGTCCACTGAGTCCCACAGTCTACCCTTTAGTCCATTCATTCATCTGTACTTGCAGGTGTAGGGTGGTCCAGTGAGTCCCACAGTCTAACCTTTAGTCCATTCATTCCTCTGTACTTGCAGGTGTAGTGTGGTCCACTGAGTCCCACAGTCTACCCTTTAGTCCATTCATTCATCTGTACTTGCAGGTGTAGTGTGGTCCACTGAGTCACACAGTCTACCCTTTAGTCCATTCATTCATCTGTACTTGCAGGTGTAGTGTGGTCCATTGAGTCACACAGTCTACCCTTTAGTCCATTCATTCCTCTGTACGTGCAGGTGTAGTGTGGTCCAGTGAGTCACACAGTCTACCCTTTAGTCCATTCATTCCTCTGTACTTGCAGGTGTAGTGTGGTCCACTGAGTCCCACAGTCTACCCTTTAGTCCATTCATTCCTCTGTACTTGCAGGTGTAGTGTGGTCCAGTGAGTCACACAGTCTACCCTTTAGTCCATTCATTCCTCTGTACTTGCAGGTGTAGTGTGGTCCACTGAGTCCCACAGTCTACCCTTTAGTCCATTCATTCATCTGTACTTGCAGGTGTAGTGTGGTCCACTGAGTCCCACAGTCTACCCTTTAGTCCATTCATTCCTCTGTACGTGCAGGTGTAGTGTGGTCCAGTGAGTCCCACAGTCTACCCTTTAGTCCATTCATTCCTCTGTACTTGCAGGTGTTCGTTGCCATGAGTCATTGGTCTGGCCCGAGGCCTCTGGCTTCTGCTACACCACTGATAATGGGCTCTCAGTGGGCCTCCTCTTGGATGTCCTGTTGTTGTCCTGTGTCATGGAGATCCTGCTGTTTTGGATCTGTAGGTTCGTGTCCGTGTCGTGTCGTCCCCGCGCCCCCCCCCCCCCCCCCTGCACCAACAGTTCATAGATGAGGCAGATTGGGGTGGGCCAATTCATAGCCCTGGTTCTGGGCCTGGATGGTAGCTGGGTAGGTCAGCCCACCAGCTCTCCCTCATCATCAGCACTGCCTGGGCGAGCTCTCCAGCACTGCCTGGGCGAGCTCACCCAATGCAGCCGGCAGCAAGGAACGGGCCGGTTCTCCCGCTCTCAGGTCCTCAGATTTGGGTCCCTTCACTCATATCACCAGGGCCTGCTCTACATTTTGCCCAGGTGGGGTGCAAGGCCCTCACTCCAATTGATGTAGGGGCATATGGGGGGGGGTCAGCTCTCCTGTTCTCACACCCTTAGGGCTTGCTCACCTGCACCCCCAACAATAGGGTCAGCTCTAGCGTGCTGCCCAGGCGGGGTGAAGCTGGCTCTCCTCTGTGTGGCGGCTGGTGAAGGGCAGGGCTGGTGCTCTCACTCTCGTGACCCAAGGGGCAGCTCTCTCACCTGCTGCAGGTAGCAAGGGGTATGGGGAGGAGGGCATCTCCTTCACCCATGCTAACACACGGCAGGCAGACGAGGGGGGGAGGTAGAATCCGCTCCGCTGCTCTTACACCCTCAGGGTGGGCTCACCTGTGTCCCTGTGACTCTGTGACAACAGGGTCATCTCGAATGTGCTGCCCAGGCAAGGTGCAGCTGGCTCTTCTTGTTTTAACTGTGGTTTATCTTCAAATTTTTTTGAGACAAAGTTTTGTTTATGTAGCCCAGGCTGGCGTCAAATTCACAATTCTCTGCCTTTACCTCCAAAGTGCTGGGATTATAGCCACGGCCTGCCATACTGGATCCATGAGCTCCTCTCTCCCTCTCTCTCTGGCCTCCCCCAACAGCCCCCTTCAAACAGGGTCTCAGGTAGCCCAGTCTGGTTTTGAACTTTCGACATAGCTGAGGATGACCTTGAACTCCTGATCCTACTAATGCCACTTCCTGTGCCGCAATGATAGATGTGCCCCGCAACACTGGACTCTAGAACTCTCTCAACTCCTCCCTTCACCTGTTTGTAGGAATTCAGATGCCTCTGTGTGACAGAGAAGGGGAGCATCCATCATCTTCCGGCACCTGTCCTCTGATTTTCTACTGAAAGTGCAGACTCTGCTTCCCGTGATGGCTGCTAAGTTATGGCTTAAGTACCACAGTAGTAAACTAAGGTGGATGCCACAACTCTGCCACTTCTCACACGGCCAGAATGCAGCTGATAGCAACAGGATTCTGTGAGCATCTCCAAGTAAGAATTTGCTGTTGGGGATAGAAAAAAACCAAAAAACCCCTCCTCTTCCCACATCTGCCCTGCAGTTCGGCTGACACAACAGAAATGGAAACAATTGGCGCCGATGTAAGATTCTGTGTCAGATGGAAACTCGTGAAACAGAAACATGGATGTCTTGCGGGGAAATGCAGCTTGCTTTGACAATACTGTTTTTATGAAAAACATTCTGCAGATATTATGGTCATTAAAAGTAGCAAGGACTTTTTTATTTTGAGGGATGTGGAGGCTCTTGATGGCCTGTTCCCCCTGACCCCGGCAAACATTCCTCCCTTCAAATCCATATTAAAGTTAATCATCAATGGGAAGCCAGGGCTGATATTGGAAAATCATTCTTTTACAAACGGAAACTATTATAATTTAAATGGGCACAAATGAAACCGCACATTTTCAGAAGGGGATCAATGCAAACCACTTTATTAGAAAATATAAATCACTTTTTAATTTCAAACGCAACAAGAAAAGAACTCATTTTTTCTGTTTCATTGAAATTGATTGGTACACCTGCAGAGAAAAGCAGCTTTATCATCTCGTTATCAGCCAATTAATATGCAGGGCTAAATGTGAATACTATTCCAGTTAACTAGAGACGGATGATTTTATTGAAGTCTTAATGGACTAGGAAAAACTGCCTTCCACCCTGCTTAATGAGGTCAGCTGAGGAAAAAAATCAGAAGTGCAGAACTTGGAGCGGGTACTGTCTAAAACTCTTTCTCTAAGTCTTTGGACCACAGACCACAGAGAAATGGAGGCACAGTGCCCTGTCTGAGAATGGAGCCACACGACGCAGGGAGGAAGAATCAGGACGCTGAGCTTTCTTTTCACCAGAAAAGAGAATTATTTGGGTTTGATTTTGAAGTCGGACTCCCTTGCTGTTCAAAACATGACAGACTTTTGTCCTTGGCCATGTCTCTATTTTGATCACAAGTGAACAGAACTGTAAAGTAAATGATGTCTACTCACCCCTCTTCTGTTTCCTTCTGTGTTTATTTGTGCCCTTAAAAGTTCTCCCCGACACCCTGAAAAGCTCAGGAATGCTCTCATGTTCTCTGTACTTTTAACTAGTAAAGCAGCCAGGTGCCCTTGGGGTAAGCTAATTCACACCACGGTGTAACTGACCCACAGGCTAAAAGTGTTGCCATTTTCCGTGATACTTTAAAAGAATGTAACCAAAAGCCAAGGTCATGCCTGTAGTTCCAGCTACCTGGAAGGCTGAGGTATGAGGACTGCTGGAGCTCAGTGATGCTATACGGATCAGGTGTTTATACTAAGCATCAGCAATCCAATTATCCCTGTGAATAGTCTCCGCATGGCAGCTTAGGCAATGCCTCTTGGGAAAACAAAAGGTAGGTGGGATAGGACAATACAGTGGAGTACAAGGCCCTCCTTTTCCCAGTGACCTTAGGAAGCTATTTGTCCATGAAAACAGGGATCAAGGCCATCACTTCATCCAAGTCTGTGCATGTTCCAGATCTTGCTCCCCTGTGCAGCTGCTGCTGCCGCCACTGTGGGCATGCCCACAAGACCTTGTGCCACGAGAGGCCTTGGTGTCATCCTGGTGTGAATGAGAACGGCTCCCATAGGCTCCTATTTTTGAATGCTTAGTAACCAGGGAGTGGAATTATGTGGGAAGGAGTATAGGTGTGGCCTTGTTGGGGGAGGTGTGCCACTAGGGGTGACTTTGAGGTTTCAAAAGCCCATGCCAGGCCCAGTCTCTCTCTCTCTCTGTCTCTCTCTCTCTCTCTCTCTCTCTCTCTCTCTCTCTCTCTCTCTCTCTCTCTCTCTCTCTCTCTCTCCCCCTGATGCCTGTGGATTAGGATGGATCAGCTACTGCTCCAGCCTCATGCCTGCTTCCCACCATGATGATCATGACCAGTCCTCTAAAATTGTAATCAAGGTCCCATTTAAATGATTTCTTTCAAAAGAGTTGCCTTGGTCATTGTGTCTCTTCACAGCAACAGAACTGTAGCATGAATCTTAAAAGGTCTTATTAATAAAAACAAACCCAGTGCCAGGTATTAGAGTGAACGCTGAAAGATCAGAGAAACATAACAAGCCAACCTCACCTCGCCAATTCCTCAGCTGATCTAGTTTCCTCAAAGTGAAAGCTTCTGAGTCCTCACCTAAATGGGTGCTCAAAAGCCTAAAAAATTAAAAAGCCTAAAAAGCCTCTAGTTCCTGGTCCTCACACCTTATATACCTTTCTGCTTCCTGCCATCACTTCCTGGGATTAAAGACATCTGTCTTTCCCAAGCAAAACATGAGATCTCAAGTGCTGGGATTAAGGGTGTGTGTCACCATGTCTGGCTGTTTCCAGTATGGCTTTGAACTCACAGAGATCAGGATCTCTGTTTCCGGAATGCTAGGATTAAAGGTGTGTGCTACCACTGCCTAACCTCTATGTTTAATATGTTCTCTGACCCCCCCATAAGTTTATTGGGGTGCACAATATATCAACCACAAAGAGGAAAAGGAGGAGAAGGAGGAGCTGCAGCAGATGCTGTATTTATTGGAATACATAAAGAAGCCATATTCTTCCTGCAAGGGATTCACTTAAGCTTTAGGGACATTCATATATGGAAAGTGATCCAAAGGGTAAGTATATTCAAATGAGAACAAAAAAGACAGCAGAGACACTTAGGCTGATTTCAGATAAAATAGACTTTAACAAGTATAAAAAGAGACCAAGAAAGTCTGACAAAAGAATAAATTCACCAAGGAGATATAACAACTGTGAATATATATGCAGCCAGTGTCGCAGCACCGGAATTTCTAAAGCAAATGTGAGCTGATCTGAACAGTGAAATAGACACTCACACAACAGCAGAGGACCCCAGTGCTCCAGTTTCAACAACGGATAAATCATCCAGACAGGAAATCAATAAGGAAACACTCAACTTGAACTATACTTTAGACCAAGTGAAACTAACAGACATGTAGCGAATACTCTGTTTGCCAGCAGAGAATACATGTTTTCCTCGAGTGTACACAGAACATTCTTCAGGATAGGTCACGCTGGGCTAGTTTTAACAGAGTGAAGGACATTGTAATCACAATGACATGAAATTAGAAATTGGTAACAGTAGGAAAATTGGAAAATTCAAAAGTCGTAGAAGTTAAACATCACATTCTTGAACAGATTCAAAGAAGAAATCAAAAGGTAAATTAGTATCTTGAGACACATGAAAATAGGCATAACATGCCTAAACTATAGTTACAGCAAGAGATGTTGGGGTCAGGAGTAGTAAACATCTACATGAAACAATAGATATATGCCTAAGGAAGCAAAATCACTTTTTTTTTTTTTGGTTTTTTTGAGACAGGGTCTCTCTGTGTAGCTTAGGAGCCTGTCCTGGATCTCACTCTGTAGCCCAGGCTGGCCTCGAACTCACAGAGATTCACCTGTCTCTGCCTCCCGAGTGCTGGGATTAAAGGCGTGCACTACCACCGCCTGGCAAAAATCACTTTTTAAAAAATTTATACTTGAATATAATATATACACACAAATATATAATCTCTCTATGTCTATCTATAAATATATATATATATATATATATATATATATATATATATATATATTTTTTTTTCTTTTGAGACTGGGTCTATTTAGGCCTGGCTGGCCTGGAACTCACTCTGTAGACCAGGTTGGCCTTGAACTCACAGTAATCCACTTGCCTCTGCCTCTTCAGTGCTGAGATGAAAGATATGGGCTCTGTGTGATGGCTTATTTTTATTTTATTTTATTTAAGGTTTATTTATTTTTATTTTGTGTACACAAGTATTTGCCTGCATGGATGTTTATGCACCCCAGAGGATCCCCTGGAACTGGAGTGACAGATGGTTGTAAGCCACCATGGGGTGCTGGGAACCAAACTTGGGTCCTCTGCAAGAGCAGCCAGTGCTCTTGACCCCCGAGCCATTTCTCTGGACCCTCTATTTTATCTTCAAAGATTTATTTAGTTTGTTATTTATGTGTCTCTGTGTGTGTGTCTACGTGCCTGTATGTCCACATGAATGTGGATGCCTGTGGAGGCCAGTAGAGGGTGCTGCTGGGGGCTGGAGTTACAGGCTGCTATGAGCCTCTTGACATGGATGCTCGGAATCAAACTTCCTTCCTCTGAAAGGGCAGCAAGCCTTCTTAACCATGGAACCAGTTTCCTCAGCCCCTATTTTTTAAATTTTACTTGACTTTTTATTTTTAACTTTCAGTGTTTTGAGACAGGGTTGCACCCTAGAGCCCAGACCAGCTTCAAACTCGTGGAAATCCTTCAGCCTCCACTTCCCAAGTGTTGGGATGACTGATGTGAACCATTATGCCCAGCTAAAATTAGGCTTGACGAAACATCTGTGTTTCCATGTCCACTGAAACGTTATTCAAAATCATCAAGATATGTTAATAACCCATGTGTTGGCTGGAAATGAAGTGACAGTGTCAACAGTGGAGAGGAGCCTGACCGAGGTGACGGGTCGGGGCAGCTGGCTGTGGTGGAAGCTGGGGTCTTTACAGGCTGTAGGTAGGGGCATGCCTGGGGGGTGGTGCTTTGGGCACCACAACAGCAGCCTGGAGGGTTGTGCCCAGGAGTGAACACCTAACCCCACCCCTGTGAGAGGGACACTCAGGCTGCAATAGCAGCATCAGCGGCAGCAGCATCAGATCAACCTGTGGCTTCGTGGGACATGCCACAGGACTGGTCCTGCCCCTCCTGATCATTGCCTGACCTTTGCCTCCTCAGGGCTGTTGAACTTGAGGCTTATGAAGACAAAGACATGATTCGCCGTTCATGAACAAATTACACTATGGCTTGGAATAACTCCTTGGCTGCTTCTAGTCAATGCTCCATCCAGCTGCCCTGCCCACTGTGACAAGACAAATGTGGGGGTGTTTCCTGCTACTAGAATATCACCTTTTATCAGGAGAATGGGCCTGGGGCAATCTAGATTACAGAGTGAGTACTAGAGTCCATCCAGAACTGCACGGACTCTTAGAAAAACGCAATAAGCCGGTGGTGGAGCACTCCTTTAATCCCAGTCCTTGGGAGGCAGAGCCAGGCAGATCTCTGTGAGTTCGAGACCAGCCTGGTCCACAGAGTGAGTTGCAGGACAGCCAGGGCTACACAGAGGAAGCCTGTCTTGAACCCATCCCTCCCCTCAGAAAACCCAATGAAAAACACAACAAAATGAAACAAAAAGCAAAGCCTAAACAATGAAGTCAGACTCATAGAAACAGAGAGTAGAAAGGCAGTTACCAAGGAAACGATTGGATGCTGGCCTAAGGGCATAAGTTTGAGATTATAAGAGACTGCTTCTGGAGGCTTAATCCACAGCATGGCAACTGCAGTTCATAAGAGCATACTGTATACTTGAAAACTGCTAAGAGAAAATGTTTTAAGTGCTCTCAGCACATGAATGATAACTATGTCAAGTGATAGATAATGATATTTAGCTTAGTCATGGTAATCATTTTGTAATGTACCTGTAAATCAGAACAGCACATTTAACACACTGAATATGTTAAATTTTGGCTTGTCAACTATGACTCCATAATGTCCTCCCCAATAAAAAGGGAGGGGGAATAAAGTAGTGGTCATTGATCATCTTTCTTTTTATTGTGTATGTTTTTTGAGACAGGGTTTCTCTATGTATCCTTGGTTGTCCTGGAACATACTGTGTACACCAGGCTGGCCTCAAACTCACACAGATATGCCTGCCTCTGCCATAGTCATTATATGTATTTATCATGTGTAGGATAAGAGTGCTGGGATTAAAGGCATGTACTACCATGCCTGGCTGTTGATAATTTCTTTCTTTTTCTCTTTGAGACAGGGTTTCTCTGTGTAACAGCCCTGACTATTTTGGAACTCTCTCCATAGACCAGGCTGGCCTTGAGCTCACAGAGATCCACCTGCCTCTGCCTCCCAAGTGTTGGGATTAAAGGTGTACACCACCACTGCCTGGCTGGATCATTTCTTTGTAAGAGCGTTTATAAAGTCGGGAAGTATTTTTAGTCATGAATGAACTTGTCTTTGTATTTGGGCTCTGTGCCTGCAGAGTCAACCAATCACAGACAGAAAACATTTCAAAGAAAATGCTGTCTCTTTTTTTCTTGTTATTATTTTTGAACAATACAACATAATTGACATAGACTATATATTGTATTGGGTCAGTGGTTCTCACCCTTCCTAATGCTGTAATCCTGTAGTACTGTTGTAGTGACATTCAACCATAAAATTATTTTTGTTACTACTTCATAACTGTAATTTTGCTACTGTTATGAATCATAATGTAAACATCTGCATTTTCCAATGGTCTTAGGTGACCCCTGTAAAAAGGTTGTTCGACCCCCAAAGGGGTTGTGTGACTCACAGATTGAGAACTGCTGCTTTAGTTGGTTCCAAACAGGTGCCTTGTGATGCTGGTACTTTCTGTGGTATGAGGAAGGACTTGTTCAAGAATGAAAACCAGGTTTTGCTGCTGTTATGTGTACTCAGAATATCACATGTTTAAAATCATAAGGTCCATTTTCCACACTCAAAGCAGTTTTACAGGTCTGTGTGGATGTTGTATGTTATCTTCTGAGACAGTTGCTGAAAGTTTTGACACTCCCAATTTATCACTATTATTCTGAAACTTTGGATGTGGAGAGACAGCCAGTCTCTCTGTTTTGCTCAGGTTAGATTCGAACATTTGGGCTCAAGTGATCTTCCTTCTTTTGCCTCCTGGTACCTGAAACTATAGTTCTGTGTCACAAAACTGGCTTATTTTGATTTAGAACATTTCCAGAGTCTAAAGAATATTCTTTCAGAGCCACGTGTGGTGGTTGTCTTAGAGTTTTTTTATTGCTGTGAAGTGACACCATGACCATAGCAACTCCTAAAATAAATAAAAACATTAAATTGAGGTGGTGGCTTACAGTTCAGAGGTTTAGTCTATTATCATCAGGATGGGGAGCATGACGGCATGCAGGCAGATGTGGTGCTGGAGCTGGAAGTTCTAAATCTTGACTCAGAGGCAACAGGAAGTAGACTGATTGTCCTACTGAGGGAAGCTTGAGCAAAAGAGACCTCAAAGCCCACCCCCAACAAGGTCACATCTTCCTCCAACATGGTCACATCTTCTAATAGTGCCCCTCCCTTTGGGGGCCATTTTCTTTCAAACTACCACAGTGGTACATGCCTATAACCCCAGTACCAAGAAGTCTGAGGAAGGAGGATTGCTTCAAGTTCATGGCTAACCTAGGTTACGTGGTGACTTCTAGGCTAGCCTCGGTTTTAGAGTGAGACCCTATCTAAAAATCAAAACCAAACAAACATATGAACAAACAAAAAGGGGTAGGAGGTGGAGGCAGGAGCATCAAGAACTCAACAGCATGCTTAGCTGCAGAGTGTTTTTCCATGCCAGCTGGGCTACATGATCCTGTGTTCAAAAACAAAAACAAAAACCAAACAAAAATAAAAGAATCTTCTTTTGAGGAGTTTCAAATTTGTAAACAAAAGGTATTATGTTATAGAACACCTAGACATGAAAATAACATATGTATGATCTTAATATCCCAACAACATATGCACACAAATCAGTTTGCCTAACAGATGCCTGGAAAGCCATGTTGAATGAAAACATGTATTTGTTTGGAAAATTCAGTGAGTGATATGTATTTATTCTCTGAGGATATGTTTAATTCTTGGAAATCACTAATAGTCCTTTTAAGTCATTTGGTTAGGGACCCATCAATATGACTACAACCCTATTTCTGAACATGAGTGAGGACTGTCAGTGAGAATCTGGGAGCAGCTGGGCTGGAAGTGAGGGGTTTGGATCCTAGGCTGAATTCTGATGTTAACATGCTTTGTAGCCATTCATCCGTCTTTCCATCTACCATGGCCAGCAAGGAATATGTGGTCTTCTTATTTCTAAGTTTACAGTCTAGTGAGAGAACAGACTTTAATCCTTCTGTGGGGTGGAGCAAGGCAGTCAAGAACATTTCTCTAAAAAATGAAGGACTTCACTTCCTTATCTGTAAGCCAAGAGCCAACCAAGAGATAGGTGGTTTTCAAAATCCTGCCCAGTTCTGACACAGAATGATTGATTTTATTTTACTTTATTTAATTAGAATTTTTTAGAGTTATTTATTTTCTGTATATGAGTGTTTCCCTGCTTGTATATATGTTTACCACATGCCTTTGAAAGTCAGAAAAGGGCATCAGATCCCCTAGAACTAGAATTACAGATGATTGTGTGCCACCATGTGGGTTCTTGGGAATCTAAACAGAGTTATCTATAAGAGTAACAATTGCTCTTATTTGCTGAGCCATCTCTCCAGTCTCTATTTTTATTTTTTGAGATGAAGTCTCATGTTGCTCAAGCTGTCCTGAGATGGGCTACCTAGTTGAGGCTGCTCTTTACTTCCGGATCTTCTTGCCTCTACTTCCCAAATGCTGAGTGTACAAGTGTGTGGCACCATGTGGTTTCATAAGTCCTACCTGCTGGAGTTGTGAGAGTCTGGGCATGTTCCCTGTCTTTGGGTGACTTCATTTCCAAGTGTGTATGTTAAAGGTTGTTTTTTGTGATGATGTGAATTAAACCCAGGATCTTGCGTGCTCCAGACTGGTACTCTGCACTAAGCCACACCCTCAGATTAATGTCCCAGTTTTTTGTTTGTTAGCTTTTTGAGACAGAGTCTCATTCTATAGCTCTGGATGACCTGGAGTTTGCTATGTTTACAAGGCTGGCCTTGAATTCATATTCATTCACCTGCTTCCATGTGTTGGGATTAACAGCATGCACCACCAAGCCCAACAATTTCCATATATATATTTCCATATATATATTTGTTTTTTTTTTTCAAGACAGGATTCCTTTGTGCAGCCCTGGCTGTCTTGGAACTCTCTCTGTAGATCAGGCTGTTCTTGAACTCAAGAGATCTGCCTGTCTCTGAGTACTGAGGTTAAAGGCCTGTGCTGCAACACCTGGCTCATATTTTTGATGAGAGGTTTCAATTAGGTCATCATAGGGTCTTCTTTTTTTTTTTTTTAAAGATTTATTTATTTATTATGTATACAGTGTTCTTTCTGCATGTATGCCTGCTGGCCAGAAAAGGGTGCCAGATCTCATTACAGATGGCTGTGAGCCACCATGTGGTTGCTGGGAATTGAACTCAGGACCTTTAGGAAGAGCAGTCAGCGCCCTTAACCACTGAGCCATCTCTCCAGCCCTCATAGGGTCTTCTTACATCACTAAAATTCTTTGATTCTAGAAAAGACCCTACTACCCTACTGTAGCTATAGAGTTTTCTCTCTGGGTCCCGCCGGGTCCCGCCAAGCCCCGGCAGTCCAACAGCCCACTTATAAAATAAACACACAGATGCTTATATTATTTAAACTGTTTGGCCTAATGGCTCAGGCTTCTTGTTAACTGTTCTTATATCTTAAATTAACCCATTTCTGTAAATCTATACCTTGCCCTGTGGCTTGTGGCTTACCGGCATCTTCACATGCTGCTTGTCATGGTGGCAGCTGGCAGTGTCTCTCTGTCTCAGCCTTCCACTTCCCAGAATTCTCCTCTCTCTTTGTCCCACCTATACTTCCTGCCCGGCTACTGGCCAATCAGGATTTTATTTTTACAGTGATATCCACAGCACCTTACTTCCTGCCTGCCTTCTTTCTTTCCTTCCTCATTTCCTTCTCTTCTTTCCCCCTTATCTATCTATCTATCTATCTATCTACCTACCTACCTATCTACCCCAAAACTTTTTTTTGGATACTGTACCAAATTTGTCCTGAAGCTTTCATAAAACATTTAAATCTGACTGTACCCCCAACTTAGAGCTTTCTAAGTTTTCCTGTGTATTAGATTTTTGACCCCCATGACTCTTGTGACTTGTGCCCCATCCCCCCAACCCAAAGCTGACAAAAATGATCTTGAACGGGAAGAAGTGAAGTTTAACTAACTACAAGTGGTGAGATTTCAGTTTACTGGGGGCATTCTGTCCCACATTTCTATAGACCTCTGATGGGATGTTTTAATGATCAAAGTATCAGGTACACACGGAAGCATGCAGGGGCTCAGGGAATGTAACATTCTAGGTGGGCAGATGTTAGTTCCTACTTGTATGCTTGAAGAAGCGACTAGGTCCTTCATGGAATGTCACGCTGAAGACCCTTTACACGCCCTGACTGAGAGACTTGGCCATACCCCGTTTTTCCCATTTCAAAACGTTTCGGATTTCCTTTGCTCCGTGAAATGCATGAAAGCTGCTTCTGACCACAGAGACTAATGTGCTGTCCCCTTTACCACCAGAGTGAAGTCCTGATTGGTTCCAGGGAAAGTGATTTCCCCAAACTTGGCTGCCAGCTGTAATTGGCTTATATGTGACCCATCCATTTCAGTACGCTCGTTAGAGCTGGATGCTGGGGTCTTTAGTTTCTGGCAGACACCTTTCTCTGCTCCCACGTGCTGCTCCTGTATCTTGGCTTTGACTCTGTCACACATTTCGATTTCTGCTCCTCTGGTCACATCTCCAACTATCTTGCTTTCCTTTCACCACAGAAAGATCTTTGCAATTACACTGGATGCACTTGGATAATCTAGGCTCATTTCTTCAAATCGAGATCCTTGGCATAGCCGGGCACGGTGGTACATGCCCGTCATTCAAACACTTTAGGAGTCTGAGGCTGGAAAATCATAGGTTTGAGGCCAACCTAGATTGCACAGGAAGAGAATTAAAGAAAAGAATCTTGATTTGATCATGTATACCATGATCTTTTTATTTATGTGTATTTCATGTGTGGGGGCCTGCAGGGGCCAGAGGAGTGTGTTGGGTCTCCTGGAGCTGGAGTTACAGGTGGTTGTGAGCTCCCCATGAGGGTTCTGGGAACTGAACTCAGGTCAGCAGGAAGCCCTTTTAACTGCTGAGCAATGTTCTTTTTGTTATGCAGATGTTCCTCACTTTCGGGCGGTTGGTGCTGTGCCTCTACAGCCCCACCACAAGGTGAAACATCTTGAGTTGCGATTCCTAAGCCAGCCACCCAGTGCCCCGAAGAGCCTATAGGTTGTTTCTGCTGGTGATCACGGGGCTGATAGGAGCTGCAGCTCGTGGCCACTGCCCAGCATCACAACTGAAAATCCTGTTGTACAGTACAGCTAGCCTGGGAATAGATAAAAAGCCAGAATGCAAAGTGTAGTTTCTTCTGACTGCCTCTTGCTTCCACAGCACTGTAAAGGCAAATGGGACCACCATAACGAGGGGTGTCGGTATGTGGTAGCACGTTCATAAATGTGGGCACAATCATGAGGGAGAGGCCATTATGTTGCTTGTCACCCCCTTCTCTTCCTTTTTAAAAATGACTAATTTAGAGATAGTGCTCCAGTATGTTTCCCAGCTGGCCTTGAACTTCTGGGCCCAAATAATCCTCCTGCCTTCAGTCTCCAAAATAGCTAGGAATATTATGTGAAAATAGCATGTGCAATTTATGCTCAGCCTTGTAAATTTTTTCCTATTGTTCTGGGGGAATGAATCAAGAGCCTTGCACATACTAAGCACATGCTTCCTCACTCAGACACATGCCCATAGCCTCTTAAACACCTGAGTAGTAACAAATGTTTTTCCCTGAAAAATTCTCAAGTAGAATTCTGCAGTATTTCTGGGCTCATTAGAGCAGAGATCAAACAGGTTAGAGTTTTAGACCTGCCTTCATTTCAACCAGGGCAGCTATTCTGTTGTTGGTTTTATGTGTTGATTCGGTGGTTAAAAAGTGTTTGAGAGCTGGGCGGTGGTGGCGCACACCTTTAATCCCAGCACTCGGGAGGCAGAGCCAGGTGGATCTCTGTGAGTTCAAGACCAGCCTGGTTTACAGAGCGAGACCCAGGACAGGCACCAAAACTACACAGGGAAACCCTGTCTCAAAAAAACAAAAACAAAAACAAAAAGTGTTTGAGTTGGCCATGGTGACCCTTTAATCTCAGCACTTGGGAGGCAGTGACAGGTGCATCTCTAAAAAGAAGAAAAGATAGTAAAAACGGCATTTGAAAGTGCTGGAGTAGGTGATCTCTGAGGTGCAGTGGGTTCTGAGATGTGTAATTCTTCAACATTTCAGCAAATTCTGCAGTCTCAGGAAGAAGCCCCCCACTCTCCAGTTTCTGGATTTCTATTTAGCCAAAACTTCCTGTTACTAAGGAGTGTATGTGTAGCAGAGGGCCCTTTGTTTACAACACAGTCCATGACCTTGGAAAGCATGAAATCTGACTGGATCTCCTATTTTTTTTTTAAAGATTTATTTATTTATTATGTATACAGAAGAGGGTGCCAGATCTCATTACAGATGGTTGTGAGCCACCATGTGGGTGCTGGGAATTGAACTCAGGACCTCTGGAAGAGCGGTTGGTACTCTTAACCTCTGAGCCATCTCTCCAGCCCCAGATCTCCTATTTTGTAAGGATTCTTCAGACCTAGGGTTAGTTCATCAAAGGGATAAAAATGTAAACATAGTAGAACAAGCCCACACACATCCATTCACAAGCATGTGTGTCATATGTAGTCAGCAACAGACTTTCTGTATTAGAAAGTCCCACAATTATGGTTCAACCAACTGTGAATCAAAACTAACTAGAAAAATGGCATCTGCACCTACCATGTATAAATGGCGCCAGATAAGAACTCTACACAGCATTTGCCGTGTATTGGAAATTATAAGCAATCTAAAGAGATCTGGGGTAAATAAAAGGTTGTGTATAGGTTAGATGTAAATATCAGAAATCTTTAACGTAAGTATCCTCAATTTGCTATCTTTCGGGGCTCTTGGGACCAATCCTCTCTAATACTAAAAATGATTATAGTTTAAATGCATGGTAATGGAAACTACCATCAGAAGAAAGTGAAGATGATCCATAATCCCTGATTGATCATTATTTGTATTTTAGAATTTTCTATCTATCTATCTATCTATCTATCTATCTATCTATCTATCTATCCATCTAATTTCTATATCTTTGTATATTTTTATTTATACAGTCTTACTATATAGTCCCATCTGGCTTAGAACTTGCTATGTAGACTAGGCTAGCTTCAGACTCTCAGAGATCTAGCTCCCTCTGCCTCCCAAGTGCTAGGACTAAAGGCATGTGATGCCATTACTGGTTCTGCCCAATATTTAAATACTAACTATTACGTCTGTAGTGTATGCCTATAATCCCAGCACTTGAGAGGCAGGAGGATTACCATAAGTTCAAAATCAGCCTTTTCTACATAGTTCTAGGCCATCCGGAACTACACAGTGAGACCTTGTCTCAAAGTACAAAAAGTAAATACTAAAAAACAACATTCAAAATGTGTATGAAAAGTGTTATTTCAAGAAGGGAATGTGATGTATTTTGAATCTTATGTGTTCAGTTTTTTAATGTATTATTCCATGAACATTCTACTTATGTCTTTAACTAAAAATGTGACTTTAATGACTATGGAAGACTATGTATAGATATAGTGTGGTCTCCTTACCAGTCTCCCATGTTGGGCATTTTAAACATTTCTAATTTGTCTTGATTATCAATAAGATTCTGAGAACCTGCCTGTAGAAAACCTTACATTCCTGCACATTTTTGAGGTACATTCAGAGGTGTCAGTTGCTGAATCAAGGGATAGGAATATTTTTGCAAAGTCTCTTGATGCATTTTTCAAAAGTATCTTCCAAATTTTCTACTACTTTACATTTCCATCCCCTCTGCTGGGGTCGTTATTGGTAGCCTCCTTACACTTTTGTTAGCAGTTAGGTGAGATGTTCAGTGCTATCTGCAATCGACTTTCATTCTGTAAAGAGTGATAATACAGGTAGCTTTTTAAAGTAATAGAATATGCTATACACCTCCACCCCACCCCCCCTGCCCGGTTTTCCTGATACAGTATTTCTCTGTGTAGCTCTGGCTGTCCTGGTACTCACTTTGTAGAGACCAGGCTGGCCTCGAACTCACAGAGATCCATCTGCTTCTGTTTCTTGAGTGCTGGGATTAAACGCGAGCGGCACTACGCCTGGCTGCTATCATCTGGAATAGAGATTTATTTTTCTGAAAAAAAAAAAAAGATGTAGAAATGAGAACAGCGTTAAAATAAGACAGAATATTTACATATAAAAAGGAAGAGGAGTTAAAAGAAGCCTTTCATTGGGCTAGAGAGATGGCTCAGAGGTTAAGAGCACTGGTTGCTCTTCCAGAGTCCCTGAGTTCAATGTCCAGCAACCACAATCTATGATGAGATCTGGCGCCCTCTTCTGGCATGCAGACAGAACACTGTATACATAATAAATAAATCTTTTTTTAAAAGGAAGCCTTTCAGTTTATATGTGACCTGATCTGAATGTCGCCCCCAATCATGGGTTGAAACTTAACTGCCATTCCGGTAGTGTTAATAGATGGGGCCTTTAGGAAGTGATAAAGTCATCATGGCGGACTCTCACAGGTGAGGATATGGTAGCAGGAATATGGTAGAGAAAGAATTTGCTCTCTTCTGTTGCCTAGCAATATGAGGACACAGGGCTTCTCCCCTCCAGAGGGTGGAACAGCAGGGGTCATCTTGGATGCAGGGGCCTAGGTCCTTGCTGGCCATTGTACCTACTGATACCTTCCTCCGAGTTTCCCAGCCTATAGAATCTAGAGGAAAAGCAAGTATGTTTCTATTTCTTATCAGTTACCCAATGTGCAGTATTTTGTTATGGTAGCACAAATGGCTTGAGACAGTCACTTTCCAATCACCTATGTTCTTTAACTTGATATGCACACAGGGTCAGTGTTTGGGGCTAGGGTGGTGACAATATCAGGAGACGTGTGGTTGGGGCTGTCCCCAAAGTGCCTGTGTTGAGAATACAGTCAGTGATGTGTCATCTGTTAATGCAAGGCTTTGGGAGCTGCTGAATCCATGAACTCAGGGCTCTTCCCCAAATCCTGTGGCAGGATGGTATCGATGTCATGGCTACTCAGTAGAAAGAGGTTTTCAGGTCCCCTTTCCACTTTTATATTAGTTCTTGGATTCTAAAAAGGCTGCAGAGACACTGTTTTCTCTGCCATTATTGGTGACACCAGACTTCGAAGAGTAGAGATGATTTTGGGGCTTCTGCTATCCGACTCTGCTCAGTATATGCACATTTTTCCTCTGAGCATATTGCAATATCTATAACTTCTTTGGAAATACTTTATTGTTGTTCTTTTTTAAATGGTTGCTGCCTTTTAAGCCCCGGCTGTCCGAATCAGCAACTCCAACTCCCCGGCTACCAGCAGCTGTTAGGAAATTCTGTTCCCTCTGGCTCCAACTCTTGCAAAACTTCGAAAGGAACTTGACTAAACCTCTGTCCCTCTAAAGAACTCAAGATTCAAAGGTTAAGGTGGAATTCTGCTCTTCAGAGAGGCTGAGTAGCAAGTAGCTCACCGCCTTTCCTTGCTGGAGTCCTTCAAAAGCCACCCCCATGCTTCTGCTCGCCCCCTCCTTATAAACCCTTTCTCACCTGGCTCCTCCTTACCACTTCCTGTCAGCTAGTTGCTGCCCCAGCCTCCTGACGGCAGGTGAATTTTATTTAATCAAACACATCTTTGCATCATTGAGCAAACATTCCAGAGCATAAACAAAAGTAACACAGCTTGAAATAATATTCTACAACCCTTTCTCATAGCTAGTCATGGTGATGCATGCTTATAGTTCCAGTACTCAGGAGCCCGAGACAGTAGGCTATCGAGTTCAAGAACAGCTTGAGCTAGAGAGCACGTTTCAAAGAGATGGCTCAGTGGTTGAAAGCACTTGCTGCTCAAGCCTGATGACCTGAGTTTGATCCTTGGGACACATAAAGGAGCCGGATGTGGTGATGGGAATATGTAATCCCGGGACTCCTACAGCTAGAAGGGAGGCAGACGCAGGAGAATTGACCAGCGTCTCACTGGCCAGCAAGCCTGGAGTACAAAGTTAAGTGGTAAGAAACAAAAGAGACCCTGCCTGAGAACAACAAAGTTGAAGGTGAGGTCAGACTTCTACGAAAGTGGTCCTCTGACCTTCATACATGCACCATGGCACATGTGTATGTATGCACGCGCAGGCGCAGGCTTGCGAGCATGAATGCACACACACACACACACACACACACACACACACACACACACACACACACACTATGAACAAATAAAATTAAAACAAGATGCACACACAACCACTAGGATTAGGGGAGGAGTGAGCATGTGCCCGTTCATTTTCTTGGTGGCCATGTGACACAGGAGCAGCATTCATGTTCTGGGGGCAGACAATTGCCATCCCATCACACGGATCCCAGACTTCAGTCAGAGGTGGTTACTGCAAATCTGTCATCTGTCTGTTCTAGGTTATCGGCAGAAGATTTGCTAATCAGCACACTTGTATCAAAAATGGAATTTCTATTGATGAATCTAGTGAGTGTGAATTGGCTTGGAGAATGTTCAAAATGAGCTTCAGCTGTGCAGATGCGACATTCTCCTCCCTCATCAGCCCAGCATGCCTTGCTTCTGGTATCTTTAGCTGTGGTGGCTGCCCTAGAACTATAGACCATTGGTTAATGCTGGGTTCAGCCATGATTTTTTTTTTTTAATTCCTCCATTCTAGCAGTGGGGGCGGCGGCGGGGAGGGGGGTGAGGGTGGGGAAGGTGCACAGGATTGAGCTCTAAGCTGCAGAGTGCCTAGTGTCTGCCTGACTAACTTCTGATGTTGGGAGCTTGGACCGTTGGCAGTGCAGCTCCACAGGATGGAGTTTCTGCTTCTACTAAGTCGGAGGACATAGAGGAGTCATTGTGGGGACTCGTGTGATTAGGCAATGCCCAGCTGTCTCTCTTTTCCCAAGCATGAACCTGGGCCAGATTGTTCCTGATTTGATTCAGGGAAACTCACTCGAGTTACAAGTAGGTAGCTCTGGCCCTTAAAACATTTAAAACAAAAAGAAAGAAAGAAAAGACAAGAGCCGAAAGGGAAAGGCTGGAAAGGCAGCAGCTGAGTTATGACTGTATTTTAGACATCCATGTGCAATTTTAATTTTGATGTTTCCCTTAGTGTCAGACATCCGGAGTGGCTATCACAGGGAGAGACAAATGAAGAACTTGTTCTGGACCTCAGAGGCACTTGGTCCCTGGTGTGACCATGACATTTTCCTGACAGACATACACTTCCAACACTGAGCTCCTCCTGGGCATTTATAGCTGTGACCTGGAGGGCTGGTCTGATGGGTGACCATCAAATGGTGTCCCCATGACCTTTTCCTGCCGCTGCCTCCTGAGAAGCTCTTAGGAGCGAAGTAAACTCTGTAAGTTGGTTTGCATGGAAGGCCAGGTTGGCCTAATCTGCTTGGAAAAGTCCACCTTGTTACCATATAGGTTCAGTTTCTGATGCATAGTGAGTGTTAGTACATGTTTAAATGAGTAAGCAAAATTTGTTCTGAGGTTTAAGTTAATGGATCAAATCAAATTTTTGTCTGAATGTAAAATGTTTTCTCAAGTGATTGGATCTGACATCCCTATTTCTGTACTGTTACTGATGGTTAGGGTACTGGTAACAGAGAATAGATATTGAGTGTTGGCTGTGTCTCAACTTCCTTGTCTTCCCTCTCTCCCTCCCTCCCTTCCCCTCTCTCCATTTCACCTCTCCCTCCCTCTCTTCTTTCCCTTTCTCTTTTTCCTCCCTCTTCTTTCTCAAGATAGTCTCACTCTGTAGTATAGTATACTTACTATACTAAGGAATAGTAACTACACTGATTGAGACAATATATTTTTGCTAATTTTCACAGCCAACTCTAAGAAACAGTGTATTCATTATTTTTCTTTATAGATGGGGCAGTCGAGGCTCCCTTAATTTCTTTGTTCTTGTGGTTCTAGGATCAGACCTAGGGCCTGGCATGTGCTAAGCTCTACCACTGAGGCACACCCTCAGCCTTTCCTTAGACTGGCTGTTTTGTTTGAACCCAGGAAGTCTGTCTCTAGATCCCCAAGTTTTAAAACCCAGTGCAGGGGGCTGGAGAGATGGCTCAGCTGTTAGAGCACTGACTGCTTTTCCAGAGCACCCACAACTATCTGCAACTCTGGCTCCAGGATATCTGAAACCCTCGCACAGACACACATGTGGGCAAAACACCAATACACATAAAATAAAAATAAATAAGGTATTTAAAAATTTATTGAAAACCAATTAATTCCAGTGCTTGGGAGGCAGAGGCAGATGGCTCTCTGTGAGTTTGAGGCCAGCCTGGTCTACAGAGTGAGTTCCAGGACAGCCAGGGCTGCACAGAGAAATCCTGTCTCATAAAACCAACCAACCAACCAATAAAAAACCCCAAGCTGTACCAACTCTTTTTTGGTATTATAAACATCTTCAAAATCTACTGATTTTTTTAAAGTACACTTTTGGGGGATATGCTATTTTGCAGCGTCGCCACTTAGAATTTAATATTTGTATTAGAAAAGTCAGTCTATATACTAATCTGAGCATCCTTGGAGAGTAAATTTGAGGCTATCTGATTAGGAGAATAGTAATAACTATGTGGGCTAGAGAGATGCCCCAACAGTGAAGAGCACTGGGTGCTCCTGCAGAGAACCCAAGTTCAGTTCCCAGCACCCACACAGTAGCTCATGACCATCTGTAACTTCAGTTTCCTGGGAACTGACACCCTCAGGCACCAGGCATGCATGTGCTATACATACATGCAGGCAAAAACACGGCTATATACATATGAGATAAAACTAAATAAACCTTTAAGACGTTTAAAAAGATAAAAAAGAATAGTAACTACACTGATTGAGACAATACATTTTTGCTAATTTTTACACCCAACTCCAAGAAACAGTGTATTCATTATTCTTCTTTATAGATGAGGCAGCTGAGGCTAAAAAAAAATACATAAATTGTTTTATGCAAAGCTGGAATTTGAACACAGAACAGCAAGATGCCCAGATTTTGCCTGTTCTAAATGGCACTCAACCCAGATGGTTGTGAACTGCCATGCAGTGCTGGGAATTGAACTCAGGTCTTGTGGAAGAACAGCCAGTGCTCTTAATAACTGAGCCATCTCTTCAGCCCCCTCAGGGCCACTCTTGGTGATGCCTTAGTTGGCACAGCTTCCATTCAGGCTTCCTCTGAGAGACATTTCCATGGTGAGGTTTTCTGTGGCATTCCTGGTTGAACCCGACAGGATCTTCTGGAAGCAGGACAGACATTTGCCATAGGCCTGCTTTGGCTTTCTGTGAATCTTGACTTGCTGCATCTGTAATGATACAGCAAATCTCACTGGGAAGAGACCATGGGCCATCTTAGGCTCTGGGTAAGGCTGGGCAGATTCCAGCTATTTCACCCGGACTTGTGTTAGTACTCTAGCAGTAATAAAAAATTAATTTCAGCACTTGAGCTAATTGGGATAAAAAATGTGACACCCAAGCCAGAAATAAGCTTAATGAAACCCATTAAATAATTTAACGATTACTTAATTATGTTCATTTAAAATGCAGGAATTGATTACTCTCAAATTAATTTTACCATCTCGATACCTTTTTGAGCACATTTATTTTGAACAAAATGAAAGATCAGTTTTATTTCTGATAGGCACTCTGCTATTAATAATCATGCCTCATTGTAATGAGAAAATGTTGTGTTTTGAGTACGTTCCTGTGACTCTATATTTCTAGATAACAGGCAGGCCTGTTCAGTGGAGAGAATCAAGCCATTGAGAAAAATCTCCCTAATTTGAATCATAAAACCGTAAGTGGAGCATTGACGTGCCCGGTGAGCAGAAATCTAGATGGCAAACCCAGGCTAATTAGGGGCTGGACTAGGGTGTTCTGGACAGTCCAGACTCACTGCTAAGTTAAGCAACTGGGATAAAAAGGGTAAAGGCAGAAGCTTCTTGGCAGGCACACACTGGAGCTCTTAAAGAAACTTCCCCTCCCCTTTCTTAACTAATTTTTATCTGAGGCCAAACCTTTCTAATGATCAACCTTTCTAGGATCCACAGCATTATGGTCTATATGATTTTATCTTATTACCTATTTGTTTCTAGGTTATTTAAAGCCATTTTCATGAAGTAAATAATGTGCTTTGAGAATACCCCTCTCCACAATGATTTGGATCTTAAAAAATGTCTATATTTTATGTGTGTCTTAGTTAAGGTTTCTATTGCTGTGAAGAGACACCATGACCATGGCAACTCTTACAAAGAAAACATTTAATTGGGGTGGCAGGCTACAGTTTCAGAGGTTCAATTCATTATCATCATGCCAGGAGCATGGTGGCGTGTAGGCAGATGGGATGCTGGAGCTGAGAGTACTACATCTTGCAGGCAACAGGAAGTCAACTGAAAATTATACTGAGCGAATCTTGAGCAAGAGAAACCTCAAAGTCCGCTCCCACAGTGACATACTTCCTCCAACAAGGCCACACCTCCTAATAGTGCCACTCCCAAACAGGGGCCCTTTTCTTTCAAACCATCACAATGTGTAGGGGAGTTTTGCTTGCATGTGTCTGTGCACCATGTGCATGCAGTACCCAGAGAGGCCAGAAGAAGGAGTAGGATCTCCTGGAATTGGAGTTACAGATGATTGTGAGACAATACATTTTTGCTAATTTTCACGCCCAACAGTTGTCATGTGGATGCTGGGAATCGAACACAGATCCTTTGGAAGAACATCTAGATCTCTTTCTGGCTGAGTCATCTCTCCAACTCTGTAGTGGTTTTGATATTAATATTAAATGTCCTCCAAAGGCTTTAAGGACGGTCTCCAGCTGATCGTGCTACTGGGAAGGGGTGGGGGCTTTAGGAGGTGGGGCCTGGTGGCAGTTTGCTTCCTCGGGCTGTACTCCTGAGGAAGGGTAACCCCTCCCTTCTTTTTGCCTCCTCAATGTTAAGAGGTCAGTGGTTTCCTCCACTACATGTTTGTGCTGTTGTGTTCAGCTTGCCACGGGGCCAAGCAACCACGGACGAATAAATCTTGGGTAGTTTTGTCACAGTGAAGGAAAGTTGACTGATGCAGGGGCATTGCACATGATCCTGGAAGCCAACCAGCTATTTCATATTTCTGGCTGTAGTGATTAGTGAGGTGAGCACATGACCTTGGGCCAGCCAATCAAAATGAACCTCCTTACCCTTTCAGAGGCTTCTGGAAGAAGATGCTGTCTTCCTCTTTTGACTATGAATGAAAAAGCAAGTTGACAGCTTTTTGGGACCCACCAGGGAATCCTGAACTGTGAGGGTAGGTGGGTGGGGGGAGGGGTGGGGAACCAAAAACCAACCACCACCACCACCACCACTACCACCACCACCACCACCACCACCACCACCACCACCACCACCACCACAGAATGGAAAGACAGGAGAGAACTAGGTCTTGGTTATGGGGATCTTTATGAACTGGGAAGTTTGAAGACAGACACGTGTAGGGAAAAGGCGGTGTGAAGGACACACATGGAAGAGCTGTGGCTCTTTGCTATGACGTTATGCAACATCATGCAAAACTGCAGTCTGTCTTCAGGCCTGTCTGATCCCAGCTGGGGTTCCTTTTCTTGTCAAACTGATCCACAGTGTGTTAATGTGTTCTTTATTCTTTTTTAAAATTCAGCAATCCAATTTTTTTTTTAAGACTTATTTATTTATTATGTATACAGGAGAGGGTGCCAGATCTCATTACAGATGGTTGTGAGCCACCAGGTGGGTGCTGGGAATTGAACTCAGGACCTCTGGAAGAGCAGTCAGTGCTCTTAACCTCTGAGCCATCTCTCCAGCCCCCGCAATCCAATTTTTTAACATTTTTATTTATTTTATTTATTTTGTGTGTGTGTCTGGGTTGTACGCATGTATGGATGGCACGAGTCAGTTCTCTCCTTTCACCGCGTGGGTCTCAGGGGATAGAACTCAGGTTGTCAGCCTTGGTATAAAGTGCCTTTACCTGCTGTGTTGTTGGTTTTTTTTTCTTACTCTTTTTTGGGGCCCCACCACCCAGCTTTCAAATAAATCACACACATGGAGGCTTATTCTTAATTATGAATGCCCAGCCTTAGCTTGACTTAGTTCCTAGCCAGCTTTTCTTAACTTTTGCCTCTGGGCTGTTCCTGTTCTCTTACTTCTATAAATCTTACTCTTACTCAGTGGCTTGCTGTGTAGCTGGGTTGCTGGCCCCTGGAGTCCTCCTCCTCCTCTGACTCCTAGCTTCCCCCCCCCCCCTCCTTCTATATATACTCTCTGCTTGCCAGCCCCACCTATCCTTTCTCCTCCCTTGCTATTGGCCAGTTCTTTATCAGACCATCAGGTGTTTTAGACAGGCACAGTAACACACCTTCACAGAGTTAAACAAATGCAATGTAAACAAAAGTAACACACCTTAAAATAATATTGTACTACACTGCTGAGCCATTTCACTGGCCCCCATTTTATTCTTTCTCAAAGGGGTGTGTGTGTGTGTGTGTGTGTGTGTTGCTGGAGATGGAATCCAGTGCCTTGCTCATATGAGGCAAGCTTTTGCCATTGAGCCACACTCACAGTCGCAGTCCCAGATTTCAGAACTCAAGTGCGGTTCTGGACTGCCAAGTGCGTCCCGCTCCCCAGCCCACTCGAGGAAGGAGAGCAGTTGCTACAGGCAGCTGCACTTGAGCGACTCCAAACAAACACATAATCTTCCCACTGGGTAATTGCTGATGATAATTGAGAGAACATTTTAATTTGTTCCCGAGGATGGCAAGGGGGAGAGTTTGCTTTGCTTTCACAGATCAGCAAAAGAATCTAAATAACGCCCCCATTCTTCAACACATTCTTGTCACATACAGTGTACACCCCAAGATCTTTACTGACTCATTCTAACAGACACACATGGAGTTTCTCCCTGCTCTTGGTGCCAGATAGCACTTTAGCTGGTAGAAATTCAGTGTGAGTCATAAATGTGAATCACAGAGGCCATTTATCTATGTATTTATTTATTTTTTTGTTCTAGAATGGTTTTAGATTAGACTGAAAATTGCTGTTCCTCTTCCTGAAGTGCTGGGATTACAGGTGTTTGCCACTATGCCAAGTTCTCCAGGGCATTTGGAATATTCTGATAAGGAGGCTGGAGAGAGGCTCGGTGGTTAGGAGTACTGGCTGCTCTTGCAGAGGAACTGGGTTTGATTTCCAGACTCACATGGCAGCTCACAACACATCTGTAACTCCAGCTACAGGGGATCTGGCACCCTCTTCTGGCCTCCTTGGGAACAAGGCATGCACATGGTACACAGGCAAAATACCCATACACATAAATTATTCTAACAGGTACTTTAAAACACAGAAGAAATAGGTAAAATGAATTGTAATGGTTTGTCTTGTAACCTAATCTATGAATATATTTTCAGTTCAACATGCAGTTCCTATATAAATTGTTTGTGATATTTTACGTTCTTTGCTTTAGTATCTAGTGTGCATTTCATGTTGACGGTATGTCCCTATGTGGGCCACTGTGCCTCAGGTGTGACCATGTGACAGAAGTGGCATCTGGTTGCACAGTGCAGGCTTGAGGTTCACGTTATAATGATCATGGTAGCAATAAGAAGAATCATTATGGTTTGCATGAACAGATACATTTAAAGCTGAAGTTTTGAATTCATTCATATGATTTAAGACAGAAACATGTAAAAACCTGTATAGCAAAATGTCTTGACCCCAGCCACCAGCTCTCTGGTTCCCATCCCTTAATAACAAGAGCAGATGTAGTGGCACATGCCTGTGACAGGAGGCGCATGCTGAGGCAGGAGGATCCTGAATTTGAGGTCAACTTAGACTCAGAGACCCTGTCTGAAAAAAACAACAAAACCAAATTGGAAGCTGAGCATGGTGATGCAAGCCTGTAATCCCAGCAAGTGAGAGTCAGAGATGGGAAGATTGTTGCAGGTTTGAGACTAGCCTGGGCTATGTAGTAAGGCCCTATTTTGTTCTCTAGACCGAGAAGAATGAACTCAGTTTTACAAGTTACTTCAAGCAAGTGTGAATCTATATTATGATTTTTACCTTCTCTTTTAACCCCAGAGAATATGTCATATTTCAACTTGTTGGTTTCATTGAACAACTTACTTATTTATGTCTGTTTTCTTTTAAAAATTTTTATGTGTGCATGTGAGTGCCTGCATGCATGTGCCCCACATGTGTGCCTAGCACTCACAGAGGCCAGAAGAGGGCATTAGATCTCCCAGAAACTGGAATTACAGGTGATTGTTTGCTGCCTTGTGGGTGATGGGAACTAAATCTGGGTCCTGTGCAAGAGCAACAAATGCTCCTAACCACTGAGCCACCTCTCCAGCCCAATCCAGCCCACCCCATTTTTTTTTTTTCGTTTTTGAGATAGGGTCTTATGTAGCCCAGAACAATCTTGAAGATGCTATGTAGCTGTGGATGACTTCAAATCCTCATCCAGATCCTCTTGTCTCTACTTTTCTAGTGCTGGATTATAGGCATGTGACACCATGTCCAGCTAATGAATTATACTGAAGACTTTTTTCATAGTGATACACGATCTGTTGTTTTTAATTCACAACTGCATTGAATGGAGGTAATTTAATCAGTTACCTATAGACTAACGTTTTGGGATGTCTCCAGGATTTGCAGTTAAAAGCCATATATTACCGGAACACATTGTGTACATATGAGCACAGAAGGGTGATCTGGTTTTCCTCCAGGATGACTGTCTGAATGTCACTTTTGTTTGAATGGTGGTGACTTTGTTCCCAGGGAGACTTGCTGTCTGTGGTGCTGCTTCAGGTTGGTGTTATTGTCTGATGAACTCCACCTCTGGTCAGCCCATCGACAGCGGGCATTTAACTTTGTGGTGTGGCAGTCTGGAGTACCTTCCTGCTAGCAGAGGACTTCCCTTTTGACCAGGTATCAATGGGAGCAAAACGTGCACTTTTGAGTTTTCAATCCATATTTTCACAGGCCACTGCCTAGTGTATGTAACACCTGGTGGAGTTTCTGCTATGGGCTCTGTGTGATTCAGCTCTTCATCCCACTGGAATTGTGGCCCTGTGTTTTGGGTCCCAACACTGAGTAGCAGGACCAAACAAGACAGGGTGGTGGGCATCCATCCTTTACCTTTCACACAGTCTTTGACCTTGGGAGCAGGCTCTCATGCTTGGCAGTAGGCAGCATGCTGGGATCCCAGAGGCAGTAACAGGAAGCTGGGACCAACAGCTATCCATATTCTCTGGAGCCTCCTCTCCCAGGAGACAGCTCCTAGTAAGCAGCAGGAGGAGTCTGGAAGCCTTCCCTATAGGAAGATCTTTATGGGAATGGGAGTGGCTGTAATTCACATACATATATTTCACTGAACCTAGGCTAGATGTGCCCTGAGATGATTGTCGCAGTGACATTTAGTGACAGTTGTTTTGCTTTTCTGATTATAGCAAAGCACGAGGCTTTCTTGTTAGGGTTTCATCAGCGGTGTGGTACATCCGGCTCTGCTTCCTTCCGCTTCATCATCCCATTCCGTCCACACTCGCCTGTTCTTCTCTTCAACCACACCAGGCACAGGGCTTTGCGTTTGCGGATCCTGCTCCCTGGAACAGTTTCTCCACATATTCACATGTAGCTCAAGCTCTACTTTCTGTTTAAACGCCAGCTTCTCACCAGGCTATATGGAATACCTTCCTGACAACCTCGTGCCATCTTTTTGTACCTTGTTTTTTCTCAACGACACTCTACTGACCTGGTATAAATCATTCATTTGCTTATCAGGCATCTTCCTTTTGTTAAAACATTAGCTCACAGTTGACTTTGTTGGTACAAGCCTACAATCCCAGCTCAGGTAGAAGGATCATGGATTTGAGGCCAGCCTGGTCTACGTAGTGAGTTCTAGGCTAGCCTGAGATACATAGCAAAACTCTCAAAACCAACCAACCAACCAACCAACCAACCAACCAACCAACCAAAAACCTAAACCACTGCCAACAAAACTCTCCAAACAAACAAACAAACAAACAAACAAACAAACAAATCCACAAAACAAACAAACAAAAAACAAACCTAAGCTCACAAGAGTAGGGACTTTGTGTCTTTGCATTTTGGTGTCCCCCACATCACGATCAGTGTTGCCCAGAGTAATTGCTCAATAAATATTTGTCGAATGAAAAGCAATGCAGTTGGGAACCACTGAGGAATTTTAAGCAGGAGAGAACATTGGGCTTTTCTGGGTCTGCCAAAATAAATTAATCTCTCACTTATCTTTCTCCTGCAATATCTTTCTACAATTTCCCCTGAATTATAACAGCCTGCCAGTCTAGTTTGCTCCACTGGATGGGAGAGGAGAGAGAGCACATCTCTTTCATTGCCTTACCCTACCACGCGGACTGCAGGAATGAATGTTGATGGGATGGAATTTACTGTGTCTTCACTGATGAATTCCTGCAATGGCTGTTTCCACAGTGGACTAGATCAAAAGCTGTTTCCAAGCAGAGGAAATTTCCCATCATTTATGTAACTGAGCAACCAACACATTGTACTTTTTCCAGAAGGCTTTGTCTCTGCATTTCTGTCCACAGAGTTTCTGTGATGTCGTAGCGTCCAGTTCTCTGTTATAACAGATTTCCAAAGAATTGGTGAGCCCACTAGGGTACTTTGAACTTCTCCCACCCTGAAGCAGCTTAAACAGGCAAGGCTTAGCACATCGAATGCCAAACATCCTGCGCTTCGTCCAAATCCCCTCACAAACTCTACAGTCCCACTGTTCCAGTGTGTCCCTCCAGGGTCACAGATGGCTCCAGTGATCCTCAGTGCCATGTCCCACTCAGCAATGTCCCCAAGCAGGAGGAGAGCTGTTTCTTCTCAGACCATGGTCAAATCATCCCATTATGCAGCCCTGCTGGGTAAAGCAAGCCCAGATTCTCTGACCCTGAGTAAGGTCTCACTAGGAAGCCTCCGTGGGCTCCCACATCTCATCTAAAACTTTGGTTAGGAAATTGACTAGCACATATTAATTGAGGTTTCCCCCTCTTGACAGAGGAGGGTCCTTGTCCTCGGCATGGACCACAAGAAGGGTTGTTGCTCTTCCAGTCAAGGGAAGGAGTAGGAATGGATTTGGGCTCACACCAGCACTGTGTGCTCCATTTTTTACTTGCTTTCCTTCTGCTGTGGGCATGTCTAGATGCTATCTGTTCCCAAACTGTCCCTATGTGAAAACTTGGCCACCACCACCATCACTGTCATCATATTTCACTTAGAGGGTTGATACAAAGCTTAAATAAATAATTGTTCAGTCAATGTTTAGGATTCATGTGTTCTGCTCTTGTGAAATTGCCCACTCACTGACATTTATTTGTAACCTCCAAGTCAATACCTGTGGTGATTTTGTGGTCAGGTGTGGACATTAGTTAAGTAGTAAAATGCCAAGTTGTGTGGGATGTGCTATGGGAGAAGTGGAGCCAACTGTAAGTCTGTTCTTTTAATGACCTAATGAATACCACGTGCTTTGAAAAATTTGCCCTTTTTGTTGTTTAAAGGTTTATTTACTTTTGTTTATGAGTGCTCTATTTGCATGTATGCCTGCACGACAGAAGAGGGCATCAGATTCCATTACAGATGGTTGTGAGCCACCATGTAATTGCTGAGAATTGAACTCAGGTCCTCTGGAAGAGCAGCCAGTCTCTTAACCACTGAGCCATCTCTCCAGCTCCCGTTTTTGTTGTTTAAATAGTCTCCACTGTGCTTATGTACCAGAAGGGGTCTCCACTGTGCTTATGTACCAGAATTCTGGGATGTAACATAGGTGTATACCAGATGTAATTCCTTCAGGCATGAGTTAGAGTAATGGTGGTGTTAGCTGTCAGTTCAGTGGGAGTGTCTACAGCCTGTCTCATGTAAAATGACATCAAACCCACACATATGTAAAGCAGGGCTTAGGTGATGGCTTAGCAGTTAAGAGATTTTGTGGCTCTTTCAGAGGACCAGAGTTCA
The DNA here is from genome assembly GCF_007827085.1 of Peromyscus californicus insignis. Lineage (NCBI taxonomy): Eukaryota > Metazoa > Chordata > Mammalia > Rodentia > Cricetidae > Peromyscus > Peromyscus californicus. Next base: position 120,822,496 of record NW_026294606.1, read on the forward strand.
GTTCCCAGTACCCTTTCAATTGCCTAGTAAATCCATCTCTGGGCATTTGATGCCCTCTTCTGGCCTCCATGGGTACCTGCACACAAGTGCATGTACACATACACACAAATAAAATAAAATAAAATAAAATAAAATAAAATAAAATAAAATAAAGTAAAATAAAATGGAACAGGAGTCTATCTATACCGACTGGTTGACAAGAGCACCTACTACAGCGTGCAGGAACCCACCATTTTCTCTAGGAGCAATGAGTCTGTGTTAATTTTATTTATTTATTACCTTTCCAAGACATCATCTCATGTATCCCAGGTTGGCCTTGAACATCTATGTAGCCAATTTGATTTTGAATTTTTGTTCCTTCTGCCTCTACATCTGGAGTGCTGAGATTACAGGTATTCATCACCACACCCAATTATGTGCAATTGGGGGTTGATCCTGTGGCCTCTTCTGTGCTAGGCAAATACTCTACTGACTGAGTTACATCTCCACCTCTGGCTCAGCAGTTGTCACCGGCAACTTTATGGAGCCATAACTACTTAGAATACTGAGAGGTGACTATCTTTAAAGTGTTTAAGACACTACCGTAGAGTCAGAGGTATATGATTATTGGTTATCATATTGCCTGATATAATAACATTCTCTAAACTAGGTGTTCTGTAAAGTAAATACAAATCAAGCTATGGTTCACCCCACCTCATTGAAGTACTCCTCAAAGTAAAGAGCTACAGAAACCAGCAGGGCATTGTGATGCAGACCCACAATTGCAACTGAGGTAGGAAGGTGGTGGGCCCAGGACAGCTTTGGCTACAGAGCAGGACTGTCTAAAAACAAACAAGCCAACAAAAACCAAAACCTGAAGGAAAACCACAGCCACCATCATACCCACATGTGGTTTTACAATCCCAGGATTCAGCTGGACTCAACACAGACAAGCGTCACAGCTGCCAGAGCCACAAAGGAGGGGAGACCCTGGGAGACGTGGCATCCTGACTCTAGGCACGACTACTGTGTTGGAGCAATAGGGCCGTGTCCTCCGACAGGATCCCTTGGTTAGCTTCCCATCAGCCTGACATAGAGCCATTGGGAGAGAGGCTTGTCCGCTCCCGTATCTCCTGATATAGGCTGAGTGGGGCTGTCTCTCACTTACGCTGTGAGCAGCCTTTCCAGGCACTCACTGTCATTATCTCGGTCTCTTTCCTTCCCTTGCTAGGCTAAGGTTGGGGAATTAAAGATTCCCTTGTTTGAACTCTACCTTTAGGGAAGATGAAAAGAATGGAAGAAATTCCAAACTGGGCTCTGGGGAAAAGGAGTGGATGACTCCATTACTGAATCTCTTAGCTTTTAATCGCACTATGACACAACAGTTTCAAATCTATGTATAGATCAGCCTATTCAAAGCCATTTAGAATCTAGGATAACAATGCCAAAATAATTTCAATGCGAGTCTTTGATCTCCTCATTATAATGCCATTACCATACCATTATTAGCTAAGATTACAATGACAAATCAATTTTAATTGAAGTCTTTGGAGATGCCATTTATAATGCTATTATCATGTGAATTTGCAGTGGGAAAGTTACTTGAGCAAGCTTGTTGAAACAGAGCTATATTGCCACTCTAATGGAAAATTTTGATGGTAAAATTATTCCAAGTCCCTAGGGACTGGTGATTATCATATAAAACCACCAGCCATGAAATCGATACCCAACCCCCCATAAATCATGTGATAGATAGTATCTACTGATCAAAGAGTATTTTTCCCAGAGGACAAGTTCACACAAATCATAGAATCCTAACACAGGTAAGAGTTCTTTTTTTTTCTTACTGGGGATTAAAACCAAGTTCTTGTGCTTGCCAAGTGGGCACTCTACCACTGAGCACGCCCACCTGATGGGTCTCCTTTTATAAATGAGGCACAGAGTGAGCAGATATTCCTAGGGCTGCATGGTGTAGCAGAGCCTCGACTCAGCCCAAGGTCTCTGGTTTTTCTCTTGTGGTCTTGGACTCCTAGACAAGACTTCAGCATCTATGTATCCTTTGGTGCCCTTACAGAACAGAACTCCAGGGAAACTGAGAGATGGCAAGTTTAACACCGGGCTTCAACCACAGGGAAACTTCCAGACTGTGGGACATTATCAGGCACTCGATTTGGACTAGCAGATCCCTAGAGACCTCAGAACTTGCTGATTCCACCTCCCCCCCCCCACCCCTGTGCTGGAAAGTCGGTCTCATAGAACTGGGGATTGTTTCTTGGCTCCGTGGTTTCCTAGTAGAGCATCTTTCTTTCTTCCTTCCTTTCTTCCTTTCTTCCTTCCTTTCTTCCTTCCTTCCTTCCTTCCTTCCTTCCTTCCTTCCTTCCTTCCTTCCTTTCTCTCTCTCTCTCTCTCTCTCTCTCTCTCTCTCTTTCTTTCTTTCTTTCTTTAAATTTATTTTATGTTCATTGGTATTTTGCCTGCATGTATGTCTGTGTGAGGGTGTCAGATACCCTGGAACTGGAGTTGCAGACAGGTGTGAGCTAAGTGGGTGCTGGGAATTGAACTTGGGTCCTTGAGAAGAGCAGACAGTTCTCTTAACTGCTGAGCCATTTCTCCACCCCTGAGGATGTTTCTTTTATGGAAGAAAATTTAAAGTCTTCTGACTTTGAGTTCATGAAGGTAGAGGAAAATGATCACCTCGCACTGAGCAGCTGTTTAATTCAGGCAAATAGAGAGCTGGAAAAAACAATCAGAATATTTGTTTGGCTGAGAGACTGTTTGATTTGGTCATCATAGGGAAGCTGCTGCTGCAGCCCTGTTTTCTGGAGAGGACCTTTCTTATCCCACAGTCAGTCATGCTTAGCTCTTCTTCTTTGTCTTGATTTGTCCCAGACCCAGCCAGTCTCCTCTTGCTTGAAGAAGCTCACCATGTTCCTTGCTCACACCATTCCTTTCCTTTCCTTTTGCTCTGTTTTCTCTGACCCACTCTTATGGAAAGGGAAGGACTGTACAGGGTATGTGTTATTCCACACTTCTTGGACTATATATGTATGTTTTAATCACGAGTCAGATGTTCTGAACTATTGGCTCCAGACTTAACAGCTACCATTTCTGTAAAGTGTGTCACATGTCAGGCACACTGTCACTGCATTTATTTAGCAAGTTCAACCATAACGGTGACCACATCGGAACACAGGCTATAGTACAGTAACTTACACAAGGCCGTGTATGTAGCTGGAATGTGGACTTTGGCTTGTTGGGTTGGTTCTTAGTTACTTAGTTTCTAGAGGTTGCTTAGAATGATAGCTGAGAGACGAAGCCCATAGACTCTGGAGCCAAGTGACCTTGCTCACATGTTGGCTTTGACACTTCTGAGCAGGTAGGTCAAGCAAGTGGGTAGGAAATGACACTTCAAAAATCTATTTTAATTATTTTTAAGTGTGTGTGTGTGTGTGTGTGTGTGTGTGTGTGTGTGTGTGTGTGTGTGTGAGAGAGAGAGAGAGAGAGAGAGAGAGAGAGAGAGAGAGAGAGCACAGAAGCATTGGATCCCCTGGAGCTGGAGTCAGAAGAGATTATGAACTGCCCAGCATGGGTGCTGGGAACCAATCTCAGATCCTCTGGAAGAGCAACCAGCTCTCTTAATCACTGAGCCATCTCTCCAGCCCTGCGATGTCACCTTTTTGTTGCTCTCCGTTATGATTGGTTCTAACATCAGTTGTCATTAGTTAGAATCACCCGAGTAAGGTCCATAACTGAAGAACTGTTCTGATTGCCTTAACCGATGTGGGAAGACCCACCCTGAAAAGGGCGTGGTAGAAGGAGGAGTCCCCAGCCTTCGGGGCTCAGCCTCTTTCTCACCCAGAGTCGATTCACCCTCTAGCGGCTGCTGCTTCCTTTGCTGATGGCAGCATTTCTTTCCACTGTTGACTCAGGACCAGCAGCACTCCAGGAACCTTCCAGATTTTAGCCAGTGGATGAGGACTGCTGAGATACCCAGTCTGGTGGACTGAGCAACTGCTATGTTCTTGGCATTCCAGGTTCAGACAACTGTTGGTACTATTTCAACACAAGCTCCCATGTATATATATATTACACTAATATGTAAATATATATGTATGTATATATGAATTTATTAAATCGAATCATCCTACTGGCTCTGTTCCCCTAGAGAGCCCTGACTAATATGCTCCCTTTTTTATTCATGGGATCAGGTTCATCAGAGCTTGTGAATCTTGGGTGAGTGTGAGAAGAGACACTAGTCCATGCTAAATGTGGATGTCAACACTTGCCTTCAGTGCCCAGTGGAAGAGAGCGCATGCCAGCAAATGTCGAGACAGGATTTAAGAGGATGGGCTCAGCTATTGCTTTATCCCAGCCCTCAACTCCAGCAGGCATTCCCAGAGAACCCTGCATGCCACTCAGGTCAGTGGAGCAGGAGGCCTGACTGGATCCTCACCTCTTCTGTTCTTTCAAGTTCAATTCCCCAGTCTTCACCTCAGCTCTGTAGCAGACCACCTGCAGGAGCCTCTCCCACCTCTCCTCTTCTTCTCTGCCCCCACCTCCAGCAGATCACACAGATCTTCCCCAGCCCTCCTCCCCACTCATCCTGCTATCCCCGCTCCACCTCCAGCAGATCACACAGATCTTCTCCAGCCCTCCTCCCCACTCATCCTGCTATCCCCACCTCCAGCAGATCACACAGATCTTCTCCAGCTCTTCCCCAGCCCTCCTCCCCACTCATCCTGCTATCCCCGCTCCACCTCCAGCAGAACATACAGATCTTCCCCAGCCCTCCTCCCCACTCATCCTGCTATCCCCGCTCCACCTCCAGCAGATCACACAGATCTTCCCCAGCCCTCCTCCCCACTCATCCTGCTATCCCCGCTCTATCTCCAGCAGATCACACAGATCTTCCCCAGCCCTCCTCCCCACTCATCCTGCTATCCCCGCTCTATCTCCAGCAGATCACACAGATCTTCCCCAGCCCTCCTCCCCACTCATCCTGCTATCCCCGCTCTATCTCCAGCAGATCACACAGATCTTCTCCAACCCTCCTCCCCACTCATCCTGTTATCTCCGGGAACCCCTCAGACAAGCCTGACAGAGAAGCAAGTAGGCCAGCAAAGCAGGTAGACAAGCTTCAGATCTTCACTCTCCCTCTCGCTTCCAATCCAATCCCCCAGTCTCGTCCCCAGCTCTGGAGCAGACTACCTGTTGTGGCCTCTCCTCACTCTCTGCCCCCATCCCCAGGGAACCAAGCAGATCCTGGTAGAACACCCTGCTTCCCTTCCTCCTGTGGACCCCCTCAGCCCTTACTCCTGGCCCATCCCCATTCTTAAGTGTCAGGTCCCAATACCTGGAACCTTTACCTAGCCCCCTCAGTGGCCATAGCTACTAGGACCCCAGAAGAGTGTCCTACTAGCCAGCACACCTTCCTCAGAACCACAGAGGGCAACAGAGACCAAGGAACAAAATGCCCATCCAACAAAGACAAGACATCGGCACCTAGAAATAAAATCAACCCAGATGCCTATATGCCAATGTAAAAACACAATCAATACCAGTCAGGACAAAATGTTTCAACGAGAGCCCAGCAATGCTATCACAGTAGGCCCTGAGTATTGCAATCAATATACCTGAAACTCAGGACAAGGACCTTAAAATAGCCTTTATGACTATGGTAGAAGTTTTTAAAGAGTAAATGAATAAATCCCTTAAAGAAATCTATGAAAGGTCTACTCTAGTGACTAGCCTAGCAAATAACCTAGCTGTCATCATAGAGCCTTTGTCCAGTGACTGATGGAGGCAGATGCAGAGATCCACGGCCAGGCACCAGGCTGAGCTCCGGGAATCCAATTGACGAGGGAGAGGAGGGATTCTGCAGGTGAAGGATGTCGAGATCATGATGGGAGGATGTGCAGAGATGACCGGCCACACTAGTGGAAGCCCATGAACTGTGGACTGGTGGCTGTGGAGCCCACATGGGACTGGACTGGGCCCTTTGGATATGGAAGATGGTTGTTTGGCTTGAACTGTTTGGGGGTTACCCAGGCAGGGGGATCGGGATCTGTCCCTGGTCTACGGGCAGGCTTCTGGAACCTGGTGCCTGTGGTGTGACACCTTGCACAGCCTTGGTGCAGTGGGAAGGGGCTTGGACCTGCCTAGGCTCAGTGTGCTGGGCTCTGCTGACTCCCCATGGGAGACCTCGATTTGGGGGATGTGGGGATGTGGGGTGGCTTGGGAAAGAGGGATAGGGGGTGGGAGGAGGGAGGAGGGGGATCTGTGGATAGTACGTGGAGTGAGTAGAAAATTTCTTAATAAAGAAAAATGAAAGAAAAAAAAAAGAAATCTATGAAAATACTAAGAGCCGAGCAGTGGCGGCACATGTCTTAGCACTTGGATGGCAGAAACATGTGGATCTCTGAGTTCAAGGCCAACCTGGTCTACAGAGTGAGTTCTAAGACAGCCAGGGCTATGCAGAGAAACTCAGTCTCAAAAATCCAAAACCAAACCAAATAAAAACAAACCAAACCAAAACAAAACAAAACAAAAAACAACCAACCAACCCACAAACAAACAAACAAACAAACAAACAAAAAATCCAAGAAATCTAGGACTGTATGAAAAGGCTAAATCTAAGAATAATAGGAATAGAGGAAGGAAGAGAAACCCAGGTCAAAGGCCCAGAAATTATTTTTAACAAAATCATAGAAGAAAATTTCCCCATCCTAAAGAAAGAGATGGCTATCAAGGTACAAGAAGCATACAGAACACTAAATAGACTGGACCAGAAAAGAAAGTCTGCATAACACGTAATAATCAAAACACTAAATGTACAGAACAAAGAAAGAATATTAAAAGCTTCAAGGGAAAAAAGACCAAGTAACATATAAGGGCAGACATATTAGAATAACATCTGACTTCTCAATGGAGACTCAAAGCCAGAAGAGCCTGGACAGATGTGCTGCAGACTCTAAGAGACCACAGATGCCAGCCCAGACTACTATACCCAGTAAAATGCTCTATCATAATAAATGGAGAAAATAAGACATTCCATGATAAAACCAAATTTAAGCAGTATCTGTCTACAAATCTATCCCTATAGAACGTACTAGAAGGAAAACTGTAAACTAAAGAGGTTCATCACACTGAAGAAAACACAAGGAATAAATAATTTCAGACTAGCAAATCAAAAGAGGGGAAACAGACAGACAGACAGACAACACACACACACACACACACACACACACACACACACACACACACACACAAACACACACCAACAGCTAAATAATAGGAATCAACAAGCACTGCTTATTGGTATTTCTTAACATTAACGGTCTCAATCTCCCAATAAAAAGATAGAGGCTAGATGTGAAAACAGGATCCATCCTTCTACTGCATCCAAGAAGTACGCCTTAACATCAAGGACAGATGTCACCACAGGGTAAAAGGATGAAAAAAGATATTCCAAACAAATGAACCTAAAACGCAAGCTGGTATAGCCATTTGAGAATCTGACAAAATAGAATTCAAACCAAATCTAGTCAAAAAGAGAAAGGGAAGGATACTACGTACTAATCAAAGAAAAAAATCCACCAGGAGAACATTGCAATTCTTAACATCTATGCACCAAACACGAGGGCACCCAAGTTGGTAAAGAAACACTACTACAGCTTAAATCCCTTACTGACCCCACACAGTGATTGTGGGAGATGTCAATATACCAGCCACTCTTGCTAATAGACAGGTCATCCAGACAACAACTAAACAGAAATGCTGGAGCTAACTGACATTATAAACCCAATGGACCTAACAAATGCCTACAGAACATTTCACCCGAGCACAAAGGAATGTATCTTCTTCCCAGCACCCCATGGAACTTACTCCAAAATAAACCACATACTAGGTCACAAAGCAAGTCTCAACAGATACAAGAAGATTGAAATAACACATTACATCTTATCGGACCACCACAGATTAAAACTGGATATCATTATCAACAACAGAAAGAACAGAAAGCTTACAAACTTATGGAAACGGAACAACTCACTACTGAATGAAAAACTGGTTGACAGAAATTAAGATATTAAAGACTTTCTAGAATTGAATGAAAATGAAAACACAGCATACCCAAACTTATGGGACACAATGAAGGCTGTTCTAAGAAGCAAGTTCATAGCACTAAGTGCCTTTAAGATCTCTCTTGGAGAGATCTCATACTAGTAACTTAACAACACACCTGAAAGCTCCAGAACAAAAGGAAGAAATCACACCCAAAAGGAGCAGACAGCAAGAAATAACCAAACTCAGGGCTGAAATGAATGAAATAGAAACAAGAAACACAGTACAAAGACTCAATGAAACAAAGCTTCTTTGAGAAACTCAGTAAGATTGAAAAAGCCTTATCCAAATCAACTGAAAGGCAGAGAGTACCAAAACTAGCAAAGTAGAAACGAAAAGGGGGACATAACAATAGACATCAAGAAAATCCAGAGAATCATAAGGACATAATTTAAAAATCTGTACTCTATCAAATTGAAAAATCTAAAAAAAAAGTAACTTTCTTGATACATACTGCTTACCAAAGTTAAATCAAGATCAATCAGATAAACAAGTTAAATAGGTCTATAAACCCCAATGGACACAGTTATTAAAAGTTTCCCAACAAAAAACCTAGGGCCAGACTGTTTCATCATGGAATTCTATCAGGCTTTCAAAGAAGAGTTAATGTCAATACTCCTCAAATTATTCCACAAAGTTGAAAAAGTAGGGACGTTGCCCAATTTGTTTTATGAGGCCACAATTACCCTGATATCCAAACCAAATAAAGACCCAATTTCCCTTATGAACATAGATACAAAAAGTCTCAATAAAATACTAGCAAACTGAACCCCCAAAAACCACATCAAAAAGACCATCCACCATGATTGAGGAGTCTTCATCCCAGAGATGCAGGTAGGATGGTTCAACAAATGTAAATTGATAAATGTAACCCACCATATAAACACATTGAAAGAGAAAAATCCACCTGATCATTTTATTAGATGCAGAAAAGACCTTTGACAAAAACCAACACTCCTTCATGATAAAAAATCCTGGAGAGGTCAGGGATACAAGGGACATACCTAAGCACAATAAAGACAGTTTACAGCAAGCCCATAGCCAAGATCAACTTAAATGGAGAGCAATTCCACTAAAGTCAGGAACAAGACACAGTTGTCCACTCTCTCCATACATTGTGTCAGGGCTTCCTCCTCCTCTTTTTAAATTTTATCTTATTATTTTTTATTTTATTTTATTCATATTTTTTTCTTCTCTCTTTTTACCCAACTGGTCCTTTGTGTATATATTATGGCTTCGAGCTTAGCGTTTTTATGGGATTTCTGAGTGTGCAAACGAGTGGGTCTCTGTTTCTTGTGCCTTCTCTTGCGTCCTTTTCTTTTGTCTGTTTTGTCCTATTTTAATGTTTTTGTTTTTGTTTTATTATATTATATTATCCATTAGAAGTCTGTTTTTTTAATGAAAGACAGAAGGAGGTGTAACTGGGTGGGAGGCGAGGTGGGGAGGAGCTGGGAGGAAGGCAGGGAGGGGAAACCAGAGTCAGGATACATTTTGTGAGGAGAAAAAAAATCCATTTTCAATAAAAGGAAAAAAATGACAAAAAAGCAGGAAGAAATAAAGAGAGAATGGGCTCAGAGACTCTCCAAAGTGGGATGAAAAATCACCTCCATAGTGTCAAGCGTCAGTGATTCTACAGCCATGGGAAAATCAGTGTAACCAATTATCCTTGGAAGGACTGTGGTCAGTTAAGCTTCAGGAAATCTCAGTAAGATCCCTTAGGCCCGAGTCCAGCCGACCCTGATGAAACAATGAGTTAGCAATGTCAGAATTCTAAATTCTCAAACGAGCCCGGCTACTGTGCTCTCTAACCCTCCCTTGCCTCCATTTCCCTGCCTGCCAAATGCCATTGGTCTCCCTGGGTGATTTTCAGGCATAACCAACAGAAGGGATTAGGGGCCCAACCACCATTCAAATCGCTAATAAATGTGGTATTTTGTAGTCAATTATTTGCATCTAAACCTTTTATATTCTTGCTTGGCATCCTACACCCCTGTCTGTCTTCTTGGGCTTTCCTGCCTGCTCCTTATGAAGGACCAGAGATACGATGTCAATATGCTGCTGCGTCTTGAGGTACAATTACAGTCTGGAGGTAGAGAGAATTGGTCATGCTGTGAAATTTAAAGCAGTGGTGGTTCAGGGGAGTAACTCACCTAAAGGCATCGCTAGCCTAGCAAACAAAGAAGCAGTTAGAAAAAATTTCACATCAGCCCTGAATGTCACAACGCCATGTGGGCGTTGGTATCTGGGCTCAGGTCAGACGACGCCTGGACAAAAAGTAACAGGGAGATTCCAAAGGCTGAGAAAAATAATAAACTTGCCAGTGTGTTGGAAATTAAAGTGATTCCCCGAGCATAAATAATGAACATAACATTGATTGAAGTAAATGATGTACTGTGCTTTATAAATGTTATTTGAATAACTGATATTGTACTTTGCTGGGCTATGGTTTCACATGCATTCGGTTATGCATTTTAATGTCCCCCCCACCTCCAAACAGTCTTTCAAATCAGTATAAATTGCTGTGCCTAGCAGGCATGTCTTGATCTTTAGCTGCCATGACAACAGGATACAGAGAAATGCATTTTCATAACAATTGCTAGCAATGTTGAGAATCACTGTTACTTTGTGTCAGGGAACAGCTGGCTATGGGAAGAAAGCAGCATTGTTTCCCTTAACTTGAAAGCTTTTGTTGTAATAATTGAAAAAATAGGTAGAAAAATTGTTGTTTAAGGATAAAGTGGGTAGGTGGGAACAAAGCCCTAGAATGCAGGAGGTGGCTGGAGGAGGGAGGGGGGAGACAGAGGGGCGTGGGGAGAGAGATATGGGGGAGGGAAGAAGAGAGGAAGAGAGGAGGGAGGGAGAGTGGGAGGGGGCAGGCAGGGAGAGGGAAAGAGGAGGGGAGGGAGGAAGAGGGAGAGAGTTGTGGGAGAATGATCTTGGTGGTTTGCAGAAGCTGTTTCCTTAAGGTCTGTGGTTAACTCGGTCCTTGGCTGGGGTTGCAGTTCTGTGGTAGAGAGCTTGTCCACCTGAGCAAAGCCTTGGAGACCATCACACCCATCAACAAACAAACGAAGCTCGTTCCCTAGTCTGTGGCGACTGGCAATTGTTGTGTGTGTAGGCCACTGGGTGCGCGCTTGAGAAGGGAACTTCAGGAGTCTGGTGGCTTCTGTCCTTGTTTCCTAGCTTAGGATGAAAGCAGGTTTGGTCGGCCTTTGTTCTCACTGTGGTGTGTTACTTACCTGTTCCCGGACCCAAACCTCCGAACAGAGCCAAAGTAACCTCTGTCTCCCTCTTTTTGTGTATGTATGTTGTGTGTGTTGTTTGTGTGCATGCGTGCCTGTTTGTGTTGAGGCACAAGGTTGCTGCTGGGTGACTTTTTGATCTCTTTCCACCTTAAATATCTTTCTACCTTAAATATTAAGGCAAGATCTCTCATTGAATCCACACTGGTTCTGAGATTTTGGGATTCTCTGACTCTGCCTTTCTGAAGGATGGGATTACAGGCAGCCATGATGCTCACCTGACTTTTATACGGCCCTGGGGATCCAAACTCTGGTCCTCACGTGTATGTATCTCCGAGCCATCTCCCCAGCCTACCTTTCTCTTTAGGAACTGATTCTCTCTGGTGTTTTGTTACAGTGGCAGGAGGCTGATTTACAGAGGTGAGAGATTACCCTGGTTATCTGTGTGGGCCCTCGTGCTCGCAGAAATGTCCCTAGAAGAGGACCAAAGAGAGATTTGATATGTGGTGGAGAAGGTGGTATAGAGATGGAGCAGGAGCTTTGGAGGCGATGGCCTCATGTGAGACAGGAAGATGTGAGAAGGAATAGGAAACAGATTCCCCGCGAGTCTCCGGGGAATGCTCCGTTGATGTCAGCTGAGTAACAGTGGTTTCAGACATCTGCCTTCTAGAACTGTGAGGCTCGCATGTTACCCCGTACTACAAGCATGTCACCACAGGGAAACAAAGACACAGTTAATTGAAAGAGGCTAAATGTGAAGTCCTAAGGGACGGCAGCTGGCCAGAGGTTTGTAACAAGAGCAAAGGCTCTTGAGGGATGCCCGAGTGTCACTGGTCTTTTTCCTTTGCTTAGTTTATATTACTTTTCTCATCTTTTCTTGCTGGTTAGTCGTGTAAGTCAATGACTCCCATTCCAGGCATACACCATTTTCTACCTCTTCTCTTTTACCTGGGCCACGCTGTCACCCTGGGTCCCTTTAAACCTTGGTGTTCTTTGGATCCTGTCTTCTTTGCCATATTCTCCTTGGATGATCCCTTCCACCCCCAGGACCTCAGCCATCCCCCCATTGCTTCCAAAGATCGTTATTTACAGTTCCTCACTCCTTTTATTCTAGGTTTGTGTCTGATTCTGCACTTGTGTGTTAGCTTTCTGTGACTGTAACAAAATACCTGAGCTAATCAACTTAAAACAGAGAGCATCTTTTTTTTTTTTTTTTGGCTTATACTTTTTGGAGTTCCAGTTCATGGTCATCAACCTCATGGCTTTTGGGCTTGCGGTGAGGCAGTACATCCTGGTGGGAGTGTGTGGCAGAGCAAACCATCCCCTCACGTTCAGGAAGAAAGAAAGACTCGAAGTATTTAAACAGGTACTTCCTCAGAACTCTACCCGAGACAGTTGAAACTGGGAGTGGTCCTGTAAAGCAGGCAACCAGACAGGGCCTGTAGGCCGAATCATTCGCCATCTGACCAGCAATAAGGACTTTGTCATGAGTGGCTGGCGGAGCGCAGCTAGGCGCAGCTAGGCACAGCACGAGGTGGGAGTCAAGTTGTTGAAACTCCTGTGAATGATGAATTGGGACAAGGTAGAAGGAAAAGAGCGCATCACCTCGTGTCACATTTCCAGTGTTTGTGGAGCACATAGGATGGTAAGAACGCAAACCGGGGAGTCAGACGAACCCTGGCTTTTACCCAGCAAGTGTAATTACAGTGAATGACAGGTTGCAGTAGAATTCTGGGACTGGCCTTAAAGAGTTGGAGCCCAGGGGCCAGAAGAGATGTGCGGCAACACAAGTACTCCTAAGAGAAGTCATGAGTGGATGGCCGGAAGACGCTGAGGTACTTACCTCAATAGGAAACGATGATTTCTGGGGCTGGAGAGATGACCTGGCAGAGGAGCAACAACTGCCCTGGCAGGGGGCCTGAGTTGGGTTCCCAGTACCCACATGGTGGCTTGCAACCATCTGTAACTCTAGTTCCAGGGGATCCTGTGCCTTCTTTGGCTCTTCCCAGCACCAGGTTATTTTCTGATTCCCCAGATAGATGAAATTCTTGTTACTTGGTAGTTGGGTTCCATTTTCCTTTAAAGATTTATTTTCATGTGTATGAGTGTTTTGTTCCTACGTGTGTATGTGCACTACATGCACACAGTGCCCAGGGTGCTGACAACTGACCTTAGGGCCTGCTAGAGCAGTGGTTCTCAACCTGTGGGTCACAACCCCTCTGAGGACGAATGACCCTTTCACAAGGGTCACTGAAAACCATCGGAAAACACAAGTATTTAAAATATGATTCAGAACAGTGGCAAAATTACAGTTATGAGGTAGTGATGAAAATAATTTTATGGTTGGGGGTCACCACAACATGAGGAACTGTTTTAAAGGGTCACAGCATTAGGAAGTTCCTGACTACTGAGCCATCTCTCCAGCCCCTAAAATATGCATTTCCATGTCTTTCCTATTATTTCATCCTGTCACAAAGGAGGAAGCCCTATGCCTGGCAAACTGTTCCTTCGGGTTCTGGAAGAAGCTTGCTCCACACTTGGGAATCCTGCTATAGTTAGAATCCCCTCACAGCAGACGTCTATGTAACAGGTTGTGACAGACAAGGCTGTCAGTGGGTCACAGAACAGGACAGGGTTCTACAGCCAGTCCAGGCTGTGGTACAGGCAGCCCCAGGACTATACCATCAGGGAATCCCTCTCAGCGGCAGGAGAAAACGATACAAGCCACATTGAACCATAGCACAGCTCCACTGAAACACTTCAGGCTCCTGTGATCCAGAGGCTGTGAGACAAATGGAGGAGCCACTTGACAGGAGCAATTGACCCTGACATTGACAGGAGGCAGGGCTACTTTTATAACAGTCGAGGAGAAACAGGGTGGCATGGCGTCCCACTTGGATGCCTCTTAATCCATTCTTGATCAGCTCTGACACTATGTGGGCAAGTGAAGACGTGATCTTGATCTGAGACAGACATGGTGACCGGAAGCACAGGATCCTCAGCAACAACCTGGTCAGTAAATGACCCGAGGGATCTGCGCAAATGGTTGTTGAGGTTGAGTGTGCTGTGGAGGAGGGGGCTGTGGGTGGTTGTTGTGGTCCCAAGGCCAACTACTGAGTGGTAGCTGTTGCTCACTAACCTTCCTTTCCAGATGTGGGTCTGAATGTGGTACAAAGCATGTAATGTGGTGGGTGATAAGCGCTGCCCCTCCGTTCTGGTTGGTTTTTGGGTCAACTTGATACAAGCTGGAATTATCTCAGAAGAGAGAGCCACCATTGAGAAAATACCTTAAGACTGGCCTTTAGGCAAGTCTGTGGGGGCATTTTCATAATTAGCGATTGAAGTGGGAGTGCCTAGCCCACTGTGGGTGGTGCCAGCCCTGGGGAGGTAGTCCTGAGTGGTGATGAAAGGCTGAGCAAACCATGGACAGCAAGCGAGTAAGTAACAGTCCTCCATGGCCTCTGCTTCAGGTTTTGCCTTTAGGCTCCTGAGTTGAGTTCCTGCCTTGGCTGCCCTTTATTAACAAGCCAAACAAACCCTTTTCTCCCTAAGCTGCTTTTGGTTTTGATATTTTCCTTACAGCAGCAGAAGCCCTAAGGCACCCTCTGATTCTCCTCTGAGAAGGAAGCTGCCCGTAGACAGCAAAAAACAAACACCCCCAAATCAAACACAGCAAAACCCAATGCATCTCTCTCAGGGCTTTCTTAAGCTGCTGAGGGCCACCTTGCCCTTCCAAGGGCAGCCTACACCATGACACAGCTGTGGCATTTTGTCTGACCCTGTAGGCCATTAGCATTCCAAAGCTCCTCATCACTTTGGCTGAACTCTGATAAGTGTGTGCTTTTTTGTTTTTATTTTTGTTTTTTTGTCCCCCCCCCCCCCCCCCCGCCCCCCACCCCCAGACAGGGTTTCTCTGCAGAGCCCTGGCCGTCCTGGAGCTCACTCTGTAGACTAGGCTGGCCTTGAACTCAGAGATCCGCTGGCCTCCGCCTCCCAAGTGCTGGGATTAAAAGATGTGCACCACCATGCCTGGCCCTGTGCTATACTGTTTAACTCCTCTGTTTCTTTTTCCTTCCAAAAATGTTAACTCAGAGTTTTTGAAAGATATGAGATGTTCCAGGAAATCCACAGTTCCCGTTTTTTTTTTTCTTTCCTCTGATGGGGAAATGGTTCCTAATCCAAAGAGAACTGGAGCGTCGAAGTAACCGGTGTTCAGCGAACGGTGTTGAATTACCTCTACTCAGTGGTTGAACTTCATTCAAAGAAGGTTTTCAGAAGGGGTGAGCTGATCAGGGTCAGCCTTGCACCTGGGATTCCTTCCTTCCCAGTCAAACTGGGACACAGTGTCTACCCGTGAGCACAGCTGGTGGGGGGCTGGGGGGAGGGCAAACTAGGTTGTTTTCAAGTGAGTTCAAATCCTGACTCCTCCCCTAGAGGCCATGTAACTGAGTTATTTGGATTCTCTGCTCCAGCCTCCTCGTTGTAAGACAGACCAATAACTGGTCACTGAAGAGTTGCGGGCATTAGAATGAGTGTGTAAAGTCCTTGCACCAGCTCGTAAGGCATCAGCTCCCAGCTCGTGCGTGTTTTAAAATGATACTTTTAGCTCCTTTCCATTTTTATGTGTCCAGTCTGTCCTTTCAGGGAGGAAAGCAGTTCAATCAATACTCTCCCATTAAGGCGTCAGGGACTTAACGTGTTGGCTCTTCCCAGGGAAATGGCAGTTTTAAAAGGAAGAGCCATGGTGTCTGAATTAAGGAACAGCCTGCTGATGGATGGCTGATGGACAGCATTTGGAGGGGACAGGGGCCCCGAGATTAAATCTTATAAAAGAAAATACTTCACCTTTGGGTGAAGCTGGCCTTCTTAGTTTTTATTTTATTTTATTTTATTTTTTTAAAGATTTATTTATTATGTATACAGCATGTATGACCAGAAGAGGGCACCAGACCTTATTACAGATGGTTGTGAGCCACCATGTGGTTGCTGGGAATTGAACTCAGGACCTCTGGAAGAGAAGTCAGTGCTCTTAACCTCTAAGCCATTTCTCCAGCCCCCTTCTTAGTTTTTGATGAAGAGAGAAGGTGGAACTTTATGTTCAAGGAGACAGACCTCCTCACCTCACCTCCTCACCTCCTCTCCTCCTTCCCACCTCCTCCTCCCTCCTCCCCACCTTCTCCCTTCTCCCTACCTCCTCCCCACTTCCTCCCCACCTCCTTCTTCTTTCCTTCTTCCTCCCCACCTCCCTCCTCCTCCCACCCCCTCCCACCTCCTCCCTCTTTCCTCCCTCCTCCCTCTTTCCTCCCTCCTCCCTCTTTCCTCCCTCCTCCTCCCTCTTTCCTCCCTCCTCCCTCTTTCCTCCCTCCTCCTCCCTCTTTCCTCCCTCCTCCCTCTTTCCTCCCTCTTCCCTCTTTCCTCCCTCCTCCTCCCTCTTCCTTCCCTCCTCCCTCTTTCCTCCCTCCTCCCACCTCCTCCCTCTTTCCTCCCTCCTCCCTCTGGCCATGTTGAGCAGAGTTTGCCGACAGCTCGCTCCCCCCCTCCCCCCAGCACTACAACTGAAATAACTTCTAGCTATTTGTTCCAGTAGTTCAATATAAATTCTTGGTTATATCAAATATTTGATATTTTAGGAAATCAGTCTTGTTAAATTAAAGTGCATAAGATGGCATTTTAAGGTCACCTTGGTATGATCAAACATGACGCTGACATTTACAATCCATTTCCATTGCTTCTCACATGTTTCCTTGCCAGACTTTTCAAGTTTAAAGGAGTTTAAAATCTAATGATACAATTATAAATACTGTACATGAGTTTCTAACTGCTCACTAATTTTTCTGCTATTACAAATTCTTCCTATGTCCCATTCTAGTCATCTGAAAAACTGAATGTTGTTATAATATCACCTGCTTATTGTAAACCAGTACAACTATTAAATATTGTACATATTCTTTCATTTTATAGAATTTGTTCATACTATATGAATTCACATTCTAAAAAAAGGAAGCCACAGCGAGGATCTGTTATACGGCCCCCTACAGTACAGTGCGGGGTGCGGTGGGGGGTGGGGGGATGGGGGCGGTGCCTGTACCCTGCCTCCTCACCCTGACTCTGCCTCTACGCCAGACAACCTGATTTCAATCTGCTGCTCCCAGAAGTCTCTCAGTGAAACCAAAGGCCTCCGTGAGTGGAAGGAGGAGCGATCCATGGCTCTTCCTCCACAGCTCAGGTCAGTCCCACTGCCTGGGTCTTCATTTCTTGGCGAATTGCTAGCAAGTACCTAGGGTTGAAGGAGGGGTCAGAACAGACGTGGCCTGGGTCCAGTGAGAGCAACAGGCTTGACTCTGTCTAGTCTTACGGTAACCTTGTCCCCGTGCCCTCTAGTCCACTCCTCTGCGGGACACGGAGACCTTTAAGTCTCCAGGGTTTAGAAGAACTTCAGACTCTGTCCACTGTCCTTCCATCCCTATTAAGTTGAGTGATCTATGATAGAGACAGACAGATGCCTCATAAAGACGGTTTTACTACTAATTTCTAAAAGAAATTAGAAATAAAAATTTAAAGACTTGTTATTGACAATGTTAGTTGAAGGCAAAATGAAACAGAGCTTTGTGGAGACCAGATTGTCACTTACAGAGTGGTCCATAGTGTGAGGTCCCGTTGGTCTACAGGTCAGGAGTCCTTCATTTTATAATGGGCTGAGTGATGACTTAGATCCCATGCAGTGTGTCTCTGTTCCAACTAATGAGGAAGCCTGCTTGTCACACTTCCACCACTCTGACACAATGCCTGAGGACGTTATTTTAGAAGAAAGTGGGGCTTCTCTTGGCCCATAGTTCCCAAGGCTGGTTCCATGGCTTTCCAGTCTGTGGTGAGGCTGATAGACAAGGAGTACGTCATGGAGCACAGCACTTATCTTGGTGGCCAAGGAGCGAAGGGAGATCGAGAGGCAAGGTGCAGAGTCCCATTGTTCCCTCAGAGACTTGCCCCAGTGACCTAATAGCTTCTCCCTAGACCCTACCCCTGAATGTTTCCCCCACCTTCTGATAGTGGAAGGCTGACACAGGAGACTTTGGGGGGCCCGGAAGCCCCACCATTTGTCATGGCGCCATTTGTCTTCACACTGGAAGCCTCTTATGAAGAGGAAAGAAATTAAATTGGCTTTTATTCTTTCTTAACTTCCCCAGATCAATACAGGAATAAAAACTATGTAAAGTACCCAAAGCACAACACGTGAGGGGCTAGGGAGATGGCTCAGTGGAGAAAGAGCTTGCCATGTAGGCACTGGGACCAGAGTTCACACCTCCCAGTGCAAATGCTGGGCAGGAGTGGCCACCTCCAGCTATTCTACTCAACCCCTTTGCCCACAGCCTTGCTACAGAGCCAGGATGACCTTAAACTCCACCCTCCCACCTCTACCTCTCAAGTGCTGGGCGTACAGGGATGGGAAACAACGCTTAGCTACTTTGTCTTTAAATTGAGTTGCTCTGTTTTTGAACTCCGGAGTTCTTTACACATTTTGGATATGAATCTCTTATCGGGTACATGATCTGCAAATATTTCCAAATGCTCTGTGAGCTGCTTTTGCACGCCTTTGATAATCCCCTTTGATACACAAAGCTTTTAATATCAATGAAGTCCAACTTATTTTTTCTTTATTTCCTCTAGTGTGGGTGTCAAAGCTAAGAAAACGATTCCAAAGCCACGGCTAAGAAGCTCTCCCCCATGTTTCCTTCTATGAGTTCTATAGTTTTAGCTCTTCTGCTTACATTCTTGATCCATTTTAGGAAGTTTTGTATAGTATGAGGCCAGCCTGGGCTACCGAGCAAGAATCTGGAGGAGGAGTGAAAGAGAGAGAGAGAGTGAGGAAGGAAGGAAGGGATGGAGAAGGGGGAGCAGAGAGAGGAGAGGAAGGAAGGGTGAGATTTGAGGGGGAGAGACAGGAAAGAGGGGGCTGGCTTCCAGCTCAGTCCTTCGGCATCTGTTTCCCCAGAGCTGGGGGTGGGGCAGGCACGCACCACCACATTAAGTCTGAACTTTCTTCTTTTGGGGTAGGCCTTTAGCTTGTGTACTGATGGGTCACAGTGACGTTTGCGTATCTGTACGATTATACTTGGTTCTTGTGCTCTCTGCTGCCCTCCCTGGGCCCACCCTCTCCTTCTTGCTGGTTCCTTTTCTCCCTCCAATCTTTCCCATTCTGCTTTGGTGACGTGGTCTATGTATTCCATTAATGGTTATTAATGGTTAATGATTAACCCATCCCCCCTCATTCGAGTTTTGTTTGTTTGTTTTTTCGAGACAAAGTCTCACTACCTTAGCTCAGGCTGTGCTGCAACTCATTGTGTAGACCAGGCTGGCCTCAATAGTGTGTACCACCACATCTGCCCCCCCCTTTACATTTCCTACATATGTGGAATGTAGTTTTAAACATATAGGAGAAATGTGATCTTTATCTTGAGTCTGGTTATCTCCTTAACAAGAATCTCTAGTTCTGTAGGTTTTCATGACAATATTATGATTTCATTCCTTTTTCCATGTTAATTAGCACTTATTAATTGCAGAAAAAGTAGTGGGTTTCATTATAACATTTCATACACACACACACACACACACACACACACACACACACACACACACACACAGAGTAGTTGATAGTCCCACCCTCCCCCGAGACAGGGTTTTTCTGTGTAGTCCTGGATGTCCCTGGAACTTGCTCTGTAGACCAGACCAGGCTGGCCATGAACTCCCAGATCTGCCTGCCTCTGCCTTCTGAGTGCTGGGATTCTAGGTGTGCACTGCCACCACCCTGCCTAGTTGACAGATCCCGCTCCTTTCCCCGTGTTGTCCCCTCCTCTGCCTCCAGCTCTTCCTCCACTTTCAGGCACGATCTCTATTGGTTTCTTTCTCTTTAATCACTGTCGTTACATGTACACATGCATACATACATACATACATACATACATACATATAATGAACTCCCTAATGAACAGAAGGTGTTATGTTCACCAACGCTGTCTCTTGGTTGAGCTGCCCACCTCTGTGTATGTAGCCCTGCTGTTGGGATTCTGTCCTTGCCCCCTCACACTCTTGATCCACACGGTTTCTCTCTGCTATGGCAGATGGGGGTATTGAGACTCTCTTAGCCTCCGCTGTTAAATCTGAAAATTGTGAGGAGAAAGACCAAATACACGATTGTCCGATTAAAGCAAGCTTTATTAAATATTGGCCAGTACCTGGAGTTCCTGGAGAATGATGCTTAATTAGGTCAACCAGGTGTTTATAAAGGCAAGACCCACAAGGTTACGTACTTGCCGCTTTTGTCCATTGGGGGCAAGCACACATCCTGCCTACATAGCTCCTGCTCCCGTGTGACCAAGCACATCCTGTGTAGTTGAGGCAACCAACCTTGTCTGCTGAAGTGAAAACACGAGACCTGTTGTCTTACATGAACAACAGCCCTCAATATTCCGGAAGTTATCTGTCCTTGGGTAAGTGGGGCTTCCAGGTCAACTTCAGTCCTGACACAGCCTCCCTTCCCATCCTTCTGCAGCTGTCTCCACAGTGCAGCTTGGGGTCTGCTGCTCCCAGCAGAACGCTGTGCTATGTGGCATGCTCTGTCATAGTCTTTCTGGGGTCTCCATCCATTCATCGCTCCACGGGGCAAGAGTGGGTGTGTGTGGGATGGTGGTGGGGACTGATGCAGATTTCTTAACCGGAGGCACTTGCATCCATTCTCTGGAGCTGTGTTTATGAGTTGTTTACACCTCTGGTGACCGAGGCGTGGCACACGTGGTGGTGGTGGGGTGGGTGGATGGGAGGGTGGGGTAAGGGGGTGTAGTGGGTAGTGGTGTGGTGGTGGGTGGGTGGGTGGGGATGGTGTGGGTTGGAAATCTCTGGATTTCTGATCCCTACACCCCTTTTATGGTATGTGTCTGTGGTTTGCTGTGGTTCACGGTCCTGCCTGGCCAGCCAGTTCAGTGTCCAGTTTGGTTTCTGCAGTTCACTGTTTCTCTGTGGTTTTCACTGCACAGATGTTCCAAGTCCTTTGCAGCATTCCAGGGTAAGCTCCAGTGCACTGCCTGCTGCTTGCTGTGGCTGGGTGCACCTCCGGGTTCTTTGTGGAGAAGCCCCACCTTAGCCTCATTTCTGCTTTCTGCAGCTCCTTCTATTATTGGTGGCTTTATAAATATTTATTATTACTATTATAATCATCATTATTATGTGTGGCATGCATGTGGAGGTCAGAGGGTAACTCTGGAGTAAGTGCTCTCCTTCTTTTTGTGAGAGGCTCATGAGATTGGACTCAGGCTGTTAGTCCTGCTCAGTGTTTTACCTGCTGAGCCCTCTCACAGACCCCACACCAATGCTGTTTATCTGAACTTTCTTCCACACAAGCTTCCAGTCTCATAGTCACCACTTCTGACGCCCCATTTCCCCAGAATCTTCTGGATTTTAATGGTGACGATAAGGTTCTGTCTGAGAAAGATCTGGGTTGTGATAATGGCCAGGGTTTTAGGGGCACAAATGAACCCTGAAGATCATATGGGACTTGGGACCCCTTAAAGAACACGGGGATTTTACCCTGGAGTGAGGATGGCTCTTCTCAATGGACCATGGCCTAGGCAGACGAGACAGAAAGCCGTTTCTTGGTCTCCGTATTCATCAACCTGCCATTTTGCCCGAAACAAATCTAACTGATGAAGCTCCATTCTCCTTTTGTTTTCCATAGAGGAGTTAGTGGAGACTTCTGTTGTCAAAACAAGAGATCCTAAGACATACATCTGTGAGTTGTTTTGATAGTTCTGAGTTCCAGGGTCTTTCCACAAAAAGAGAACACTGTTTTGTAGAAAAGATACAAGCAAAACAAAATCCTGCATTGAGACAGCGTTCAAGATACTGACTGAACAGGGGCTCAAGAGGAGACACAAAGGGGCTTCCGGCTGCCTCTTCTAGGTCCTGGGCTCAAGGTATGAGGCTTTTGTGTGTGTGTGTGTGTGTGTGTGTGTGTGTGTGTGTGTGTGTGTGTGTGTGTGTGTGAGATTTTTCTTTTGACTGCTTCTGTATCCCCTGTCCTTACCTTTGCTAAAATGTTTCAAGTTCTGACCTAAACAGGAAGTCAAAGCCCAGGGTGACTGGTTTCCATCCCCCCCCCCCCCAAGGCTGGGATGTAACTGTCTGCAGTATTCTCCCCTGTGAAGTTTAACGTGCACTTACCTATACTGAGCCAGCAGGCTGAGCTTTCCCCCTTAGGAGAAACCGGAGTTAAATTAACCTGAAGTGCCAGAAAGGCTATGCAAGGCGTCTGTTTCTTCCGTGACACGTGAAAGTGAGCGTCTGTCCCTGGCTGTAGCCCAACAGGTATTTACTGCATGCATTAAGAACTGGCTTCAGATGAACTGGATTGAGATGTGTGATGTAAAAGACACAAAGAATAAATAAAAAGAAAGTTTAAAAGAAAAAAGCGTGGACTTCAGAGCAGAGTGGTCCATCAGATGTTTGGAAAAGTGAGGCTACCCCAGCTTTGGAATAAAAAGAAGAGTTTTCAGTAAGCCTGGCTGTTAACCAAATCCAGACCTCTCTGTTACTGGCAAGACCGGCCTACCTACCAACACAGCCAGGAGGAAGAAATTTAAGCCAGTCAGAGATGAACCGCACTCTGGGGTTTGGCTATGCACGTGTTGATTGTGGCGAAAGACCGAGCCTGAGTTTTAAAGCAATACAAAAAGTTATTTACCTCCTAAGAAATGACCAAAATTCTTGTCTAGTGAGACCATTTAGTCTGCTTTATAGAATTAAGCATTGTTGCCCAATTCCTTAAAATCTCCTAAATGATTCTAGTTTAAGCGATTCAAAAACACGTAATGAGGTACCTGTTAGGATTATTTAGTCTAATTTTAAATTAATACAGTACTATATGGGTTCTTCCACATACAAGAGCAAGATTTTCACTAATGTTTTAAAAAAAAATCAGTTATATAGGACTGGAAAGATGGCGCAGTAGTTAGGAGCCCCCGCTGCTCCTGCAGAAGACCCGAGTACAGTTCCCAGCACTCATGTGGGGTGGCTCACAGTCACCTGTAATATCCTCCAGGGAATCTGATGCTGTTTTCTGGTCTCTGAGATTACCTGTGCACACATCACACACATACACACATGCACACACACACACACACACATCACACACACATAGTTAAAAACAAATCTTAAAAGACCCAGTTATGGTCAGGCGTAGTGGTGCACACCTTTAATCCTAGCACCTGGGAGGCAGAGGCAGGTGGATCTCTGTGAATTCGAGGCCAACTTGGTCTACACAGCGAGTTCCAGAACTCTCACTATGGCCAGAGCTACATAGTGAGACCCTGTCTCAAACAAAACAAACAAATAAACAAGGCTTTTTTTCCCTGGATATAAAACTCTGCTTTTCCTATTATGAATGAAGTAACTCTTCAACACACACTTATTTTTATTTTTATACTAGAGTTATGATAGTTATGATATACCTGTTTTTGAAAATTATCTTTTCAAGTATGTGATTCAGGTTTGTTATTGGAGGAAAAAATGAAACAATAATATTCTTTATCTACCTTAGCAAGGGAATGTCTGTTAAATTTTTATGACTATCCAAACATCTATCAATACAAATATTCTTAAAAACGAGATCATAGCGTATGCACAGTTAAAAGATGCTTTTTCTCACTGAAGGTTTTCTAAATTATTTCTATCTTGATAAACAGCCACCTGTATCATTGTTAGGATGCAATTGCCTTGATATTCCTCAGCAGCAATGGCTTTTCTCAAGCAGACACCACTTTCAGAAAGACAACTGTGCTTTTCCAATGAGGAGTGTGGTCCCTGTCAGTCATCGGTACATCCCTGTGCTGTGGGTTTCCTAAGTTCAGGAGAATCAAAAGCACCCAAACTTCTCTTTGTGGCTAGTAACCTCTCATTGCTTTAAAAATAATCAAATTTTTATTTATTGAAGAGTGTGTGTGTGTGTGGGGGGGGGTGGCGGTGATGAGTGCAGGTGCGTATGTGCATGTGCCACGGAGAACATGTGCTGTCAAAGGACAACTCCATGGAGTCCGTTCTCTTCCTCCACCTTTATACTTAATCTGGGGATTGCACTCATGTCGTCAGGCTTGTGGAGCAATTGATTTGCTCACAGAGTCCTCTTGCCAGTTTCTTTGCATTATTTTAATATCCCCAAACTGATTTGCAGGATATTTCATTGAAAATTTTAGGTCCCAGCTTAAGTAGGTTCAATCATATTTTCCTGTTAAACATTTCAGTTCCTTGAAAAGTATTACATTCATGTTTGGAAACATGCAGTCATGCTGACTCTGCTAAGCCAGGTGACATGGCTACCCACTGCTGAGGGGAAGCCACAGTGTTCGTGAGCCTCCTCGTCGGGCTAGATTCTGCTTGACCCTGTTCCTAACTCTGTGTTCACTGAGTCAAGCTTTTTTTTCCTTCCCTTCTTCCTCTCATCTCCTTCCATTCCCTTTTCTTGATCTTTTATATCTGCCTGTCTTGATTTTTTAAGACAGAGTCTCACCATATAGCCCTGGCTAGAACTTGTAATGTAGACCAGACTGACCTCAAACTCACACATCTGCTTCCCTAGTGCTGACAAAGCCTGGTTCCTCAATCTTTGAAACAAGCTTGAACTTGTAGTCCCCCTGCCTCAGTGTCCCGAGTTTCATGCATGCTGTGACAGATGAGAATTTGTGCCTGAGTGTTGGGATGAGCTGTGTGTACCACTGTCTGGGTCTCTGTCTGCTCCCAAGGCTTTCAAGCTCAGGGAATTGGTTCTCAGCCCAGGTTTATATCAAAAGTATTTGAGTAGCTTTTATGGAATTGTATGTGTAGCTTAGTGGTAGAATTCTAGCGTAGCCTGTGAGAAACTCTACGTTTGAGTCCCAGAACTGCAGAAAGGAACACTGACCCACTTGATCCTAGCCAAAAGGTCGAGAAAAGATTAGACGTTATTTCAAGATAGAGAAGAAAGGAATATAGAGCAATGATTTCCTAAGTATAGAGTTTCTGTTTTGTGTGATGGAAAAGCCCCACAAATTAACAGTAGTATCAGGAAATAATATCATGAATGTAATATATCAATATAATTAATGTAACTAATGAATATCATAAATATAGTTATTGAATGAATACTGCAAATGTAATCAATGAATATCACAAATATAATTAATATCATGAGTGTAATTAATGAGTATCATGAGTGTAATCTTCAAACACTTCAAAGACCTACAGAATATGGCATTTAAAATGTTTTAAAAATTTAGACTTTCTGGACAGTGAGACATGTTTGCTCCTGGCAGCACTGATTTACTTCAGAGAGGAGGATGGGCACTGAAGACACTCTATATGGAGTTTATCTTCTTCTTGGCAAAAATAGCCATTGGCAAGAAACTGTTCTTGCTTGAACTGTTTGATCAACTGGATATACAGGACCCATAGGAAGGTGACTACTGAACTTTGCTTGGCAAAATGGTCCTTCAGGTTCCTGCTTCGCAGAGGAAACTGCCAGACATTCTACAGGACACAGAGAGAAGTGACTGAGAGACTCTAGGCCTGTGGGCTGAAGACAGATGCCCCAACTTTACAAAGGAACTTTGGATGACTGTCCAGGCTGCCAGTGGTCTCTGTCTACTCCCGCAAGACTCCTAAAAGTTGCTTGCATCCTTCTTCCATTTCTCAGGTAATATATCCTTCTGAGGTCTTTGATGTAGTTGAAGACTAGATAATTATAATTTCCTTAGTTATGATAAAAGATAAATTAGATATAAAACTTTAGACTCACAAATATAGGATAGATAGAATATTTTCTTTAATTTTGCCAACTACAAATAGACTAGATATTATAACTATAATTCTTGCTTGATAATTGTTTTGTTATATGTAATTTTACTATGTTAATGTTAAAACCTTCCTTTTTTAAAAAAAAGAAAAGGGGAAGTGCTGGGGATGTCTTTCTGTATGCTGTGAATGTGTTGCTCTGATTGATTGATAAATAAAATGCTGATTGGCCAGTAGCCAGGCAGGAAGTATAGTATAGGCGGAATAAGCAGAGAGGAGAATTCTGGGAGTGAAAGACTGAGTCAGGAGATGCTGCCAGCTGCCGCCATGAGAAGCAAGATGTAAAGTACCAGTAAGCCACGAGCCACGTGGCAACTTATAGATTAATAGAAATGGGTTAATATAAGATAGAAGAACTAGATAGCAAGAAGCCTGTCACAGCCATACAGTTTATAAGTGATATAAGTCTCTGTGTGTTTACTTGTGTCTGAGTGGCTGCAGGCTGGGGTGGGACTGGAGAAAACTCGAGCTACAATCTTGAATGTAATTCATGCCACTGAATTGTGAACTTAAAAATGGATACAATTGCAAATATTATGTTCATTAAAAAAATAAGGTGGAATATAATCACCATACATTACATGTGTGTATGAAATTGAAGACAGTGATGTTCTAAAATAGAAAGTGGTGATGGTGTTATGGGTCTATGAGGATGTTTGACTAAAGTCTATCAAATTGTGCAAACAGGCAAATTGTGTACTATGTGAATTATTTGTCAATAAAGGTTTTATGAAACATAAGAAAAAAAAAAGATCACTTACCCATCACAACACCTTCCCCTGCTTTGGAGCATCTCAACTGATCAATCAGGTCAAATCATTATAGAGGGAATTGAATA
The DNA here is from genome assembly GCF_007827085.1 of Peromyscus californicus insignis. NCBI lineage: Eukaryota > Metazoa > Chordata > Mammalia > Rodentia > Cricetidae > Peromyscus > Peromyscus californicus. Next base: position 120,849,547 of record NW_026294606.1, read on the forward strand.
TCAATGTCAGTAAAAAATAAAACAAGGGAGACTGGAGAGATGGTTCAGTGGTTAAGAGCACTGGCTGCTCTTTCAAGGGACCCAGGTTCAATTCCCAGTACCCACATACCAGCTCACAATTATCTATAATTCCAAGATCTGACACCCTCACACAGACACACATGCAGGCAAAACACCAAAGCACATAAAATAAAAATAAATTAAAAAATTAAAAAACAAAACAAAACAAAATGAACAAACAACAACAGCACAACAACAAACAAGCTGGCAATCCCAATACTTGGGAGCTTGAGGCAGGAGGATTGCTGAGAGTTCAAGACTAACCTGGACTATACAGAATGAGATCCTGTCTTAAGACAGAAAAAACCAAACCAACATCAAAACAAAATAACAACAACACAAAACCAAACAACAAACCCAAACTTTCCGGTTGGGCTCTATTGAATTTTATTTATTTTGTGTAAAGGGGGCATGGGCATTTGTAGTTGGGTTCCAGGGATCAAACTCAGGTTGTGAGGTTTGGTTGCAAGCACTTTTACCCACTGAGTAACCTCACAGGCTCTCCAGTTGACTTCTAAACCCATTGACATGAAAGCAGCTTCTATCACTCCTCAATCAAACACCTTCTAGTAACATCACATCAGTGGATAACTCAAGAATAATTCAAGAATAATCCCGCTGAAAGAGGAGCAGGCCAACAGCTTGGTCCTTCTGTGTGAAGGTCCACTAATCAAATCTGGGGTACAGGGTATGCTATCGTGGAAGGCAGGGTGAGCGCAGGTGGCCACATCAATATGACACTAGTGGACCAGGTAACCATTGTATCAGCATCGTGAAGATCCTTGTACACAGCTCCAGTTAGTCTAAGTGTTTCTTTAAAGTAAACAGCTCGATGTGGAATTTTTTCTGATCTCAATCTGTTGTTACTCTGCAAAATTCTGCTGACTTATTTCCCATCCCCTGTCCTAGCCCTGCATTCTGCCAACACTCCATGTTAGGCTTTTTCAGTTTGGATGCTCATGGAAACATCTGGGTTTGCTTTAATATTAATTTGACTGATTACTAATGAGACCTGTTCATTTCCATATCTTTTTGAGCTGCCTACTCACATATTTTGGCTATTTTTCTACCCAGTTTGTTCTTAATGATTTATTGACATCGATACAGGTTCATGACATTAATCATACAAATTTTCTATTCAAACAAAGCTAAGTTAGCATGAAAATTAGTGGGTTTCATTGTGTTGTGTCCATACATTTTTAGGAGTGCTATTGATTTTATATTCACCTTGCATCAAGTATCTCTATCTAAAATATCAAAATCACATTTATTTAGCATGTGTGTATGCTACAGCATGTGTGTGGAGGTCAGGGGACAACTTTCAGGAGTCAATTTCCTCCTTTTACCGTGTGGGTCTAGGGGATCCAATTCAGATGATCAGTCTTGGTGGCAAGTGCCTTTACCCACTGAGCCATCTCATTGGCCCCATATTAAGTATCATCATTAAGTTTTCTTAACAGTTTTAAGAAATAAATTATGAATTCTCTTGGATTGCCTACATTGATAATTACATCACGACTAAATCTGTTGTGTCATAGCTATGTTTAAGTGGATTTTATTTGTTGGAGTAGTCAAGTTTGCACATTCCTCTGCTTCTACACTGCATAGCTTCTGCCCTTGAGTGGTAATTTGTTACGGTAGATGAATTTACATTGATACATTATCACCCAGAGTCCTTACTTTGCATTATGGCACACTCTTAGCATGGCATATTCATTTGGTTTGGCCAAACATGTGGTGACATGTATCACCCAGTGGTATCATACCGAGTAGTTTTAATGTCCTTGGAATCCTCTGTGTTCTGCCCCCCTCCCCCTCCCCCACCCTCAGCATAGCTCTTCCCATTGTTTCCAATTCTGTCTTTTGCTAAATGTCGCCTAGTTGAGATTATATACTACACTACTGCATAGACTTTTCATGTTGGCCTTGTCTTCACTTGCTGATGTCTATTCAAGGCTCCTCCATGCCTCTTTGTGGTTTGGTAGCCCCTTTCTTTTCAGTCTTGACACTGTTCCTTTGCTGGACATACTACAGCTTGTCCATCTGTCTGTATATTGACTGAGGGTTGTGTTGGTTGCTTCTAAGTCTGGGCAATAATAAACACAGATGAACATGCATGTGTAGGTTTCCTTGTGGAAATAAGTTTTCAGTCCACTGATGGCTGGATTATATGGTAAGAATATGTGTGTTTTTTGAGAAATGACCAAACTCTTCCTCTAGGCGGATGGGCCAGTTTTCATTCCAATCAGTAATGACTGAGTGTTCCTAGCATACCTCTGCTAGCATTTGGGGGTGATAATGTTTTGGAGTTTGATCATTTTAGTAGGTGTGCAGTAGTATCTTGTTGGTTTAGTTTACAATGCTCTTGTGTCATATAGTGCTGAACTAAGCATCTCTCTTTCCTTCTCTCTTTCCTTTGGATAACAGCCTTTTGTCATATGTTTTACAGCTATGCACGTACTACATGCCCAGTATTGTCTGATGCCAGAAGCTAAGCAGGGTCAGGCCTGGTTAGTACCTTGATGGCAGACACATATTTGGCAAATATCTCTTTAGGGCTTGCCTTCTTGTTCTCTTCTTTATGCTATGTCAAAAATTTGTTTTCATATTGTACTAGCAAAACATCCAGTAAGATGTGAAGTATGAGGGAGTGACAGGCATCTTTTTCACTCTTTAAAGTTGTTACATGTACATAGTGCCTTCACATGTATGCAGTGCCTTCACATCTGTGTAATATCTTCACACACATGTAATGCCATCACATGCATGTAAAGCCTTCATACATGTAAAACACCTTCATGTGTATGTATGTTATGCCTTTGCTTCCTGTGTGATGTTTGTTATAGACTTTTGACAGGGAACCTTTACAATTTAAGGGAGTTGTCTTTCTATTCCAAGTTACTAAGCATTCTTTCTCCCCTGCATTTATCAACATGCTCATACAGTTGAGTCTATTAATGCATTGCATTATGCTGGTAGATTTTCAACAAAGCAACCTTGTGTTCCCAGGATAAGCCTTATTTGGTATAATGCTACATATTCTGTTTTTTTCCTGGCTTCTTGTAAGTGACTCTGGCACGTCGCCCCCTTGTTTGTAGTGGTCTGCTGCTCACATCGGTTGCACTAATCCTGTGAAGTGAGCTGGAGCGCTCTCTTCTCCTGTTCCTGCGCTTATTGCAATATTTCAGTACAGTTTCTAAATTTAGAAAATGGGATGCCAATCACATAGAGGTCTTTTGAGAATTAAAACAGTTAAAACAGTTAGAGCGATTAGGACAGCGCCCACCACGCTGAGCCAGCTTTCTGTCTTAGCTCGGGCTGCTGTATTCTGCTTTCCTGAAGTCTTTTTAAGGAATGGTGCATGTCCCTGAGGGCTGGGTGACATTCCAACACCTAACAATATTTATTTTTCTTCTTCTTCTTCCTCCTCTTCTTCTTCTCCAGCCTTGATATCTGCCCTTTTAGGCAATCACGCTGCCACTGTGCTACACAGACCCTGGTTTTTTGAGAGAGTCAGGCTGGCCTGCAAGCCCCAGGGATCCACCAATTTCCACTCCCTGCCACCGAGATTACAAAGATGTACCATCGATGCCTGGCATTTTTATGTAGGTTCTGGGTACTGAATGCAGGCCCTCATGTCTGCATACAAGCATTTTACTGACTGAGTTATTTTTCTAACTACCCCATCTTGCAGGATTTCTATATAGCTCCTTTTGTCATTGAGTTTTATTTTTTCTGAAAAAGTGTCTAGCTATGTAGCTCAGGCTGGCTTTGAACTTGTGATTCTCCTGCCTTAGACCCCGAATGCTGAGATTACAGGTGTGTGCTACTCTTCTTGGCTTGAATTCTAGTTTCATTGTGCTGTCACATGACTGTGATCTGTGTAATATCCCTGTTTCAATGTCTGTAATGCATTGATTTGTTTATTGTCTATGCTTTTTTACCAGAAGGTGACCCTCATAAAGACATTACTTTATGTCTCTAGTGTGTTCTGAGTGTACAGGATAGTGATTACCATGACATATACTGCTTTCATATTTGTTGAATGCCAGAATGATTGTCAGAGGCCAGGAGTGGTGGCACACACCTTTAATTCCAGCAGAGGTAGGCAGATCTTTGTGAGCGACTCTGTCTCCACCATCCCTAAAAAGGATGATTGTCAATGTTTTGTGGACAGAGTCCATTTCTTTGTGGTGGTTTTCCTTAACCAGTTAGAAGAAGTTTCTAATTCCTACAATTTCTAGATCATACCAGCAGAATTAGCTTCACATTCATATATCTATATGTGAAGTCATATTTATAATGTATTTGCAAACATCAAAATTTTCTGACCTCTAAGCAGATTGGAGGACTGTCCACTCCTAAATCAATTTGATTTTGATCTGCCCACTTTCAGCACCTCAGCATTAATGTGAACTCTCCTTAGTGCATTTGTGATACCATAGCAAATTACCACAGAGCAAGAGATTTATAAATAATAGAAATCCATTTTTATTTTTTACAGGGTGGAACTCTGAGATCAGGGTGTTAGCATGCTTGGGTCTTCTGGATTACATGTGCCTAACTTCTGTGTCTTCACATGGCAAGTTTTTTTTTTTCTCCCTTGTTTCTCATGAGGGTACTAATCTTAGTCACGTGGGCTTTGCACTCATCACCTAATCACCCCCTAAAGGCTCCTCCCCTTGACATATCACATTGGGCATTAAGATATCATCGTAAGAGTTTCTGGAGCACGCAGTCATTGAGGTCACAGCAGTGGCCACAACAGAGCTGGCCATCCTCATAAAATGGTTTTGTTTCCTGTATTTAATGATTTCCACAGAACGGTATTCATGTATTCTGTGTCAAGCAGTTACAGAGTAGGGGCAGCTGGCCATCACTCAGCTTGCTGTATCAAATAGATATTTTTGAAAATATACAATCTTTGAAGATTTTTATTCTTCAGACAACTTGGGCTTTGAAAACTCTGTATATCTTAAAAGCAGTTTCACAATGTCAGTGGTTTCCTGTGATTGATAGTCACAGCACACTGAGCTCACGGAGACATTAAAAATGTGGCATAGGAAAAGAAAAAGGGCTTTACAATATTGGATCCTGTAGCAGTCAGTAATCTGCTCTTGGATTTTCTTTCCCTTTACTAAGGATTTTTTTTCTTCCCACCTGAAAGGTTTGTGCTTTATTGCATTCCAGAAATGGACATATGAATAAAAATACATTTTTTCCCTCGTGCTTGGCAGAATCTTATTTCCCAACATAGTCAGAATTATTGGATAAATACTATAATTCTATCTCTTTGGAATTTTGAAACCTCAAACTTAAAAAAAAATCACAGAACATTGCTAATAATTAGGGATCTCAGGGAGGATATTGATGTCAGCATCGATGTCATTTACTTTCTCAAGGAAGAAGTGGCTTCATTTCAGACGGTGGTAGCAAGAAGAGAGGGCTATGTGATGTGGAGAAGCAATGAGGCGAAACAGGAATTGTTTTGGGAAGCAAAAGAGGTCGTTTTTTTGTTGGTGTGAACAGAATATATTTTTCCCTAACTGGGGGGTCTTGTGAATAAGTTATATTATGATAGCAGCTTTAACAAATACACCAAAGGATGTAAGAACACACCATTGGGGGTTATTTATTTATTTATTTTTGCTCAATAACTGCCTAGGGTGGGTATTCATATCGACAGGGTATCTATCCTTGACTGATTCTTCCAGGAACCCAGGCTCCTTCAATCTTGTGGCTCCAACGTTTCCGAGAGCAGTGGTTATAACTGGGAGTAGGGGTGTATTAGAAAAATCAGTATTTTATTCTTAGTGGCTTATCTTGTCTGTGCCACATGTACTTGATGTTGTCATTATACCATGAAAACAGCAGAGCCAACGTGTGAATTAAAAGTGTAGCTGCGTTCAGATAAAACTTTACTTACAAAGAGAAGTAGCAGGCTGGATTTGGCCCTTGGTATTTAATCTACAGATCTACTTACCTTAAAGACTGGTCACGCTCTTCTGTATTCTGCAGAGAAATAGATGGAACATGAAGATAGAGCTGTGGGCAGTGTTTAAGGGCTAGGTCTGGAAGTAAAAACACCTTGTTTCCCAAGCAGCTGGAAATCAATCACGATGTGGTATTCAACTTCTATGGAAGCTGGGAAATGTAGTTTAGATGTGTACCTGGGGTGAAGGGAGGCATATTGATGCACATGTATCAATCCTACCGTACTGAACACAATAGACATGAGCAAATTCAAGATTCATCCTCATACTGTTCTACTATGTTCGAAAACACAGAGCTTAAAAATTATGACTTTTGCTGGGTGTGGCAGCACACACCTTTAATCCCAGCACTCAGGAAGCAGAGGCAGGTGGATCTCTGAGTTCAAGGTCAGCCAGGGTCTACAGATTGAATTCCAGGACAGCTAAGGCTACACAGAGAAATCCTGTCTCGAAGAATCCAAAGAAAACCAAAACAAAGAATATAACTTTGTTGACAAGCTGACCTGAGTTTTTGAATCCTAGCTGGCCACTTTGTAACTACATACCCTTGGATAATTTGGTTAACTAATTCATGCTTCAATTTTTTTCCTGGAAAATGAGGGTAGTTATGTTTCTCCTAGGGTTACTGTAAATGCTAGATAGAGGAACGCGGTTGTGAAGAGCATCTTCGTAAATGTCTGATTAATGATAACTTACCACTTGGATAATTTCTTTCCTGATGTAACATATTGTAACGCCCCACTGTTAAGTCCTTGCCCCACTCTGTGTGATGTTGGACAAGTTAGTTAACCTCTCTGTGCCTCAGTTTCTTCATTTATGAAATGATGATGATAATAAGTCTATCCTGGAGTACTTGTGATGGTTAGCTGATTCAACACACATGGTACCAGAGGTGCTTCATCTTGGTAACTCATAACTTAGGTCATTAAGTGGTGTCTATAATTATTATTTTGACACACTGATCCCTACTGTCTAAGGCAGATGAAAATTCAAGCTAGCCTAATAGTGTCTGGACATTATAATTCACCAAATAGTGAGTGTCTAGAGGGCAAGTTCTGTGCTTGGCCTGAAGACTACAAGTAATGAGAGTCTGGCAGTGACCTGGTCTTTATAGGCTTACACTATATTTGATAACAGGACTTTTTTTTTTTAAGCAGTTACCAGACTGAGCCCTTTCCCCATGTTATTTAATTTTATTATTTGCAGAAACTCTGTGAATTGGATTTTATTGTTACTATTTTCCAGACAAAGTAACAGATTTAGAGAACTTAAGTAATTCGAACAAGGTCACAGAACTGATAAACAGCCGAGATGATATTGGAAACTGTGTCCCTTAGACTCAGACGCCAGTGCTGCTAACAGCCGTGCTGGGATGTCAGATCTGACCACATAAAAAGATTTGCTAAGCAAAGTGTCTGCTGTTAAATGGGAATGGAGGTTGGAGACGGGGAGGGAGGGGGCGGGATGGTGAGGGTGGCCTCTCGCCTCTTTGGGAATTCAGTTCCATCTCTGGACCATTTATGACAGCAAATGCCCTCTCTACTTGGATGACTTCAAACATCCCCCAGGATTAGAAACATGTAATCTTATCAACCAGGTTTGCTTTCCATCTGCAGGAGAGCCGGGCTTTTCAATTTAACCACTGGCTTAAAAAAATGGGAAAAAAAAATAACACAAAGAAATCTACTGTCTCTAGCCTTCTTTAAAATGATGAATGCTTTTTAAAGGCAAATCCATCATTGGTCACTTGAGGGAGGAAATGTCAAGGAAAGTTATGGTTTGTTAGCTTTTACTTCTTGACATTATACAAGAAAGTAATTGAAGTACAACAAATGCCATGTTGTTTTACCTCATCTATTTATATAGCCATCCGACAAGATGAATATATATGGAACTGCGGATTTGGAACAAAGTGACAGACTCTGTGACTCATTCCATTGTCTTATCAGCGCCGATCAAACGTGCTTCCCCTCAACAGAACACATGGCAAGCATTGGTATTCTTTCCCGTAGATTCCTAGATATTGAACAATTGAACTCATTTTAAACTCCTCAGGCCCATTAGTCTCTTATCTCCAGTTCTTAAAGCTTGAACATGATGTATAATAAAGCATGCACAAATTCGATTCAGTAAACAATTATTTATCTAGCCCTCTCTATACATAAGATACTCTGCTAAAGAGGGACACAATTAACCCCAATCTGTAGTGATTCCAATGCAGTCCAGATTAAATGTTACTGTTATTTCATCTATGAAAAGGAAAACCAAGTGAGCCTGGTAAGCAAATCAGCAAATCTTTCTCTGTCTCGTGTTATGCTCCTGAAACTCTACATGTAAATTAGATTTTAAATTCACAAAGCAAGTTCACCATTCAAAGAATTTTATAATAGCATTTTCGGAGTACATGTTACCCTTGACAAATAAGGATTTTTTTTAAAGTTGGCTGTTTAGAAGGTGAATGGCCACTTTATTGAAGGATATTATGTGACTCACACTATGAAAAATCCTAAGGCTTGTTTCTATGACACCCACGATCTCTTTGTGGTTGGATAGTCTGGTTGTCAAGCAACTTAAATAGAAGAGACATGTGAAATTGTTATTTTTTTCCCCCTGAAAGGTGTGAGCTTCAAAACAAAGGCATCAAGCTGCTTATTGCTCAGCAAAGATCTCTCCAGGTCTCAGCTTAGATCGCTGGGGAAAGAAAGCGACACAGCTGTATTTAATAGGGAGAGGTAGGGTGAGCTTTCCATATACCGTAACCTTTTTATTTCCCTGAAATGACCTAAGAGATGCAGCTGGGACTTGAGGTGAGCCTGTCCCGGGGTATAATCTGAAGAATTGTGAGACGAAGTCTGTGGGAGACAGGGCGTGGTGTTCCTCTGTACTTGGTTACTGTTCTTTACAATCCTTTGTTGAAATGGGTCCCTTTGTATATGTTCTTTTCTACATATAAATGGGTTGACGGAGCTGATGCCAGAGAATCTGAATTATATGTCTACCATTTACATGTCAGTACTGGGTAGTAAAGAATTTTGACAGAAGAGAAGCCTGGCTTTGCTTTTCTTCTGGGAGGTAATTCGTGTTAAACCAGATAGAAGTGTCTTTGTTTTAGATGGCTGCTGGTCATGTTGAGTCTTAGGCTGGGGTCAAGAATGCTCAATAGACACATCAGAAAGGTCACCCATGATTGATTTTATAGCTTAAGTTTGGGTCATGTGGTATCAGTTGACATGAGGCTGAGTTCAACAACTTGGGCAATCAGTCAATCAATCCATCATGCTTATGTAATAAGGCCGCAATGAACCATCGAGGCTTGAGTAGCAATCCTTTTTGCATATTGACTCCAGAGCAGAGGACAATGGAAACTCTGTACTCTCTGAGTCTCTGCCCTATGCATCTCGTCCTTTGGTTGATTTTATTTAGGATCCTTTCGTAACCAAAGGCAAAATAACATTTTTCAGTGAGTTCTGCACGTCCTTCTGGAGAATTATTGAAACATAGATTTGAGAATCTCCACAAATTTGTAGCTAATGTCAGAAGTGAAGGAAATCTCTGGGTCTACTCTTTCTTTCTTTCTTTCTTTCTTTCTTTCTTTCTTTCTTTCTTTCTTTCTTTCCTTTTTTTAAAAAGATTTATTTATTTATTATGTATATAGTGTTCTGCTTGCATGTATGCCTACAGACCAGAAGGGGGCAACAGATCTCATTACGGATGGTTGTGAGCCACCATGTGGTTGCTGGGAATTGAACTCAGGACCTCTTGAAGAGCAACCAGTTCTCTTAACCGCTGAGCCATCTCTCCAGCCTGGGTCTACTATTTCAAATCGTTGTAATTTGGCCACTTTTGTACTGGGACCCAGGGGGGCCTATAGACATGCAGATGTATCCAGTTAGTTATACACAGCAGTGACAGCAGACCTGGAAACTTTTGTACTGGGACCCAGAGGGGCCTATAGGGACCCTATAGACATGCAGATGTGTCCAGTTAGTTATACACAGCCGTGACAGCAGACCTGGAAACTCCAAGACAAAAACTTTCCCTTAGAGGTACTTGTAGAATGGTCCAATCTGATAACGTTAAAAAAAAAAGCCTTAGATAGACCACTTTTTTTTGAGACATAATTTTGTATTGATTCTTTGGGAATTTCACACCATGCACCCCAATCCCACTCATTTTCTGGTCCCTCCATATCTGCCCTCCATTCTTGTAGTGTCCCCCTCCAAAGGAAAACTTAAAAAGAAATAATAAAAATAAAATAAAAAATGAAAAGATAAAAATACAAATAAGAATATTAACTAAAAACAATCAAACAAACAGAAAACCCCAAAACAAACAAACAAAACCCCACTTCACTCCCCCTTCTTTCTTGCCTCTTCATCATCTTAGCGGCACTGGGAGCTGCTGTGTGTCATGCAGCACACCCTTTTATCCACACAGCTTTGCTTGCAAATGTTCATTGTGTAATGTGTTGTTGGTCAGGTTCAAGGGCTCTGGGTTCTGGTATACCATCAGTACTGGACCCTTACTCCTCTTGGATATCCTGCAGTTGCCCCAGGTCATGGAGATCCTGCTGCTATGGTTCCTCAGGACCACTCTCTTTATGTCCTTCAGCAGGTCATAGGTAGGGCAGATGTTGGGAAGTGTCAACTCAAATTCCTGGATGTGTGACTGGGTGGTAGCTGAGTTGGTCAGTCTTGGCCACTGGGATCACCTCCCTTGGGTGAGGGGTGAGGCCAGCTTTCCTATGAGGGGTGGGGCCAGCTCTCCCATGCCAATAGTCATCAGGTCCATTATCCCAGTGCCAGAGAGAGGTGGGGGTCAGATCTCCAGTGTGTGTGTGGTGGTCTCCCTGGGCCAGTGAGGGTCAGAGCCAGCTCAGCACAGCCCTCATACTTCAACATATGGTTTGCATGGGCCCCTGTGGCAACATGGGCAATGGACATTGACGCAGACCCTGGCTGTGGTAGGGCCATTGACCTGGACATGGCCCTGGCAGCAGTGTGGTTCCAGGTGACACCATGGTCCTAGGTGGCAGCCAAAGCCATTCAGATTGGCATGGCCTCAGCAGCAGCACATTCCTTGGACCCTAACATGGCCACATCCTTGTGGCCTTTGGTGGCAACATGGGCCATATACATCAACATAAACCACAGACCCAGACGTGGTTCTTGACAACAACCTGGGCCCAGATGTCACCATGGTCCTGGGTGGCAGCCCAAGCCACTCAGATTGGCATTGCCCCAGCTGCAGGGTGGCCCTCAGACAACAACATGGCCCCAGGTGGTGGCCCAGACCCTAGGCATCTACATGGCCTTCAATGAGAACAGGCACCATGGATATCAACACAGACCTTGACTGCGGTAGGACCATGGACCCAGACATGGCTCTAGGATGCAGCTCAGGCCCAAACATCACCATGGCCCCAGGTGGCAGTGCAGAACGGACACTCAGATCTGTACAGCCCCGGTGGCAGCATGACTCTTGGATACCAACATGGCCTCAAGTCTTGGCCTGGACCCTGGGCATCTGCTTAACCTTTGGTGGTAACATGAACCACGGATATCAGCACAGACTCTGGCTGTGGTAGGGCCACAGACCCAGACATGGCTCTTAGTGGCAGGCAGGCTTTGCATATCAGCCCATTCTTTACCACCTTACCTCTTCAGATTTGCCTCTTTCCACAGGACATGAATCATTCTGCCTCTCTTTCCCATACCTCACCATATATTTGCTCACATAATGACACCCTCGGCACTCCCCAGGCCCATAGTTTTTCCTACCTGCCCGGGGCAAGTGGCCCCAGATAGGTGTGTGGGTGAGATACACCACTTTTTAACGCAACTCTTTGGATTAGGACATTGTGAATGATTTTGAATTTGTTCATGGGTTACACACACAGATACATTAAGGGTCTGTAAAGGAAACTAAAGTAGTGAACCAGTAGGTAGGGCATACGGCAAATCTAGGGACATATGCTGATACGGGTTATAAGGGTTAATAAGAAATATCTATCAGGAATTACCCAGAGGCTACTCATTGGCCTCCAGTCCATAGTTTGAGCTAAAGGCTCCTTCTGTAAATGACGACCTGGAAGTAAATGCTTCGGACTCTCCAGCCTTCCAGCACAGCTCTTCTAATGCCACTTTTTGTTAGAATTTGTTCATTTTAATTGAATTAATTTCAAATTTGTTGGCATAAAATTATTCATAATGACCTGTTACGATTGTTTCAATGTAGGATCTGTAGTAATGCCTCATTTAAAATTTCTGACTCATTATTCATGCCTTATCTGGACCTTCATTGGAGCTTCATTTTGGATTTAATACTATTTTTTTTTAAAGTTTCTCCCAGCATCGATTTTTGTCTTTGTTTTCTTTGCTGAGGTTTGTTTTATATTTCATTCACTTCTGTCTGTATACACAATATCGTGAGTCCTTAAAAATTAAAAGTATGATTGTTGTATGAGCCAGTCATCCCAGTGCTGAGAACATTTCTAAAGGAAGCCTGAGCAGTGTGGGGAGATAGCTGACCCTCCATCTTGTAGCATTTGTCACAACGTATGACATCAACTCATATGGCCACCGGTACATTAACAGCTAAAGAAAGTGTGAGACGTACAGGATAAAATAATATTCAGCTTTAAAAAGGAGGAAATCTGGTCTCTCCCAGTATCATGGGTGAATGTGAAGGACATTGTAAGTGATGAGCTAGTCAAGAAAGATGAGCACATGGCTGTACTTAGGTATGGAACCTAACAAAGCCACAGTTAGGAGCTGAGAGTAGAATGATGGGTACAGGAGCTTGTAGGGAGGACAACTGAGGAGCTATTGGCCAAAGAGTGCAGAATTTTAGTTAGACATCAACAACCTGAGTATTACTGGTTTGTAGCTTATTTAGCAGCTTCAGGAGACACATGTTTTAGGTGAGCATCCTGATTCTCCTTTCAGACCAGGATTGGCACAGTGCTCTCTTCTGGCTTTTAGGAAGCCTGGTTAGGCTGTGGGTGGCCTGAATGAAGACCATGTCACCAATCTGCTTTTCTCCTTACAATGAGTTGTTTCCTTAGCATGGAGCCCAGTGCCCTCAGAATTACATCCTCACCTTCCAGTTCCAAATAGGAAGAGCTTCCCGTCTCCTGTGAATTCCTAAACCACACTGACCAGATGGAATCATGCCCTGAATCATTCCTACAAGGAGGGAGAGGGACTCATTTAAGTACAGTTCAATCTTCATATTAGAGGTCAGCCCCACACAAAAGATAAATCTGAGAGTAGGGGAGGGGAATGCATCCTGGAAAGGCAAAGTCTTAAAATATTTACAAATTATTTGTTACTTTTTTTTCTTTGAAACCAAGTCTCACTAAGTTGTCCATGCTAGCCTGGAAATCATGTACTAGCTTAGACTGGTGTAAACTCCACTCTTCCTACTTCAGCTTCCAGAGTGCTGAGATCATAAATGTATACTGTCAGGCCCAATCACAAGTTCTTTAAGGTTAGACCAGAACCAATGAAGGGTTCCCCAAAGGCTAATGCAGGGAATGCTTGGTCCCCTGCTGGTGATGTTGTTTTGGAAGGGTCTGAGAGTGTTAGGAGAGAGGTCTCAGCAGAGGAAGCAAACTGCTGGGGGGATGCTTGGAGATACTGTATCTCGGTCTTTTCACTGTCTTACTCTCTATTTCCTGTCCACCCAGAAGTAAAGACCAGCCTCCAATGCACACACTTACCCCTGTGATGCCCACGGACACTGACCCCTCTGAAACTGTGAGTCATGACAATCTTCCTGTCTGAATCGGTTCTTTCAGGTACCTTGGCCACAGTGATGGGGAAGTAACTTTCACTCTCAGCATGCTTTTCTGTAGTGGCGAGAATAAGCATTCCAGGCTTTTCCCTAGACTTTCTGCAACTTCTAAAAATTACAGAAATCTTTTTTGCTTACAGGGTGAAAATTGGAACTGGTCCATGGGTCATAGACTGCTGTGCCCCGAATTAAAATTATTTCTTTTTTTTCTGGTCTTAGTCTTAGTGTTATGTTTAATGTATAGCACCCTCAGAATATTTTGGCAGACACAACTCTAATTTAGAATGAGAGCAGAGGCCATGTGCTTCCTCTCTCCCCTTGCTTTTCCTTATCCTCCTTGTATTCTTCAGCTTCCTTTTCCTCCTCCTCTTTATGTGTACCATGATTTACCAGGTCCCCTTTGACCACTCTACATCCAATGAACCAGAACAAGGTCTGATTACTAAGTACTCAATAGGTGTATATTGCACAGACAAAAACTATTTCTCAAAGCTTCAGTGACAAAACTTCCATTTCCTTAGTTGTGGGAGAAAAAGAACTCCAGTCACTTCGGATGGTTCCAGAGAGAGGGTGGTGGGAGAGGAAGGCTTAAATTTCTGTCTTGGCTTTGTCATTACCTTCTGACTTTGGGCAAATGACATCTTCTTTGCATTTTTTCTGTTTCCCCTTCTTAGGTTTGGAAATGGCAAACATTTTCTGCACTCAAGGTAAAATGGTGGGAAGGATGCATCATGAGCCAGCCTCAGGGACAGAGGTGAAGTGGGAGCTATGGGACTTTGGAAATGGACAGGAGTGTTGGCAGGAAGTGGTCTCAGAAATCTAATGACCAAATCCAACTTCCAAACCCAGCTCTAACAGAAGGAGGGTTGTCCAGCTCGTCGTCACAAGTCAAAGGCCCTTCTCCTGAAGGCAGGGAGATTCCTCGTTCTTTTCTTGTAGGATGGCATGCCACCATCTTTGTATTAAGAACTGTCTTTCAAGAAACACATGGCAGACATGTGCAAGGAGAGAAATTATCCTCTATGTAAACATTGTCCAGTAAATTAATCAAACTTCTACTGAGCATTTGCTAAATGTCAGGTGTGTAGTTATATGCCTCAAAGATGGAGAGCAGATGGCTCTCTCCCTCAGGGAGGTTTAATCTGGAGATTTGAATGGAGAATCATTTAAAACTAACGAGGAAAACAGAAACACCTCTGTTTAAAATGAAGGAATTTTAATGCAAGAAAAATATGGCTACACAGATGACAGTGTTGTTGAGAAGCCGAGAGGCGAAGATGAAGTCACCCAGGAGATGGGGTGGACTAATTACTACAGTGACACTTTATAGAAAGAGAAGGCTCGTAGTAAATGGTGGCAGCGTCGGAATTTACATGGAAAATGGTGGGAAGATGATGGAAAGGCTCAGAGTAAGGCCGTAATTTGTATCAGGTGGTTCTGTGCCGTGGTAGGATGTGGGAGGAGGTATTCATTAGTAAGGAAATAGACTCACTGGCGAGAGGGACAGTGGGTTACTGAAGAGTGTGGTCAGTGGTGACTGCTTTCTAGGCCAGGGCCAAGTCCCGCCAGTATCCTAACTGCTTTGCCTGCAGAGATTGTCACAGTGACTGTGAAAATGGCAATTCTGAAACAGATGCCAACCAACAGACTGCCCAGTCTGTTCAATCGAAAGACGTGAAAGGAGATAGGGTCATCAGGGAGACTGACCGCGACCAGTTGCCACAGACGGGGACAATTCCTTGCCCATTGTCGCCAGAGGTGAGCAAATTTTCAGACAGGAAGTGAAAACTGGCTTTATGCGGTTCCCAGGAGGGAATGGCCCTGCAGCATTAAAACAAACACACCAGTTGTGATTCCTCAGGCTTCATTTGCAAGTCTTCTCAAGGAGCCTCAGCCATTGACTGGAGTGGTAAAAGCTGAGTGGTGAGGAGGTGTCTAAACACTCCGGGGACTGTTGGACAAAGGATCTTAGCTGACAGTGTCATCGTGACCCTCTGTTAGCGGGAGGGGAACCAGGTAATAAGTTAAGTTCTGGCCACAGTGCACCTCACGTTGGCTTCATGATGTGTGTGGACCCATCCAGTGGTCATGTCTGAGGCCCTTCTTCCTTCCTTCCTTCCTTCCTTCCTTTCTTCCTTCCTCCCTCCCTCCCTCCCTCCCTCCCTCCCTCCCTCCCTCCCTCCCTCCCTCCCTCCCTTCCTTCCTTCCTTCCTTCCTTCCTTCCTTCCTTCCTTCCTTCCTCATTCTCTCTCTCTGTCTCTGTCTCTCTGTCTCTCTCTGTCTGTGTCTGTCTGTCTGTCTCTCTCTCTCCCACCTCTCTCTCTTGAGACAGTGTCTCATGTAGCTCTGGAACTTGTTATGTCTGTCCTGGAACTCACTTTGTACATCAGGCTGGCTAGGAGTAAATGCACCACCATGGCTGGCATGTCCGAGGTTCTTAAGTGTGTAATAGGGTGGACAGTCTTCATGGCTAGCTTGACATGTTGCTTGTATTATGGGTTGGAATTGCTACAGTGGGGAAATGTAGCAAAAAGCACCCCCCACAACTGCCTCCTGCATCTTCAGCTTGGTAAAGGGAGTCGGTTAAGGAGAACATGTCCTAGAATGGAGGAATGCCAGCTCGCAGAAGCAAATGTGTGGAGGTAGTGGTCCCAGGTACATCATCCTTCAATTTTGGCGAATGTAGAACTCAGCCCCCCTGCAAGCTCAGATGGATTCTGGTAAATGACAGTGGAGTTCTCTTAGCTCAACCACACAGCTTCCACAATGGCAGCTACTACACCAGATGTGGCCTCTGTGCTAGAACAGATGAACAATTAAGGACATTAAGCTGCTTCTTGAGAAACCAAACCTGTGGGGAAAAACACTTTTCCTTCAGCACAGTCAAGCATCAAACACTCAGAACATGGGACGGGTCTATGAGGATGAATAGGAAACCTCACAAAACAAATAGAAGGCAGTAAGTTCTGTTCTAGAAAGTTCCATCCTAGGTCAATGTTTTTTTTCCTGTCCATACACTTAACCATAATCCCAGGGGAATGCTGGCAGCAGTATGCTTTCTGTAACACGACCCAATGACTTTTGCTAGGTCAGCTGCATCAGAGAAGAGCACCTGAATCCAGGGATCCACTTCTTGGGAGGCCAGTGATAGATGACCTGGGTGATCTGCTGTGGAAACATGATGCACCAGATCACATTCTCTACTTGGGAGCCTGGACTGGGGAGACTGAAGATGAGCTGGCCAGCTGTTGTGCACAGGGGAGATAGTGTAGGAATGTCCATTATCAGCCCGTGTAAGAAGATGTGCTAGACGTATTGAAAGGAGAGATTGTGGGGCCGAGGATTTCTTGATTCTTTCTAGTTGCCCAGTTCAGATTTTTGGGGAGCCCCTGTGCTTTTGTTCTTACCTTTGGGCTCTGTGAGACCCCTCTGAGGATAGTCCTTGGTTGAGTTACAGTGAATGGATGGCTTTCCTTTGTAACCAAAGGAGCTTGCCTAGCAAGTGGTGGGGTGTCACTTCTTGCCTGGCTTACCACTTAACTTTCTTTCTAGTGTGATTAGATATTCTCTATGTATTGTTTTCATCTTTCTACTTAGGCTATGAGTCAGTGTACTGTGCATTTTGGGGGAAGGTTAACCATAGTAGTAATAATCTTATGAATAATATGGTTTGTATTAACTTTTACTGTGTGCCATGGACACTTTACCCACTCTATGTTCAGCAGTACGGGATCTCCTGTGAGTTGCTATTGTAGCTATCATTGTCAATGTGACCTTGCCTTCCCTGCCTTGACACTACAGCTAGAGGAAGTGACTTGCAACATCTCCGGTGGGAGGACAGAAGTGTCCACTCTTGGGGTAGTATTTTTTCCTTCTCAGTAAAAGTGGTTCATACTCACTAGTGAAAAATTGGAAACATTTAGAAGCAGAACTACAGAAAATCAATTACTCTCTCCATTGCAGATACATTGTTAATACTGTGATGTCTATTCCACCCCCACCCCCACTCCCCCCTGCCCCCACCATACACTTTGCTTTGAAATTTCCCAGTGTAAAGCCTGGATCCTTTTCGTGACATTAAATATGTTTGCTCAACCCGATTTTCTTTGGGGAGAGATTTGGTGTGTTTCCTCTATTTTTAAAAGCATTTTATTTTTGTCTTTTTATCTTTTAAATTAACTCACAAATAACAGGTTCCATATAGGAGTTCATACATATTTCACTGTGGTCAACTCGGTCCCCCAGTCCTTCTTCTCCACCCTTAGTTTCCCGCCCCCCTTTCTCTGCTGTCCCTTGTCACTGGCAGACTGCATTCTTCTTCCCACTTTGTTCTATAGTTTTCCACACTCTCCTCCCTTAAAAAAAAAATCGCTTTCTCGGCTGGGCGGAGGTGGCGTATGCCTTTGATCCCAGCACTCAGGAGGCAGAAGCAGGCTTATCTCTGTGAGTTCAAGACCAGCCTGGTCTACAGAGCCAGTTCCAGGACAGCCAGGACTGTTACACAGAGAAATCCTATCTTGAAAAAAAAAAAAAGCGTTCTTTCCTTCCCTCTTTCTTTCTTCCTCCTCCACCCTCCTCTCCTTTCTATTTGCCTCTCCCTCTTTGTTCAAGTTTCCTGGTCTTTCCCATATCTACTCCCACCCAGGTGCACATATCTAAGAGTTTGAGGTCAGGAACCATATAAAGCAGAGAGCACAGGATATTTGCCTCTGACATCATTTTTAAAGAGCCATGCAATGCCCTTTATATGACAAGTGTCACGCTCAGGTGTTATAAACAGTGGAACAAAGCATCTTGGGAGTGTACATCTTGAGACTATGAGACTATGAACACCTACTTTTTTTTCAGGGTCTTGGCCTGCTGGCCTTCTTGCTGGAGCAAGAGGGAGGGCTGTTTGACCTCTGGAGGACACTATGTTCCCAAGTTTATTTTGAGAAGAAATGGGGGCATCTTTATAGCCTCCTTCCTCTGCTTCGTTCATTTTAGGCTGTTTTAGAGACTTTTTTCTCTCAGACGCCTTGCAGCTTCTGATAATTGGTACCTTGGTGTCAGTCAGAACAGGGTCTTGTGTTCTGGGATCACTTGACAGTATCCCGTCTCTTCCAGACCTGTTTCTGAGTCGGATGCTTTTTAATTTCTCTAGTAGCTACCAGGAGTTACACTAGTAACTACCAGGAGATGGCGCTGCCAGCAAGTGCATCTGCTAGGTGTGACTTACACAAACCCCCGAAAGCTTTAGATATTTATCCACAAAATTCAATAAAGCCGTTCATCAACTTTAATGCTTGGAATTTGGGCAGCCCATGAGAATATTATAATATCTTGCCAGAAGTTCCACAATCCTCTTCTGCACAGCCTGTTTGTGGATCAAACTCCTGTTTGTTTCTTGTCCGTGGGAAGGATTTCCTGAGACCAGGTCTAGGGACCTTTCTGCAAAATCTCTCTAGATACTGTAGGAGATTGAAAAGTTTTCAGGTTTAGATAGCAGGTCTGCTCCTTTTCCATTTCTTCAGCATCCAGTAAGTGTTTGATAGAGGAGAAGCACTCCATGAACAAATGAATTCAGTGTGTGTGTGTGTGTGTGTGTGTGTGTGTGTGTGTGTGTGTGTGTGTGTGTGTGTATGTGGGTGTGCCCTGTCAAAATGCCCCTTTGTTTCCCTTTAAGAGCATCTGTGTGTCTTCTTCCTGGCTGGTGATGTTAGACAGACCATAGGCTTCTTCTGAGCCTCAGTTTTCCTTACCTCTCTCCCCATTAACTCAGAATTGTTGTGGATTTCAACATTAAGTCCCTTCTTTGCAAATTATAAAGCACATCTTATCTACAACACGTCAATTGTCTTTAGTTCATGGGGACGCTGCTGGGCCTGGTGTGTTTGCTTGGACACTGTAACCAGCTAAGGCCGGAGTCCCACTAGGACTCACACTTGCTCCAACCCAATCTTCAATAGCTCAGGTCACTAGCTCCACAGTCATCCTAGTTGTTTACAGCCCAGATCAAAACACTCTTTGGTTCCTTATTTTCTTCCATCCCCATGTAATCCCCCAGCAATGCTATCCATCCCGCACTCCAAGCCCAGCTCACGGCTGGCTCTCCATTCTCATCTCCCCTCCTTCTGTCCTCAGCTGGCCGTGGCCACTGATGCCTGAGAGAGCCACTGTGGCCGAATGCAGTTCTCTCTTGCTCCCGCTGTAGAGCCCCTCTGTGCAGCGCTGGAGTGAACTTTCGGAGATGTACATCCGACAGAGCTGCTCCTGCTGAAAGCCCCTCTGGAGGCCTCCCACTTCCCTTGGTGTGAGAGCTGAGTCTTGCATACTGTGGTAGTTTGAATGTAATCAGACCTCATAAGCTCATAAGGAGTGGCACTATTAGGAGGCATGGCTTTGTTGGAGTGGGTATGGCCTTGTTTGAGGAAGTGTGTCACTGTGGGAGTGGGCTTTGAGGTTTTCTATGCTCAGGATGCTGCCAAGTTTCTCAGTCAACTTCCTGTTGTCTGCAAGATATAGGACTCTCAGTTTCTCCTCCAGTACCATATCTGCCTGCATGTCGCCATGCTCCCTGCCATGATGATAATGGACTGAACCTCTGAAACTATAAGTGAGCCACCCCAATTAAATGTTTTCTTTATGAGAGTTGCCGTGGCCATGGTGTCTCTTCCCAGCAATGAAAACACTAACTAAGATGCTTACTTAGTTCCTCTAACACCTTATTACTTTGCACAGCACTGTCTCCTCTCTCAGCATATGGAGCCACCAGGCAAGTTCCTGACTGGGTCATTTAGCTCTCGCTTTTCCCTGTACCCATAGTTCTCTTTGCCAGGTATTATGCGTCTTCAAATCTCAGTCCAGATGCTATATCTCAAGGAGGTTTTTCTGTGCTCCTGGCATACTTTCTCTCCTATTATCGTATGTGATTTCTTCTTACATTGCTAGAGCTCTCTGAAATGATTCCTTTTGTTTCACTGTATTCATTGATTTTTGTAACTCAGTATGTTTCTACCATGAATGTAGAGTTGGTACTGTAAGGTCCCTATACTCTGTGGTGATGCCTTGTGTATGCCAAGGTGTAGCCATGGTTTGCTGGTCACAGAGAAGGTCACCCTCTGGGTTTCGCATGGGGCTGTAGTCAAGATGCTGGCCTGGCTCTGTCATTGGAGGGTTTGACTAGACCTTGAAGATGGCTTTCAAAGGGCTGACCTCGCTGGTTCCCAGAAGGAGACACCTTAGTTCCTTGTCTCTCTATAGAGGGTCTTACAACACTGAAGCTAACTTCATGTAACACACACACACACACACACACACACACACACACACACAGATAGAGAGAGAGAGAGAGAGAGAGAGAGAGAGAGAGAGAGAGAGAGAGAGAGAGAGAGAGAGAGAAGGCGATTCGATCTTGAAGGGATGCAGGTTGCAGATTTGGTGGATATACTTTACAGCTACCAGGTCACCAGGCATGTTATGGTTTGAATATGAAATATCTACCATTGACTTTTGTGCTATTCTTGGTTCCTAGTTGGTGGAACTACTTTGGGAGGTTCTGGAAGCTGTAGGAGATGGACCCACCTACAGGAAATAGGTGAGTGCTGTATGACTTTAACAGTTATATCTGATCTAATATCCCTTCTCCCTAACACAAGTGTGTCACAGAATGATCAGTTCCTCCTCCCCACACTCCGTCATGATGTTCTACCTCATGCAGCTGACCACAGATTGAACCTCTGAGCCAAAGTAAAGCCTTTGAAAACATGCGTCTCAGGTATTGGCATTGTAGTGGAAGGTGGGAACAACAGGAGGTTCCGGGCTCAGTATTCTTGTTGGGCTACAGCCATCAGGCTTCACCTAACCGTGTGTCAGTGGTGACATGGAGGCAAGAGGTGAAATGGGGGTGGCTACAAGCGCCTTCAAACCGAACAAGACTGAGCACAGCCATACGGGGCCCCAAGCCTCCTCTGTGCTGGGGAAGGCGCACATCTTGGCTTCTGTGTTCTTCCGCTCTCCACTCACCACATCTTTCTCAGTGCTGATATTTGAGAGTGGTACAGACACAGCTTGGCCCTCAAGCTACAATCAATGAGGCCCCAGTGATAACAGCACAGAAGAACCAAAGCCAAGGGAAACTCTTGCAGAATCCTCGTTAATTGAAGTAATTAAATCAGCAGGAAGCCATCTGAACAATTATCACACTACAAGGAAAAACTCGTTTTGAGCCTTAGTATAAACATCCAAATAAATAGCTATTAGTTTATATTTGTAAATACCATCAGCCTATCAGGAAATTTGCTAATAGATTTTTAATTAAGGGGAAAAGGCACATTTATGGTGGGGCTGCACTGTCTTCTCTTCAGATCTTCCTGCTGCTTTGAGCGTGGCGTCTTGGACTCACTTTGAGAGCCGGCTTGGTCTCTCTGGCTCAAGTAGCCCATAGTGTTTTGGGGTCACAGTCTAGGTTACTCCAGCAGGATTTGGTTCACTGAAATGACTGTGATATCAGGGGTGCAGGAAGCCCAGGGCTCATTGCTGTAAGAGAATCAAGAAAGCCCATATGGTGATGTAGTTTCTTTCTGAGGGGATGGAATAGTGGAACATGGGCATCTTGAAACAGGGCAGTGTGCACAGGTACCCATGTGGGCTTCTCCCCTTGGAAGTTGGTGATAATGTTTTCAAAGGAGAATCAATTACTGACTTAAAAAAAAAAAAGAATTAAAAAAAATCTCTTTTGAAGTTCTTTCCGAACACTGTTGCATTGACCCTTACCAAAATCTTGTGAAGTTTAGGACACAGTCATGCAATCCACATATAAGGCAAATGTGACTGTCACCCAGCAAGTCAGTGGTGGGTTAGGACTAGAATGCAGGGCCCCAGGTTCCTATTCTATTAAAATGTTCTTTATCTTGCTTGAGCTTGGTGTTTCCTGATCTACTATAAAATTTTGTTCATGAAACTGTCTTACTATGTAGCCTAGGCTAGCCTCAAACTAATGATCCTCCTCTACCCAAGGGCTGAGATTACCATCATGTACCATGATGACTGGCTTCTTGTTATGCTTTTAATGACTTTACTTGCAAGAATCTAAAGAAATTTCCCAAGGAAAAAAAGCTAATTGTGTGCATATAATTTTATGTACAAATTCAGGGCTTTGATAATTCCCCCAAGTCAGCAATGGAACCTCCAGAGCTGTAAATAGACCCAAGATAAAAGCCCTGGCCATTTATCCAGCAACAGATGTAATCCACCAGCCACAGCCAAGGCTCCGATTTCATACAAGAACTAAAGAGCTGATCTTTTTGGGTTAGAGGTGAGATTTCTTTGTCCTGGGTTCCCTTCAGATCCACTGTCTGTGGGTGATTTCAGGGAAAGGGTATCCTCGGGAAAATACAGGTAGCCTGACACATTCTCTCACTCTTCCCCAAATTCCAGCCCCAGACTGGGGGTTTCTCTTGGACTTGGAATTCACTGTCTTTCTTTTATGGGCATGCTCACGTTCCTTCCTTCTTTGAAACATCAGAGTAATGTGATAAAGTTCTTACTTGACACACTGAGTGTTCTGTAATATGCTAACATTTCTATATCATGTTAGTCTTGCATTAAGCTAATATGACACTAATTCAAGATGACAGGGAAAATGACTAATACAATAAGACCTTCAACTGGTTCCCTGGGGCTGCCACACGTGTCTGATTTAATTCACCTGAAACCTCACATGGATGGGCAGTGCTCAGGTGCAGTGGATCCTCTGAAGTGACAGTCCCTGAAAAACAAAAGCAACAGATATTTCCAACCTGTATTTTCTTGCTCTCCTCCACATCCCACAGCTCAGCTCCTAGGATGCAGAAGTGCATCAGGAATACTTCCTGATTGCGTTAAGCTTTGAGTTATGGATATGGGCCAAGGTCTAAGTTCTGTCAATTATTGATGCTGGGCAAGTTACTTAACTTTCCTGAGCTTCAGTTTCTTGTAAAAAATACTACATCACCTTATGGGGCAGCAGGGAGGGCAGGATGAAGTGGTGCACACTGAGGAAGTGGGCAGCGGGGAGGGCGGGATGAAGTGATGCACACTGTGGAAGTGGGCAGCGGGGAGGGCGGGATGAAGTGATGCACACTGAGGAAGAGGGGACAGGGAGGGCGGGATGAAGTGATGCACACCGAGGAAGTGGGCTGTGGGGAGGGCGGGAAATCGTACAGCTTTTATCATTTTGTTGTTGTTGTTGTTATTGCTTATTTCACTGAGGATAATGTCCCCAATGTTCATTTATATTGAAACTTAAGTCTGTTTCTTTCCTTTTTAAGGCTGAATAAAACTCTATTGTATATGCTACACTTCATTCGTCCATTCGTTTATTGATAGATACTTGGTTGCTTCCGTCTTTTGACTACTGTGAATTGGTGTACAGAGCCTGACTTTAATGCATTTGGCTGTATACCCAGAAATGGGATTCCTGGGTTGTGTGGTGATTCTGTTTTTGAGAGTTGAGGAACTGCTATTCTGTCTTTGATAACTGTTGCACCATTTTGCAATTCTACCATTAGCACACATGCTTTCCCATGTTTTCCCTATTCTATTAAAATGACTTTATTTTTCATTATGTTTTCATTATAAGAGTTGTCATGGTTATGGTGTCTCTTCATAGGAATAGAAATTCTGACAAAGACAACATCCCAATGATTAGTGACTCTGGATACCTTGTCATAAGCTTGTTGGACATTTATATGCCATCTCTTGTGAAACGTCTCTTAAGTCCCATGCCTGTTTTCTACTTTTCCAAGTGCTGGGGATAGAACTCGGGGCCTTGTGCATGCTAGCCAAACACTGGACCATTTGACAGCCTGCCCCCAGCCTTGTTTGTTTTGTGTTATTGAGGTGTAAGAGGTGTTTGTATGTTCCTGGAGTTAGCCTTTTGTCTGATATATGGTTTGTAGGTGTTTCTCTCATTCTGCAAGTGGCTTTATCACTTTGCTGGTTTTATCATTTGATGCAAACAATTTTTGTTCTGGAAAATTTATTTTTTTTATTGATTCTTTTCTCATATGTTGCATCCCAACTGCAATTTCCCCTCCCTCCTCTCCTCCAAGCCCCTCCCCCTACCTCTCTTCTCCCCAAGATCCATTCTTCCTCTGGTTTCCTTCAGAAAAGGGCAGGCCTCCCAGGGATGTCAACCAAACATGGCCTATCAAGTTACATTAAGACTAGGCATTTTAGCCGGGCGGTGGTGGCACACGCCTTTAATCCCAGCACTCGGGAGGCAGAGCCAGGCGGATCTCTGTGAGTTCGAGGCCAGCCTGGTCTCCAAAGCGAGTTCCAGGAAAGGCGCAAAGCTACACAGAGAAACCCTGTCTCGAAAAACCAAAAAAAAAAAAAAAGACTAGGCATTTTGTTGTTGTTGGTGATGGTATTCTGATGTTTTATCCAGGAAATTCTTGCCAAATCCAAAGTCATAAAATGTTTCTTTGGTTTTCTTCTGCAAGTTTGATAGCTTAGTTCTTCCAGTTAGGCCTTTGATCCATTTTGTGTTTGTTTTGGCACATGGCATATAGTAGATTCAATTCCCTTCTTCTGTGTGTAGATATCTGGGTTTAACACTCGTTGTTAAAATCACTGCTTTCTGCATCCCCCTTTTTCTCCCTCCCTCCCTCTACCCCTCCCTCCCTTCTTTCCTCTCTCCCTCTTTCCTTCTCCCTCTCTGCATCCTTCCTTTCTTCTCTTCCTTTCTTTTGGGAAAGTGCCTTACTATGGCACTCAAGCTGATCTTGAATTCACTGTATAGCCCTGGCTATCCTTGAACCTGGGATCCTTCTGCTTCAGCCTCATAATTTCTAGGATTATAGATGTGTGAAACTAAAGTATTGCAAGTAAGTGTGATTGTTCATCTATCTATCTATCTATCTATCTATCTATCTATCTATCTATCTATCCATCTATCTGTGGTGCTGTAGATTGAACTCAGGGCTTTGGGAGTTTCAGGCAATTGCTCAACCACTGAGTTACACCCCCAGTTTATTTCTTCTTTATTCCACTTGCATATTTGTTTATCTTTTAAAAGGTACTATTTATTTATTTATTTATTTATAGACAGGGTCTCTATCTGTAGCCTGGATTTTCCTCCAACCTGCTACACAGCTCACACTGCCTTCAGACTGTGATCCTGCTGCCTCAGTCTTCTGGGTGCTCGATTGTTGGTGCCGTCACGCCTGGCTTCACCAAGCTCTTTTCCTTGTTTTTTTTTTTTCTTCTTAATTTTTCTACCCTATGGTATTTCTTTCTTTCTTTCTTTTCTTTCTTTTCTTTTTTTTTGAGACAGGATTTCTCTGTATATTCCTGGCTGTCCTGGAACTTACTCTGTCAACCAGGCTAGCCTCCAAATCAAGGAGATCCACCTGCCTCTACTCGCCCCCCACCTCCTCGAGAGTGCTGGGATTAAAGACGTGTACCACCACCATCTAGCTATATTTATTTTAAAAAGTTGTTTCATTTGGCATACAAACTGCTGAGTTTCATGTGACATTTCCATTCATATAGTTATTCTTATTTATCTCCTGCCCCCCATGCTGGTTTGATGGGCAGCATTGACTTCTGTATTAGTTAGGGTTTCTATTGCTATGAAGAGACACTATGATCATGGCAACTCTTACAAAGGCAAGGGTTTAGCTGGGGCTTGCTTACAGTTTCAGAAGTTAGTCCACTACCATCATGGTGGGAAGCATGATGGCATGCAAGCAGACATGGTGCTGGAGAGATAGCTGAGAATTCTATCTCTGGATAGGCAGGCAGCAGGAAGAGAGGATGAGCCACTAGGCCTGGCTTGAGCTTCTGAAACCCCAAAGTCCACCCCCAGTGACCCACTTCCTCTAACAAGGCCACACCTCCTAACAGTGTCACTCTCTATGGGCTTATGGGGGCCATTTTCATTCAGGCCACCACAGCATCTTTAGAGGTGCAGATTGGCTTGGGCAACATCAGCGTCTTAACCACAGTAGGTCTTCTATTTATGAGTGCAAATGTCTTTTGATTTGTCTGGGTCAGTTTCCCAGTTTTTGGTGTGCGCCTCTCATCTGGTTTAGTTTATTTGGATGATTTTATTGTTTGGTGCTGTTGTGAGTGCAACCCTGCTCTTCATTTCCTTCTCTGTTTGTTCAAGGAGGCTCATTTTTGTCATCCTCCTCAGTGGTGTTTTGTAGTGGGTAGCTGTTACAGCTTTGACCTGGAAGTACTACCCCCATTGAGGCTTCAGTAACTGTCATGTCTACAAGGCGGGCCTGAGACAGGAGCCCTTAAGACCTGAGGTCCAGATGTGCTGGCTCTCTTGGTTCCTGGACCCTGGACGTTGGAGGTAGACCAAGCAGAGTTCTCCAGAAAACACCCTGGACTGAGCTACACCTTTCCCAGACCCTGTAGTCTATCCCTTCACTTGTAAGTTACCCCACAAAATAAACCTCCTTTTTAACTACGTGGAGTGGCCTTAATACTACAACCAATAGTGTTTAGTTTCTCAGACTCAGCTAGCTGTGCAGTGCAACCATATGTACTGTGACTCATAGTTCTAAATCCCTCTTCCCAGAACCCACTGTCCACACTACTTTCCCAAGATGCCTTTCAGAGTGGTGTGAAGGAATAATGTGTTCAGTACACACTGGTACACTTTCTTTTTTCTTGTAAACTTAGTCTATCTGGGAGATAACCATGTCAGCTCAACAGGAAACAGCTCATTCCATGTGAAGGTTGCCTGGCTGCACTTGCGAATGACACCTTTTTTATTAAGAAGAAATGGTTTCTAGAATGACATTTAGATTGTTTCCAGTTTTTGCTATTAGAAAGAATTTGCTGGCAGACATATTTGTATGTTTATCTCTGAGCACATGTGCAGATAAACCCATGGGGGTATGGTTCTGGAGTGAAAATGGCTTGGTCGATGTTATGTATGTGCAAATTTTTAGAAAATTATATTTAGTTTGTATTAATTTACATACTTAATGGTGGTATATGAGCATGGGAGTTCCTGGAAGTCCTTTGGCTTTTACCAGTCTGATAGGTTAAAATATTATTGTGTTTAAAATATTACTTATTACAGGACTGTCACACATATGAGCTCATAGATACTATGGCAGCACATATAAGCCCTGCCCAGGTTGTCAAGAAACTGTTTGCAATGGATATCTGTGGGGAAAAGGAAAGTCAGTTTTCCCCAAAGGAGTGATGGGTATATCAGCCACACTCCAGGGTGGGTCCCATGCCCAAGAGTGGTTGGCCAACACAAAACAGACTCTGTGCTTTGTGTGAGTGCACTTTTGGTTTTGTTTTATTTTGGAATCTTTTGGGGGGTTTGTGTGTTTTTTCTTTTGAGAGAGAGAGCGAATACAACATTGGGTGAGGGCAGAGATGGGGGAGGCTCTGGGAGGAAGTAAGAGAGGGGAAAGCCTATGATCAAAATATATTGTATAAACTTTTAAAGAAATGAAATCGATGATTGCTTGTTGTGTGTGATGTGTTTGCATGTGTGCATAGAGGTCAGAAGTAGATGCCTTCTTCAGTTATATCTGCCCCTCCTCATATACTGAGAGAGGGTCTCTTGCCTGAACCCATGGCTCACCAGCTAGCTAGTCTAGCTATCCAGCTTACTTTGGGGAAATCCCTTGTCTCCACCTCCCAAGCACTGGGATTATATCAGGGCCACCATGCCCACCTGGTACTGGGGATCTGAACTCTGGCCCACACTTGTGTGGCAAGTACTTTGCCTGCTGACTCAGTCTCTCCCTTTAGAGACAGAATTTCACTGCATTGCTCAGGCTGGTTTTGAACTTATGGTCCTTCTTCAGCCTCTGGAAAGCTGGGTATGTGCCACTACACCCAGCATAATGCTGCATCTTAAGTGGTTTTAATTAAATTTCCATAATTATGAGTCATGTTCTGGGCACTTTAAAAGATACATATGCATACATTATAAATAACTCATCCTGTGAGCCATCTTACGTATTTTATGCCCACTTATTTATTGTGTGTCTTGTGTGGGTGTAATTGGACTTTTCTCATTAGCTAACTTATAAGAACATCTTATACTAGACGAGATTGGATGTATATGTCATATTTACTCCTTTCCAGTTTTTTAACTTTATAATAATAATGTGTGAACATTTCACATTTTTGTAGCATCAAATTTAAAATTTTTTCTTTTTGATGATTTCACATATGCACACAGTGTTTTATGATCGACTTCACCCCTGTTGCCCTCTCTTATCCTCCCGCGCACTCCTCCAGACACCCTCCTTCCCAGCCAATCTGCCTCCTCCTTCCATCTCATTCTTTTTCTATGCGGGCCTTATATGTAACCACAGCTGCTGTGTGCTCATGATTGCAATGACCATGCCATAGCCAGAAGACAGTCTTTTACAGCACTACTCCCAAACATCTGGCTCTTAGGATTTTTCTCTTCTGTGATGTTCTGTGGGACTTAGACGGTGTGATACAATTGTCTCATTTAAGGCTCAACAATTGTGAGTTTCTGCATTAACCACTGTGTTTTTGCATTAACCATTGAGTTTCTGCATTAACCATTGTGAGTTTCTGCATTAACCATTGTGAGTTTCTGCACTAACCATTTAAGACTCAACAATTGTGAGTTTCTGCACTAACCATTGTCCACTGCAAAAAGAAGTTTCTTGACCAAACATCAGACCAGACTAGTGTGCGTCTAAACTCCAGTCTTACAAGATAATAACCACGTGTCCACTCAGTAAAGCATCAGTAGCAGGTTCTCCACAGGTCCTTCCCAGCCACAGCTTTTGTCCAGTTTTTTACAGCACCAGGGCCTCAGGTCCAATTGGAAAGTGGTCAGGCCACTGTTGCACTGGGGGTCACACCCTATGTGGTGAGCTGATGATAAGCAGAATCCGCAGTGGGGTGAGGCTGGTAGGAACTCTTCCCTCCAACAGCTGCCCAACACCTCTGGCACTCTGGATGCTAGTCAACAAGGTCAGTTTCCTGCTCAGTTCCAGTTTCATTCTTTCGTGTCCCACATCCAAACCATGTGGTTCCTTCAGCAATAGGATCTTGGGTCTTGTACCTTCTGGTTCTTAGTGGCAAATAAGAGCAGTGAAAATAGTCTCTATTGTTTTGGGAGCCATTGATGTTTCCCTGACCAATAATACATAGAGAGGTATCCCTCATCTGACACTGGATTTTCTTTAAAAATGAAACTGTGGCTTCTGGAAGAAGTGTTATTCAATGGCACAGGATACCTCTCTTTAAAGTCTTTTTTTTTTTTTTTTGGTTTTTTTTTTTTTTTGAGACAGGGTTTCTCTGTGTAACTTTGTGCCTTTCCTGGAACTCGCTTTGGAGACCAGGCTGGCCTCGAACTCACAGAGATCCGCCTGCCTCTGCCTCCCGAGTGCTGGGATTAAAGGCGTGCGCCACCACCGCCCGGCCCTAAAGTCTTTTTTAAAAAGTAGTTTCCAGTTAGCCTACAGATGAGTAGGTTCTGTTGGGCTTTTCCATGCATCCTTTTGGTTTGGTGAATCCCCTCTCCCACCACCTCTTTTTCTTTCTTCTCCAACCCCTAAAATATTATTTTTGTGTGTGGATTTGGGGTTTTATAGCATCCCGAGACTTGTCTTTTTTGTCCTATTTTTCTGAATGTCGTGTTTCTTACAATGTTTTCACCACTTAAACCCCTGGTCTGATTAAACGCTCTATTGAGTCAGCATTTACTCAGGAATGAAGGGTGAGTTAGGACCGGGCTCGTCATCCCACGATGACTCACCAGCTGTCACAACGTCTTTCATTGAGAACTCTCTTCTCCACACTGATGAACAGCTGCTCATCACATCATATGTTTTCATAGGTATCTGGGTTCGGTTCCAGTCTCTGTCTTCTCTCCTGTGTGTTCTATGCACCTGGACCAAGTTATTTTTAATTATTCTTGCTTTACATTTTCCCAGAATAAGCTTCATTCATTCAAGGAATAGTCCATTTAATGAAACTATATGAGATCTAGTTTGTTGACGTAGGATGAAATGATGTCATTACAATGCTTAACCCTTCTTGTAAGGACAGAGTTATCTTTTCTTTCAAGTTTTTCTACTTTTTGGTCCTTAAAATACTATCTTTTTATAGATCCTTTACCTTTGAAAGTTTATTTTTCTGCTTTGTAATTTTTTTTTTAAATGAGTTTCTAAGGATTGAACCAAGTGTGGTGTGGAGGCTGGGCAACAACCCACCTGCTAAGCCATACTCCAAGCCCTATTTTATCCTTTGAAAACTCTTATTTCTGGATAATTTTTCTTTATGTGTTCTAATTAGGATATTTGTAAATAGGAAGATGTTGTCTATATATAAAATGCAAATATTTTATTGTATTCTCTTTTTTCTTGGAGTTTTTGTTGATTTTCTTTGGTTTCATAGGCATGCAATCATAGATACACATCAGATACACATAATCATTATTTGTCCTTTCCCTTCCCAATTTTAACTATCATGTTTATGCAGTTTACTAAAGCATCTAGAACAATGCTAGATAGTATGGTGGCTGTGTGTATCATATTTTATTCCAGATTTCGATGGGAATGTTATGGCAATTTGCTAGTATACATGATGATGAGTTTTTCTTTATGTATGTTTGAAGAAGTCATATTAAAGTCCCATCTACTTTCTTATATTTTAATAGTTTTTTTCCCAGCTAAGACCAAGTGCTGTGTTTTTTTTTCCAGCATCTTTGAAGATGATTCTATCATTTTTCTAAGTTGACATGTGGCTATAGTGAGCCCTAATGATCGGTCTTTGCATCTTAAATCTTGGCGTATTATTCTTTTAGCATGCTGCCAGAATGTAAGTGCTGATATTTTATTCAACATTTTTGCATTACTATTCATAAGTGAGAGTTGCTCTGTAATACGCGATCTATGTCAAGCTTGGGTTTCAAAGTTTTTGCCAGCTTTGTAAAAAGAAGTCGGGGCTGGTCCTTAATAATGGGACAGTTTAAGGGTGGTCAGAGCTATTGATCTGTTCCTCAAGGTCTGAGAATTTCCCTCTGGGTTTCTGTCTGGCTTTTTTATATTTTAGGTAGCTCACCCTTTGGTTACTTTCTAAATTACTTCTAAAATAAATATATTTGGACTTTTGCCTTTTTGTGGGTCAGCTGTGATTATAGTTTTCTAGGAAATTACCTGTTTCATTACAGTCTTTGAGTTGAAATTAAAATGTTGTCTTAGGACCCTTTGTGTGATCTCTTTTATTATCGTCTCAATAGCTTTTGAAATTTAATGTATGTTTTAATATATTCTGTTTTCATTTTTTACTTATTAGAATCCCCAATGGTTGTTTCTTTTTTATGAATGTGTTTTAAATTTTTGTTTATTTATTTTTATGTATATGGGTGTTTTGCCTGTTTGTCTGTGTACCACATGTGTGCCTGGTGCCTGTAGAGGCAGGAAGAGGGTGTTGAATCCTCTGGGACTGGCATTACAGACAGCTGTGAACTGCTGTGTGGGTGCTGGGGCTTGAACTTGGGTCCTCTGGAGGAGCACTCAGTGCTTTTAACCACTAAGTCATCTCTCTAGTCCCTTATTGTTTCTAAAGAATCAGGTTTCAAGCCAGTTGTTGGTGGCACACACCTTTAATCCCAGCACTTGGGAGGCAGAGGCAGGCAGATCTTTGTGAGTTCTAGGCCAACCTGGTCTACAGAGAATTCCTACACAGCAAGACCCTATCTAAAAACAAAACAAAACGAAACAAAAGAAAAAATCAAAACAAACAAACAAAAAAAGCAAACCAAGCAAGCAAGCCAGCCAGCCAGCAAACAAACAAACAAAAAAAAAAAAAAAAAAAAGAGGGAGGGGGAGAATCAGATTTCAGATTCATTTGCTTGTTATATACCCCTGCTTTTAAGCCTTTAATAATTGTTTTTATTTTTATTTTTTTTCAGTATTGAGGATTGAACTCATGGCCGTGCACATGTCAAACAGTCTACTACTGAGCTACCACTGAGTTTCTTCTTACTTTATATTTTGAAATAGGTCTCACTAATTTGCCCAGGCTGGCCTTGAACTTGAGACCCTCCTGCCTCAGTCTCATGAGTATTTGGGATTACAGGTGGCACCAGCATGCCTAGCTAATATTGCTTTTACATTTACTTTTTGATTTACTTGGATTTATTTGATTTATTATTCTATTATTTTAGTTTTAGACGCATTTTTTTTTATCTTTTTATTCTTTCTACTGTAATATGACATACAATTTAAGCCTTGTCTTTTGATCCTGAGTATTCCTGCTGCCTTATACTAGAGGTTTTCACACACAGTCTTTTTGTCAGTTGGGGTAACCCAACCTTTTTGACTTGGGTTTCATCTTAGTGTATTCTTATTCATTTCTGGTCTTATTTCTTTGGTCCTGGTGCTGAAGCTTCATCCTGGCAGAGGGATGTGTGTTGGCCGACTTGGTCTTGTGCAGGCAGCTGGATCTGCTGTGAGTTCAGGAATGCAGGGGGACGTCAGGTCCGGAAGCCAAGTTCATCCTAGTCCTACCTGACCGCTGGCTCTCCCAGTCTTCCTCTCTCCACCCTGAGATGTTCTTTGCGATTTGGGGGAGGGGTTGAGGTATAGGTGTCCCCATGGGTAGTATCCTACAATAGGAATGTCTCAGCCCTTGACACAAAGATTTTAGAGCTGACAGTTTCTTCGTGAGGTGACCCAGTGAGGTGACCAGAAGGGAGGAAGAAGACAGTAAGACAGGAAAGCAAAGGGAAGTGATCAACATGAGGACTGATCCTACTAGGGACCTCCAGAAGACCGCTCTAGAGACAGCTCTAACTTACCCACCCGAGGGGTAGATCTGGGTTATTCACCCATCCAGCCTGGTCCTTCGCTGACAAACGCTAGTCCTTCAGACGGTAACTGCATGGCAGTCTGCCCTGCTCCTTTGAGAAGGGCATGCGCCTGAAGCCAGAAGAGTTCTTGAGCATTGTCCCGGGCTTGCAGTACCAAGTGACAACCCATCTGAGAAGCGTGAGCATTGAGAGATTGTGGATGGGTGTGGCCGCATCTGCACAAGCCACCCTTCTCTTTGCAGGTGATGGATGCTGGGAAGCTGAGTCAGAGTGTCTGAGACAATTCCCCCTCCCCCTCTCCCCTCCTTTGCTCTTCTGGGTTTAGAATGTAGCCTTGTTAGACTCTAAGTTTGGCTCAAGAGATGGAGAGTCTGGGATGGCTGTAAGTATTTCCTATGAAGGACATGGATTGTTTATACACACTCCTTTTAGAGCAAGGCAGGAAACGTGTCCTCTCTGGTGGGACTTCACCTTTGTGGGCAGTGTCAGTAAAAGCTGCACACCCCTCTAGGGGCTCTGAGGGCCTCTCCACATCTGTTTAAAAAAATACTACTTGAGCTAAGCCTATCAGGATGAACGAACTTGCAGTATGTAGGCGTGGGCGTCTTACTGAGAACTTGTTATTCCGTCTACGTTACTGGGAAGACTGCGGTGTCTCGGGCTGGCCTGGCGTCTCGGGCTGGCCTGGCTTCTGTGGAGCTTTCTTCTCATGGCTGTCGCTGCCCCACAGGCTTTCCTCTCTCCTGACCTTTATCCTCCCTCCTTTCCTTCCTGTCCTCCCTCCATAGTTTGCTTTCTGCCATTTTCCTCGTGCTTGAGGATTTGTATGTGTCATGCTTCTCCTGAGAACCTGGAAAGTTCAATCTTTTTTTTTTTTTTAAAGAATATTGTCAAAATACTGACTTGCCCTTCCTAAGATGTGCCTATTTTAAGTGTCTACTTAGGTGTAGGATGAGGGCTTTTTTTTCTTTTTAAACAGGGTCAGATGTGGGTCAAGCTGGCCTCACACTCACTGCGCATTGGAAACTGGCCTTGAACTCTTGGCCCTCCTGCCTCCCCCTCCCGAGCGTTGTGAGTTCAGGCAAACGCCATCAGACCTGACTAGTTGGACGACTCTGACAAGTGTACACATCTATGTGGCCACTTCCCCAGTGAGATAGGGATCTTGTTATTACCCCTCAAAGTTCTCTTGTGGCATTTTGTTTGTCTGTTTATTTAAATGCCTAACTAGGATCTTGTAATATAGTCCTTACTGGCTTTGAACTTATTATGTAGTCTGTAGTGACCTTGGACTCTGGTCCTCTAACCTGAGCATCCCGGTACTGGGATTACAGGTGAGTACTGCCATGCCTGTCTCTCCTAGGCTTTCTCTGTGCTCTGCCCGATAATCTCTTTTAGCTTCCTTTTCTTGCCTTACTAGCTTTTCCTTCCAACTTTTCTTTGTGAGCTTGCTTCCTAGAGAGTACATTTTCTTTGGAGTTTTGATCCTGTAGAGAAAAGATCCTCGCCAGTTTTACTGGCTGCTAGCTGACATGTGTGTGTGTGTGTGTGTGTGTGTGTGTGTGTGTGTGTGTGTGTGTGTGTGTGTATGTGTGCATATGTGCATGTGTGTGTGTGTGTGTGTGTGTGTATGTGTGTGTGTGCATGTGCTCTTCACTTAGTCTTTTACTTTTCTTTTCTTGTGTTTTATCCACACAAGTCAGATAACAGCTCTTTTGGAAGTTGTAACTTCTCTTTGAGGTGGTATTTGAGGCTTCTTTATAGAATGTTATTGGCTGGAGGATGGCAATGGCTGAAAGGGGGAGCTGGGGAGAAGGCAGCCTGAGTGGCGGGGAGGGTGAGTTTCATTGGTAGAGTGCCCCAGGTCTTTTGATTCTCCAAGCCCTCATGTGTTTTTAAAAAGAGAATGAATTTGAGTCTTCCTTTGTCCTCACTTGACAATAATCAGAGGGTGTGTTTGCCCTTCCCTCTGTCTGATCACTTTTTATTGTTGTCCTTTGAATTCAGGTTTCACATGTTCTCAGTCCCCCTTCCCCCATGCTAATTCCTAGTACTTTACATTTAGATTTTCTTCAATAAACAGATATCATCTCATGCTAGTCTGTCTATCTACCTGCTTATCTACATATCTATTTATCATAGTCATCTATCGTCTATCTATCTATCTATCTATCTATCTATCTATCTATCTATCTACCTTCAATCTATCATTTGTCATCTACCTATCTGTCTATCCATCTACTTATCATCTGTCTAGTTTTTTTTAAACCACCCATGAGTACTTTGTCCTGTGTTTTGTGAAGCTTTCTGTCTGTGACATGCAAGTGGACCAGTCTGATGGGAGCTGCTCCACTCCTGCTGCAACTAGAAATTCAGTTAAATGTGAACTTGACTTGGGAATTTAAAGTTCAAAAGTTATTTGTCTTACAAAACAGATAAACAATGCATATTAGATATGCGCTAGCATCAGTGCTTGCCTGGACCTCCACAGTAGCCTACAGGCTGCCTCATCCTCCCTCATGCTCTCCTGGTGTGGTCCTTCATTCCTATGTAGTTGTGATACCGTGA
Organism: Peromyscus californicus insignis; assembly: GCF_007827085.1. NCBI lineage: Eukaryota > Metazoa > Chordata > Mammalia > Rodentia > Cricetidae > Peromyscus > Peromyscus californicus. The sequence continues at coordinate 120,885,775 of NW_026294606.1, forward strand.
CTTTCCGTGGAGGAATTCCATCAGTTGAAGCCTTGGGGGAGCATTAGGCGGGGCACCCCCTACTCTGTCCTTTGCACTTATCGCATCCAAGGCTGGCAGGTGACTTTTCCTGTGCATTCAGATTCTCTGTACATATTGCACATATGTATTTTCGACCAGTGTACAAAACAGTGGATTTCGTTATGATACTTTACACATGCTTATTGTATTTGGCTCATATCTACCACCCCCTCTACTCTCTTGTTCCCATTTCTCTCCCACTGTCCCTTTGTCTCATTTTAATAGGCTCCTTTCACTTTCATGGCACACCCTTCCCACAAACCTGCACCCCCACATACCCCCACATATCCCCAAACTCTGCATATGAGAGAAAATGTGTGAAGTTTTTCTGAGTCTGGCTTATTTTGCTTGGCATGATGGTCTCCAGCTCTATCCATTTTCCTGAAAGTAGTATAATTTCACTCTTTATGGCTGGGTGAAACTCCGTTTTCATCTGGCATGTCTACTATATTTCCCTCGCCCACCATTTGTTGATGTCCAGTTAGACTGGTTCCCTGTCTTGGCTATTGTGGGTATCACTGCATAGATATCTCTAGGATGTGTTGACTTGGGTTCCTTTGGGTATTTATGCAAGAGTGGTATAGCTGGATCACCCAGTATTTCTATTTTCGTCTTTTGAAGAGCCTCCATACTGATTAGAATTTGAATTTTGAGCAGAATGTAGTAAAGACTGAAAAGGAATAGAGCTGTTTTTCCCATTAGCAGTGCCAGAAGCAACAATTAATCCTTGCCTCCAAGCCAGGGTCTTTACACGGCCCCAGCCTTTCACTGGATGCTTTTCTCAAAATTAACCACAGGGAGGATCTGATGCTTCCAGTCAGGAGTTTTACCTAATGTCCACATTTTATGTAGGGTAGAGGCAAATCTCCTAAGGCAAATGTACGAGTAGTAAATGAGTGAGATAAAGGATTATTCAGGGAAGGGGAAGACAGAGAGGGAGGGTTAAATAAAGAAAGAAAAAGAGGGGTGGGAAGGAATGTTGTGGACGGGAAGAGGAAAGAGCAAGAGAATAAAACAGGTAAGGACACAAAGACAAGCAAACAAAACCCTGAAAGAGTTCCTAATAATTATAAAGTTTGAAAGTAAATGTAAGAAGGGATTAAAAAAATAAAAACCCAAGAACTTAAAAAAGCTGAAAACCAATAAGGCAAAGTCATAAGTAGAACAGTCATTAAAATAGGAAGTATAGGGGAAGATGGAAAAAAGAGAAAAAATAATAATTTTCTAATGACAAAAATTATGTAAAATTGTAGGAATGCGTGAAGAGAAGAAAGAAAAAACAAAGTTTGTTTTTTTGATGCCATAAAGTGCAATTACTATGAAAAGCGCAGTAACAAACATCAAAAGAGAGGAAAGAGGGTGGTGGTGGTGGCGCATGCCTTTAGTCCCAGCACTCTGGAGGCAGAGCCAGGTGGATCTCTGTGAGTTCAAGCCCAGCCTGGTCGACAGAGTGAGATCCAGGACAGGCACCAAAACCACAGAGAAATCCTGTCTCGAAAAAACCAAAAAATTAAAAAAAAAAAAAAAATTTCTCCGGGCGGTGGTGGCGCACGCCTTTAATCCCAGCACTCGGGAGGCAGAGCCAGGCGGATCTCTGTGAGTTCGAGGCCAGGCCAGCCTGGGCTACCAAGTGAGTTCCAGGAAAGGCGCAAAGCTACACAGAGAAATCCTGTCTCGAAAAACCAAAAAAAAAAAAAAAAAGAGAGAGAGAGAGAGGAAAGAGAAAGGTATGAGAACACACATTTCTGGGTTCTCAAGGATTGGAGACTGTTCAGTTCTGTGCACGGGTTTGTGTGTCTTGTCTTTCCTGTGATGTATGCCAGAGCTGAGTCTGGATCGGATGAGAGTCCCACATCTGCCTGAGCTGTGCCCCCCTTAGCAGCCTTTCTGCTTTTCATACTAGGAGCCTCTGCAGGCCACACTTACCTTGGCAGTCTGTGGGCTGGGCAGCCTTCCCCACCGTATCTGCAGTCTGGGTGGCTGAACTTCTGTTTGTTTTTTGTTTTTCAAGACAGGGTTTCTCTGTGTAGCTTTGGCACCTTTCCTAGAACTCACTTTGTAGCCCAGGCTGGCCTCAAACTCCTAGAGATCCGCCTGCCTCTGCCTCCCGAGTGCTGGGATTAAAGGCGTGCGCCACCACCGCCCGGCTGTGGCTGAACTTCTAACTGGTGGTGATGGTATGTCTCCCAAGTGCCATGGGAGTGTGGAAGGCAGCCACAGCATCAGGTCTACATGGGCCCAGGGCCTGCCTTGGTGCTTTTTAATCCCAGAAGTACTGCTTACCTTGATGGAGGGACATAGCTTTGGGTGTCAAGCACTCTGCTGGAGCTTCCGGGTTTTGAATTCTACAGCAGTGGACACAGAAACGTGGCTCCCGAGGTTGGTCCACTTACTGACCTCAGGCTCAGGCTGCCACACTCTTGGGTTATTCTTAGATGATGAAGTATGTGTCTTGGCCCACTGAGGCAGAGCTACCTTTTGCTGTGGACTTCTTGTGTGCACCAACCCCTCTGGTTCTCCACAATAGCCTCTCAGGACTCTTTCTCATCCTGAGGCATTGGCAGGTTAAATTCAGGCTCCTGATTTGTGGTCCTTTCCTGTTCTCAGCCTCGCAGGGTAGGTCAGTTTGAAAGTTTCCCTCTCAAGGTAGCACCTGGCCACTGCCCTCCAAGTCTTACAGTATAGTAGGGTTCTCCAGAGCAGCGGTTCTCAACCTTCCTAATGCTGCAACCCTTAAATACAGTTCCTCAGGTCATGGTAACCCCAGCCGTGAAATTATTTTCATTGCTACTTCATAACTGTAATTTTGCTACTGTTATGAATCATAATGTAAATATCTGTGTTTTCTGATGGTCTTAGGCAACCCCTGTGAAAGGGTTGTTCGGTCCCAAAGGGGTCATGACCCACAAGTTGAGAACCACTGCTCTAGAGGAACAGAACTGACAGATGAATCTCTATCTGTCTATCTGTCTGCCTGCCTGTCTGCCTATTTATCTATCTATCTAAAGGGGATTTATTAGGCTGACTTATAGGCTGTGGTCCAGCTAGTCCAACAATTGCTGTCTTCCAATGGAAAGCCAATAGCTGTTCAGTCCATGAGGTTGGATGTCTCAGCTGGTCTTCAGTATATGCCAGAATCTCAAAGAACTACTTCTAATAGGCTCCAGCGCCAGTGAAGGAATGAACTGGCCAGTGAGAGTGAGGGTAAGCAGGTAAAAAAGCAAAAGCTTCCTTCTTCCATGTCCTTTAGATAGGCTGCTACCAGAAGGTGTGGCCTGAATTTAGGGTGGGTCTTGCTACTTCAAATTATCCAGATTTAAGGCAGGTCTTCTTCTTCTTCTTCTTCTTCTTCTTCTTCTTCTTCTTCTTCTTCTTCTTCTTCTTCTTCTTCTTCTTCTTCTTCTTTTTTTGGTTTTTAGAGACAGGGTTTCTCTGTGTAGCTTTGCACCTTTCCTGGAACTCACTCTATAGACCAGGCTGGCCTCGAACTCACAGAGATCCGCCTGCCTCTGCCTCCCTAGTGCTGGGATTAAAGGCATGCGCCACCACCGCCCGGCAAGGCAGGTCTTCTTAACTGCATGGGTTTTAGTTAATTCTAGATGTAGTCAAGTTGACAACCAAGAATACCCATCACAGACAGTGAATATGGGATTCCTTTAAGCTGGTAACCAGAGGACTCACCATCTCAAAATCTGCAGTGGAATTTGGGGTATTTGAGAGCTGTGGGCTTGTCCTCAGGCTCGGATTGTCAGTCTTTCTTCACCGGGGTTACCTGACTTACCTTGGATGAGGCTGGTGCCCCGCCCCACAGGACTGCAGCTGTGCTTGGATGAGGCTGGTGCCCCGCCCCACAGGACTGCAGCTGTGCTTGGATGAGGCTGGTGCCCCACCCCACAGGACTGCAGCTGTGCTTGGCTTGCTGACATGTCCTGTCTCTCCCAGCTGCCTCCCAGCGCTTCTCAGCCGTTCTCTACCACTTCTGTGTGTTCCCCAGGCTTCCCTTGTCTCCGTTTGCAACAGAGTCTGCTCTTTCTTGTACCCCCTCTCCTCAGCTGGGCCATCTGGAGGCAGTTTCTAGTTTTCCATCTTACCTGGAAATCTGTTGTTTTTATTTATTATTGCCAGAGTGAGTGACAGGCGAGCTGTTGCACCTGTGGTCTTAGCAATGGGGAGGCTGGAGAAGAAGGGTATCAGCTCTGATACCAGCCAGGCATGAGATCTGGTCTCAAAAACAGCAACCAAAAAGGGAGGGGTGGTGGTGGCTGGAGATGTGGCCTCATGGATAAAGCCCTGGCCCTACAAGCCTGAGGCCTGGAGTTCAGATCCCCGGAACTCACATAAAAGCTGAGCAGGTATGGTGACGGCCCATAATCCTGGGACTCCAGAGGCAGAGGGGGTCACGGGCAAGCTGGCTAGCTAGAGAAGCCAAATCTATGAGCTCCAGGTTCAGGGGGAGACCAGATCTCAGTGAATAAGGTGGAAAGCAATTCAGGAAGACACCTGACATCAAGTTCATGCCTCCACATACACAAATACATGAGCATCCACACATGCAGACATGCATATATACATCTATATATACCACACATGTGTACAAGACAAAATGATACATGTTTCTATATTCCCATAGAAACATTACCAAACACAGATCAACACAAAGAAGAAATATTAAGTCTAATCATTCAGCTGTAGAAGCTCCTAACACTTTGACATGTTGCTTTCTAGATATTTCCTTATTCATATTTTTCAGGTAAAGATAAGCTGAGGGAAGGTGGATGTTTATATGTCCCTGTCTTTTACTTTTTCTGCAATTATTTCTTTTTTTTAACAACTTCTGTATAGAAAGGATTGGAGGTACTGGGCCGATGCAGCCATATGGGGAACAATGTCCTCAGATTCCTACTTTGAAATCATGTGACTTTGTACTTCTTCAGCCGATAAAACCTCTTCATTGAGAACTGGCCATGGTGGGGCACACCCATAATCCTAGTACTCAAGAGTCTGGGTCGAGAGGAGTGTGTGTAAAAAGCCCCTCACCCCACCTCCACCACATCCTTCTCTCCTTCTATTTTCCTTTCCCTGAGAAACCTGTCTTGGGAGCCAAGAGATGTGAGTTGGCTCCGGGAAACTGGTACGGGGGTAGACTGTGAATGGGAAGCATAAGGAATCCTGACAGAGCTTAGGACAGATGGACAGACTTTTTGATGCCACATTCTGATGCCCAATGTAACAGATGACAATTAGCAGCCACCAGCTGTTAAGTGACTGTGAATAAAATTAGTCTATTTTTTTTTAAACTCATTTAGCAAAAGCATTTAAAAAAAATCCAGCAATGGATGTTTGTTGGCAGCCCAGGGGCTATGCGGCGCTGGGAGGGGTTGGCTATTTGCTGCAGATGAGGATCCTGCTGGTACCATCTCTCAGGTCAGCATGAGCTCTCTGAATGCAGAAAAGTGAGTTCTGTGATGCATCCCTCTAAGGCTGACCTTACAGTAAAGTTTCCTTTACAGCCTTCAGAGTGCTGTTCTCTTCTGGCCCCCACCTCATGCTCATTGTCCACATGGTCTCTAGGGGAGGACTTTTGAAAGTGTGAGTCTGAGTCACACCCCTGTTTAAAATCCTCCTCTGCCAGCCCATAGTAACAGGAGCTGCTGTTAACACACAGCTCCTCAGGGTACACCGAGCCATCCAGTAAGGTACTAAGACATCTGAGTCTACCCCAAGCGACATCCACATCCACCCTTGATGGATCGGATGTAGCTACATGTGCAACATGCCACGGTGGTTTCCTGACTGCGACGCTGAAGTGCTTGGACCTCTTCGTTGCCAACTTGACTGGATGCACAGTCACCTCAGAGACAGAGGCACACCTCTGGGGTGTCTGTGAGAGTGATTCCAGAAAGGATTATCCAAGGGGAAAGACCTGCCCTGAATGTGGATGGTACCACCCCGTAAGTTCAGACAGAATAAAGTGGGAAGGAGAATGACTGCTGAATGCTTGCAGGCCCTTCTCTCTGATCCCTGGACCACAGAATGTGAGCTGCTGTGCCCCACCACGCCTTCCCGACTGTGCGAGAAGGAGCCCTCTGAAACTGTGAGCCAGAGGAGATTGCCCCTGCTCTAAGCAAACCAGTCAAGCGATTTGATAAAGCAAGAGAAATACTACCACGGGGCTTTTGTTCCCACCTTTCCCCCTTCTAGGGACTCTTTTCCTGGGGCATTTAGGGACTCTTTATCCTCCAGGATGGGACTCAAATGCCAGTTATTCTTCTGACTATCAGATGAAATGGCCTCCTTGGCTTCCAGTTGCTCCTTTTCTGTCCAACTCTATTTTATTTCTTTAATTCTGCTGGTCCCTCTGGAGTGCATGGTGTTTCCTCTTCTGCCCCTTTTACTGACATGCCCACATGCATGCCTCGATTATAAACCCTGAAAGGCAGGCATATGGCAGTGAGGGCAGTTGTAGCTCATGTAATTTCATGTCACCCATCATACAGAAATTGTAACTAGTTTGGAACGGTGGCACACACCTGCGAATGAATTCCAGCACTCCAGAGGCTGAGGCAGGAAGCCCGGGAACTTGAAGCCGGGTTGGGCTACAGAGTGTGTCAGGATGTATCACTCAGCCTGGGTCACACTGTGAGCCTCAGCCTCAAAGCAGTGAAAACAGGAGCGGGGGAGGTGGCTCAGCCAGTCAAGTGTTGGGCTGAACAAGTGGGAGGACCTGAGTTCAGATGCCCGGCACCCACGTGAAAGCTCACAGAGATCATATATGTACAAGCCTCGTGTGTGTGTGTGTGTGTGTGTGGGGAGGGCAGAGACAGGAGTCTCTCTGGGCCTTGCTGGCCAGCCAGTCTAGCTGAGCCGTTGAGTTCCAGGTTTAGTGAGAGGCCACCACACATGTGTACATGTATGCATATCTACATACAGACATATGAATATACATGAACACACACACACACATATACACTCCCCAAGATGAAATTATCTCTCCCCAAAATAAGCCAACCCAAAATATACCGTACTAAGCAAAAAGATTCTTAATGCCTTTCCTGGACAAACACTATTTTCCTTTATAAGTTCAAAATATGGAAGGGGAAAAAATCTATGCCTTTTTCCATCTTCAGTACTTTGGTGTCAGGGTTAGGTGTATCAAAATCTCTGCAAATTGTCTTTCTGTCCTACATCCCAAGTGGGAACGGAAGGATTTGGCCGTAACATTCTTTGTTGGATACACACCATAACTGTTAAGATCCTTGACTTCTTGTCACAGGTGCAGGGCTTCTGAGCACTAAACTTCACTTTCTCTGCCTGAGAACTTTCTGACATCAGATCTGTACTGGTACTGAAGCCCTGCCACATAGTAAAAACCCTAGGGAGTTACCACCCCGTCTCCAGTCCTCACCCAATGGCTGATGGGAACTGGTAGGGAAATGCCCCAGTTCTCTTACTTCAAGGTTACTTTCCATCATGGTTAAGAGTTTCCCAGGTCAAGGGAGCTTCAATGACTCTGAGTGATAATGGGCTCAGGATACATCCTGTATTAACCATCTTTCTTTCCTATTTGGTAACTAGTTCATGGGGCTAGTTACCAAATGCATAACTTTCACTTTTGTCTGAAGGAGGCTGGTTAGGCAGGAAAGGCAGGGTTATGGTTGTATATGTGACTAGAAATGACAACACACTTTTAATCTCAGCACTTGGGAGGCTGAAGCATAAAGATTACAGATTTGAGGTGAATCTGGACCATGACGTGGATTCCTTGTCATGCTGGATTCCATGGTAAGATCCCTGCTGAAAACAAACAAAAACAAAACAAAAAGAAGAAGAAAGAAGAAGAGAAGAAAAGAAGAAGAAGAAAGAGGAGGAGGAGGAGAAGGAGGAGCAGGAAGAAAGAGGATGGTTACATGGTTCATTTGGTAATGTGCTTGCCTGGCAACAGGAGGACTAGTTTGGATCCCCAGAATCCATTTAAAAAACATGTTGACCTAACAATGAGCCTGGAATTCCAGCACTAGGGAAGTGGAGGCCAGAGGAGCCTGGCGTTGTGGCTTAGCCAATCTAGCAGAATCCGTGAGCTCCAGGCTTGCTAGGAGACTGTCTCAGAAACTAAGGTGGAGAAGGGATTGAAGAAGATACCCGATGTCAATCTTTGGCCTCCACACTCGAGTGAATACATGTACACACAAAATAATTTAGAATAAGGATTATTATGTGTTGTTCATTATCATTATGAAGAAGGCATTGCAGTGTACATGCTGTCTGTGGTACTTAGCTGCCAGAGACTTTGCCAGTACATACTGGCTTACTTCATTTCTTTTCACAGGAAGATTTGTTCAGTTAATATGGAGTTTTTAATTATTACTTAATTCTTATTTTTAGTTACAAAGATTTATTTATTTTTATTTTATGTGTATGGATGTTTTGCTTGCATGTATGTTTATGCACCCATATAGACCAGAAGAGGGCTTTGGATTCCCTGGAACTGGGGTTACAGATGGCTTTGAGCTGCCATATGGGTTCTAGGAACAGAACTTGGGTCCCCTGGAAGAGCAGCCTGTGCTCTTAACTGCTGAGCCATCTCTCCAGCTCTAGTATGGGTTTTTTAAAGGACATCTTATGGCCTGCAGTATGAGTTTTTCTCTGATTTTCTTAGAAATTTCTGTCCTAGTCACTGTTTTATTGCAGTGATGAGACACCATGACCAATATCAACTCATAAAAGAAAGCACTTAATTGGGACTTTTGTGTAGTTTCAGCAGTTTAGTCCATTATCAGCATGGCAGGAAGCATGGCAGTGCACAGGCTGACATGGTGCTTGAGAAGGAGCTGAGACTTCTACACCTGGATCCTCAGGCAGCAGGAAGAGAGAGACACTGGGGGCTTGGGCTTTTGAAATCCCAAAGCCCACCCTCAGTGACACACTTCCTCCAACAAGGTCACACCTACTCCAACAAGGCCACACCCCCAATCCCTCTCAAGTAGTGCTACTCCCTAACAACCAAGGATTTAAACATATGAGCTTATAGGGGCCGTTCTCATTCAAACCACCACAACCACCATAACTGTAGGCTACCTTTCTATGTCGAGGTGTCCCTATCAGCCCCACTGGTATTTTGCTCTTTGTAGTGAGCGGTTGTCTTGTATACTATAGGATGTTCTGAGGCATTGAGACCTTTAACTACTAGATTTGGGTAACACTCCCTGGTTGTGATATCCCAAAGTACCGTCAGGCATTGCCAAATGTTCTGTGGAGGAAAAATTCCCCCAATTAAGACTGCTGTTTCTAGACACACCCAGTTATCCTATTCTGTGCCTGTATCCAATTTCAACCACACTCTCTTAGAGGAGGTTGGGAATGTATCCTACTCAAACACTTTCAGAAGCACCCCATAAAACACGTTCCTGGCAGTCTGCTAAGTGTCCATTTAGCTAAGCTGTAGTTACATCTTACAGAAGCCCTGCTGTGGGATGTCTTTCTGTACACCGTGAATATATGCTGTTCCCATTGGTTAGTGAATAAAGCTGTTTTGGCCTATGGCAGGGAAGCTTCCAGCCAGGTGGGAAATCCAAGTAGAGATATAGAGAGAAGAAGAGTGGGGTGGGGGAGATGCCAGCTGCCAACCAAGGAGCAGAAAGCTGCCAGCAGACCGGTAATACCATGGCCACGTGGCAACTTATAGACTAATAGAAATAAGTTAAGTTATTAGAGTTAGCTAGCAAGAAGCTCAAGCCAATAGGCCATTCAGTTCTTTTTTTTTTTTTTTTTTTGGTTTTTTGAGACAGGGTTTCTCTGTGTAGCTTTGCGCCTGTCCTGGAACTCACTTGGTAGCCCAGGCTGGGCCATCCAGTTCTTAATTAATATAAGCTCCTGAATGATTATTTTATAAGCAGCTATGGGCATGGGGCTCCGGGTGGGACCAGAGAAACTTCCAGCTACATTTGGCACCCAGACGTACTAGCAAGAATTTCCACTCAAAACATGAGAAAGCTTTAAAAAAAAAATTCTAAAATGGAGCTAAAAACAGTTTCCTAGTTGTGTCTCTCAGGCAAGCCGTGATACAGAGATGCCACAATGTGTGGGTTTGAGCTACAGTATGGGAGATTCGAGGCATGTGGGCTTGACCTACAGCATGACAAATTCTTGCTGCAGTACACAGAGGTGTCTCCAAGTCATGCAGCATGCTATGTGGTGGATTTAGCTTTTGCTAATGAAAAAAAAAAAGGTTTCTGGGCTACACGCTGCTTGATGGAGGCATAGACCCACTGCCCACAGCTGGCAGTAAAGGTACCTCCACCATGTTGGGAAGCTGAGATGGGCAGAGTCAGCAGCCAAAGTCTGCGCTTCAGTCTAAGTCACACTGCAGTTTAAAGCAATGATCAGAAAAGGATTATAGATATAGTACAAAAGACAGTTTCAGAGGTAATAAACCTCTAAATGCTTTACAATGTGTATAAAAGGTATGTAGGCTTGAAAGAGAGAAGAGAAAGAATATAGATAGTCAAAAAATAAAGTCTTAAAAAATAAAATTATATATATATATATATATATATATATATATATATATATATATATGCCACATAAAGATGGATATTACACAGAGAGTCTGAATTGTGTTGTCTTTAGGATTATTTTATTTTATTTTATTTTATTTTATTTTTTTGGTTTTTCGAGACAGGGTTTCTCTGTGTAGCTTTGCACCTCTCCTGGAACTCACTTGGCCGGGCGGTGGTGGCGCATGCCTTTAATCCCAGCACTCGGGAGGCAGAGCCAGGCGGATCTCTGTGAGTTCGAGGTCTTTAGGATTTTTAACTGCAGAAAGACATTTGATTGTAAAGGCTGTTAATTTAAACCAATATATTTTAAAGATATCTTGACTTCAAAACTTGGATCTAAGGATATGTTGCTTTGGAAAGGAGGCTGTGCTTTTGTTTCCACAGGAAGCAAGAGGCTATGGATTTGTTCCAGGTTAAGATGGATCAGATTTGATCAAGCCAGACCTCCTGAACCTTAACAGATGGTACCTATCAACAAAGGTTATAGCTGATCTTCCTAGGACTTGACCATTATCTTGAATTTTCTCAGGATCCCTGTAAGATTGCCAGTGCCCCCAATCAGTAGGAAGTAGTATGAGAACCTATGCCCAAAATCCAAAAATATTGTTTATAAATGTTTATTTTTATTTAAAGAGGGTTGATTATAAATGCAATCTCTTTCTAAAGAAGAAAAGGGGATATAGATATGATAGGATAAAAGGGTAGATTATTGAATCTTCATTTAAAGAGCAACAACTTGTGTGAAATGTTTTACATTGCTATGGATTTTGGTTTATTGATACAAATTAAAGTTAATTTTCTTATATGTATATATATTTCTACTCTTGTTTAAGGTATTATGTTTATGCAACTCATTTAAATTGTAATGTATAATTGAGAAATACAGATTAATAATTAGTCTTCTATGACAGTCAAATTTATAGTCATGTTAGTTATGTTTTTTAGATATATAAAGATATATTTCAATTAGGTAGATAATCTTTGAAAACTTCAAAGACCTACAGAATATGGTAATTAAAATGTTTTAAGAACTTAGACTTTTCTGGACAGTGAGACACGTCTGCTCCTGGCAGCACCAATTACTTCAAAGAGGATGATGGGCATTGAAGAAACTCAATATGGAGTTTGCTTTCTTTGTGGCAAAAGTTAGCCATTGGGCAAAAAAATGCTCTTGCCTGGACTGCTTGACAGGATGTTGTATAAACTGGACATGCAGGACCTATAGGAAAATGACCACTGAATTCTGCCAAAACAAAGCAAGATGGTTCTTCAGGTTCCTGCTTCACAGAGGAGACTGCCAGACATTCTACAAGACACAGGGAGAAGTGACTGAGAAACTCTAGGCCTATAGGCTGAAGATGGATGCCCCAACATTGCAGAGGAACTTTGGGTGGCTGTCCAGGCAGCCAGATATCTCTTTCATTCTAGATTTTTGGAAGTTGCTTACAATGCACTTCCTGTTTACTTAGGTAATATTATATCCTTCTGGGGTCTTTGATGGAGCTGAAGACTAGATAGTTATAGCTTTCCTTAGTCATGATAAAAGATAAATTAGATATAAAACTTTAGACTCACAAAATAGTATAGATGGTAGAATATTTTCTAATTTTGCCAAATATAAGTAAACTAGATATTGTAACTGTAATTCTTGCTTTATAACTGCTTTATTATATATAATTTTGTTGGAGACCAACTCCGGACAGCTGTGTCTTGAATTTTGTGTGACCTTCCTTACTTTATCAAACCTTGCAAAAACAGGTTCCTGGCCTAACCGTGGGCTGTACAACTTCCTGGAGTACGTGCTAATCAGACAGCTGCAGGGGCCTGGGACCAAAGCGACCTCACCCTTCCTTAGGAATTTTCCATTCTTCTCTCCTTTTGCTTCCCCTACTCCCCCTCCCTGCCTGAAGCCCTGCTTATAAGCCTCAATACCCAGTCAATAAACGAGACCTTGACGTGACTCAGACTGACTCTGTCTTCTCTATGCGCCTGGTCTCCTTTCCCTCTCCCCCCTTTGGTTTACAGGTGGACCCTCCTCGAGACCCTCGAATAACCTGGCCCGCGGGACGGGTCATAATTTTACTATGTTAAAGTTAAAACCTTCCTTTTTGATTAGATAGAAAAGAGAAAGTGCTGTGGGATTCTTTCTGTACATTGTGAATATATGCTGTTCCAATTGTTAGTAAATAAAGCTGTTTTGGCCCATGGCAAGAAAGCTTTACAGCCAGGTGGGAAGTCCAAGTAGAGATATAGAGAGGAGAAGTGTGGGGTGGGGGAGATACCAGCCACAGCCCAAGGAGCAGCAAGATGCCAGCAGACCAGTAATGCTACGGCCACATGGCAACTTATAGATTAATAGAAATGGGTTAAGTTATAAGAGCTAGCTAGCAAGAAGCTTGAGCCATAGGCCACCCAGTTCGTAATTAATATAAGCCTCCGAATGATTATTTTATAAGCAGCTGTGGGACCATGGGGCCGGATGGGACTGGAGAAACATGGAACTTCGGAGCTGGGTAGGACTGGAGAAACTTCCGGCTACAAAGCCCTTTCCTCAGTTTTCCAGAATCCCCTCCCTTGCATGGTCCTGGGTGACACTGATCAAGAGAGAACTTGTAGGAGAGCTGTGTCATGGAAGTGAGGTGTACCCTGCTAGGCTCCAGGACAGCTATAGAGGCAGGTGCCTGTGGGCCCTGGCCCCCCACTGTGAGTGGCTGCCGCCTTGCTTGCCGACCTTGACCAAATGTCCTCCCTATTCAGATTCCCTGCCGGTTTCCTTCTCACCTGGCTCGAACTTCTGCCCTCCGGGGATCCGCCACTGTGCTGTAAGCCTGTATTTAAGGTTTCCTCCCTCTTTCAATAAACGGCATTCGGCATTCAGCCGTGGCGAATGACTCGCTGTCTCTTGTCCCTTATTTTTTAATCCGCAGCCCCTCGCTCGGACATGGTGAATGTGTATCTGTAACGCGGGTGTTGCCGTTACAGGTGCCATTGCTGCTCACACTGGCTTGCACTGTGTAGGGGCTGAGAGTGGGACCCCAGCTGCTCCCGCTCCTATGGCTTCCTCCTTCAGCTTTTTAGAACCCTGGGTTAGGCTCTTGGGTGGCCCATGGCTAAGGGTTGGCATATTCCTTGCAGGTCATCTGCATCAAGGATGCCAGGAGTTTGGAGGTGGTAGGAGATTGTGTGAGTTTCTATGAGAGCCAGATACCAGTTCCCAGGTCTTCTACATGGTTCTGGAATGTCCTTCTGGTTCCAGTGTATACTTATTCACCCTCACTCATGTCTATTTTCCTTTCTCAGCAGCCAGGCCTGTTGACTTCGTGGTTCAGGCATGAGACAACGGAGTTCTGCAGATCACTAACTGTCTTCCATAGTTACTGAGGACCTAAACTCTTTAGCAGACCTATCCGACCAATCATAGTGGTTCTGTTTCTCTAACGAAGAACATCTGAAAGATACCCACCCCTTCATCTTTTGCTACACCCTGATTGACAGGTTACTCATTCACATATTACTCAAAAGGGTTCAGTGGAATCCATTATAATGTAGCTTCTAGTATCTTGACCTTTCCCCTTGGGGCCATCGGAGGATTCTGATATCCTTTCTCTCTCTCTCTCTCTCTCTCTCTCTCTCTCTCTCTCTCTCTCTCTCTCTCTCTGCTCCTGAGGCATCAGGGTCTCTTAATATTGATACAAATGAATTGTATGAGAGTAAAGAGAGAATTCTTCCCTAGGGACAAGTGATCTACAAAGACTCAGGCCAAGTCCCTAAATATTTGGGTGTCCATCTCATTTGAGGGCATGTGTTCTCTTCTCTTTCCTCAAATCTACTCAGGCCCATGTTCCTTTTCTTAGGCAGGTGTCTTGTCACCTTGTGCACAAGGGGTTAATTTACCCAACGGTCTGCAGACTCTGTGGGTTATTTCATATTTATTTCAATTATACAAGTATCCTGGGCCAGTGTATTTATTTTAAATCACATTATCTGCAGCTCCCAAGCATGTGTCAACAGAAAGAACGGTTTCAATTTAGTAGACTTTGAAATGGTGTGCAGCTTATCCTCACTTCAATTATACCCTCTACAGTAAGTCATGGGCAGCTTCGGGATTATTCAGGACAATGTAATGCTATCTGAAAGCATTGATTTTCCTACCTCTTCAAGAACAGTTCACTGAAGGATGCGCTGGAATTTCCTTTAAGGAAACACAAAATATATTTCTTAACTGCAGCTTCTGAGAAATCTGAGTCTTGGGTGGGGGCGGCGGCGGGGGGTGGGGGAGCCTGAATGAAACTGCCAATGAAGTTTCTGACTTTTAAAGAAACAGTGGCAAAGCCAGCTAGCTGCAGAGGGATGGATGACCAGAGCAGGACTCAGATTTCCTAGCTTCAAACAATGGGAGATGGAACTATGGAGGAGCAGACTCTTTGATCTCTGTTTACTTATGAAGAATCGTTTATTTACTGAGCCCCAGGCTCGGGGCTGCAGGAGACTAAAGACAGAGCTGGCTTCATGGGCATGTGACCTGTGCAGTCACTGAAGATCACACACAGGTTCTAGGTTAGTTTAATGTTGGACAGGCCCTGTGAGAGGCAGCCCTTTCCCAGCTGGGGCATGTGACAGAGGTCAGTGTAAAGGGAGGAAGGGTTTATCCGGGCTCAGAGCCTCAGAAGCTTCTTTCCATTGGGGGTGCATGGTGGAGCAGAGAAATTTGCATGGGTCTTATGGGTCTTGTGCAGACAACCACAGCTGCTGAGTTCATGAGTGCACTGGTCCGGCCGTGTCCAAAGACACTGTTTCCATCTGGCTTTCCCAACCTCTGGCTCTTACAGTGTTTCCCACCCCTCTCCCGAGATAGTCCTTGAGATTTGGATGGAGGGGTGTGGTACAGATGTTCCATTTGTGCAGATGTTTTCAACCTGTGGGTCACGATCCCTTGGGTCCCCTAAGACCATGGGAAAATCTCTCTCTCAAAACTATGGTTAATTCTAAGTTACTTAAAAGTAAATGATGTATAGCAATAATTATTTATCATTTATTTGAGAATTCAGAAGGGGCTGGGTGTGGTGGCACACACCTTTAGTCCCACCACTAGAAAGTGAGAGAGGTAGGTGGATCACTGTGAGTTGAAGTCCAGCCTTGTCTACATAGTGAATTAATGTCAGGCCAGGCCAGTCAGGGCTATTTAGTGAGACCCCGTTTAAAAAAGAAAGAGAGAGAGAGAGAGAGAGAGAGAGAGAGAGAGAGAGAGAGAGAGAGAGAGAATCCAGAGAGAAGCAGTATGTGTTAGTTCTTTTCATATCGCTGTGGCCACAATACTTACAGAAACAGCTTAGGGCAGGAAGGATTATTTGGGCTCCTGGGGTTTCAGTCCCTTCTCCTGGGGAAGGCATGTCTCAGTTCACAGCAGTGGGCCTGTGGTGGAGCTGTTCACATCACTGCAGGGACCACAAGCCAGAGCCAGGGCACACCAAGCCTTCAAAGGCCCGCCCCCTTCTGCCAGCTAAGCCCCACCTTTTAAAGCGTCCACAACCTCCTAAATGGGCACCACCAGTGGGCAAGTAGCCAAAACAGGAGCCTGTGAGGGACGTTTCAGATCCAAACCGTAAGGACGTCATTCCCTCAAGCCTCGGTAGGTGTTTCTGTATGTGGTTTGAACAGTTACAGTCCTACATTGTGTGTTAAATAGAAATCATTTAACTCTGACGGTCCTTCCTCAGCCTCTTTGACACTTAGCAGCAGAGGTCCTCAGACCCCAGCTTTTAGAATTTTGTAGATGTCCCTCTGCTGACTCCCGGTGGCTGTGAGTTTACCGTTTGTCTCTTTGTCACTGTTCTCCAAGGCTGGAGAGAGCTTCTCTACTGAAGACTTTTTACAGGTATTGTGAGATGCCATACTCTCTGTGATGGGGAAATGAAATCCAGTGTACGTTAGAAAGCTGGCTTGGCTGAAAGACTTGTAATGTGAGGTCATGAGGAGTAGTGAAACTGGACAGGCGCGGGTGGAGGGTTAGCGGGGTGGGGTGGGAGGTTAGCAGGGGTAGGGTAGGGGGAGGAGAATGTCCAGTGATGATTACTTAAATAGCCCCATAAATCCCATTTTAAAAGACAAGCCATATGTCCACTGAGTTGATCTCCCTGGACACACAGAAGAAATATGTAAAATAAAAGAACAGAACACCCCCACAGATGACCCTTCTCTGGTTCTCTGTTTACCATGGTGTCGAGTTGATACCTCACTTTATGGTCTGTTTAAAAAAAACATCAGAGCTGGGCAGTGGTGGCGCACGCCTTTAATCCCAGCACTCGGGAGGCAGAGCCAGGCGGATCTCTGTGAGTTCGAGGCCAGCCTGGACTACCAAGTGAGTTCCAGGAAAGGCGCAAAGCTACACAGAGAAACCCTGTCTCGAAAAACCAAAAAAAAAAAAAAAAAAAAAAAAAAAAAAAAAACATCAGACAGAGCTGGCTGGCAATCATTAGTATATAACTTCGGGCTCAGTGACAGTAGCAGGGCTTAAAATAAGTTTATCAGCGGGACCCGGCGGCACACACCTATAATCCCAGTTACTCGGGAGGCTGAGGTAAGAGGATTGTAAGTTTGAGGCTAGCCTAGATAAATTAATAATTTAGTTTAGTCTCATACTAAACTAGAGTAAACTAAAATAAATTGAAGAAGAAGAATAAGAGGGAAAAAGATGTGCCTGGGGAGCTTAGTGGTACCCTCTGTGTCCAATCTTTAACGCGGTGAAAACAAAGTTCTTGGACTCTCACAGAATTTATTCAGGTGATCTGGATTTGTTGTACTGGTAAGGTGTGACGCACTCTACAGGTGCATTTGATTGTGCGTTATCTCACAGGAAGTTCTCTGCTCTAAGAGGTGGGTTCTTGGACTTCTCCACCTCACAACCTTTCTGGGCTACAAGGCTGGCATGACCACTCTTGCATCGTGCTAGAAGGTCTTCGGTGAGGGTGCAAGGTGACCAAGAGAGAAGTTGAGAGTTTGTCATCACTGTGAGCATGCTGCCCACAGTGGCTGTGGGCATCGTGAGCCACACGGAAACTCCATGAGATCTCTGTCCCTTCAGGACATTTCTTTGCTGGGCACATCAGCCATGGATACAAAAGCTGCTTCACTTGGAACTGAAACACATCTTAGAAGAAGACAAATCCTGGAAGAAATAACAAGGTGACGCAGGCATGAAGGACTTCAGCAACACAAAGAAGTACTTCCGGGTCATCTGTACAAAGGCTCACACCTTCTTGGTCAGAAGAAGGACCACTTGGAGATCCAAGTGAACACAGTATTGTGGCTGAGAGACTAACCTGGACCTAGGAGGGCAGAGAGCAGCGGGTTGCTAAGAACCAGGTGTTTGGGCAGGAAAAAACAATCAGTGCCATCTAAGTGACCCAAGGCTACAGGAGAGTCACAGTGTCTGGGATACAAAGAACTTGTCTGCAAGACCTACTGAGGGCTACTCAAGGTAGCTTACATTGGAGCTTGGAATCTGACCTGTGTGACCTTCTCTGTGGCCCAAGCTGGGCAGAAAGGCTCTCACCACTGCACTGAAATCATAAAAAGATCCTTTCCCATGGCAGGCTGACCAAGAACAATGTCTCCAGTGGCCATGGCTTGTTTGACAAGAATATCAATCCACTGGCTGGCTTTGTTACTAAGTGTCGGAGTCTGCCAGCAGTCAGCTGGGTAGCTGGGTAGAGGCGTGGGGATGGTAGAGACAATGAAGAAGACAGGAAAGAGTTGAGAGGACTGCCAGTCCATGCCGGACAGTCCCGAGCTGATTTCACAGCCAGCTTATATACAGTCTTGAAGGACAGAGGTAGAACAATGCACAGCACAGGCTTTTAACCACTATCTATTCTGCCTTGCGTCAAGGAGCTGGCAGTTTCATTTTCTATCTCGATGTACCTGAGGCTGGCATCAGCAGCCTGTGTCTAGCTTGATGGTGTGTTCCTTCCTGTGGGCTAATCAGGACTTTCTCACAGCCCGGTAGCAAACAAGCTTGAACTCTATTGACTCAGAATAGACTTCAGATTCAAACTGGGAAACTGAGTCAGTTGTGGGCTCCCACAACTGAAAGGAGGTGAGCAATGATTGTGTCATGATGGAAAGGCTGTGTTGTAATGATACTAGGACAAGCATGTCTTGCTCACAGAAGATTGGGATCCTTAAAACATCAGCGCTGAGGCAGGAACTTCATGGACCACACATGGCATCATTGTTGGAGTTTCCGATGTGGCCTTATGGTCCACTGGAAGCTGACTACATCCCAATTTCTAGGAAGAGAGATGGAAACAAACATCGAGCAGCCTGAGCTGGCTCTGAGGACCCACTACATTTGGGAGACTATTCCTTGATCCTCATTCCTTCCATATATTTTAATATTTTGGTGTTTTTAAAAAATACCTCCATATCCATAACTCATCTAAGTTTTCCGTAGAAAGGAAGTGAGCCTTACATTTAAGAACTGTGGGAAAACTCACACAATGCAGGAAAAGGAAAATACTGTTTTAAAACGAATTGTCAAAGTTTCACACAAAGGTGAATGATTTCCGAGGGGAGTCAGACATAAAAATTGTGTTCCTCAGAGAATTACTCTAATGGGCATCAGCTGATCCCGAGCCCAAACCCCACACCTGTAGCCTCAGTTCACATCTTCTTTGTCAACTACTTTGTTCTATAATTTAGCTTCAAAATGCCACTTAAGAACGTCGACTTAAGAGGTCCAGCTGATGACTATGTGTGTGGACCTTAAGTAATGAATCTATGCAAAGAATTTAGTGGCCATGACAAGCTAGCAGGCAGATGATGCCGAGGCACACAGGCCCTTTGGTGCTTCCTTCTTTGTCTATGTGAAAGGCCAGGCTATCTTTGCAGGCAGGAAATGTGTTCCTAGCGTGCTGGAAAATATTCCCATATGATGGCTTTGTTTGTTTTTCAACTATTTAGTACAAAACCTCGTGAAATGCTTGCTGTGTGCCAAACTCTATAGAACAAAGGGTAGATTAGTGATTTACACACTTCCTACAATGTGAGAGGTTAAAAGTACCAGGAAAGATAGCCTTTGTTTAAAAATGTGCATCATGTTACGGGGAGGAAGCAGGACCCAGCACTGTGAGTAAGAAGCAAAGGCAGCTGGACTTCTGCCTGGACCCTCCTGAAGAATGAGTCTAGGTCTTTGTTTCTTAGTATCATCAGATCGGAATATATGAAGAGTTAATATGTTGTACATGTGATGTTCATGTTGATAAATGAAGCATCTCATCTATTTGATGGGAAAGAGCTGATTTGTCTGCCCTATCATTTATTAAACAGAACCACCATGTAGGAAAAGCAGCGGGCCTTTTCCTTCATGTAGACGGTGAATTTTAAGCTGTGGAGACAGTGATGGGAAGCTGGGTAATGAGGCCATCGCAAACAGGTAACAGGACCTTGACACTAGAAAAGTGAAGTGCGGAAAACATGCAACAGAGAGAGATATCAGTGGCATGAACC
Organism: Peromyscus californicus insignis; assembly: GCF_007827085.1. NCBI lineage: Eukaryota > Metazoa > Chordata > Mammalia > Rodentia > Cricetidae > Peromyscus > Peromyscus californicus. Next base: position 120,905,898 of record NW_026294606.1, read on the forward strand.
AGGCCAGGCAAGCTTCTTGTGTTTCTGTCTGGCTACTGGGCTCTTCCCAGTTGTACCAGTCATTGTTCAACACCTTAGCAGGAATGCAGAGACAAGACTTCTTGCTTGGCTTTGAATTTCAGAGGAAGCAGAAAGAACACATGGTGCTGTTCATTCTGTAGATTTCCCAGGTATGTAGGGCATCGTCTACTGTTGGGGAGTTGTTCTCTCTCTCCTCCTACTATGGTTCGTCCCCCAGGGTTGATTGCTATAGGCTCTCGCCCAGCTGGCTTCTGATAGATACTATTTCTGGGGGTAAGAGGAGACACTGGATGCTACTATCCCCCTTCCCCCCTATTTCTGATGGCATCTGGTAGACGAGCTGCGTTTCATCCAGGAGTCCTATTCCTAGCAGACAGCCCCTTCCTCCGGGGGCCCCCTTCTTCCGTAGGGAGCATCCAGGCTTTGGGACCCTTGCTGTGCCTTCTCTGTCTTCAGTTCTAGGGTATTAGCTGGTTGCTGCAGCTCTCTAGGCTATCCCCGGGTGATGCTCATTGGTCCCTGGTGACCGGTCAGTGTCTCCCACATTCCTGCAGTTCCTTCTCCATGCTCCGCCGTCCCAGTTTACCTTAAGCTCTGGTTTCCTGCCTAGATGCTAGATTTTTCAGAAGGACTGGAGTTTTCAGGAGGTCTGATGAGAAGGAGAGAGATGGCGGGGCCTTGACTGTGGGAATCAGTGGTAGAGGGTGTGTGTGGACCAGGCAGATGTTTCTCTAAGACTCTCTGTGGTCATTTGAGCAGTCAATCCCAAGAATACCAGAATTCTCATTATCAAATCAAATGTAGACAGGGGGAAGGAATCTGGAGTCTTGACTTCATTAGATGTTTGGGTCATCCTTTAAAGAAAAATCTTGCCTCCTACTTGACTTTGCTTTTTCTCCCTATACTTTTCTGAAAGAGAAAACCAATTTCCAGGGTCCAGGGTCATAAGGTTCAAGCATTTTGTGTCCAGAATCTTAAACAACATGTCTGAAGATGTCTGATAAACCCATTTGCTACACCCTCCCCTTCCCTGGGAATGAAGTCTTTATCTTCACTAGGACGGTCAGTCCAGGTTGAAGTTTGTTGTTCAGCTTCTAGGAGCTGGAGAGGTGGTGGCCTGAGGCCATTAGCTAGCCTTACCTTTGGCAATTGGCAGAGGCTAACCCCTTTGGCCAGCAGCTCAGTGACCTTGTCTGTGCTCCCAGACCCAACTGTTTGTAGAAACCCTACATTAGCTCTTGGTCCTTCCTGAGTCCTCAACCCAAAATGGTGTCTTGGCCTCTTGAGTCACCTCATCATCCAAGCCCTGCCGAGGGTAGCACAAGGACACAGGCATCCCACTCTGCTCCCACCTTAAAACTGCAAAGACTAAATCTGAACTGTCTTGAAGATCATCTGATCCCAAATTTTCTTTTTCCTTTTTTTTTTTTTTTTTTTTTTTTTGGTTTTTCGAGACAGGGTTTCTCTGTGTAGCTTTGCGCCTTTCCTGGAACTCACTTGGTAGTCCAGGCTGGCCTCGAACTCACAGAGATCCGCCTGGCTCTGCCTCCCGAGTGCTGGGATTAAAGGCGTGCGCCGCCGCCGCCGCCGCCGCCGCCGCCGCCGCCGCCGCCGCCGCCACCACCACCACCACCACCCGGCTTTTTTTGGTTTTTTTGAGACAAGGTTTCTCTGTGTAGTTTTGGTGCCTGTCCTGGATCTCCTTCTGTTGACCAGGCTGGATCTGCCTGGCTCTGCTTCCCGAGTACTGTGATTAAAGGCGTGTGCCACCACTGCTTGGCTCCAAATTTTCCTTTTGCAGAAAAGGATGTTGAATCCCAGAGGGGATGCTGGCTGCCTGGGAACTCACAGCTCACCTTGCATCTGCTACGTTGTGGTGAATGTTAGCATCTTTCGTGGAGAATCTTTCACTCCTACCTACATAATCACATCTACATTTTTAATGAATTTGTGTCTGAGAGTAGAAGTTACTCCTGAACAGAAGTCTGCTTGTGCCTGTAGCTTCATCTCTCCATGCATATTCCTTGTCTAAAAATGTCAAAAATCTATTTTGGGGTTTTGCAGAAGCGAACTCTTTCCGAACGATACTTGAACTGTTAAATATCATCTCAAATCTCATTTTGGGGGGCTCTAACCTTCTAAAAGCCTGGCACAGGATGGAACTGGATTAAGGCTGAGATTTTCCAGAGGCTTTGCCTCACATCAGTGAAGTGCTTCTAATCACCCTGTGTCGTTATCCAAACCAGAACAGCTTCTGTGTATCATGCCCTGCTGCCGTTATTTAGAAGAACCATGTACCATGGTCGAGAGAATCATTGACCAGAATTCGTGTTATCAAAGCAGAGAAGGAAAAACAACCTGCATCCTTGGCTTCATTAGACGTCAGGTTCATCTTCTTGAGAAAGACACGGTCCCCTCCCCCTCCTACCTACTGTTGCCTTTTCTCCCTCCAGTTTTCTGAAAGAGCAAATAAATGTGTAGGACTCAGGGTAGGTTTTCTGCTTAGAGTCCTAAGTGACAGGCCTGAAGGCTTGAGAAACACTGGATCATCCCTCCCTCAGGAAGAGACTCTTTATTTTGAATACATCCAAGCTCAGGTAGATCATCTGTGAGATTATTTGGCAGGTAAATGTGAAACCAAGATCATCTCTGGTCTATCCCTTCCTTGTGACATTCCGAGAGGCATTAGTGGGGACGCAGGCGGGAAAGTTTCCAGTCTGTGTCTTTGCATGAATTTATTCATCTCCATCAGAATCCTTAAGGAATTACAATAACAGAGATTCATTCATAATTCACAATTTCCATTATCTTCTTTCTACATCTAGTGTGGGGGGTAAAATTTATGGCTTCATTTACATTGTGTTCTATGAATAATAGAAGAAATACAGTAAAGGCCCGTGGAAACGCTCTTGCTGCTGCGGCTCTTGGAAGCACATCTGCATCACAATAGCTTCCTCGCTCAGTGCGGAATCTGCCAGCCTGCAGCTGCACGGGGAGCATTTCAAAGGGGCCATCCTCATTATACAAAGTCTTCTCTTTCTTTGAACTTCAAAGCAGAAAGGAGGGACCTTAAATGATATGGGGTAGGTGAGTGATGAAATTGTAAGTTCAGGTATAAAATATCGTCAATTAGGAAGATGGGGGAAACAGCCATTCAGTGGAGCAAGCATGTTTGCTTGGAATGCTGGCTGGCAGGCTGGCAGGGACAGATCTGAGCTTAAGATTTCTTTGAGCTTTGGGAGCCTTAAGGATAATCTAGCGCAAAGCCCTCCTTCTGCAGATGGGGAAACCAAGGCACAAAGAAACAGACTTCTTCAACGTTGTATATTAGAGCAGAGAGGGGGCCTGGAGCAGCCAGATCTCCTCTCCAATCGCTTTACCTTTTGTTTTGAACTCAAAGTACCTGGCTTTGTGACAGGGCAATAAAGCCAGCAGTAATCCTCTTGGTGAGGGATTTTTTTTTTTTCCCAAAACCTGGAGCAAAGATGTTGCCAAAGACCACCCCACCCCCCACAAGTAATAATCTTTCTCAATTGAAAATCTGCACTGAAAAAAATTTGAGATTTGAAGAAAGACATCTGTCATACTTCTACGATGAAGTGAATCTCAATTTTCTTTTCTTAAGGAAGGACAGTAAAATTGATGCAAACCCATTGACAGTCCATTTCTCACCCCGGTGTCTGGAAGGAGCCAGTCTATCTGCAAAAAATAAAATAAAAAACAACAAACAAACAAACAAACAACAACAACAACAACAAACCAAAAGCAACTCATGTCTGTGAAGAATGGCCTGCCTCTTGAGTCAGTTACTTCCCAGCCATCACAGGGAATGGCTAAGGCAAACCCAAGCCCCCTCATCACAAAGGCTCAGGGTGTTGTTATTCAAAAGATTAGATAAGATTAGATAAGCCTTTGCTTCCAGTTTGTGGTGGATCATGAAGAGTGATTTCTCAAGCCCTTCTGTCCATCACTTCTTTCCTGCTTCTGCTACATATTTTTGGGAGAAGAAAAAAAATCATCCTATGTAAAGGTTTTAGAAAGTATCTCTAGTTTTCTACAGAAGGCTCGCAGAGCATGCTCCGACTGTAATTTTATTAAACTGACTCCGATACCAAGTTAGTGTGGAGGCCTTTTGTAGCTGGAAAGGGCAACCAATATTAGTAGGCAAAATGCATACAGATTCAACAGCTCTGTGCTTCATGGGCATGCATTCTCTGTGATCCAACAGATCTAATACATTTAGTCATGCACAATAAAAATCAAACAAAAGAATCAACCATCAGCCTTTCACTGTCCTGCCTTCCCACCCCAAGCTTTAAGGGATTCCTCTGGTTAAGCACAGCAAAACAGAACACAGTGTTTTCTCCCCACACCAACGAATGGGAAAACTCAAAGCACATTTACTATGGTGAAGAGAGAGAAGAAAGAGAAAGAGAAGAGAGAGAAAGAGCCCACTGCTTTGTTTACTCTTGTGTGCACTCTGTATTCTGAGAAGTGTGAAAAGACAAGCTGACTTTGTTCCAGAGAGAGTTCTAGTAGGGTATGTACCGAGACACACACACATTAAGCTAACAACACCACAGCTGAATTTCTATAGTTTATAAAGCAACCCAGATTCTGTATACCAGCCAGTTCAAGAGTCTGCTCAGGAGACCAAGATTAGCCTGGGAGAGAGAGTCTTCAAGTTCCATAGAACCACAGCTTCCCCCAGTTGTTTTTTTTTTTAAATACATCAGCTTGTTACTCATTCAGTTACAAGAGCTGTTCATTAAGCTTCAGATGAAGGCTAGACTTTTGATCCTAACTCGTGAGATGAGTATTTAAGAACCTGATGGTTCTCTCTGCTCATAACTTAATAAACAAACAAACAAACCTACTGTACTATAATGAGATGGGGGGCAGGGTTGATGTGGAACTAAATTTATACATATTTTATTTCTAGACTCTGGTTCTTTTTTATTGTCTGGATATAGATTTGTTTGTTGAATTCTTGGATACTTCTGAGAGAGCACTGGGTAAAATAAAGCTATATGCCTTATTTTAGAGAGAGCAAAGAGTTTCCATGTTGTGGAATGATGCAAACTTTAGTTTCTTCTGGGTAATTTCAGTTTTTATCTTTTTGTGATACTGAGAATTAGAACCAGGGTCTTGTGAACATCAGGCAGAATGTGTGCCAAGCGACTGAGTAGCATTTCCAGAACCCCCGCCCCCCCCACCCCAGTCCATCTGTCCTTCTCTCCCTCTGAAAAATGGCTCCACTATGTTACTAACCTTCCTGCTTCATCCTGAAGTAGCTGAGATTATAGTCCCAATGTAACCTGTTGAGTCCATAGCATGTTACTTATATGTATGTTTTCAGGGCTGACCCTTTGGCACCGGGGAACCAATTGGTGTGCTCTTCTCTGGGAAGGGCCACTGCTCTCACACCAAGCTTTCCTCAGCTGTCTATAGTTCTTTGGGTAGGGTTGAGGCCTCCTGGGCTCTTTGTTTAGCTCTTGTGTGGGCAGTCACGTTTGTTAGACTCTGTGGGTGTAGCTTCTGTGTGAGGAGACAGTCTCACAGCAAACTCCCCGATTCTCTGGCTCTTACAATCTTGTCTTTTCACCCCCTCTTCCTCAATGTTCCTTGAACCTTAGGGGTGAGGGTGTTCTGTGGATGTGTCCATTCTAGCCCCCATTTTAAACTTCTTATTGAAGTGTTCCACACCAACAGACAAGTTCACATGAGGCGAGTCTTCAGTTTGCTAAAGCTCTACAAGGGTGAATGTGACCATATCTTAACTGCTCGTATTGAGAAACTATTTCTAGAACCTTAGACCCACATATTTCCTCCCTCTAGCCACTGTCTCCATAAGGGAAAAATTACCATGTCCTTGAGCAGCATTGGATACCTTCTACGTATGTATTTTACCTCTGTCTACTTGATCATGTTCATGTTCTTCCACTCAAGTCTATGTTCCGTCAAAGTTCTTACATGGAGCTGGTGACACACACCTTCAATCCTAGCACTTAGGAGGCAGGCAGATCTTGAGTTCAAGGTAAGCCTAGTTTATAGCGAGTTCCAGCAGGCCAGCTAAAGCTGCAATCAGACTCTGTCTCCAAGAAGAAGAAGAGGAGGGGGAGGAGGAAGAAGAGGGAGAAAAATTCTTACGTGTGATAGATCCTTATTCTCATCACTCAGTGATCTTCTACAGTGTGAATATGGTTTATCTATTTAGACATGGATGGGGATTTTGAGTAGTTTCTTGGAGTGCTCTGAATATTGATGCTATGAATATTCTAGAAAATTCTTGCACTTACTGTTGTGAGTGAAACCATAACAAACAAACAACAAGGAGAGTGTGTTATTTTTCATATTTCTGTGAATTCCTTGTCGATTCTGTGTGGACCCATGATGCAACTGTACTCAGCTAGAATGAGAGATTCAAGATGGTCTTATATTTGACTGGGTTCATTGGCATTCAGTGGAGGCAACTAGTGTCTCTTCCACATGGTCTTATTTCCTGGTAGACTAGACAAGCTTTTCCTCATGGTAGTCTCAGGGTAGTGTTTCAAAGGGAGTAAGCAAAATCTTTAAGACACACTGGAATCAGACCCACAGCATGTGGCTAGCCCAAATTCAAAGTGTAGGAAACAGGCAACATCTTTGGATGGGAAGAGCTGTTACACACTGTGGCTATGTTTTATTTTCATTTATTTTTTAAATTTATTTAACTTTTTAAAAAAATGTGCATTGGTGTCAGATCCCCTGGATCTGGAGTTACAGACAGTTGTGAGCTGCCATGTGGGTGCTGGGAATTGCACCCGTGTCCTCTGGAAGAATAGCCAGTGCTCTTAATGGCAGGGCTATCTCTCCAGTCCTGTGGCTATGTTTTAAACACAGTAACAATGTCTTCTGATGACTATTTTGACCCTTCTATTGGGATTACACTCTGGAGTGGCTTGCTGGGTCATAGGCTAGTAGATACTGTGAAATAACTTTCTGCAGTGATTGTTCAATCTTTATTCCCACAGGCATGTCTGAGAGTCAGATCTGCCACATCTTTGCCAACATTTGGTGTTTTAAAAGGTGTCTTATTTAAGAGTGAACCAGTGTGATGGTACAAACAAGGAATCAGCTGGCCCTGATACACAAATCTAAACTTTATTTTCCAAGGGTATTTTGTATGTGATAAAACAAAACCACAACAAAAACCAAAATAAGACCCCCAAACTTCCCTAAATTTCTGTCCTCCCCTGGTCTGTAAAGGTTATCCAGTTACTGGGGAGGTAGATGCTGGACAATTTCACCCCCTCTTTGAGCCTGTAGTCTATAAACATAATTTAATTTAAAAAGGTCTTTCATCCAGAACCCATGACTAGGGAGCTCAAAGCCTCCTAATTCTACTTTGCTAAATGGACATGGTATCAAACTGACTTCAGATGGTGTATCTCTGTCTCCATAGATCAGAGCAGCTGCAAGTTCTCATAAGCGGAGCTTCTTTTTGCAGCAGATAGCAGTTAACAGAGAGACTCGCAGCTGGTCAAATTGTAGAGGACAAGTGTCTGGGGAGTGTTCAGGTATAGATGGGACATCAACCTCATACCACCTCCTCACAAGGTTCAGAGGACATTGTGGAAGAGGGACAGAGAGAGACTGTAAGAGCCAGAGATGAGGGAGGCCCAGAGAGAAATGGTGTATTCTGGACATGGCAGAACCTCTACACTCATAACATCATGGTTTGTTGCCTGCCCAAGACCTGTACAAGATCAAGCCAGTAAACATTCTAGCATGGATGAAGCGGAGACACATGAGACTCCGCCCTCTAGGTGAGGAGGTAGCTATAGTTGATGATTAATAGGAGATGAATAACCAATTCTCTTTAGGAATGTGGCCCCTGGTAGGTAGGTGGTGCTCCTATGGATGGTCCCATATCCATTGTGTATAGACAGCACTAATGGGTCTTGGTGGGTTATTAAAACCAAAAGAAGGTACCCAAAGTTGGGAGAAGGATGTGGTGGTGGTGGGGATCTGGGAAGAGTTGGAGGGGAAGAGTAAATGGATAAGAAAAATACAGATGTAATCTCAATGGGATTTTCAGGCACAGAGAAGAATGAAGCCATGTCATTTGCAGAAAATGGATGCAACTGGATGGAGATAATGATATTAAATGAACTAAGTCAGTGTCAGAAAGACAAATATGTTTTCTCTCATTCATGTTTCCAAGACTTTATACAGTCACATGGAACATGTGCTACATATAAGATGGAAATGTTCAGGGAAACAAAGTGGTAAACAGGAAAGAGGGAGAGAGAAAGGAGGAGAAGGAGAGAATGTGCTCGACATACCAGTTACACGTACATAGTTAAACATAAAATAATTCTTTTAAGCTTTATTTTTATGAATATGGTGTTTTGCCTGCATGTATGTCTGTGCACCACGTACATGCAGTGCCCGAGGAGGCCAGAAGAGGCCATGGGATCATCTGGAGCTGGCATTACAGACAGTCATGAGTTTATGTGGGTGCTGAGAACTGAACCTGGGTCTTCTGGAAAAGCAGTTGGTATTCTTAACTATTGAGCAGTTTTTCCAACCCCCCAAATACAAATTTTAAAAAGGGACATTCAGACTAAAGCACTTGTAATCCACCTGCCCATATGTGTAGCCGGGGTTGAATATTGGCCCATGGACTCTGCTGTTTGGAAAAATATGAAGCACAGCCTTAAGGTCAGGAGCCTTTGCCTGAGACTTCACCAGCCTGTCTGTCAACCTGTGTGGTTTCAGTGGAGACTGTGTGCCTGCTGGTGTCTGCCTGCCTACCAGCCTTTGCCTGGAGTAAAGTGTATTATTAGCCTGTGAGTCTTTATATTCTCTCCAGCCACTCATACATCTGTGACCCTTCCTTCCCTGCCATTGGAGCTTGGACTTCAGACTGTGTTTCCTTCTAGGCCCACACTCTTTTCCTGTGCCACATATAAGTATGGAGATGAAAAAATAAGGTCCTGGAGCCCCATGGACCTCATCTGAAATCGAAGGGGTGCCTCTGTTCATTGTGGTTCCCTGGGAAACTCTCTTCCGAGTGCTTTCTACAGCTGTGAAATGGGCATGCTTATTATACTTTCCCTAGAGGAAGAGTGTATTCATGTCACGTATAATTCTCAGAGGCCTTCTTTACACCCGAGAAACAAATCCATGCCTTGAACTTAGTTCTATTGCCTCCTAAACTTCATGAAAAGGATAGTTTAAGAGGGGTAGGTGGTGGTTGTTTGTTTTTTGTTTTTTGGTGTGTGTGTGTGTGTGTGTGTGTGTGTGTGTGTGTGTGTGTGTTTGAGGGGATGGGTGAGAAGACAGCAAAGATATATGGGGAGCAAGGAACAGACGAGCAGGACAGCAAATGCTGCAGTAGGGAACCCTCACCCTGGAGGCATAGAATACAAATCCAGCCTGATTAAATGACAGATCCCAGGGCTCAGGGCAAAATGAGATAAAGTAGTGGTTACAGTCCAGGAGGACTTACTGAACATATGTAAGAACAATCACAAAGCAGGGCATGGTGGCACATATATGTCATCCCAGCACTCAGGGGTCAGAGACAAGGAGATTGAGAGTTCCAGGCCAGTATGGGCTATAGAGTAAGACTTTGCCTCATACCTCTAAACTAGACCAAAGTAGAACTGACCAACAAGAAGAAGGACTCTAGGTCCCTTTTCTTTCCATGGCCACAGCTGGCAACTACCCCTCTTCATCCTAATCAAGATCTAGGAGCTTACCCTTCAGTGAGGTTCAGCAGAGGCTATCTAGATTGGGGAACCCCGTCATTCTTAAATGCAGAGTCACTATATTAGTTTGCTTTTTATTGTGATAAACACAATGACTGAAAGTAACCTGGGGAGGAAAGGGTTTATTTGGCTCACAGGCCCTGATCATAGTCCATCATGAAGGGAAGTCAGGGCAGGAACTGAAGCTGGACCAGAGGCAGGAGCCATGGAGGGAAGCTGGCTATTGGCTTGTTCTCAGTGGCTTACTCAGCTTACTTTGTTGTTACTGAGAGGATCTAGCAGATGCTATAACAGGCTGCTCAGTCTTCTGTCAGAGATCAGGCCTCAATTTCAGTTTCCTGAGACAGAACAAACAGTTTCTAAAAGAGCCAGGAACAAAGGACAATCAATCTTCAATACCCCTGACAGCAAGGACTAGTAGGCCTGGTATGTGCAGTATCAGGCCTGAGCCGCAACAGCTCAAGGTAATAACCAAATAAGGACAAAGCCTGGGATTTGTCCAGGCCTGCCCCAAAATGAAAACAAAACAAAACAAAATGAAGTATAGCTCTGGCCAACCCCTACTAGTCCTAGCCAATTAGAATGTACTAATATGATTGCCACTTACTTAAGCCAATCATATCTGAAATGACCTAACTGCCCTAGGAACTCCCCTTAGCTATACTTAAAAGGAGCCTGTGAGTGCCTCTTAGGGTCATTGTCATTTTGCCTTTGTGTGGGATGGACAGCCCCAGCATGCTGGTAATAAATGCTCTTGTTGATTGCATACATGGATAGTGGTCTTTTATGGAACTTTTCCAGGACCCTAACAGTTACATTCTAGGACTACCTGCCCAGGAGTGGTACCAGCCACAGTGAGACAGCCCCTCCCACATAACCATCAATCAAGAAAATAATCCACAGAAACACCCACAGGCCAATCTGATGGAATCAGTGTCTCAGCAGAGGTTCCCTCCTCCTACTGTGAATGTGGTTTGTTTCAACATGACAAAAATTAAGCAGCCCTGTCATCCTACTGAAAACAGAGGATGTGAAGAATGTGTACCAAGTTCATTCAGCCTCTAAAGTGATGCTCAGGCCTTTGTATTTCCTGGGGGTCTAGGATAGGAGGTTTCTCTGGGGACTCTGGTCTGATCTGTGTATATTGGATAAGGGAAGTGTTCAGTCAGGTCAGGTCAAGTTCACAATTAGTCTCTGCCTCCAGAGCTGCCAATCTGGTTTTCTTTTCTTTTTACCTTTTCTACTTTCTTTCTTTCTTTCCATCCCCTCTCCTTTCTTCCTGTCCTCTCTCCCTGTCTGCTCTCTCTCTGCTTCCCTCCCTCCCTCCCTCCCTCCCTCCCTCCCTCCCTCCCTCCCTTCCTTCCTTCTTTCTGACAAGGTCTCATTCTATAGCACAGACTAGCCTCAAACTCACAGGAGTCCTTCTGTCTCAGCCTCCCTAGTGCTAGAATTAGAGCTATAAGCTACCACACATAGCTGTCTTTATACTCCTTTGAAAAGACATTAAAATTTTTTTATATGTATGAGTGTTTTGCCTGTGTGTGTGTATGTGTATCATATGTGTAGCTAGAGTTTTTCTGCCTGGTCCACAGTCAGGACAAATCTCTGTCACCCGCTAGTCCCACAGCTGCTCAGAACCAACCAAGTAAACACAGAGACTTATATTGCTTATAAACTGTATGACCGTGGCAGGCTTCTTGCTAACTGTTCTTATATCTTAAATTAATCCATTTCTATAAATCTATACCTTGCCACGTTGCTCGTGGATTACCGGTGTCTTCACATGCTGCTTGTCATGGCGGCGGCTAGCAGTGTCTCCTCCCACCTTCCTGTTCTCTCAATTCCTTCTCTGTTAATCCCGCTATACTTCCTGCCTAGCCACTGGCCAATCAGTGTTTTATTTATTGACGAATCAGAGTAATTTGACATACAGACCATCCCACAGCACATGTGTGTGCCTAGTGCCCTTGAGCCAGTCAGAAGAAGGTGTAACTCCCTAGAACTTGAGTTACCAGAAGGTTGTGAGTCATCACGTGGGTACTGGGATCTGAACCTGTGTCATCTACAAGAGTAGTAAATGCTCTTAAATGCTGATCCACCTCTTCCTGTTCTTATATTCCTAAATACAGCAGGCAACTGTACTGTCATACTTAATAGAAATCTTAATGGACAGCTAGAAATAAAAATGAACAACAAAGTCAGGCGGTGGTCCCAGCACTTGGGAGGTAGAGGCAGGTGGATCTCTTTGAGTTCGAGGCCAGCCTGGTCTACACAGTGAGTTCCAGGATGGCCAGGAATACACACAGAGAAACCCTGTCCTGAAAGACAAAAAACAAAAACAAAAACAAACAAACAAACAAAAATCCAACAACAAAAGACCAATGTGGTAAAAAACGGAAACAATGCAGAAGGAAAATAAATCCTGATTGCTGTTCCATCTCCAACTCCAGAACAGGGGAGTTTTATAAAGGAGACACGTAGGAAATAGAATCCCAATAATTACAAATGGAATGTAGATGACGACTTGTAGACAGGAGTCAGTTGAATAAAGAATAGGCCAAACCAATCTCCTAGAAGGTAGAGGTTAAAAGGCAGAGAGATAGAAGGTAAGACCACTCAGACTCTGTGGTGGTTTGGGTGAGAAATGCCCACCACAGGCTCATGTGTTTCAATAGTTGGTCCACAACACTGGGGCGTGACTTTGGATGTTTGTAGTCTAGCCGCATTTCTGTTTGACTCTGTGTCATGCTTGAGGTGGAGGATGTGAGCTCCCAGCTTTCTGCTCCTGGGTCTGTGCCTGCTGCCTTTTCTCTCTACCATGACGGGCTCTCATCCCTCTGGAAACAAGAGCTACAGGAAACCCTTCCATCTATAAGTTGCCTTGGTTATGGTATTTTATCACAACAACAGATAAGTCATTAACAGAGAGGTTCAGTTTGGGACGTCTAAGATCTGGACAGTGGGCTTTTCAGAACAAGAAACAATCTCTTAGAATCAAAGGGCAAATCCCCAGAAAGCAAAACTCCCTGAGTTCTCTGCACAGCTATGATAAATACGCAATTCTTACAGGTCTCAGTGGGGAGAGAGGAGAGAGAGGGGCCAGGAAGCAGAATGGTTTCAGCTTTCTCCATAGCCTGCTGGATGTGGGACGACACTAGAGAAATGCCTTCAAAACTGAAAGAGAAATGGTTATCACTTGGAAGTGTATCCACAGGCAAACTGTCAATCAAATAAGGGACGGACAAGCATGATATGACAGAATTTCTGGTAAGTGGAGATGCCCCAAATAGGGGAGCTTCCTTTCTTTGGTCCACCTTTAATTTTGTTTCTTTTGCTATAAGGAAGTTTCCAGATGTCTATATGATAGAACTTATCAAAATCTTTTGTTGTTATTGTTTTACTATCCTCATTTTTTTTTTTGCCTCAAACAGTATTTTAAAACATTTATTCATGTCCAGTACTTAGAAAGGAAATGTGAGAGTTGAATAAAGATGTTTTAGGTTAAAAAAATTCATTCCCTAGAAGCTACTTCAGGATGCGTTCCATCCAAAAGAGGGGAGGATTTGACAAGGAAGAAGAGAGGGGATTCAGGAAAGAGGAGCCCCAACACAGGGAGAAGTCAACGAATCAACTCTGGCACCAACCAGAGCCTTCTAGGGGATTTCTCCAAGAAAAGCTTGCTAGATAGCTGAGCAGCTAATGTTTTGAAAAGAGATTTAGACAAAAGGCAGAGAGTTTAAAGTTGCGTTAGTGATAAGTTCCCAGGAGGAGGAAAAAACCAGAGAGAAAATAAGGTCATTATCTCTAGGGGAACCAAAACTATACAGGAGAGAAACCAGCCATCATTAGCTTATTCATGACTGTGCAGTCAAAATGTCAACCTTGAATATTGATCTGAGAAAACTGCAAATGGTTTTATTGAGAAGAGTGTGTGAGAATCAGGGTATTTTGTGGGACAAGGGGAAGGAAAAGAAGTCCCGTTGTCGTCGGAAGTGGAGGAGGTCAACACATAATGTTCAGAAGGAGACATTGAAGACACCATAGAAAGTACGCTGCTTAGAGATGCGCAGGTCAATACCAGTGTTTTCTCCTTGGAGCTCTGTGAGTCATGGTTACTGAGAAGATGTCAGTGGGGCAAAGAATAGTAGTTGCTGAGAGTCATGTAATCTTGTACAACTCTTCGACTCTTTAAATAGATGCCTTTGTATATTTGATAATAAAAAAATTAAAGATAGCTTTAATAGAGTACCTGTTGTGTCTTGAGGACCCATAATTAGTTTTTATTATTATTTTTATTATCTCTAGTGTGCTGAAATGGGGCAGGTGTTAAAAGAAAGTGAGGGGAACCTTTCTTTAAAAATTATTATTATTATTATTATTATTTTATGGGGGCACCAGGTGACATCTTTCAGGAGTTGCTCCTCTCCTTCCTCGATGGGATCCTAGGATCAAATTCAGGTCATTAAGCTTTTGTGGCATTTTCCCAGGCTCAGGAAACCCTTTCTGGATGTAACACAACTCAAGCTGTTAGCTCAAAATCATTTTCTGGGTCATGACCTGGCTGTTGAACTTCAGTGAATGCCTAGAGGCCTCTGCTCTCTTGAGAATTAAGAAGGATGAAACCTAGTCTTCTACACCAACTGTCCACACCATGTTTGGGATGTCACACTTCATTTTTTTATTGACTCTGTTTACCCTTCAAACCACGGTGTTGGAAAACAGTCCAAGTATGGAGTCGTGTGAGAATTCTGAGTGCTGGTGAGAAAACTCCAAGAAACAGACAAGAGTCTTGTGACTTCCGTTTCTTCAAAACACAGAATTGTTCTTGGAATGTGTTTTCGTGCCCCTTCTTGGTGTAGCGGATAGGAGTGAGTTTACTTCAGCTGTTGATATTCAAATGCGTCTATGGAAAAAGAGGTTTTTGCCACATGTGGCTTGTCCTTATGATTGTATACAGGTGACTCTTCCTGACCCTCCGAGTATAAATTGTCTTACGCTCTGACTAAAGTTGGCTATTGCATGAGACATTAGTCCACCTTAGTTTTAGACCCTGCTCTCCCAGGTTCATGCCGCCAACTAAAGCTGTAACCACCACTGACACTTAGGATTGTCTTCACTGAACAGTTGTGAAATGGTCTTGGAAGGGTTAACATTATTCCCCATCACACAGTAAGAGAGAAGTGAGGCTGGGAGTGGAGCCCAGCTTCGAAGCCTAAGTCCATGCTCCTCCCTCATCCTCTCCACCCCCAGCAGCACGGAGCACACAGGCAGAATCCTGAATGACAGCCTCACAATGGAGTCCTGCAGAAAGTCCGGATGTGCGGAGGACTGGCAAGGTCCAGCTACATCTGTGCAGTCTTGCCCATGAACAGAGCCTTGGGCCGGTTCCCTGGTTACGGACCAGGAGTCTGCCCGTCTGTTCTTGGCTTTGCAGTGGTCCAGCCTCAACAGTTTAGCATCACAGAACCAACGTGCTGTTTGTTTTACCTCACAGATCTCCCCCGACGGGACGGTTGGTTCTTCTTTCACCCTGGTAAGATGGGTGAGGACTGAGTGTGAACGGAATCTTCATCCTGCTCAAAACGAAGCCAGCAACTTGAGCGAAAGGATGTCACAGGGCGGGAAAGTAAGGCTCTAAAACTGAGCTATTTTTGCCTTACCTTTGTCCTGCTGGCCAGAACCTCTTCACTTCATCTCTGTCCAGAGAGTCTGGAACCCGCACTGACTAGAAGATCTAGGGGTCCCTGGAGCTGTACAAGCTTGGATGCCTATTGTATTTATGTTTTGTGTATATTGCACACTGTTATTGTTTGTTTGTTTGAGATTGAGTCTTGATACATAGTCCAAGTTGGCCCCAAACTCACAATCCTCCTGCCTCAGCATCCATTCCAGCTTCCTTCTGGGCTTATAGGTGTGTAGCATCCTCCCTGCATTTAAATGTATTGTTTGGTGTGGGCTCTCCTTCCTGCTTCCTTTGTGTGTCCTTTCCACCTTTAGATCCAGCCCTGCACATGGTGCCAGCTCTTCTCAAGGATATGAGCACTCTCAGCGAGTATATTTTTATTGTGAAGACATCTGCACCTTCTTGCCAGCCAAAAACAACATATGGAAACGTTTCCCACATTTTCACCAGGGGGCACTCACTCCTTTTCCATGGATGGCTAGAGAGGCTTTTTTGGAAGTATTTGCTAGCCAAAATAGAATCTTTTTTTGTAGGCACAGTGACTGTTGGTTTGAAACAGCTCTGTCCTAAAGTGATTTCTTTGTAGCTAAACAGTGTTTCTGTTTGAAAGATGACTGGACTCTAGGACGCTTTCTTGGTAAATGTTTGGGGCCCGGCTTGCACACTGCCAGGAAAACGTTTGGGTCTAAATGCTGCCTTATTCTCCCATGAAGATGAACAAAGCCAGGAAGACTTGGAAACGACAATCTGCATGCCTAATTTGTAGGTACATTTTTTTAAAAAATAGCTGAAGCCCAACCAGTCAAAGCAGGTTTTGAAAATCCTCTCTGTAGGGATTGCCTTGTACCCATCCCCATGATGCATATCCTCATGGATAAGTGGAGGGTTGTGGGGAAATGTGTTTTCTCAAGTATAAATTCTTCCAAATGGAAAGACATTTGTTTACTATCATATCAGTCTATTAGCTGTGAAAATGACACACTCTTTGTCAAAGGATCCATGTAGTCAGCCAAGCAATATAGCAATATATGGGGGGAGGGGGTTACTTCTGTTAAAAATGGATCATGTTTGAGACTTGGTAAAACCAATTACGGATCTCTGATCCCTTTTAATTAATTAATTAATTTTGGTTTTTGAGCCAGGGTTTTCCTGCATAGCCCTGGTGGTCCTGGAACTTGCTATGTAGACCAGGCTAGCCTTCAACTTACCACCTGCCTCTGCCTCTCGAGTGCTGGGATTGAAGGCATGCGCTACCACTGCCTGGTGCTCTGAACCCTTTTAAATGAGCATTGTATTATAACTACAGGGAAATATAAAGACTCAAATGTATAGAATGGATAATGGGTGGGGGGATTGGTTTCTCTTATCCTGTTGGAGTCTTGGCATACAGGGTATTTGATCTGCCAAAGAGTCATCAATCAATCAATCAATCGATCAATCAATCATCAAAGGGATAGATTAAAATGGCTGTGTCCATAAGCATCGCTTGTCCCTGAGTCTGGAGAGGGAATGATATAATGGAGAAGAACAAAAGTTTTGGCATAAAATCAATCTGGATTCAAATCTTGGCTCCATCACTTACCTCTACAATCTTGGGAAATTTAACCTCTAGAGCCGTAAGTTTTCTGACATATGAAGTACGGGGAATTGTATTATCTGCTTAATGGACCCGACGTGAGGATTAAGACTGTAACCCAAATAAAGTTTCTGTTGCATAAAAACAATGAGTTGTGCTAGGTGTTACCATGATCTTAATAATAAATCAACCCCATTCCAAATGCTCGCTGTTATATAACAAGGAAATAATCACATGGGTCGAAGTAATTTATTACTTGGCTTTTTTCCCCCTTCAATTAACTTTAGTAGCCAGCTATGGTAGCGCTAATTAGTTATTTAAAAAACAACAGCTGTCTGAGTGAGTTTACTGTCATAAAAACACAGAGCTGGGAAGACTAACAGATTCATTTCATCCAAACCTCTTTTAACATGAAGGGAATCCTTTAAAAAACATCTTTAAAATAAAGTCAATTTATCCACATGGCCATAAATAGAGCGTGTGGCCAAATAACCACAGTACGTGATTGACGCCATGCTTTACACCCCAGTCCTTCTCACAAACCAGTGCTTCCCCATGATCAAGGAGAGAGTTCTTTTTATTTTCTGTATTCCAGCGGACTGGTTAGTTTATTTTCATTACTTCCTGTAGATGTCTGAAGCATTTTAGAGAATCTTCTAATCCAGCTTTCAATGAAAAATTAAAAATACTATCCAGAGTGATACATAGATTTAATCCAATCCTTATAAAAATGCCAAGGGCACTACTTCCAGAAATAAACAAGCCTAAAATTCATAGGGAAACACATGCACGTGCGTGTACACACACACACACACACACACACACACACACACACACACACACACACTCCAGACCAACCAAAGCAGTACTGAGAAAGAAAACTGAAGTTGGATGCATCACATTTCTTGACCTAAAATTATAATATCAAGTTATACTACTTAAAATAACAGGGCACTTAGCCTACCCAACCTTAAGATATGCTACGGAGCCATGGTAGTAAAAACAGCATGGTACTGCCTTGAAAATATATGTGTAGATCAATGTAAGAGAGCAGAGGACCCAGATATAAGCCCACACAACTATAGTCACCTGATTTTTGACAAAGATGACAAAAAATACCCGCCAGAGCAAAGACAGCATCTTTAACCAACAATGCTGGGAAAAGTGGAAGTGGAGCATACAGAAGAATTAGACCAGATCCTCATCTCTCACCCTGCCCAAAAATCAATTCCAAATGGACCCAGAACTTGAACGTAAAACCCAGAACGCTGAATAATAGCAGAGGAAAAGGTAAGAAATGCGCTACAAGAAGAAACTGGCGTAGCTATGGACTTCCCACATAGGGACCTGGTTGCTCAGGACATAAGGTCAACGGTTGACAAATGGGGCTTCACAGAATTAAAACACATCTGTACGGTAAAGGAAACAGCTGTATGAGAAGGCAAACAACGAGACAGGGGAAAACCTTTGTCAGCTCTGCATCTGGCAGAGGCTTGATGTCCAAAGCATACGCAAGACTCAGAAAACTAAACCAAGGAAATAAATGCCCAATTAAAAAAATGGGCTTTGGAATCGAACAGAAAATTCTCAAAAGAAGAAATATAAATGGCTGGGAAATACTTTAAAAAGTGTTCAAAATATCGATCTGTTCCTGGTGAATGAGCTGGCTTTTTGGAACCTATTCTCCATGGTGGGATGTCTCTGCTCACCCTTGATGCTGCGGGGAGAAACCTGGTCCTGCCTCAACTTCAGATGCCATGCTTTGTGGATTCCCATGGGAGGCCTTACCCTTTCTGAGGAGTGGATGGGGTGGTGGTGTTGGAAAGGGGGTGAGGAGAGGGAACGGGAGGAGAGGAGGGAGGGAAAACTGTGGTTGGTATGTAAAATAAATGTTAAAAAATTAATAATAAAAAATGTTCAAAATGTCATTTTCAGCAAGCAAATGCAAATTAAAACTATTTTGGAATTCACCCCTGTCAGAATGGTTATCACTATCATCAAGAAAATAACTGACAGTGAATGCTGGCACTGATGTGGGGAATGGGGAGCCCCTATACACTTCTGATGGGAGTGTAAACTGGTCTAACCATTGTGGAATCATGTGGCTGTTTCTCAATAATCTGGAGAACTACCACACGACCCAGCTACACCACTCCTGGGCAGACCCCCAGAGGACTCCATCTCACTACAGACACACTTGCTCATCCATGTTCACCATGGCTCCATTCACGACAGCCAGGAAATGGAATCCGTTTAGATGTCAATCAACTGATTCATTGGCAGAGAATTATAGTCATTTGTAAAGAAAAACGAGAGTATGAAATCTGCAGGTGAATGAATGGACTTAGAAAACATACTAAGGGAAGCCAGGCCCAGAAAGACAAGCACTGCACATTCTCTCTCATATGTGGACCTAGCTTTGAAGTTTTAATTTATATGTTAAATTTATGTGTAGAGGCCACAAAGCTAAAAAGGGGTCATAATGGAGAGCAGCCTGAGCAGTGTGTGTGGGGGTGAACACTGGGAGTGGGAAGGTTTAGGCAGGGATGGGGCGAAGAAGAGGAGGGACGTGTGTGGAAGGAGAGTCTATGAAAATGAAGGGTGTAAAAAATATGGAAACTTACTATTTTTTTTTTTTTGGTTTTTTTTGAGACAGGGTTTCTCTGTGTAGCTTTGCGCCTCTCCTGGAACTCACTTGGTAGCCCAGGCTGGCCTTGAACTCACAGAGATCCGCCTGGCTCTGCCTCCCAAGTGCTGGGATTAAAGGCGTGCGCCACCACCGCCCGGCCGAAAACTTACTATTTTATAAACCAATTGAAAATTACATTTTTAAAAAAGAAGTGATTGAAAGGAGTTACCCTGCAAGGCTGGATAGTGGTGTGTCTAGAAGCCGTGGGTTGTTAAACAAAAATTCCAGTGCCAGCAGTGGGATACTTCCCGCACGATCACGGAGTCATCAGAAGTCCTTAAAACAATATGAGCTTTTGCATTCCTCTTGGTTGTCCATAGAATAGGTGATAAGACCCAATTGCTGAAGACACCCCACACTGTGGTTGCGAGATGTAGAGAGACCGAGCTGGAACTGAATTGGAAGTTTTCTCCCTGTGTGCTAGTTTCTGCAATGTCAGAAGGTGGGATGCAGGATGCTAGGGAACAGAGACATCAGTGGTCTTACCCCACTGTGAACCCTATGAACTACAAAAACAACCTGCCAAGCAAGATGTGCATAGTGGCATGATTATTTTTCATACAACACAAAAATCCTGTGTGAGTCGAATCCACAGGAGGGACTCATACCTGGTACTGTAAACCCAGTCAAAACCCCTTGGCCCAGCAGGGCAGAGGTTCTAGGGGGAGAATATACTACTATTGCTTTGCTAAGTGGACATGGTTTCAAATTACCTTCTAGATATTGATGCTTATACTCATAGATCAGTACTATTCTCAGCCCTGCTCAGAGAAGCTCCTGTTTGCAGTGAGCACTGGTTAAGGCAGAGACTCAAAACTGGTCAAATGCTGGTGATAAGTGACTTTTGAGTGCTTGTCCCTATTAGGTCTCAGAAACCAGGGACAAAATGGTTAATTGAGGTGCCTATTAATATATCTAAGTTGATGCTGGCCCACTCTCCCAGCATCACTCAGCACCTGTGGCTCCTCCCAGCTCTCCCAGCATCCCTCAGCACCTGTGGCTCCTCCTAGCTCTCTCAGCATCCCTCAGCACCTGTGGCTCCTCCCACCATCGTTCCCCTTCTCTAAACCTCTCCCTCCCAGGGGCTGGGCTTCCACTTCCCTTCTTCTAGCCTGATCCCTATATAACAGCCATTTTGACAGCAGCTTTCTGGGTCTCTTGGCCTGGGCCACCTCTCTTGGTCAGAGGCTCCTTTCTTGCTCTCCCTTCCCTTTTCTCCTCTCATGGTCCTGTTCAGTCTGATGGGCATATTCAGCCTGAACTCTTCCCTCTGTCAGCTTTCTCCCATGCATCCACAATGAACATGTTCTCCATACTATAGAAATAGTCATATCCTCCACCTTTTTATTTCATTTTTTCATTCATTCCTCCAAATGGAACATCTATGTCAGTTCTCCAAGGCTCAGAGAACGTTGTGGATGAGTGGGTAGAAAGAATGTAAGAGCTGAAGGATGGGATAGAACACTGTGAAGTGCTGGCTCATGGATGTGTCTGTTACACCCATGAACTCACAGCAGGAATGGTTGCCTGCATAAGACCTGAGCAAGGCAGGGACCATCAATATTCCATTATTGACAAGAGAAGGACTCATAAAGACCCTCCCCTCTCAGATGATGTGGTGGTTTGAATAGGAATGGCCCTCATAGACTCATGTGTTTGGATGCTTGTCCCATAGGGAGTGGCACTATTAGGTGTGCCCTTGTTGGATGAAGTGTGTCATTGTGGAGGTAGGGTCTGAGGTCTCATATGCTCAAGCTATGCCCAGTGTGGTATATAGTCTCCTTCTTCTGCCTGTGGATCAAGACTAGAACTCTCAGCTCCTTCTCCAGCACCATATCTGCCTACATGCTGCCATGTCCCACCATAATGATAATGGACTAAACCTCTGAACTGTAAGCCAGCCCCAATTAAATGCTTTCCTTTGTAAGACTTGCCATGAGGGGCTGGAGAGATGGTTAAGAGCACAGGCTACTCTACTAGAGGTCCTCAGTTCAATTCCCAGCAACCACATGGTGACTTATAACCATCTATAATGAGATCTGGTGCCCTCTTCTGGCATACAGGCATACATGCAGGAGGAACACTATACACATAATAAATAAATCTTTAAAAAAAAAAGAGTTGCTGTGGTCATTGTGTCTCTTTATAGCAATAAAACTCTAAGACAGAAGTTGACATCAGGGACTGTGGTATTGTTCTGATAGGCCTGGCCATGCTTTTGTTGGGAGGAATGTGGACTTTGGGAGTTTGTATTAGAAAAGCAGTGGAGCAGGGTGGTGGTGGTGCATGCCTTTAATCTCAGCACTTGGGAGGAAAGAAGCAGGTATATCTCTGTGAGTTTGAGGCCAGCCTGGTCTACAGAATGAATTCCAGGACAGTCAAAGCTACACAGAGAAACCCTGTCTCAAACATCAATAACAACAACAATAAACAAACAAAACAGAAAAGAAAAGAAAAGCAGTGGAATGCTTTAAGTGGGCCCTAATGGACCGTATTAGTAGAAGCATGGCACACAATGGTGCTGAGAGTGATTTGAACTGTGGGGGCCTGGCTCAAGATGTTTCAGAGGAGAGGAATATTTTAAAATTAAGGGTTTCTCAGTGTAACCTTGGCTGTTCTGGAATTTACTCTGGACTCAAACTCCCAGAGATCTGCCTGCCTGTGCCTCCTGAGTGCTGGGATTAAAGGCATGCACCACCACTGCTCGGCAAGATGAATTTCAGATGTTGCCTAGAGATTGTTCTTGTGATATTTTGGAAGAATGTGGCTGCATTTTGCCATGTCTGAAAAGTCTGCCTAAGGCTAAAGTGAAGAGATTCAGATTAATTCCACTGGTGGAGGAAATCTCAAGACAACCTAGTATAGACTCTGTTGTGTCATTATTAGTGTTAACTTTAATGAAGATATATAATGAAAAAGAGCAAGCTGAGTGTGGTGGTTTGAAAGAAAATGTCCCCCAAAGGGAATGGCACTCTTAGGAGGTGTGGTCTTGTGAAGTATGTGTGGTCTTGCTGGAGAAAGTGTTTCACTGTGGAGGTGGGTTTTGAGATCTCATATATGATCAAGCCACATCCAGAGTCTCAGACCACTTCCTGTTGCTCACAAGATGTTGGACTCCCAGCTATTTTTCTAGCACCATGTCTACCTGCATACTGCCATGTCCCACCATGATGATAATGGACTAAGCCTCTGAACTATAAACCACCCCAATTAAATGTTTTCCTTTGTAAGAGTTGCTGTGGTCCTGGTGTCTCTTCATAGCAATAGAAACCCTGACTAAGATACTGAGCAAGGAAAAATGAAAAATGTACAATTTGGGGGGAAAAGAATCACCAGGAAGTGGAATGGAGCTAAGTCTTATGTTCAAGGAGATAAACAGACTAATGTAAATCCTGATGTTAAATGGAATAAAGGGAGTGGTGACCTCAGGCTAAGCTAAGGTCCATCCCACTCAGCTTCCAATTTGTGAAAAGGAATTAAAGAAAAGTTGAGAGTGGGGTGTGGTGGTGTACACCTTTAATCCCAGTACTCAGAAGGCAGAACTCTGATTTGAGCCCAGCTTGGTTTACAGATCGAGTTTCAGGACAGCCAAGCTTAGGCAGTGAAGGAAACCATCAAAAATAGAAAGTTGGTAAAGATGTAATTGAATGAGGGGGCCATGTTCCAGCCCCAGCAAGCAGAATAACTTGGCAGCTTCAGCCACATGGTTCTGGCTTTAGAGTCATGAATAGAAGAAAGGCGTTATGGACTCTCCCTCTGCAACTGAGGCCAGGCATGTGTCAGGGGTGTCCCTGTGTGAAGGCCCAGAGAGGTCATTTTGTGAAGCTGTGAAAGTGAAGCCTGGGTTGTCTTAGAGACCCCAAGATGTTGGAGATGCCAGAGTTGTGGGATACCTGCTGAGGATAGCTTCTAAGAGGGAGTGGAACCAGTCCAAGAGAAAAAAGTTTGTTGCAGTCAACAAAGATAAAAGGAGTTGGTGATCTGAAGAGGATTTTTACATTGGACTTAGAGATGTAGAGTTTGGAGTTTGCCCAGCTGGTTTTCAGTCTTGCTTTGATCCAGTATTTCCTCACTATGCTCCCTTCTCTACCTTTTGGAAAGGTAATATATATTCTGTGCCACTGTTTGTTGCAAGTATGTGATCTGCTTTTTGATTTTGATTTTACAGGGGATTGCAGTTAAGAGATTTCATGAATCTCAGAAGAGACTTTGAACTTGAGACTTTTAAATAAGTTTGAGACTATTCTCTAGACTATGGGGGCTTTTGAAGTTGGACTGTATGCATTTCTGCATTATGTTATGGCTACAAGCCTATGGGGACCAGGGAGTGGAATGTGGTGTTTTGAAAGAAAATGGCTCCTATAGATTCATGTGTCTGATTGCTTGGCACATAGAAAGTGGCACTATTAGGAGATGTGGCCTTGTTGGAGGAAGAATGTCACTGTGGGGGCGGGATTTGAGGTCTCATATGCTTAAGCTATGCCCAGTATGACAGTCTCCTTCTGCTGCCTGTGGATCCAGATGTAGAACTCTCAGTTTCTTCTCCAGCACCCTGTTTGCATGTACTCTGCCATGTCCTGCTATGATGATAATGGACTAAACCTCTGAACAGTAAGCCAGCCCCAATTAAATGTTTTCCTATATAAGAGTTGCTGTGGTCATGATGTCTCTTTACAGTAATAGAAACCCTAACTAAGACAGATGGGATATTAATAATTAAAGGTTGCAGAAGGAGGGGGGTCATATTCCTCAGAGTTGTAGTCATTAGACATTGTTCCCACTCAAACAGAAAACTTCCACTCACGCTCACGCAGGCAACCCCAATTAAATGCAGTGGTTCACACATTAAAAAAGACATAGAAGTAAGAGGGAGCTTTGAGAAGAAGGAATTTAGTGGAAAGGGGTAAGGGAGAAGAGAAGATAATGGGGAAAGCTGATCAAAGAGTATGTGTATGAAGTGGGAAACAAATAAATAGCATAATATTGGAATAAAAATAGAAACCTTATTTGGGTTACATTCTTTTAAATTTAAAAATTACATCTATTTGCATGTGTGTATGTATATGTGTGAATGTATGTGCACGAGTGTGTGCCAGTGTGTGTATGCATGTGCTGATTAGAGAATGTTTTGTGGAAGCTGGTTCTCTCCCCAGCTTTATTATGTAGTCATGAATCATGCCCCTATTTTATGTATCAGAAGTAGGACAGTGGAGTCCAGAAATAAATACAAATATATATGATCAAGCGATTTCTTTATTCTTTATTTCCGAAGTGTCAAGAATGTCAGAAGAGAGTGTGGAGTGGGGTAGTGGAAGTGGTTTGGTACAGGGGAGAGGCAGGGTGGGATACTTGACACTGGCCATGGCAATGGCTTTTGTGGCTCGCACACCAGAAGGTCAGGGTGTAACACAAACAAAGGAATGGAACTACGACAGGTTAGAAAGACTTTGTGTGAGAAGTGAAACAATTGACAACCCATTCTCCAGTCTGGGAAAAAAAAACATGCCAGCTGCACATCTGATTCGGAGGGAATATCCTGAACTCATAAGGAGCTTTTACAATTCAGCCGTAGGAAAACATATAACCTTGTTAAAACTGGGCAATGGACTCAGACAGACAGATTTCCGGAAGAGAAGTGAAAACCGGCAGCAGCTACGTGGAAGGCAGTCAGTGTCACTGTCAGTGGTCATAGCAGTGCGAACGTGTCCCCAGCATGCCATTCCATACACATTAGAACAGTTGTTCTTGAAAGAGTGGGAAACAGCAAATGTGGGCAAGTGCGTGGGGGACAAGGACACTGGTGGGACAAATGTGGCTTGAATGCTATATCAAGAGCCTTCAGGGGATCCGACATTCTCTTGTGGCCTCCATGAATACCCACAAGCACGTGGACACACACACTCCTCTATCACAGACACACACACCTATATGTGAATAATAGTGAGGTAAATTTGGGGATTTGTAGAGATGGCTCAGTGCTTAGCAGAGCCTGCTGCTCTTCTAGAAGACTTGGGTTTACACCTCAGAACTCATCACAGCCCACTCAGCTCACAACTGCCTGTACCACTACACTACCCCCCGGGGGTCTGATGCCCTCTGCTGGACTTTGTGGCACCTACACTCGTGTGGCAAAAATAAATAAATAAATAAACAAACAAACAAACAAATAAATAAAATTGAAAAAACAAAACAAAACAAAAACCTTAAAAAGGAACTCTTGTTCTTTCCACAGTGTGGATGGATCTGGAGGGCATTGTGCTAAGTGAAATAAACCAGATCCCGAAAGAAGATTGTTATATGATCTCACACACGTGTGGAATCTACATTAAATAAAGGATCAGCTATACCGAGATAAGAATAAAACGGGAGGATCAGGGAAGGGTGGGGAGAAGTAGGTGAAAGGGTAGAAGTCACAGATGTGTGGGACAAGCAAGGCTGGAGATTGAGTGCACAAAACGAAGGCTGTAATTAATGTTGTACTCCATTCAGGCTTTTTGCTGAATAAGTAGATTTCAGCTGCCCCTGTCACAGGAAAGGAGTTTTGTGAGGTGACAGGTATTTATCTGTCTTGTTATGATAAAGCCCTCCACTATCTGTGCATCCCATAATAGCTTGTTGTAAATCTCAGACATCTACAGTAACATTTATTAAAAATACAGAACTTGAGTAAGTGTGTGGTGTGTGGGATGAAGCTATCTTACAGAGGATAGGGTAAGACGGTCATTTGGATAGGGTCCTCAAGTGGGTCAAGTGGTTAGCTCACACTCCGCTCTACATGCTTTTTGTCCTATGGTCTACAGGGAGTGAGAGTCTTTCCTGGACTTTGACCAGGCTGTGATCTTGCTTGTACATCCTCTCTGTACCTCTTAGATAGACATGGCCTTTATGGTGGCATATGCTTTACGTTGGTAAAATTAAAAAAAATAATAGATTGACCTAATGCTCATGTTTTCTCTTTCCAGTATGACTTACTCTGTCCAAGGCATCATATTTGCTAGTTTTATTGACCATCTGATTTGTCCATTTGTCCATTGTATCTGTCTAGGGAATCTCCTCACAGAAAACAATGTTAGTATGTCACATGACATGTGATATTTTAGAGGCTAAATAAGGTACAGAGCTGAGATCCTGGCACAACATCAAATTAATATGTATAATGATTTTCCTAGTTGAGGATAACTTTCACTCTAAAAATCCATTAATATTCTATTTAATACAGTAAATATATACTGGATTCCACATAAATGGTTTCAACTTCTTAATAAATATTATTTGAAATAGTTACAGTAATAAAACAAAGTATTAGTGTTCTAAAACCTTTAAAAATATGGCTATTCGTGGGAACACCGTGTGTCTCTCACTCCCTCAGTCACCCTTACAGTTAACCATGGTATACAGATATAGTACTCAGTGTATCTTTGATTGAGACAAGGTGTCACTATTGATAAGGTTTTGCACCCTGATAGGCCTCTTTGCTGATGCAGCAATCCAAATTAGACCAAATTAGGAAAAGGCCCAGTTTAATGGGTAAAGTGTTCCCAGGTGATTCTAGGCCCCCAGAGAGGAGCTGGGAACGAGAGACCGGAAGAACCACGTGTCTGTTTTCTGAGATGCAGCTTATATACCCTGTGGGAGTGGTCTTGAGCCTTTCTGGGAAAGGAGCTGTGTTTGTGGGCTTTGAAGGGGCAGGTTTAGGGGAAGAGATGGGGGAGGGGAGTTGAGGTGGACCAATCCAGACTCTTTGGGTATAGGGGATGCCAGGGCGCCAGGGTTTGAGATGGAGCTCCCACCCAAACAACTGTGTCACCTCTTTGGCCTCCACCTCGTGGTCCTCCTTCTCAGCCTCCTGAATGCTTGGGTTACAGGTCTGAGCCACCGTGCCTGGGCTCACTCCAATTTTCCATGCGTTTGCACAACAGGTTGCTTTTCTACCTATCTCGAGTTTTTTTTTTTTTTTTTTTTTTTTTTTTTTTTTTTTTTCTTTAGACAGGACCTCATTTTGTATGTCACCCTGGAACTCATACAAATCAGTCTGGCCTCCAATTCATGGAGCTCTGCCTGCTTCTGCCTCCTGAGGACCAGGCTTAAAGACAGACACCACCACATCCAGTCTGGTCCATCTATCTAAGCTAGCTGGGCTGACACCATCGATGAGTGAAGGAGGCTGAGTGCAGCACAGCCAGGTAGATGACTGGCCACTAGATAACAGGAGACAGGAGGGGGCAGCTGTCCAGCTGCTGCATGGTAGAAGTAGGGTCCTCGGTGGCAGAAACTTGTGTCACAAGAGAAGTGAGAAGTGCTGATTTTGTGATAAATATTTCTATTTTTAAGTGCCAGCAACCAATTAAAAATTTAAGTATTTATAGTAAATCTAACATATCTGTAGGCCTGCTGTAGCTAGACAGCGGTTGACTTGGGCCTTCAACATGATCCTTTCCTTTCCCCATCTGCTCATACAATTACATTGATTGTACCACAACGTTCTATGTGCATTGTCTTTCTAGGCTAAGTTTTCTTTTTAAAGCTTTAAAAAGACTTCTTTGTTTTTATTTTATGTATATGAGTGTTTTGTCTGCACTCATGTATGCACATCATGTATGTGCCTGGTACTTACAGAGACCAGAAGAGGGCATTGGATCCCAGGGACTGGAGTTACAGATGGTTGTCAACTGCCAAGTGGATGATGGGAACTGAGCTGGGGTCCTCTACAAGAACAGCAAGGGCTCTTAACCATTAGCTGTCTCTCTAGCCCGAAGTTGTTTTTTTCTCTAAAGGTAAGTGCCTTTCCTTCTTATTTTTGTATTCATTCTGTGTTATCCAACACTACAGGCAAACAATACAAATGACTAACTATACAGAATATCTCCCAAATGAAGCCCATGAAAAATGTGTGAATAAAACACAAGCAATACAACAAACAAACAAACAAACAAAAAACAATGCCGTGAGAAGAACAAGAGAAAATTGTGGAAATAATCCTGGGTGGGAGGAGCAGAATTGAAGAGCTGGCAGTTAAAGTGACCCTTGAATGCTGTTATTTCGGACTGGGTGGCACACTGCTCATTCGTACTGCCCTGTCTCCTGGGACTCCCTGTCATTTGGTTGACTAGTGGCTACTAGGATTGAGTGTGATAGGAGAAATACCCTCAATCCTTGTACTCTGAGCTCTGAGTTCCACAAATGGAGATTGAGGTGCCCATTGGAAATAGACAGACAGCAGGAAGGAAGACAACCGAATGGTTTTTTGAGATCACTTGATTCCAATCATTTAGAGCAAAAGAGCTCAGAGGAGGACGGGGGCGGGAAATCTGCAACGAGCTTTGCTTTTTGTCCAGGACGCCAACTTCAGGACCACACTTGTCTAACTACTCAGCTTGAAAGTGAGCCACAGACACTTCCTGGAGTGTTTTGAGCCTTACCTTGTTCCTCATCGCTAGTCACATGCATTGACCAGATTTGTATCAGGATGGAGGTGGGAAATTGAGGGACCAAGCAGGCAGGTAGCCTTGGAGACTTCAACAGCCCGGGCTTCTCTTCCTGACCCCACCTTTGCTCTGAACCATTGGCTGGATTGATACTCTTAACCTACAAATCTACCTTGTTATTCTCCTATATAAAAACTTCTCAGTTCCATCGTCCTTAGATTAAAGGACACCTGCAGGGTAACCTGAATGACGTTGAAGCTTTGAGCTCTTGTTCACCTCTTCAGGCCTTGTTCCTGGCTTTCCAGATGTCCCTGTTTGACATCCCTGATCCTGTAGACCTCATGACATTTCCTCAGAAGCAACCCTGATCCCTTGGAGTCAGACTGTGCAGTGGAAATATGGACTCCACTTAGGTCATGCTAATTTAAGCAGCCACATTAAACAAGAGAAAATAAATAGGTAAAACTAATGGCTTTAGTATTTTATTCAATATGTCTAAATACCTTTAACATAAAGGCAATTTAAAGTTATTGCTATTTGTTATTAGTATTTGGTGGTTGACCTTAAAATCTGTTGTGTTCAGTACATAGAACAAATCTCTGTGAAGCCTGGCCACACCTCAAGCCCTGATCGGTAGCCATGTGTGGCTGGGCCTTCAGTGTTGGACAGTGGAACTGTAGACTAAGTTTGTTACTATTGTAGTTGATTTTATCCCATGTGTTCTTTACAAAACATCGTTTATGTCTCATACCAAGATGCCAGTGCCTGCTTATAGCTCCCTCCGGACTGTGAGCATCACGAAGGGATTGGGCATGTCTGATGCATTCCAGTGCCTGGTACATACAATATGCTTGATAAACCATTACTTCCTGATTTAGATACTGTAAGCAAACTTTTCTACTCATTTTCCTTGAGTTAACATACAGAGTTAAGTTAAGAAATTCACCCAAGTTAAAAATCCAATAGCTAATTAACTTCTTAAAACTTATTGGCGCATACTCTTTTCTTTTAAATTTAGATTTATTTCTGTGTAGGAGTGCTTGTCTGCATGTATATGTGTGACTTGTGCCCTCTGAAGTCAGAAGAAGGCATCAGAGTCCCTGGAATTGGAGCTGCAGATGGTTGTGAGCCACCATATGTGTGGGGAAACTGAACCTGGGTCTTTGCAGCACCAACAAGTGCTCTTAACCTCTGGGCCATCTCTCTAGCCCTTGGCTCACCTTCTTAGAGAATATTGTTTAAAAAAACAGTACATCCTAAATTAAATGTATTATTCTAATGTCAGTTTTCTGGTTTTGACAATGCTGTATAGTAATATTAATTATTATCCAGGGGAGCTTAGTAAAGGGTACCTGGGAACAAGATGCTTTTTGCAACTTGTAAATTTAAACTACTTTGGGATAAAAGGTTATTTTTCAAAAGCATCTTAGTTGGGTATCTGGCACACATTTCTAGTCCCAGGTATTCCAGAGACTGGGGGACAGCTGGACTCCAGGAACTTGAGAACCACTGGGCAACCTGGTGAGTCATTGTCTCGTCAGGAAATTATCTTCTCTATTTAGGCAGTTTTAGGTCATTTCAATACTCCATAGCTCATAAATGCTTTTGATTTTATCATCACAATGCTGTTTCTTAAGGGCAAAATTATCCATGGGCTGGGAAAAGCCTGGGGTCAGCCGCCCCAAGACTTTGTGGATTCATGCCACACTTTAGAGTATTAGAATTCTGGCAGCCCTCTTGGAGTGATTAGAAGACTGAAAACAACATTTAAACAAATTAGGAATAATTACAATGCAATTATTACCACAGTGTAACAATGCCTCCAGTGTTTATAAAGCAGCCAGTGGCCACTCTTCCACACTGCTCTTCTGTTTGGTAGAGTGGTTTACAGTCTGGACGTATTCTCCTACATATTTACAAATGCTTGCCCGCTCAGCCTCACACTTCTGTGTCCAAGGCAGGATGCACCTTTCGTGTTTTCATGCCTTAGCTGAACTGTCCACTGGACACTGCAACTGTGTATATTAATTTTGACTCAAAAGATGTTGCAATGGACAAAGCAACGTTGTATCACTGTTCTGGATTCATGGTTTATTAGTGTTCCGCAGTTCAGTAGTGGAGGGCCACAGATCTAGACATAGCAGAAATATGTTTTCACTTTTGGCCTGTGTAATTATTGTCACCAGAGCTGAGTTGGAGCCCTGTATATTTTTGACATGTATTCTAATATGAAATTCATAAACTCTCATGTAATTTTCTTGAGAAATTGTAATAACATGCAAATTCCACAAAGATAGGAGAGCTATTTATGGTGTCTTTGCTGTCACCTGTCCTGTGGTGTTTGATCCAGTCCAGTTCAATTCTATCTGTAGAATTAGGTAAATAGGCCGGGTGGTGGCACATGCCTTTAATCCCAGCACTTGGGAGGCAGAGCCAGGTGGATCTCTGTGAGTTCAAGGCCAGCCTGGTCTACAGAGCAAGATCCAGAACAGGCACCAAAACTACACAAAGAAACCCTGTCTCGAAAAGCCCCTCCCCCAAAAAAAAGAATTAGGTAAATAAACTTTTAATCTCCCTCACAATGAATTTTTGGTTCAATGTTCTTGGCAATCTGGATATAGACCTTGAAGAAAAACATCTATATTTAGAATGTTCATGGATTCATTCGTCAACTGCTGTGGATCCCATGCTATGCCTGACCTTGAGTAACTGAGAGGGCACAGGGAAGCAAAGAGCTAACACAGGTTCTTTGCTCAGTCTTGAAAATGGCGTTGGTACATACAGACACCTAAAGGGGTGTCCACACGTGCCACACTCCAGGAGCCCAACTCTGCAGGGTGCAGTGCATTCC
Source organism: Peromyscus californicus insignis (assembly GCF_007827085.1). Lineage (NCBI taxonomy): Eukaryota > Metazoa > Chordata > Mammalia > Rodentia > Cricetidae > Peromyscus > Peromyscus californicus. The sequence continues at coordinate 120,937,901 of NW_026294606.1, forward strand.
GACTCCTTAGAATGTTTTTTCCATCTGGATAGGCCATGCTTTTCTCTCTTGACACTTTGAATGTAGCTTTCATGCTTTCCCTGCTCATGTGCCTAATATATCTCTCTTCCCATGGATAGGTAATACAGTGGTATTACACCTGCTATTTACAAAACAGTCATATCGTAGACCTGTTTTTGTGTCGGCAGACACGTGAGTTAATATACACAATGCAGCCAGAAAGCACAGAAATCACGCTGTCTGTGTTCAAACCCAGTTCTGATGTGACTAGCCTGGTTGGTCTTCTGAAACTCACTTTCTTTGTGTCTCAACTTATTAGACTGCCAAATGAAGGATAATAATATGACCCACTTCACTGTGCTGCCACAGGATTAAATGATAATGGCTAGAAGGCATAGTCTAAAAGCTCCACTTTCGTTATCTGTCGACATCAATGAGTTTCAAACTAGTTTAAAGCAGTTCAACATTGTAAGGAAATACGCACATACAGATGAGGCTGGGATGAGGAGCTGGGGTCTCTGATGGCTCCCCATGGCATCTCAGGAACGTGAATCTCAGGTTTCAGTGTCTCACAACCACCTAGAGAATGAGATGAAAATACAAAGGTCCAGGCCTGACCCAGGCATCTGGATTGCTTGCAGGCTTCCCTAGTGATTCCAGTGGACCCAGACATTTGACCACTGAAGCGCTGCAATTCTCTGTACTTTCCGAGCTGTCTATCTCCATCATAATACTTAGTGGCGATGTAGACCTCATGGAATAAATTTACACTGGCGTATTTAAACACTCCACTGTGATGGCTCTTTAGGTGGTTCCCATTTTCTTTCCAGTTACAATCATTGCTGCAGAGAATTGTCTAGGAGTTTGTAGTCTTCTATTCATGTATGAATATGTCTGCTTAGTATATTTTTTTAGGAGTGAAATTGCTAGGACCTGAGTGTATGCTCTTTAAATTGTGATGAATATTGTCAAATTGTCCTCTGAAAGGTTATATCCATTTCCCCTCCTGGCATCCATGTTGAAGAGGGTACCTTTCTCCCTATTCTCTCATTTTTCTCTTAACTCAGACTTTACCACGCTTTATTTGGGGGCATTGATGACATCCACATCAGTGATCCTGGCTCTGTTAGCACCTGGCAGCCACATTTCAGAAACCCTGTGGATCCTTTAGAAATCATTTTCTTACCAGCCACCTTCTCCCTATCTGGAGATATCTGTTAATATGTGTGCCTATTGTTACATGTCTGTCATGTCCCCAAACAGAAGACAGTGTCCTGCTTCTCTTGATTCCAGGCTGAATTTTCCATTTTCTACAGAGAAGTTATTTATAGTCAAGAAATTCTGAAGTCAAAAATACATTTCTCTCATTGTTGAGTTCTTAGATGCCTTGCTCTGATCATGTCTGCATCCCCGAGAGACACAGCATGGGAGTGAGAGCTCTCTGGTGATTTAGGAGCCTGCCAGATCATCAGGGCTTCACCAGTGTAAGGATGTAATCATCCCCATCAGTGGGCCACGCTCCGTGATGCACTGTCCCAGAGCAGAACAATGGCCCAAGGAAATCATGATGGATTCTTTTAGACTTAGGATTGAAACCTTGGTTTGGAATTAAGGGATAAATGTGCCTCCCTCCCCAGATATAATTCTGATCTTTTGATCATTGTCTAATATGAGCTGGAGATGAGTCTTCGGGCTGGAGCTCAGAGGCTTCCTAACTGTAACATTAGCTAATTGTGCCAAGGGAAGACTGGCATCCAAACAGAATGTGACCCTAACGTTCATGGTGTGCTTCCCTGTGAGTCAGGAGGCATTTGTGGCCAGGGGTCCTCTTCATTTGTGCATTTGCTTCCTTCCCATCTCTCTCCTCACTCCTTCCTCCCTCCCTCCTTCTTCCCTCCTTCCTCCATCTCTCCTTCCTCCCTTCCTCCTCCCTCCCTTCCTCCCTTCCTCCTTCCTCCCCTCCTCCTTCCCTCCTTCTTCCCTTCCTCCCTTCCTCCTTCCTCCCTCCCTCCTCCCTCCTTCCCTCCCTTTCTCCCTCCTCCCTCCTTCCCTCCGTCCCTCCCTTTCTCCTTCCATCCTTCCCTTCTATTCTCCTTCCCATCGCTTTCCTTCTTCCTTCCTTTCTTCACATCCTCCTTTCCTTCTTTTTCTCCTTTTTAAAACCCAAAGCCAGTGTATGCTGGGGAATCACACATTGAGTTCTACCCCCTGCCTTGCACATTTGTTTTTAAAGGGAAATCCTCCTTAATCACGTGGTCCATTACTCCAGTGCCTGATCAGTGTGACTTGAACTCTTTGAGATGGAGACTCTCCTTCTCCAAATCCTAAAGTCCCCTGATGGAGCCCTTCCTTTTCCCATGATAGTCTCTGTAGGACAGGATCCTTGAAACGAAACTGTGTTGAGGAGAGTGGCAAGAGGTGTCAGATTAACTCCCTGTTGACAGCGAGAGTAGGGAGGGACTAAGAGAGGAAAAAGAGGAGGCAGCGACCATCTCAGGTGGCCACTAAGGACTGGAGGAGTACAGGCTATGGAATTACTCCGATTTGAATTTGAGTTCTTATGTAGTTCCCTCTTCATCTGGGCAACTTGCTTTGACCTTGTTGGGCTAGTAAGCTAGAGATGTGTCCAGTAACTGCCTTACAGAAATCCTGTAGTGATGAAATGAGTTGAGTGCATTGAAAGGGCTCAGTGTATGCCTGGGGAGACTGAGAACATAAGCGATGGCGCTGCTTGTCATATTTACATCTTGTTGTCCATGGGGAAAACACCCTGATGCTTGGCAGCAGGGGAAGAGGGCCAGTGGGTATCCTGGTATTGTAGGCTCACAGCATTTATTTCCCAGCCTAGTTTTTCCCCCTTTGGATTAAGGTCCTGTAGCACCTATTTTAAAAGGACAGACTTCCAACCAGACCATTCTAAAGGCCCATGAGTCCTTCTAGAGACCTCCATACTGGGAAACTCAGGACCTGACAAGGGAGTTTGAAACTAACCATTGGCACAGCTGATGTGTAGCTGAAAAGTGATCGTGTCTGTAGGAAATAATGAACAGGGGATGCTGTCCTTACAACTTCAACACTGTGAAGAACGAGCGACATTGGCCACCTTCTTAATATTCCTACCTTGGTGTTAATATCCCCCTCAAGCAGATGAGAAAGACAGTTGAGAGAAGCCAGGCAACTTACCCAAGGACCTACTACAAGAAATGTGTGGAATCAGGACTCTGTTCAGATTGTTTTGATTCTAGAGCCCGAGGTCTTAACTGATACACCCCTACACACTGATACTGATACACACGCTACACTCACAGGTACCCCTGAACGTTTTGAGGTATATTCACTCCCCACAAGCATTGTGTGTACTTGAGATGAGACAAGAAGAAAACAGACCAGAAAAAGAACCCTAACCTCTCAGTGGCTAACAGAGCTCCCCATAGCTCTGGGTCCCCTGAGGCTGGGCAATTAGCACAAACTGAGTTCCCTAAATCTAAGGGGAGGGGGCCTTGCAGGAGGGGCCCTGGGCTCTGCACTTGACTTTCCCACCCACCACAGTCAGCTTCCTTGTGATCAGCCTGTACAGGGATGGCATGCACTCTGTACATAAGCAAAGATGATGCAAAATCCAGGGCCTCTCTCTCTGCCCCGCCCTCCTCATTCTCCCTTCAAAGCAAATTGCAAGGAACAGTTGTGCTCCAGTCTGGCATTACAATGTCACCACAGCACAGGGTTGTGAGCAACTTAATCCTGCAGCTTGCAGCCCAGGGCTGTATCATCATGGCAGGCTCCAGGCTGTGGGGGAAAACAATGATCGGCTGTGGCTACTGGTACATCTTTTTTCAAAGCACATTCAGTGGAATAAACACATCAATGCCAGAGACAACATTGTCACTTACTCCAGCCAGCTTTTAATTTCAGCTGGTAGATGGAAAGTAAGTTTGTTGAAATGAGTTTTTCCTAGTCTGCAGGAGTCCTGCTCTCTTTGGATTGGCGATGGGAGGCCAAGGAGGCCACGATTTCCCTTGAATTTTTTTTCCTTGTTGTTTTCGAGAACAATTTTCTCTGACATGTAGTTGGTTGTTTTACGGCTCTAAGAAATATATTGGTTTATTCATCTGTTGCAACTATAATAATATTGCCATTGGAGTCCCACTCGGTAATAAATCAGACCATTCCTTTCTACTCTACACAAATAATTAAAATAAAAATCGACTCTGCCAGTGAATTTGTTCTACAAGCTGAATAGAAGTGTGTGCTATAAGTCTAGATATTTTGGTTGACACAGGACTGTATATCTTAAAAATAAGAAACCAAAAGGTGGGAAAATAAGACCTTATTTCATTATGTACAATTTATAACATTTATCTTGAAGATAAAGCTGCTGTCCTTGGCTGCCTATTAACTGGGAACTAGGATCCGAATACTGTGGGGGTGTTCATGGTCTCACAGCCTCCCCGACCCCAGCACCAGCCTCTTCTCTCTCTTTTTCTCTCTTTCTTGCATCATTAAAAACAGCAAGTCAAGATTCACTGCTGTAGCTCCAGAAATTAGGGCTGATTATTTCTGTGTTCATACCTGCGTGCACACTTCTATCCTCCCCGCACCCCCCCCCCCAAGAAGTAAGGGTAACATGTAAAAATGCACAATTAAAAAGAAAATAAAGATGAGGGATCCAGAAAGACTGATGGAGAGCAGGGAAGAGGTTTAGGAGAGTAAAGTGATGGTGGAAGACAGACCCCCAGACCCCCCCCCCGACCCCCAGACCTCCCCCAGGCCCCCAGACCCCAGACCCCCCCAGAACCCCAGACCACAGACCCCCCCAGACCCCCAGAACCCCCCTAGACCCCCAGTCCCCAGACCCCCCCAGACCCCCAGACCCCCCAGACCCCCAGTCCCCAGACCCCCCCAGACCCCCAGACCCCCCAGACCCCCAGACCCCAGACCTCCAGACCCCCCCAGACCCCCAGACCCCCCAGACCCCCAGACCCCAGACCCCCCCAGACCCCCAGACCCCCCAGGCCCCCAGTCCCCAGACCCCCCCAGACCCCCAGAACCCCCCTAGACCCCCAGACACCAGACCCCCCCAGACCCCCAGATCCCCCCAGACCCCCAGACCCCCCCCAGACCCCCAGAACCCCCCTAGACCCCCAGACACCAGATCTAGTACTCACTTCGGGAGGGAGGCTGTGGACTTGGCTCCTCTGGGGTGAGTGTCCTAATGCCTACTGATGGTTGATTAGACACAGTAAAGACCAAGGAGAAGCCACACTTGGTATTGACATTCTTAGAGAGGGTTTCCCCCTCCAGGCCCTCACTAAGAGGACCCTTCTACTCAGGGACAAGAGTCTTCATCAAGATCCTTAAGAAACACAATTAATTAATCGGACTTGCCTTATACTTGACACATCAAGCAGCAGGGGCATTTCTAATAAGGCCAACTGTGATTCCTGGACAGTGGCTCTTTTTGACCTCGTGTAAGTCAAGTAGAGATTTTGACACACTAAATAGTCCTTCCCAGACTCAGCATGTGTTAGTCACCCATGGAATCAAAGTTGCTATGTCCCTCCTCCCTTCGTATATAAGGGGATGCCAGGTCATTCTACAGAAACCAATGTCACTGTGACCTCAGGGCCGTCCTGAAGCAAAGGCAGACCTGCTCTTGTTACTGAACTGTTGTGGATCAGCCTGACAATGGGGTGGGGTTGGAGGGCTATGGTGTCCTTACTCTGTGGGTTCTGTACTCAGGGATTCAGCGAAGAGTTGCTCCATCTCCGTTCTTTTGTGATGCCAAGACAGGAAAAACACTCCAGAGGAATGTAGATAGGCTCCCAAAGCATCCAGCTGGATATGTTTGTTAACTTCTCAAGTCTGTTTGATTGGTCCAAGCGAGTCATATGGCCATGTCTCATTGCAAGTGGGTAAGAAAGTGCAGCCCCACTTTGACTGGCAGGGGAAAACCTGCTTTGTAGCGAAGTCTCAGGGGCATTCAGTGATAGCCTTTGGACCACATTTTGAGGAACACTAACCCAGAGAAAGGCTGGATTTTGTGTCCCCAGGGAGTCTTTCACACACTTTCCCCTGAGCTGGACTTTAGTTGCGAGGCAGGTAGTGGTGTTTTTGTGATAATATTGAGGCAAACACCTGCCGGGAAGCTCCTCTGTGCAAATAGAAGTCCTAGACCATAATATACTCAAAAGTCAAGCTGAGGTATCCAGTGAAGACACCCCTGATTTCAAGATGGCTCCCATCTAAAGGAAGGTAGACATATCACCTATAGAATACCATAGGCTGGGTCAACATTTCTTCAGTTAAAAACCTGGACTCCGTTGCTATTGCCTAGTCCCAGAGTTCTAGACCATAGGACAGACATTCTTTTTTTTCTTTTTAAATTCTCCTCTTATATATTACATCCTGATGGCGGTTTCCCCTCCCTCCAATCCTCCCAGTCACTGCCACTTCCCTTCTCCCCAGATCCATTCCTTCTCTGTTTCCCTTCAGAAAAGAACAGGCCTTCCAGGGATATTAAGTGAACACGGCACAGCAAGTTACAGTAACAAAAACCCATCATATCAAGGCTGGACGAGGCAACCTAGTAGGAAGACAAGGGTCCCCAGAGTAGGCAAAAGCATCAGAGACACCCTCACTCCCTCGGTTAGGAGTCCCACAAAACCACCAAGCTAACAACCATACCATACATACAGAGGACCTAGCTCAGACCCATGCAGGCCCCATGATTACTGCTTCAGTCTCTGTGAGCCCCTTCTTAGTTGGTTCTGTGGGCTGTGTTCTCCTGGTGTCTTTGATCCTCTGGACCCTGCAATTCTCCCCCTTCCACTGGGTTCCTGAGCTCCGAGGGGAGGGACCTAAGGGAGATCTCCATCTTGGGCTCTCTATCCAGCTAATGTTTGGCTGTGAATCTCTCTGTCTGCTCCATTCAGCTACCAGAGGAAGCCACTCTGATTGGGCTAGGCACTGATCCTAGGCCTCTGGGCTATCCAGCCTCCAGTTCCTGGTCATCCAGGCGGTGTCAAGCATGGGCTCTCTCTTGCGGTGTGGGCATCAAATTAGACCCGTCATTGGTTGGCCACTCCCACAAGTTCTGTGCCACCATTGCCCCAGCACATCTTGCAGGCAGGACAGATTGTAGGTCAAAGGTTTTGTGGTTGAGTTGGTGGCTCAGTCTCCCTGCTGGAAGCCTTGCCTGGTTACAGAAGGTGGACAGTTCACGCTGTCTGTAGGCTAGAAGTTCTTAACTAGACGTGAGGGATAGAATCACACTGACTCTTTAGGAAAAACAATATCTGTGAGGAAAAAAGTTAGGTTGATGTCCAGGCACTTTGCTTTAGCTGCATTAGTCATTCTGAAAACTCTCCTGGTTAGAGAGTGAGCATACAGTTTGGAAACCATTGGGGCACCTAGGAGCAGGTGCCGACCTCCACTGTACCGTGTCTTGACAAAGGCCCTCTGAAGTGCTTCACTTTGACCTTGTGGTTGCCTAACTTACAGAAAATCAATGTGGTGAATGAACACAAGTAAAGCTATTTCAGGTCAGACTAACATGGCTTAGCATGGACCTCGGTTACCCTGTCATACTGACATGGCTTAGCATGGACCTTGGTTACCCTGCTTCCTAGAGGCAGCCACCTGCCCTCCCTTACCCACTTCTGCTGGCATCTGTGTGCATATTGTGTTCACTCCACTGAACGAGAGTAAAGACCACCACCCAAATTAGCCAAATTTATTCTATGTGCACAGTATAGTTGCTATGGTGACAGTCTCTCTCTGAATGCGGTGTTTGAGAGCACAGTCCTGAACATAGGAGAAGTGGGGGTTTTTATAGCCCCCCAAAAGCAAGCCTAGGGGGTTTCCAAGGGTTGGGGGATTTCTAGAGGAACTTTGGTTTTGTAGGAACTTGGCAGAACATCTCATTTCATGAGGGTGGAGGTCAGGGCATAGGGTGCGGAACATGTCACATTTCAGAAAGTTAAGTTTTACAGGGAGCAGAAATGAGCTTATTTTCACCTTGGCTTCTGATCTTTTTTTTTTTTGTCTATTTACTTTTTAACTTTCTTTTCATTTATTCTTTGTGTCTTTCACACCATGCATCTCCATCCCATTTATTTTCCATCCCTGCATATCAACCCTCTGCCCATGCAAGCCCCCCCCCAAAAAAAAATTAAGAGAAAAAAAAAAAGAAAAGAAAGGGAAAATCTTGCAATGGGACCTGTAGTGTGATGCAGTGAGTCACGCAGTAAACCCTCTGTCCATATGTCTTTACTTGCAAGTGTTCATTGCAGAGTCATTGGTCTGGTTCAAGGCCTTTAGTTTCTGCTACACTATCGATGCTGGGCCCTCACTGGGACTCCTCTTGGATATCCTGTTGTTGTCCTGTGTGGTGGAGATCCTGCAGCTTTGGGTGTGCAGGACTGGTCCCTTCAACTGCTCCCGCAGATCACAGATGGGCTGGATGTTGGGGTAGGCCTGCACATAACCCTGGTTCTGGGCTTGCATAGTTACAGGGTTGGTCAGCCCGCCAGCTCTCCCCCGTCTTCACCTCCAGGGTGAGCTCTCCAGCATTGCTCTGGTTAGTTCACTCCTTGCAGCAATGAGCAAGGGGTAGGGGCAGTTCTCCTGCTTTCATGAACTCAGGGTCAGCACTCCAATGCCTGGATCATCAGGCCAACTCTCCTGTGCTGCCCAGGCAAGGTGCAGGGGCCACTCTCTCGAGTGCTGCAGCTGGTGAGAGGTGGGGACAGCTCTCCCACTCTTACGACCTCAGGGCCAGCTCTCCTACCTGTCACAGGCAGTGAGGGGTTGGGGGGGCATCTCTTACCCACCCACACCACCATATGACAGATGAGGGATGGGACCAGATCTTCCATGCTCACGTTCTTGGGGCAGTCCACCTGCAACCCAGTCAATAGGGTCAGTTCTGCTGTGTGGCACAGGCAAGGTGCAGGGCCCACTTTCCTGAGTGCTACAGCTGGTAAGGGGGAGGGTCAGCTCTCTCGCCCACCACAGGTGCAGGGGCAAGGTGGGGAGGGTATCTTTCCCTTACCCTTTCCACCACATGGCAGATGAGGGGGTTGAGGCCAGGTATCCTACTCTGACACCATCAGGACCAGGTCACCTGTGCCTCCACTAACAGGGTCACCTATACTATGCTGCCCAGGGTGAGGATCAGGGCTTGCTTTCTTGAGTGCTATGGCTGGTAACAGGGAGCATCAGCTCCCTCATCTGTCACAGGCGGGGAGGGATGAGGGGTAAGAGGGGGATATCTTCTCCCCACACACCGCTGTGTGACAGACAAGTAGTGGGGATAGTTCTCCCATGCTCACAACTTTGGGGCTGGCTCACCCACACCTCTGCCAATAGGGTCAGCTCTGCTGTGCTGCCTAGGTGAGGTGTAGGGCCCGTTCTACCAAGTGTTGCAGCTGGTGAGGGGCAGGGGCAGCTCTCCTGCTCTTATGACCCCAGGAACAGCTCTTTCACCTGCCTCAGGCATAGAGGGGTGAAGGGATGTCTTCCCCACCCTTGCCACCATATGACAGATGAGGGGTGGGACCAGATCACTAAGGGTCACCTTCTGGGGCCAGCTCACTTGTGCCCCCATAAACAGGGTCGACTCAGCTGTGCTGCCCAGATGAGGTGCAGGGCCCGCTTTCCTGAGTGTTACCACTGGTAAAGGGGAGGGTCAGCTCCCTCAGCAGCTGGAGGTGGTAGGAGCAAGGGGGGAGGATATCTTTCCCTCGCTCCCACCACCACACTGAAAACGAGGGAGGCAGTACCAGATATGTCCCTCTCATGCCCTCAGGGTTGAGTCACCCATGTCCCTGTCTACAGAGTCAACTCTCCTGTGCTGTCCAGGCAATGTGCAGGGCTTGTCCTCCTGAGTGCTGCAGCTGGTGAGGGGTTGGGTCAGGTCCCCCACCTGTTGCAGTTGGAGAGGGGTTAGGGAAGGAGGGCATCTTCCCCTCACCCATGCCACCACATGACATAGATCGATGTGGAGAGGAGCATGACCTGCTTTCCCAGTTGCATACCCTCAGGGCCAGCTTGCCCATGCCCCTGCGAACATTGGTCAGCTCTGTTGTGCTGCCCAAGTGGAGTGTAGGACCCTCTCTCCTGAGTGTTTCAGCCAGTGAAAGGCAGGGCTAGTTCTCCCTAGTGTTGCATCCAGTGAGGACTGGGGCCAACTCTGTACAGCCCTATCCTTTTTGTCTTTAGTGGTATCAGGAGTCACAGATATCAACAGAGACCTCGGCTGCATCAGAACTATGAACCCAGACATGGGACCCAGCAGCAACCCAGGCTCAGATATTACCATGGCCAAGGGTGGCAATCAAGCCACCCACCTCAGCCTGCTCCTCACTTCTTTTGCCTCTTCAGATATGCCTCTGTCCACAGGACATGAACCGTTCTGTCTCTCTCTCTTCCATACCACACCATACATTTCCTCACCGTAATAGTGCCCATTTCTCTGTTGGGTGGGCCAGTGTTTTCTCCTCAGAGCCTGTGGAGGACTGCCTCAGGCCCATGTGTGTGTCTCCTTGTCTTGCTTAGTCAGTCATGGCTCTGTGCAGGATGGTGCTTCTACATCAGAAAGAGATCATAATAGTGCTCAACTGCCCAGCACCTCTTCACTTGGCAGGCTCCTGGTTGATGCAGAACTGTTGCTGGAGTCCTTTCACATGCTGGGGCTAGAAACCTTGGACTGCATTTGGTTGAGTCCTGCCCACCCCAGCTGCATGGCATGGGGCAGAGGTGTTGCTCGGCTTCTGATCTTAAGATGGAGTCAATTGACCATGATTATGGATTACTTAAAAATTGCTATCCAGAGAAAGTATAAAGAAAAATATTTATGTGACTTAAACTTTTCCATTAGTTACATTAAAAAAAATAAGGTGTCTAGAGGTTGGCGTAGCTTAGCGTTAGAGTACCTGCAAAGCACACATGTAAAAATAAATACATGTTGGGTTGACCAGATGGCTTAATAGGTAATGGCACTTACTGTCAAGTCTGAGCGCCTGAACTCAGTCCCTAGGGCCCATGTGGTGGAAGGAGAGAATCGATTCCTGAGAGTTGTCCTCTTGCCCCTACACTTGTGCTCTGGTGTAGGCACACACACTCATACACAGAATCTAAAAAAAAAAACCCTCAAAACAAAAAAACCCATATATATGCAATTAATTTTTGTAACATTTGTATAACTCAGTGTATGTAAAAAGTTTTATCATTTCAAAGTGTAAAGATTATTGTTATATTCTATGGTTTTTGCACGGTTCTTGAAATTCATGTGTGTGAGACAAGAATATCCCAGTGTTAACTAGCCTCACATGCACTGGGCCCCACATAGGTAGGTAGTGGCTACTGCAGTGTACAGCAAGACCTAGAGGTGTCTTCTGAGGCATGAGAATTTCAGCTCTTTCATGAGTTAAGAGCAGGATGACCTGTTGATTCACTAAGTGTTTCAACACTGTGACACACTGTACAGTAGCAAGCAGTGGGAAATAGTTGTGATGAAAGACGGATGCTCTCTATGTAGATTATAGGCTTCGGAGACTTGGACTTGCCATGGATGAAATGCTGTGTCCTGGATGTGGTTTGGTCCCCACGATAGTTAGTATCAATGATCAACTTAACAGGATTTGCGATCCAGGGGACATCTCCACACTCACGAGGGATTGCTTCAGTTAGGTTAAAGGAGGTGGAAGACCTCACCAAACAAATGGCCTGTGCCATTCCCTGGGTGTGGGCCCTGAATGGAATAAAAAGTGGGACACTAGCTGAGAACTATCATTCCTTGCCCTCTGCCTCCTGACACAGGGGAATATGGCCAGCTGCTTCAAGCTCCTGTCGCCAGCCTTGACAGGTTGAACCCTCAAACTGTGAGCCAAAGCAAATACTTCTTACTTTGAGTTTCTTTTATTAGAGTATTTTATTATGACCATAGGGGAAAAAAAGTAATACAGTCCTCTGGGTCATACAGGATCTTAATCCCCTAAGTCTTACATTGATGGTGGTTAGAGTGGAAATTTGATGGCTGGTGGGGTCTTTGGGAGTGGACTAGATTAGCTTAGACCATTAAGGTGGATTCTCCATGATTGAACCCTGGTGGCTTTATAAAGAGAGGGAGGAAGACAGGACACACAGAGATGCACTCATGGTCTCAGCATCATGTGATGCATCCACATCCAGTTTGTTGTAAGAGCCTAGTCATGCTGTTTGAATTCCCATCTCCAAAACTGTGAGCTAAATACAATTCTTCTTTATAAAATAGCCTGCCTCAGATACTCAGGTATTTCCTTATAGGAACAAAAAGTTCACCAGGTAACAAATTTGGCTTCCTTCCTTCCTTCCTTCCTTCCTTCCTTCCTTCCTTCCTTCCTTCCTTCCTTCCTTCCTTCCTCCCTCCCTCCCTCCCTCCCTCCCTCCCTCCCTCTCTCTTTTTCTTATTTTAGCTGTTGTTTTACTGAGGCAGTGTCTTGCCAGCCTGCAGGCTAGCTTAAAACCCACCGTGTAGCCTAGGATAGCTCCATGCACCTCCTAACTTAGGATTTTTGCATTAACTGTTTATCTGAGGGGTTATTATTCAAATTAGTCAGAAAGTGACTTGCAGCATTTTAGATCCCAGGAGACCAGTTTGTTCACTGGGGCTTTGTCGTTTCAGTTTCCCAACACACTAATAGCACCCTAATTTTCTCCAGCAGACTTTGTATTCTCTACCCTCAGCCCTTGTGCTTTGGAGAGTATTAATTCTGTGTTGAGCTGTAGGGGCTGAAGCCCACTCCCCCTGGCCACTGAGAGAATCTTGTCCCTTTGGCCACAGGGACTGGGACAAGGATCAGCCCATTTGAACCAAGCTAATTAGTCTCAACCAGAGAAATCTTGGGGGTTTTGTCTGAGTAAGTAAGCAGAGGCTGACCTGGGCTTGAACTTAGAAAGCTGTGATCTGGAGTGACTGGGGTTGACCCTGTGAAGCCTAAGGATAAAGTCTGCACGTGGCACCATGGTGGAGGTGTGAGGTATAGAGACAGGCTGATCCTCAGCCTGTGCCCAAGCTCTGGAATTCATCTGTGCTGGCTCTGGGAACATACTCTTGAAAGAGTAAACCTGCCTCTCTTGGTACTGTCAGTTTAGGTTCATAAAAAGTTTCCGTAGTTGCTTCCTCAATTTTGATATACTCATTTCCAATGTGGATTTCTTGGATGATAATCCTTTATGATGCTTTAAAAGAATGTTTCAGTGGGACAATGGATTTGGTAAATTCTGTAGACAAGGTCCCTTGGGAATTTTCAATGCATTTTACTATGTAAAACAAAGAATTTTGGAAACTGTGAAATTTGATTAGTTCTATTTTTCTCAGACTTACATGACCATTGCATCATTTTTTGGGGTGTGTGTGTGGGGGAGGCTCACATTCATCATGGAACATGTGGTGCCCAGTCTGCTCTAGGAGGGAAGAAACTGATCTATGTGTTGAGTAATTATATGATTATGTAAGACCTACCTCCAGTCTTGCCTACCCCCCATGTCCATCTTACATCTTGCCTTGATGTAATTAAAGTACTATCCATGAGGACCCATGTATCTAAATAGACATTGTGTATCTGATAAAAAATGTGTTTGAGACATATATTTAGATTGCTAGGCAACCAAATTAAGATAGACTAGGTATTTAAACCAGGCAGCTTGACTTAGCTATTTATATATTTGCCGGATAGATAGTTATTTATCTATCTAGCTATAACTACTTAATTATTTACTATCTATGAACCCAACAAATGTTTATTGAGCTACCATTTTGCTTCAGTCCCTCACCTCACAGAAGCAAGAATTTGGAGTCTTCATCTATTGATCCAAATTCTGGTCTTTCCATGATTGCTCCTGCAGTGCCCTCCTAGACCCGTGGCCACTTATGCTGCTCTGGCTTGGTCGACACTAGTCTGTAATCTGAGATAGATTTTTGAGTCACCACACCCTGAGAGGTAGATAGCATATCACAGGATCTTACATGGATAAGCATGTTAAAATTTGACTTCTTCCTAAGATAGCATCGTGTTTAACACTGCTGGCAACTCTAGGAGATAAGCAGAGCATCTGTTACTGCCCTTGGCATCACTCTGCTTCTAACATTCAGCAACTGGGGAGTTGCTGGGCCTCTTGAAGCTCATTGCCTTACCTGTCAATTAGAGAAGACATCAATATCCACTTCATTGAATTTTATGAGAATTCAGTGAGCTAAGGCACACACATGGCACACGGACCAATATTAACACCAGGCAACATCTAAATCTCATTACATTGCTAGTAACAATAACAATAACACTATATATACATATAAAATACAAATAGAACCCTGTGCCTTAGTAAATGATGGTATTTTTTTTTCTTGCTTAACCTTATGTTTTCTTCATTTGGAGGAATCATCCTTGGTTGCAATTTGTTGCACTGGACTACATTAATCTTGCCCGGTTTTGTTCTTCCTGACAGTAATGAATAGAAACTGATATAAACCAGCCGCCAGGCCATGGAAGAGCGTTGCAAATGCCCCTTTCCAAGGCAGTGCTTAATTACCCTGTGTGCACAGAATACCATATGCTGTCTTGTGTTGAAGTCCCTCTGGCTGCAATCTGCCTTCCTTCCTTCCTTCCTTCCTTCCTTCCTTCCTTCCTTCCTTCCTTCCTTCCTTCCTTCCTCCCTCCCTCCCTCCCTCCCTCTCTCCCTGCCTCTCTCCTTCCCTCCCTCCCTCCCTGCTTTCTTTCTTTGAGATTGAGTGTCATCTAGCTCAGGCTAGTCTCAACCTCTTATTTACTTTGTAGCTAAGGATGACCTTGAACTTCTGATAGTCCCGAGATTACAGGCATGTACCACTACACCTAGCTCATGTAGTATTCAGGGTTAAACCCAGGCCTTCTTCCTACATGTATGCATGCTAGGTAAGCAAGCACTCTACCAACTGGGCCTGCCATGCTCATTTAAAAATTGTATTTCTTTTTACATGTATGTGTGTTTTTCCTGCATGTATGTTTATACACCACACGAGCACAAGACCAACAGAGATCAGAAGAAGGCAGATTCCCTGGGACTGGACTTATGCACAGTGGGAGTGGCCATGTGGGTGCTGAGAATTGAACCCAGGACCTCTAGAAGAATAGGCAGTGCTTTTAACTGCTGAGTCATCTCTCCAGCTCATTTTCAAAGCCCATGCTTGCTTCTTCCTCTGCACATCTCAGAGAGATGTTTGACTCAGTTGTTCTTCCTTACAATTTTACCCCCTTTATTTTTCATTTTTAAACTTTTATTTATTATTTTTGTGTCTGTGTTTGTGGAGGTCTGAAGACAACTTAGGACAGACAATTGTCTCCTTCCACCCCGTGAGTTTCAGGCTTATACAGCAGAAGCCTTTACTCACTGAAGTATTTCATTGGCCTGTAATTTAATTACTTTATTAAAAATTAAAAATTGTATTTTTTTTGTGTGTGTGCGTGTGTATGTTAGCATGTATATGTACACGTGTGTGTGCATATTAATGTCACAGTGTGCATGTGGAAGTCAGAGGAGCACATGTTGGAGTCAGTTCTCTCCTTTAACTCTGTGAATCCTGGGGATGGACTTGGGTTGTCAGGCTTGGCAGCAAGCACCTTTACCTGCTGAGCCAGCCCAGTGGCCCTGGAATTTTAGTTTTTGATCTGGTGACTTTCTCATCCTCTCCTGTCCATCTTCCTTTTGCCTTCCTGTTAAGTAATACCATCTGTGTTTCATGGACTGGGACTGGTTGGTGCTTAATGAACTGAAGACTACGGAACTTCTCCATACGATAGTGAGCTGTAACCACCTGGGTCAAGGCAGATAGCTTCTTCAAAGACATTGGAATTGGGCATCCAATATAAAAAAATTGTGGTTGACTGGTGCTAGGAATGTAGCTCTGTTGGTAGAGTGTTTGCCAAGCATACACAAAGCACCACATACATCAGGTATGATGGCACAAGCCTGTAATCCTAACACTTAACTACACAGTGTGACTAGCCTGGGCTACATAAGACTATGTCTCCTACCCCCACCAAAAAAAAGTAGGATAAAATCTGGGAAATGCTTTTATTTGAAAATCAGATTTGAAGCTTCATTAGCTACCCACAACACCCTTGGACACATGAGTGAAAACGAGAAAGGTCTGCTAGTCAGCAAGGACACACTGCTTAACAGACACAGTATTCTCTCCAGAAGGAGTGGGACGCCACTATCCTCCCCCCCGGAAAAGATGCCGACTTGTCCATGAGTCTAAAACAAAGGCTGGCAAACTTTCTGGAAAGAACAGAAAGTCTATTTCAAGCTCCTGGGGTAATGCAGCTTCAGTCAGGGACGGTCAGACTGACCTGTTGTCTAGAGTAATGGTCACAGACAGTGCAGAATGGAGTGAGCAGGGCTGTACGCCAGCAATAGTTACAAAATGAGTAGAAGCTCAGAGATGGCCCGTGGGCTGGGGCTTGCCCAAGAAGGGGCCAGAGAAGGCAACCACAAGAGGTAGCTGTGAGGCAGAAGGAAAAGTAAAATGACATCTTGATAGAAGGCAAGACCAGATTGGCAGTGAAGCCGGCCAAAAGACCTTCCTCTTCCCAGGGAGTGGAGGGGACCAGCCCTGGAGCTTCTGAGTGACAGCTGTTAGGAAATCAGCTATGGAAGGACAACAGATTCATAACACTGGCCGCACGTCCTCCAGGAATGACCGAAACAGATTCCAGATAGCCTGGTCACCAAGGCGGGGAACTAGATGCCTCTCACAGAGGTAATGTGCGCAGATGAAAACAAAAGGAACTTTGATGCTCCAGATTGTATACACCATTTGACTTCAAAACACAGGGAAGTCTCCATTTTCTGAAATCTGTGGGTCTTGAACTAGCTGCTACTGCGGTTTTATCTTTCTCCCCTTGAGAAGAGCAAAGCTAACTTTCTTCGTGGACCTTTTGACGATTCTCGGTGGGGCTTTGGAGAACATTCAAAATCTACTTCCACCTTGTCCTTTAGAGAAATGCATGTGGAATGACAGTTTCCCTGCTCCCGATGCATCCTGACTGTCCCAAACCATCATTCTCTCCGGAAAAGGAGTATGTTTGACCACCCCTGCGAAACGCCGAGGGAAATGGGCTGGTCCCAGGGGCAGGCTCACTGGGAATTCATCCGTCTGTGGCAGTGGGGCAGCTGCTGAGCTGGTGCTTTGAGGATTTTTATGATGCTTTCCCCAGGACTTTTCCAAGGAAGGAAAAGTGCTTCCTCATACAGCAGATTCTGGCTGGCTCTTGCCTTTGCTGCTATCATTCTCTATTTATCATTATTGATAAGAAACATCGATAGTGGCTGGGGTTTCTTCTACTTCCCTCTGAGATGTGGTGCATGTTCAAGCTATAAAATATGAATTTATAAAGACAGCTCAGAAATTTTCTTAGGTTAGTTATGAGACCTCTCAGGTTCTGACCACCAGGGATTGCCCATCAGGAAAAGTAATGGTAAGAACGATTTAAAAAGATACCCTGACTTTGCCCTTTGCAAAAGTGTTTCATATCTAGAAGTTTATTATAACTTTGCAATAACATTGTAAGGTATCCTCTGAGTTAATTCTCTGGGTCCTCTGAGCTAGACCCCATGGTTACAAAATCAGGTTTACTGGTCTATTCTACATGAGAGTTAAGTTACAGAAGTTTCTGGAATCAATTTTGTCTTGTGGAATCTGTATGACATATTTTTCAGAAGAGCCGGGGAACCGTGTTAATTGAAACACTATATTGGCATTCTTAGGACAAAAACGGGACTGCCAAATGTAGCCATGTAGATTGTGAACTACACAGCTCAAGTCTTCATCAACTACAACATAGCAACTTCATCAGTGAGGAACGCACTGCACAAAGAGGCTAGGAGGTGTTTTCACATGTTATTTTTCTGTGAGAAACCACTCACATGGCAACAACTACAAGCCATATGTTGTTCATCAACAATTCTGATATATTTAATATTTGGTTCTGATTATTGATATAACCATTACTTAGTAAAAGTACAGACTAGAATTTTATTTCTCTGAAAATTTTATTTTTTCTTTGACCTAATTCCAGAGTTGTCATGATGTCTTTAGTCAGTTAATCCTGTGCCCAGTATCACATTATTCTAGGAAATTCTTTCCATCCATCTGTCCATCCACCCACTCACCCACTCACCCATCCATCTATCCCTCTATCCATTCATCCATCCACCCATCCATCCATGTATCCATACATCATCCAACCACCCACCTGTCCATTCATCTATCCATCCATTTACTCACCCATTCATCTACCATCCATCCACCATCCATTCACCCACCTACCCATCCATATAGCCATCCATCCATATAGCCATCCATCCATCCATCCATCCATCCATCCATCCATCCATCCATCCATCATCTGTCCATATATCCATCCATCTACCATGCAACCACCTATCCGTCCACCATCTATCATCCATCCATTCATTCATGCATCCATGCATAAATGCATCCATTCATCCATCCATGTATCCACACATCATCCAACCACCTACCTACTCATTCATCTATCCATCCACCATCCATCCATCCTCCAAGAAATGCTGTTAAACAGAACTTAACTTGCATAAGACATTATTCCTGGTACAGAAGAGATGAAGCCAAATAGCATGGTTTAAGGGACTCACAGATTTAAGAGGAGTCAACAGAGTGACTGAGAAATGCTTGAAAGTACAAGTCCTTAATTGACCAGTTGAGGAACATATGTGCAGTTTTTACTATGAGCTGATCATGGTATGGTAGCAATAGGGTAATCAAGTCTGTCAAATTGACTGACTGGGCCTGATGGTTCCCAGATAGTTGGTTAAAGATTATCATAAGTAATTCTGGAAAGGACTTTTTGGATGAGTTGACACAGGCAAGTAGATTGTCTTCCCTAGTGTGGGTGGGCCTCATCTAATCACCTGAAGGCCTGCATGCAACAAAAAGTCAAGCAAGAGGGAACTCTCCTATTGGGCTGCAAGTGCTGGCCTTGATCTCCTCCTGGTTTCAGACTTGAATTTAAATTCAGTCTTTTGTTTTTTAACTAAATCTATTTCATGACAACTTCATATATGTATACAATGTGCTGATTACTCTCACCTCCACACCCTCTCCACCTCCCTCCCACCAACTCATCCTCTTCCCTATGAGTCCCTTCCCACATCTGAGTCTTTTTGTTTTGCTTTGTGACTGAATTTTATCTAGAGGTTATTCACCTGATCATAGGAATGGATGAGCTTTTAGAGAAGTGGTTCTCAGCATATGTGTCATGACCCCCATGGCAACTCTGTATTTCCAAAAATATTTACATTCTGATGTAACATGAATTCTAACTGGTCTTAATAAGAAAAACCTGTAGTCAGATATAAGGGTAAATATGGTGATATTTTATTTGTGCTGAAATATGGTTTTATTTATATGTTAATAAATAAAGTTGCCTGGAGATCAAAGGTAAAAGCGAGCCATTAAGCAGAAGTCCAGCAGTGGTGGCACATGCCCTTAATCCGATCACATGGCAGGCAGAGTCTATGTGTGGTCAAGGACACAGACAAGCACGGTGAACCCAACCTTTAATCCCAGTACCAACTGTAGAGACCTGGATTGGTCTCTACACCCAAAGTTCCTCTGCAACATTGGGGCATCCATCTTTGGACTACAGGCATAGCATATCTGACAGACTTTTCTATAAAGCAGAATATTCTGAAGGGCTGTACTATCTTGTCTTGGCAAAGTTTAGCAGTCATTTTTTTGTGTGTCCTGGTTGTCCAATTTGGATAGCATACTGTCAACAGTTGAGGCAAGGGCACTTTCTTGCCCAGTGGCTAACTTTTTCCACAAAGAAAGTTAACTCCATGAAGAGTTTCTTCAATGCCCATCATCTTCTCTGAGGTAGATTGGTGCTGCCAGGAGCAGACATGTCTCATTGTCATAAAAAAGAACTGCTGTTATTAAAATATCTTAAATGTCATATTCTGTAGATCCCTGAAGTGTTCGAAGATGACTTGTCTATCTAAAATATATCTCTGTTTGGCCTTGAAAACATACTTACTATGACTACAAGTTTGATTGTAATGACTAAATTACTAACTTGCATTTCTTTATATCCTAATTAGTTGGTAATAATAATTTTCAAGGACTAGAAATTTGCATTACATCGTTAAATGAGCTGTATAGGTATAATACCTTAAACAAGAGTAGAAATGTATGTACAGTATGTTCTAGCAAAACTAATCTCAAAATACACAAAGATTCCTATCAATGTAAAATATTTAAAACAAGTAGTTGCTTTTTAAAAGTAGATTCTATAATCTTCCTTTTTATTCTATTATATCATGTCCTCCTTTCTTTCAAAACAAGAACCTTGAATCTAATCAGCTTTTTAAAAAACCATTATTAATAACAACTTGTAACCAACCACCCTAAACAATGACAAATATCCATAACTAATTGAAAGACCAAAAACCACCCACCCCACCTCTTGGGAATGTGGGCATCATGTTCTTAAAATTACTTCCCACTGCCTGGGGGCAACGGCATCTTTAGGTGATCCTGGGTTAATTGTCAAGTCCTGGGAGAGGTAGTTGTACCATTCATTGTCCAGTCTCTGCACAATGGGAAAGTGTGGGGCTTGTCTCAAGTCCTGGCAGTTTGTAGTCCAAAGCCGATCTTTAGATGGTGTTTGTCAGCTTAGTGGCATTATCATAGTGCAGGTGGAATCCTCATTGTGGGGCCCTATCCTCCTCTTGGAGACTTCAAAGGCCACTGTTAGGTGTGGTCATGGTTCACTGCAGAAAACTTAAACATTTTAAATGTCATTTGCAGCAGATCTCAGAGAGGTTAAAGGACAATAATTTGTTATGTACATTCAAAGTACAAAAACTTGATTCCTAGTTACCTGATAGAGACTCAAACCTGAAATCATGCACAGAAAGCTAGATGAAGCTTTTTTCTAGAATTAGTTAGTACTCTATATGACCATTAATATCATGAGAAAAAGTTTAAAAATATATATATATTAATCTTATAAATTTTGAGATAATATTTATACCTTAAGAAAAGTTTTAAAGAGTCAAAATAAAACCAAAGGATCATGAGATTAATAGCAATAGAATAGTCCCTAACTCTGAGTTTTTATTATTAAGACCAATTATAATTTGTGTTACATTATGATTCATAACTGTAGCAAGATTACAGTTATGTAGTAGCAATGAAAATAATTTTATGGTTGGGGATCACCACAACATGAGGAACTAAAGAGTCACAATATTAGCAAGGTTGAGAACTGTTGTTCTAGAGCCTGGTAGACCTCCTAGTAGGTACACAACTACAGACAATGATTCTCCATAGATAGTCAGTAGTTCACAGGGAGGGGTAGGGCCTAATGAGCTGCTCTCCCACCCATGACTAACTGTTGACAGACCCAGTCTTATGCAGGCCCAGTGCAAGCAGTTTCAGCTGCTGTGAGTTCATGATTGCACCGATGGTGTCATGCCTAGAATACAGTGAGTTGCAACCCCTCTCCCTGTCACTCAGCTCTTACATTTTTTCTACTTTCTGTTCAGAGACATTCTCTAACCCCTAGATGTGGTAGTATTGATGCCTTGTTTGGGGATGAGCATACAACAGTCATTAAATCTTGGCACCTTGAGCAGCTATGAATCTGCATTAACTGTCATATACTGTGTAGAGAAGCTTCTCTGACCAAGGCTAAGAGTAGCATTTGTCCATGGTCATAAGCATAAATATTTAGAAGGCAGCTTGATGCCATGTCAAATTAATAAAACAATAGTGTTATTTCCTAGGGACTGTGACACCCTCTGTCATGGGCTTTTGACTGAATTTATGTATTTTGACCATACAGTACCAGGTATGAATTTCCTTCTTTGGAGTGAGGTTGTATCCCTATAATAGTCATGCCACTACTGCACTGAAGGGCACATCTGGCCTGTCAGGTTGATATTGTAGCTTACAAGATTCACTGCTGCATAAGATTGTTAAGTTTTCTCCTCCAGCAGACAACACAGCACCTCTGTCACAATGTAGTCTAGGGAGCAGAGAGGAAGCTTCCAATTTAGTACTAGCTTTGTCTATACCATTCAACCAACATGTGTGGCTCCTTCAGCAATAAAGTCTTATCATCTAGTTCAGGTGGATGATGACAATAGTCTGTGTTGTTTTCTGGGCCTCTGGATTCTTTCTGCCCAGGAACTTATGTAGAGGCATCCTGTACCTGGTCCTGAGGTTTTCATTTGAGCACTCATGGCTGCTGGGATTGACATTGCCCACTTGTGTAGTATATCTCTGTTCTCACGCTCTTAAAACAACAAAATAAAGATATAGAGCAATATATTTCCATGTCTTCCTACAACCCTACTTCTTTTACCTTTTTTAAACCTTACCACCCTTGTTTTCCTCCCTTCTACTTGCGTTTCATATGAGTTCTTTTATATGCTCCCTGCTTTAGGCATCCCTCCCCACATGACCTCTTTCTAGCTTTCTGGTCTCTACAGACATTCCAAGTGAAATACAAAACTAATTTCAAAACTGTGGTCCATATATGAGAGAGAATACATGGCATTTCTCTTTTTGGGGCTGGGTTACCTCACTCAGTAGAATTTTTCCCATTTCTATCTATTTTCCTGCAGTTTTCATACCTTCATTTTTCCTTAGTAGAGTAGAAATCTATTCTTTAAATGAACCACATTTTCATTATCCATTCACCAGCTGATGGAGATCTGGGCTGATTCCATTTCCCAGATACTGTAAAGAGGGCAGAAAGGAATATACTGTGCATGACTTTCTATTGTAAGATAGTCTATAACTTATTTTTCTTTTCTTTTTTTTTTTTGCTGTGTCTTTATCTGGGCTAAGTATTAAAGTAATAATAGCTTTTGGGAATGCACCTTCTTTTTCAAATTTCAGAGAATAATTTTAGAAGTGTTGGTTTTAGTTCTTTAACAGTCTCAGAGAATTTTGCTGAAAATCTACCTGGACATAAGCTTATTTTTGTTGTCGGGGGATTTTATTTATGTATTATTTATTTTAAAATATTTCTCTCATACATTAGCTCCCCTCCCTGCATCCCTCCCAGTCCTTCCTCCTCACCTCCCACCTCTCCCTGACCCGCTATTCCTCTGTTTCCCTTAAAAAAAAAGAGCAGGCCTCTCAGGGATATCAACCAAACATGGCATGACAAGTTATAATAAGACTAGGCACAGACCCTCATATCAAGGCTGGATGAGGCTACCCAGTAGGAGGAAAAAAGTCCCAAACACAGGCAAAAGAGTCAGAGATACCCCCATTCCCACTGTTAGAAGTCTCACAAGAACAGCAAGCTAACAACCATAATGTATATGCAGAGGATCTAGCTCAGACTCATACACAGGGTCTGTGTTTGTCTCTTCAGTCTCTGTGAGCCCCTATGAACCCTGCTTAGTTGAATCCCTGGGTCATGCTCTCATGGCGTACTTGACTTCTTAAAGACCCTCCTCCTCTTCTTCTGTGGGGTTACCCTGGCTCTACCTAGTGTTTGACCTTGGGTCTCTGCATCTGCTCCCATCAGTTTCTGGATGATGCCTCTCTGATAACAGTTGAGCTAGGCATCAATCTTTGAGTATAGCAGAATATCATTAAGAATCATTTCATTGACTTTATTTTTTAAACACCGCGTTTGGTTCTATCTTAGGTCTCTGTGCTGTACTCCCTCTGGTTCCTGGCCATTCTGGCTCCCTCTTGTGGCTAGTCATTGGTTGGCCACTCCTACAATCACGTCTTGCAGGCAGGTCAAAGGTTTTGTGCTTGGGTTGTTGTCCCAGTCCCACTGCTGGTATCCTTGCCTGGCTAAAGATGAGGCCAGTTCAGACTCAGTATCTCCCATTACTAGGAGATTTTGCTAGGGTCACCCTTGTAGATTCCAGAGAGTTTCAACCGCATTAGATTTCTATATCAACCCCCAAATGGCCCCAATTCCAGTCATCTTTCCCAGTTCTCTCTCCCTCTGTCCCTCCCAACCCTGCCTGATCCTTGTGATTTCCATCCCCACCTGCCCCCAGTCCACCCACAAAATCTATTTTATTTCCCCTTCCCAGGGAGATCCATGCATTTTCCCTTTAGTCCTCCTTGTCACTTAGCCTCTCTGGATTTGTGGATTGTGGTACGATTATCCTTTACTTAACAGCTAATATCCACTTGTAGATGAGTACAAACCATGTTTGTCTTTCAGAGTGTGGGTTACCTCATATAGGATTTTTTTCTAGTTCTATCCATTTGCCTGCAAATTTCATGATGTCATTGTTTTTAACAGCTGAGTAGTACTCCATTGTGCAAATTTACCACATTTTCTTTGTCCATTTTTTTTAGTTGAGGGACATTTAGGATATTTACAGTTTCTGGCTATTATAAATAAAGCTGCTATGACTATAGTTGAGCAAGTGTCCTTGCGGTAGGATGGAATATTGTTTGGGTATCTGCCCAAGAGTGTTGTAGCTGGGTCTTGAGTGGTATCAATTCCCAATTTTCTGAGGAACCACCATATTGATTTCCATAGTAGCTGAACAAATTTGCACCCCCACCAGAAATGGAGGAGTGTTCCCCTTACTCCATATCCTCTCCAGAATGAACTGTCACTTGTGTTTTTGATCTATTCTGACAGATGTAAGATGGAATCTCAAAGTTGTTTTGATTTGCATTTCCCTGATGGCTAAGGATGTTGAACAATTCTTTAATTGAGATTCTTCTGTTGAGAATTCTGTTTATAGCTGTACCCCATTTTTAAAGTTAGATTATTTGGTTTGTTGATGTCTAGTTTCTTGTGTTCTTTATATATTTTGGATATTATTCCTCTGTCAGATGTGGAGTTGGTAAAAATCCTTTCCCATTATGTGGGCTGCCATTTTGTCTGTTGATAGGTTCCTTTGCCTTACAGAAGCTTTTCAGTTTCATGAGGTCCCATTTATTAATTGTTGGTCTTAGTGCCTGTGCTCTCCATGTTCTGTTCAGGAAGTTGTCTCCTGTGCTAATGTTTTCAAGACTATTCTCCACTTTCTCTTCTGTTAGGTACAGTGTATCTGGTTTTATGTTGAGGTATTTGATCCATTTAGACTTGAGTTTTGTGCTGGGTGATAGACACGGATCTATTTGCATTCTTCTACATGCCAGCATCCAGTTAGACAAGCAGCATTTGTTGAAGATGCTTTCTTTTTTTTCCATTGTGTATTTCTGGCTTCTTTATCAAAAATAAGATGCCCATAGGTGTATGGACTCATGTCTGGGTCTTTGATTAATTTCCATTAGTCAATCTGTCTGTTTTTATGCCAATACCATGTGGTTTTTATTGCTAAACCTCAGTTTGTAGGCTTTCTGCTGTTTCTGTTCTTGAAATCCAGCTTTAGTCTGTGGTGGTCTGATAGGATGCAGGGGGTTATTTTATTGTATGTGTTGAGACTTGCTTTGTGACTTAGTTTGTGGTCAGTTTTGGAGATTGTTCCCTGTGGTGCTGAGAAGATGTATTTTTTTGTGTTTCAATGAAATGTTCTATAGGTGTCTGTTAGATCCATTTGGTTCACAATTTCTGTTAGCACCAGTATTTCTCTGTATCGTTTTTGTCTGGATGATATGTCCACTGATGAGAGTGGGATATTGAAGTCTCCCTATCAATGTGAATGTTGATGTGTGATTTAAGCTTTAGTAATGTTTCCTTTACAAACATGGGTGTCCTTGCATTTGGGGAATAGATGTTAAGAATTGAAAGATTATTTCAGTGGATTTCTCATTTGATGAGTATGAAGTGTGTTTCTCTGTCTCTTCAGATTAATTTTGGTTTGAAGTCTATTTTGTTAGGTATTAGAATAGCTATACCAGCTTGTTTCTGAGGTCTAGTTGCTTAAAAAATCTTTTTCTAACCCTTTACTCTGAGGTGATATCTATCTTTGATGTTGGGGTGTGTTTCTTGTATGCAACAGAAGGAAGGATCCTGTTTTTGCATCTATTCTGTTAGTCTGTGTCTTATTATTGGGAATTGAGGCCATTGATATTGGGAGATATCAATGACCAATGATTGTTAATTCCTGTAATTTTGTGTGTGTGTGTGTGTGTGTGTGTGTGTGTGTGTACTTCCCTTCTTTTGGTTTTGGGTATAAGATTATTTATTTCCTGTTTTCATAGATGAGGTTAACTTCCTTGGGTTGAAGTTTCCTTCTACCTTCTTTAGAGATGGATTTGTGGATAGATATTGTTTAAATTTGACTTTATCATGGAATCTCATTTTCTCCATTTGTGGTGACTGAAAGTTTTGCTGGGTATAGTAGTCTGGGCTGGCATCCATGGTCTCTTAGTGTCTGTAAAATGTCTGTCCAGGCCCTCTGGCTTTTAGAATCCCCTTTGAAAAGTCAGGTGTAATTCTGATAGGTCTGCCTTTATATGTTACTTGGCATTTTTCCCTTGCAGCTTTTAACAATCTTTCTTTGTTCTGTGTATTTAGTTTTTGATTATTAGGTTGCGAGGGGACTTTCTTTTCGGGTCCAATCTATTTGGTGTTATGTAATCTTTGTGTGCCTTTATAGGCATGTCCTTCTTTAGGTTAGGAAAATTTTCTTTTATAATTTTGTTAAAAATTTTTTTTGGCTTTTGAGCTTGGATTCTTCTCCTTCCTTTTATTCCTATTATTCCTAGGTTTGGTATTTTCATAGTGTCCTGGAATTCCTGGATGTTTTGTGTCAGGAAAATTTTAGATTTAGCATTTTCTTTGACCAATGTATCTATTTCTTCTAGCATGTCTTCAGTACCTAAGATTCTCTCTTCCATCTCTTGTATTCTGTTGGTGATGCTTGCATTTGTAGTTTCTGTTCATTTACCTAAATTTTTCCAATTCCAGAATTCCCTCAGTTTGTGTTTTCTTTATTGTCTCTGTTTCTATTTTCAAATCTTGAACAGTTTTATTCATTTCCTTCAACTGTTTTTTTTTTCCTTGACTTTCTTTAAGGGATTTATTCACTAGCTCCAATTTTCTGTTTTTTCCTTCATTTCTTTAAGGAATTTATTCACTTCCTCTTTAAGGACCTCTATCATTTTTATAAAGTTGGTTTTAAGGTCACTTCTTGTGTTTCAGCTCTAATGGAATGTTCAGGGCTTGCTGTGGTTGGGTAGCTGGGCTCTGGTGGTGACATTTTGCCCTGGCTGTTATTGTGTTCTTACATTGGCTGGCATCTACACATCTGGGTTTGGGGTAATTATTGGTCTAGGTGTCAATTTCTGAGTTTGTCTTTGTTGGATGGGTATTTCCCCACTTGGTTTCTGTTTTCTTTCTCATCTTCTGGCTGGAGTGACCTATGGCTGAATAGAAGGTCTCCACCTGAGTTGGAGGCTGGGATTCTGATGGCCAGGGTGGCCTTTGGTCAAGCAGAAGGTTTTAGCCTGAGTAGGGGGCAGAAGTTTCGGTGATCTTCATGGCCTCTGTTCTCTCCAGGGGTCCTCCACAGGAATTGGGGGACAGGATATGGTGACAGGAAGGGGTGGGGCATTTGGGGGTAGGTTGGGCAGGCACTGAGTGGGTACAGTGCTCTGGTGGGTAGGTTATCCATGGTTCTAGTGGCTGGCATGGCCTCTGGCCAAGCAGGAGGCTTCCTCTGGAGCTTGGGGATAGGATATGGTAATGAGGAGTGGAGGGCCAGTTGGGAATAGGCTGGGCTGCACTGAGTGAGTTGGGGCAGTCCATGGGTGGGGTCTTACCCGGGGTTCTAGCTGCCAGTGTGGGCTCTTGGGAGTTTTTAAAATCACTGCTTTGATCTCATTTCTTGCTATAGACTTGTTTAAATTATTGGATCTATTCTTGGTTTATCTTTGTTACACTATTTATATCTAGAACTCAATACACTCCTATTACATTTTCCAACTTAGTGGAGTTTAAGTTTTTAAAGTATGTCATTCTTTTCTGAATTTCAATGCTGTCTGTTTACATTTTCATCTTGAATTTTCTTAATTTCGGTCTTCCCTCTTTCTTTTGCTTAAATCAGCTATGGATTTGTCAATCTTGTTTCTCTTTTCAAAGAACCAACCCTTTGTTTGTTTAATTGATTCTTTGTATTTTTTCTATTTCTATGTCATTAATTTCTGCCATGCTATTAATTATTTCTTCCTATCTTCTGCTTTGGAGTTTGGAAGGTAGCTATGTTCACCCCTATACCACCACCAGTGCACTGCTGGGAATTTGTTTTGTTCTTAGTTTTCTAAAGCTTTAGAGTCCATCATGAGGTTATTTACTTGAGTTATCTCTGATTTAAATTTTTATTCTATACATTAATTTACTCTCTCTCTCTCTCTCTCTCTCTCTCTCTCTCTGTGTGTGTGTGTGTGTGTGTGTGTGAGAGAGAGAGAGAGAGAGAGAGAGAGAGAGAGAGAGAGAGAGACAGAGAGACAGAGAGAGACAGAGAGAGACAGAGAGAGAGAGAGAATGCCATGCCATGGAGCATGTATTCAGAGGACAACTTGAGGAGTCATTTTTTTCCTTTTACTTTGTGGATGCTGGGAATCAAACTCAGGGTGTCAGACTTGGTGGCAAGTGCCTTTACCTGCATATCCATCTTGCCCTGGATTTTATTTTTATTTTATTATTTTATACATATATGTGTTTTCTTTGCTGTGCATCTGTGTACTGTGTGTGTGCAGTGCCCACAGAGGCTAGAGGAAGACTTTGGATAACCTGGAACTGGAGTTACAGATGGTTGTAAGTTGCCACATGGTTGCTGGGAATCAAGTCCAGGTCCTCTGCAAGAGCAGCCAGTGATCTTAAGTGCTGAGACATCTCTCCAGTCCCTATGGTTTAAAAATGCATGCATTTAGAGCAAAATCTTCTTTTTTTAGATTGCCTCCACTGTTTCTCATAGGTTTTGATGTCATGCTTTAATTTTACCCACTTTCAGGATTTTTTAAATTTGCTTATTGATTTTTTCAATCTCTCACTTATTCAGCAATGTGTTACTTAATCTCCATGAGCTTGTGTTTTTCTCCTACTCTCCCATAGCTTCTTTTATTTTTGATTTCCAGCTTTATCCCATTGTGGTAAGATAGAATAAAAGATGTTATTTTCATTTTCCTGTATTTCTTGAGACCTGTTTTACATCCCAATATTTGTTCTATTATAGAGAATGTTCCATGGATGCTGAGAAAAATGCACATTTTTGTAGTGTTAGGTAGATGGGTCTGTAGGTGTCTGTTAGGTCCATTTGGTTCAACCCCACTCTTTCTCAGTTTACTTTTTGTTTGGATGACCTCCATTGGTGAGAGTAGGCTATTGAAGTCACCAACTACTGTTGGAGTTAATTTGTGGCTTTGTTTCTAGCAGTATTTATTTCATAATGTTGGGTGCACCTGAGTATGGTATTCATATATTTAGAATTGTAATGTTCTCTTGACCTTCTTTATCTCTTCTGATTAGTTTTGGTTTGAAGGCAATTTTGTAAGATTTTACAAAGGTGATGCCTGATTGTTTTCCTGGTTTCATTTGTTTGGAATACATTTTTTCTGTCTAAGATAATGTTTATCTTTCATGATGAAGTACGTGTTTTTGTAGACAGCAAGAAGATGGGTCCTGTTTTGTAATTCAATCTTCTTGTCTGTGTCCTTTAATTGAGATGATTAATATTTGAGAGATATTATTGCAAGGTGTGTAAAAATTTCTGCCATTTTGTTAATTTTGTATTATTATTATTATTAGCATAACAGCTGCCCTGGTACCACTCCCCCATCCTCAAGCTCTTGGATGTGTTTTTCTTTCATTCATTCCATAATATTCTTTCCAATATCCTCTGTAGGACTGACTTGGGAGCCATACATTCTTTTAGCCTATTTTTACCATGAAAAGTTTTTCTTTCTCCTTCAATCGTGATTGATAATTTTGCTGGGTATGTTAGTTTGGGTTTAAATCTGTGGTCTTTCAGAACTTAAAATATATCCCTATAAGCCCTTCTGACTTTTGAAATTTTTATTGAAAAGTTAGATCTTATTCTGATGGTCATGCCTTTATATGTATATTGGTCCTTTTCTCTTACTTTCAAGGCCCCTTCTTTGTTCAGTATATTCAGCATTTTAACTACAATATGACATAAGGTATTTCTTTTCTGTTGTTGCCTATGTGGTGTTCTATCTACCTCTGGTATCAGGCTGTCATCTCTTTGTCTACAGTCTGGAAATTTTCTTCTATGATTTCATATGAAATATATGATATATTTTGACAGGGATGTTTTCTCCTTCTATGCCCATATTTCAAAGGTTTGTCCTTTCATGGTGTCCCAAAGAGCACTATGTTCCAGTACTACATTAAAATATTTTTCCATTTCTTGTTAAATGACCTTATTTCTCTGCCTTGTGTTTGAGCCTAGATATTTGTCTTTTCCACAATCTGTTCTATTGGCAAAGTTTTCTGTTGTGTTTTTTATTTGACTTATTGAAGTTTTAATTTTCAGCTTTGTTCCATTCTGATTTTCTTTAGTGTTTCGCTAATTGAGTTCTATTTTCATATCCTGAATTGTCTTCCTTATTTCATTCAGCTGTTTGTTTCTGTTCTTTTGGAATTCAATCAGGAATTTACTCCTATCCTCTTTAATTTCATTCAGGTATTTATTCATGTCTTCTTTGAATTATTTCGACATATTTACAATTGTTCTTTTGATTTTTTTTGTTCAGAATTTATCCTAAGTAAACTTGTCATCAGATACCATTACTATGAGTTGGACTTTTGAAAGAGGCATATTGTCTCCATTTTTCATATTGTCTGTATTTTTATGATGAGACTGGTGCATATTTTCTTGGTTATAGTCTTTGGTATAAGTCTGACCTTCCTGTGTCATGTGGGCATTTGAATATTTGCTTGTTGTTGTGCAACTTCATTGTTTTGGAGTCATTTGGGTGTTGGAAGTCCATCACTGACTCTTGGGTATGGTATCTGAGATGGTCTAAGTTTGAGAGGGAAAGCTATGGCCTTTGACCTTATGAGCAGGTGCTCTGCATGATCTGACAGAGGTTGATGGTTTGCCAGGGTCAATAGTTATGTGACCTCTGATCTTAGGTTCAAGAGAGCACTTGAAGTGTCTACTGTAGTGGTAGGAGTTCATGCATAGGGGCCTGTGATCTCTGATTTGAGAAGGATGCTGCCTTCCCACACTTATCCTAGGAGGATGGTTGGTTAGAGTGATCAAGCATGGTGGGCTGGTGACCTCCGACCTGGGGAGTGAAAAGGTGCTTTGTATGGGTCATGTGATGGGGAGGTTAGGGTACCAGAGGAAGACGTAAGTGTGTTCTTTGACTTTGGCAGTAGCTCCACATAGATATTGAGATGCTGGAATTTAAAAATTTATTTTATTTTTATTTATGTGTCTCTATGTATCTATGCACACATAGGTGTGGGAGGCTGTGAAGGACAGAAAAGAGTGTTGGATGCACTGGAGCTAGTTACAAGTAGTTTTGAGTTGTCTGATATGGCTGCTGGGAATGGAATGAGAGTCCTCTGTAAGAACAGCAAGTGCTCTTGGGGTAGTGCTATCTCTCCAGCCCCCACGCTGGGGTTTAGGATGCTAACGGGCAGGTGATATGGTCTCTGACTTGGGAGTTGAGTTCCTCTTACGTCTTGAAAACCAGGATTAGGGTTCCAGCTGGAGGATGGAAGGGAGGGAGATGTGGCCTCTAACCAGGGCACTGATTTCTAATTAAGCCCCAGACACTGGTGCTGAGCCCCATGTAGGTTCTCTGATGTTGACATTTGGGGTGCCAGAGGGCAGGAGATATGGTCTCTGACATGGTCTCGGGGCACTAAGTGTCAAGATGATGGAAGTCTGGGGGTATGACCTGTAATCTGAGATGTGAGCTCTACCCAGGTCTGAGGTTCTGGGAAAGAGCTTCCACCTAGGTCCTGAGGCACTGGGTAACTGAATGGAGTGAGATATGGTTCTA
Organism: Peromyscus californicus insignis; assembly: GCF_007827085.1. Taxonomy (NCBI): domain Eukaryota; kingdom Metazoa; phylum Chordata; class Mammalia; order Rodentia; family Cricetidae; genus Peromyscus; species Peromyscus californicus. The sequence goes on from NW_026294606.1 coordinate 120,969,891, forward strand.
ATCTAGGTAGGAGTTCTGGTTAAGTCAGAGATGCTGGCGAATGAGCTCCATGTGGGTTCTGAGAAGCTGGTGGTTAAGGTGCCAGAGGGAGATGTGGCCCCTAATCTGGCAACCTAGCCCCAGTTGGGGCTTGTGGCACTGGAGAATATACTGGGTCCTGAGGGGCTCGGGGTTAGGGTGCCAATGGGAGGGAGCAGTGGCTCCTAACCTGGGGATTGGGCTCTACTTGGGTCCTGGGGTGCTTGGGTTCTTTTTTGGTTTGGAGCCTGCAGGATTTTGGACTAGAACTCTATAGGTTTTTTGGCCTTTATATTTGGACTGAACCTATACTTGATTCCTTGGTGTTTCCAGATTGACAACTAAAGACCTGGGACTTTTCAAAATTCAATAATTCAATAATTCAATAATTATGTGAGCCAATTCCTTTTAAGAAACTCTATCATTCCATGTATGTGTTGTGTAACAGTTTCCTCTGAGAGTGAAACATTCCATCCTGCAGGGAGGCTCCTTAATTAAGCCAGAAGGTAAACAATAAAAAACTTAAAGGAGCTCTAGGAAGTTCCTGAAACTGACCAGATTCATTAGGCTCCTCCCTCCAAGCGTAATCAACAAAACTGCTGAGAATCACTCTCAGACAAGCCAAGCTGCAAAGAAGACTTTGAGACCAGACCAGAGGCCTGGAAGAAGCAGAAACCAGCAGAGCTGCCCAGCAGAGGTTTAGACCAGCTGAGTCACATGGTAAGGACACTCTCCAACCTGTTGAGCTGCCTTCAGTCTGTGCGGTTTGCTCCAGGTTTTCAGCCTTTGTGAGCTGTCACCTGTGCTGGAGTAGGCTTTGATGATGTAGTTGTCTTTGAGTCATTTCTGTTCCTGTAAATAACCTCTGACCTATTGCCTTAGGATTTCTATTTCTGTGATAAACACCACAACCAAAAGCAAGGTGAGGAGGAGGAAAAGGTGTGTGTGGCTTGCACTTCCACATTATAGTGTATCACTGAAGAAAGTCAGAGCAGGAACTCAAACAGGACAGGCACCTGGAGGCAGGCATTGCTGCAAGAGGCAGGGGTGCTGCTTACTGTCTTGTTCCTCATGGCTTGCTCAACTTGCTTTCTTATAGAACCTGGACCATCAGCCCAGGGGTGGCCACACCTACAATGGACTGAGCCCTCCCTCCCACAATCGCTAATTATGAAAATGCCCTACAGACTTGCTTGCCTACAGCCTAATCTTCTGGGGATATTTTCTTAATTGAAGTTCCCATCTGTCAAAATGCTCCAGCCTATGTCAAGTTGACATAAAACTAGCCAGCACACTTTATTCCCATAAGTAACCCTAATAAAATTCATAATCCACTAAGTTGGATTTTGGTGGTATCCATAGTTTGGTTTGTCATGAACTCCCTATCTGAGGTGAGTAGACATGTGTGCTATGTCTCCTCAGGAAATGTCTTGTCACACAACAGTGTGTGTGATCTTTGTATGTGTATTTATCTTTATATGTATGTGTGTGTATGTATGTATGTGTAAGTATGTGTATTGAGTGTTTATGTATGTTGTGTGTGTATGTATGTATGTATGTATGTATGTATATATGTGTGTATCTATCCATCTGCCCATCCATCTAACAACGTACTTACCTACAAATCCATCTTCTTGCAGACTCACCCAGGAGGAGTAGACAGCAGGAAATAATAAAACTCAGGGCTGAAATCAACAAAATGGAAACAGAGAACAATACAAAGAATCAATGAAACAAAGAGTTGGTTCTTTGAGAAAATCAACAAGATAGATAAACCCTTATCCAAATTAACCAAAAGGCAGAGAGAGAATATCCAAATTAACAAAATCAGAAATTAAAAGGGGGACATAACAACAGACACTGAGGAAATCCAGAGAATCATTAGGTCATATTTCAAAAACCTGTACTCCACCAAATTAGAAAATCTAAAAGAAATGGACAATTTTCTTGATAGGTACCACATACCAAAATTAAGTCAAGACCAGATAAACAATTTAAATAGACCTACAACCCCTAAGGAAATAGACGTAGGCATTAAAAGTCTCCCAACCAAATACCCCAGGGCTAGATAGTTTCAGTGCAGAGTTCTACCAGAATTTCAAAGAAGAGCTAATACCAATTGTAGGAGACCAGATCGCACCTTTTAAAAAGGTTTCTATGAGGAGGAGAGAGGGCTAAGAAACTTTTAGATAGAAAGATAGCTAAGAGGAGAAAGACAGAAACACAAGATAGCTTCAGGAGGACCTGAGTCAATACCCAACAGCCCCTTCTGCTTCTTCAAAAGGACTTTTTATAACAATGCCAAGGGGCAGGGCAAAAGATCTTCTTGCTAAATCAAAGCACACAGCACAGCCACGTGTAGACCCTTCCAGACACCTGGTAACCATGCCTGTGGTCAAATCATTCCATTATGAAGCCTTGCTGGGTAAAGCAAGCTCAGATTCTCAGACCCTGAGTAAGTTCTCACTAGGAAACCTCTGTGGGTCACTACAAATTCTTCCCTCTTAATATTTTAATGGGCCCCTCAGACCCCTCAGATAAACTGTGTCTGTCTTAGGTCATCCTTTTTCTTCACTAATCAGCCTTACCCATCATGGAGATACCCTTTTTGTCAAGTGTACTCTGTCTTAAGTTGGCAACTAGCAGGAAGGACTTTACCTATCTCTGACTACCAGCCTCTGGCAGGGGAAAGTACAGAACTTAACTCAGCTCTGACTCACTTCCCTACTAAGAGCTTGCAAGTAGCTGGAGCAATCACAGCAATCCCTACAGCTGCCACATCCCCCAGTAAAGGAGTAGAGGATGACCAAGATGGAATGTCCTTTTGGAATTGGTCTAAGATGTCTATAACAGTCTTAGCTACACCAAAGCCCTTTTTTAAAATCAATGAACTCTCAATGCCAATGCATCAAATAAATCAATAAACTCCTGATGCAATGGCATCATACCTAAAGACTCCCTTAGCTTCACCAAACCATGGTTCATTAATATCAACAGGTTAACATAATTCTAGTATGAATATTACTATACATATTTACAATTCTTACAAACTTACATCTAAAAGCAAACTCTCTATAGGACTATTTACACTTTACAAACTTTAGCAGATATTTAAACAAAATCTCTTAACAGAACTATTTACATTTTCTTCCAACAAGACAGAGGGTACATGAATCATGAGTCACCACAGTTAAAATTGTAGGTGAACTCAAAATTGTTTCATTTCTGAGATTTGCAAAAGCTCAAAAAAGTCAGTTCTAATAACAGTCTTAAAGTTCCACTGACAGCCCAAGATCAGGGCCTGGCTCGTCAGCTGCCCTGAAGTCCTTTTTAGCAGTCTAAGTCATAATGACTTTTAGGCAAACAGTTCCAAATATGAGGAGTCCCAAATTTGCTGCAGCTCCCCTGAATGCAACAACTCAACTTAGTTCAAACAAGTGTCTGAAGCTTCATTCTCAGCCACAGAGGCACTTTCAGTTAGTTTTTTCCTAGGTGAAAACTGCTCCAGGGCAAAAGATGTTAGCTGGCTGGGTTCTTATGAGGAGGAGAGAGGGCTAAGAAACTTTTAGATAGAAAGACAGCAAAGAGGAGAAAGACAGAAATATAGGATAGCTCCAGGAGGACAGGGCAGGGGTGAGTAGAATAGGGGGATGGGAACTTGAGGGAGCAGGTTGGGAGGGCTGGATTCAAGAGGCAGGTTTGGGGCAGGATAGAAGGCTAGGGAGAAACCTGGTGCCATGGAAACTCCCAGGAATCCACAAGGATGACCCCAGCTAAGACCCCTAGCAATAGTGGAGAGGATGCCTGAACTGGTCATCTACTGTAATCAGATTGGTGACTACCCTAATTGTCATCAGAAAGCCTTTATCCAGTAACTGATGGAAGCAGATGCAGTGATCCACAGTCAAACACTGAGCCGAGCTCTGGGAGTCCTCTAGAAGAAAGGAAGGTAGGATTGTATGAGCCGGGGTGTGGGAGTGGGGTGTGTGGGAGGTGGGTGGGTGGGGTCAAGGTCATGATGGAGGAACCCACAGAGACAGCTGATCTTAACTCAGAGGAGCACATGGACTCTGGACCAACAGTTAGAGAGCCCTCTGCATGTGTGTGACAGTTGTGTAGCTTGGTCTGTTTGTAAGGCTCCTAGCAGTGAGATCAGGACCTGTCCCCAGCACTTGAGCAGGCTTTTGGGAACCTGTTCTCCATACTAGATTACCTTGCCCAGCATTTATACAGGGGAGGAGGTGCTCGTTCCTACTTCAACTTGATGTAGCACACTATGTGCAAGTCCATGGGAGGCCTGCCCTTTTCTGAATGGAGACTGAGGAGCAGTGGGTGGATAGGGAGGATTAGATGGGAGGGGGGAGGGAACAGGAGGAGGGGAAACTGTGGTCGGTATGTAAAAGAAAAGAAAAAATGTTAATAAAAAACTATCTTCTTTTTCATTGAAGAACCTTTACTAATACTAACAGCAACACCCAGGGTTTCCCCTATAAGAGCTCAAAGGGAGTGTTTATTTCCCTAGACTCAGTGAGAGTAGCACCAACTTTTGCTGGGCCAGCAGGAGTAAGCTGCTGAGCAGACAAGAAGGCACGTAGCAGAGAGGAATAGCATCGGCTACAGCCAAAGACCTGGTGCTACAGGCAAAGACCTTGGTGAATGATGATGTCACAGCCACACACCTTTTACAACCCCTTGTGACCTGGCCAAGCTTCTCTCTATCTCTGGACCTCAACTCCCTCAAGCTCTTAAATGAGGAAAATGATCTTTTCTTTTCTTTGCTCATTTTTTTTCTTCATTAACAACCCTGAAGTTTTTTGAAAAGTACAAATGAGCAAAGTGAAATTTCTTTAGTTGCTGGAAAAAGTAAGGTACTATATAATAGAAAAGCCAAGCATTTAAAATATATTTGTATTTATTCTGTGATAGTTTCATACATGTATGCAATGTATTTTGTTATATCTACCTCCTCATTCTCTCAGTACTCCTCTGAGACCCCTCGTCATGGTTACCACCTAATTTTATGTCTTCTTTAAAAAAAAAAACCATTGAATCCAGTTCTTGCTGTTAGTATATGTATGGGTATAGGGCTATTTATTGGACCACAGACAACCTATCATGGGTCATATTCTTTAAAAACACTAACTTCCAGGCTGGGGAGATGGCTCAGAGGTTAAGAGTACTGGTTGCTCTTCCTGAGGTCCTGAGTTCAGTTCTCAGCAACCACATGGTGGTTCACAACCATCTGTAATGAGGTCTGGTGTCCTCTTCTGGCATGCAGGCATATATGCAGGCAGAACACTGTATACATAATAAATAAATAAATAACTCTTGAAAACAAAACAAAGCACTGACTTCCCCTCCTCCAGTAGTCACTCATTCCCATAGTTCTCAGCTAAGGCTGGACTTTGTGGGCCACTCCCATCCATGCTGGAAGATTGACTGGTTTGATCTTATACAGGTCTTGTGCATGTGTCCACAGCCACTGTGAGGTCACTGTGTGAAATGGCCCTGTCATATTCAGAAAAACACAGCTTTGTAACAGTCTTCTCCAACCTCTTGTTATTACAGCCTCTCTGGCCCGTCTTCCCTGAAAAGGGGACATTTGAGGTCATAGAGAAACTCTAGGGTATGGTGTCTTCATTAGGTTTCTTTGAAAACTGGAGACCAAGACTTGGGGGCCAGGGGCTCATAGGAGGTTAGAGCGAAGAGAATAGGTACAATGAAGAAGGAGGCAGGACAAGTCAACAGAAATGTCCACCTAAAGGATGAGAAGGGACGTGTGTCTGCTGCTTCCTGTACTGTTGAATGCCTCTATCTGATTGTGGGCAACAACCACTGTGGGAATGTCTATGGTGTGCAGATTGGCTTATCACTGGCTAACTCTAATATACATAGAAGTTTTAGGAGCAGTCTCCTTTCCCCACATCTCCTCCTTTAACTCTTTTTTTTTTTTTTTTTTGGTTTTTCGAGACAGGGTTTCTCTGTGTAGCTTTGCGCCTTTCCTGGAACTCGCTTTGGAGACCAGGCTGGCCTCGAACTCACAGAGATCCACCTGGCTCTGCCTCCCGAGTGCTGGGATTAAAGGCGTGTGCCACCACCGCCCGGCTTCCTCCTTTAACTCTTAATAACAGAATGGCCACTAGCCGAGAGCCATACACACCAGTGCTATGGATCTGCTAAAAGTCAAAGGCTTTCCCGACTTCAGTTTTGGCATTACTTCTTTGAGATAATCCTTCTTATCCCCAAATTGGGCTGGCCAAGAAGTCCATTTGTAGTCAGAGTGGAGTCCTCTGTAACCAAGTCATCAAGGGAGAGTGGTTTCCATTTTCCTTTCAGTTGCTTCAATATAAATAACACCCTGACACAATGTGATGGAGGAGAGAGTGTGTGTATTTTAGCTCACAATTCTAGGTTACATCCCACCATAGCAGGGATGTCCAGGAGGCGGGAATGTAGAACAGTTGGTCATGTGATATCCACAGCCAAGAGCAGAGAAACGAGTGCACACATTCTTACTGCTCAGTCCTCATGCTTTTCTCTTACACAATTCAGAGCCCAAACCCAGGGCATGGTGCTGCCCATTCACAGGCTGGGTCTTCCCACGTCAGTTAACGTCAATTAACACAGTCAAGAGAATCTCCCAAGGGTATGTCCACAGGTCAGTCCAGTCTAGGCAGTCTCTTACTCTTTTCCGGAATGATTCCAGATTATGTCAAGATGACAGTTAAAAATAGCCATCACAACAGTCAAACATTTTTTTTGGAGTTCAAGTAATTCCATTATTAAGTATGAAAAAAAATATGATGGCTTTATGTGGACTATGCCTAGAATTCTAAAACCCAATTTTTTGAATGAAAAATAAATGTTCACTTTATTAAGAATAAAAAATGCTAAAAAGTTATATATATATATACACACATATATACATGTATGTATATATATATACATATATTCTCCTGCTAGGCCTCAGTCAACTAGTAAGCCAGTCTATGAAAAGATTGCTAAAATTAGACTTATCCACAAAGAGATTTTGAAGTGTGACTTCTGATAAAATCAGTCCAGCACCCTGCTGTCATTTGATAGAACCTCCTTGGCAATGAGATCTTAATTTTCGAATTCTCTGATTGGTTTGTCTCTCTAGCACAGGACAAGCTATTATATTTTTAGGGTTTAAATTAGGAGTTTCCTATTCACAAGTCTGTACCAGATGTCTTTTTATAAACCAAGGTACTGCTGTCATCAAGTTGAGCACCTTTGGAAACAGCTGTGGGAAGGCAGGGAATTTAGGCCAGCATGTGACCTAATTGTTTGAGTTGGACGTGGCAGCTGCTAGTGACTTGAGCTGTTTCAGCTGAAACAATTAGCTGCAGACCCTTGTTCTAGTTGGGAACCCCAGTTGGCATTTGCCCCCATGATTATCTGGGTGAACTTCAGGAGCTGCTTTACAGATGGGAACACTGGAGGTCAGAGTGGAAACCGTCACAGTGACCTTCTTCATGGTGTAGCTGTAAAACACGTGGTGTGCTGCTTCTCATGTAGTTAGTACGTAATCAAGGACTACTGAACCCATGGTGCATGCCTACAGTCCTAGCACCCAGGAGGTGGAGGCAGAAGGATCAGTAGCTCAATGCTAGTCTCATCTATATAATGAGTTCAAGGCCAGCCTACACCTTTTTTTTTTTTTTTTTTTTTTTAAGAAAGAAGAGCTTCTGGTGTCTATTCCAGAGCCTGAGGTTATAGGAATACCCAGGACAGTCAAATACTGACTATGTGATGAAGAAGACAGACAGGGGTAGGAAGAGAGGGTTTTATGCATGATTGTTAAGAAGAGGCAGGGTGTCACAAATGAGAGGGGCCGCATTGACTTCTGAGGATGAGGACCCTGGAACACCTCTCTGTAATTTTTGAGAACTCAGGGACTAGAATGTCAAGGGTACTGGAGAGAAGACTTGAATAGCCATGACCTGCCATGGACACCATACCTATCGGCAGATCGATGACTAGGTGAGGCCTGAGGCTGGCATCTCTGGAGAGTGAGGGACAGCACCGTGAGTGTGAGCGATAGACTGTGGTGTGAAGTGAGCTGCAGGGGTGGGTTGTGGAGGGCCTGACAGTCACTGGTTTAGAATTTGCTCAAGGTGCTATGGGAAACTGTCATTGTATTTTAAGCAGGGGGTGACTGGTTCTGATTTAGGTTTTTTTTTTTTTGTTGGTTTTTCGAGACAGGGTTTCTCTGTATGTTTGCGCCTTTCCTGGAACTCACTTTGTAGACCAGGCTGGCCTCGAACTCACAGAGATCCTCCTGCCTCTGCCTCCGGAGTGCTGGGATATAAGAACACCTAGAATGCTTTGTGCGAATGGAGACAAGAGTGGGGGGAGGGGATCAGGGAGGCTACTGCAGCAGTTCAGACAAAAGCGGGTGAAAAGTGGAAAAACTCAGGGTGTATTTTAGAGAAAGACCAAGGAACGCGACTTAGATGTGGAAATGGGTAGGAAAGGGAAAATCAGATGTTATGGATTGCATGTTTACGCCTCCTCCAAACTTTTCTCTTGAAGCTATGGCATTCTTCCGGATGGTGTACAGTGGTAGGGCCTTTGGGAGGTGATTTCGTTTAGGTGAGGTCATGAGAGTGGACTTCCCGGGACTGGATTAGCATCCTTGTACTTAGAGCCGCTTCCATGACATGTGAGAGCTAATGAGAAGACAGCTGCCAGAGACCAGGAAGGAGGGTGTACTAATCAGATTTGCATGCTGTAATGGACTACCAGAGAGAGGCTGCACATGGAGCACAGAGATGTATTTAGCTCACAGTTTGGAGGTTTGAAGTCTGGGCCTACTGGTGTATCTACTGGCAAGGGCGGCTGACGGTAGAGGCAGGAACATGTGTCAGGGAAAGTAGCCACACATTGAACTAGAGCAGAGAGAGGAAGAGTCCAGGGTACCACAATCCTATTCAAGCGCATGACCCTAACGGCCTAAGGTCCTCCCACTGGGCTCCACTCCTTAAAGGTCTAAAGCCGCTTCAAATACCACAACTCTGGGGACCAAGCCTTTATGTAATGGACTTTTTTTTAGAGCTCTATTTTTATTATTTTTAAATTCTCCCTCTCTCTGTGTGTATGTGTGTGTTTATGTTCACATGAATGTGGGTGCCCTTGAAGGTTTGAGGCAATGTGACGATTCCTCTGGAGCTGTCGTTAAATGCCTGATATTAGTGCTGGGAACTAAACTTGGGTCCTCTGCATGAGCACTATATGCTCTTAACTTCTACCTATCTCACCAACAGCTAACCACATTCTAGAACTTTGAGGGACACTTCAAGTACACTTAATCAAAAACAAGGGCCCTCACCAGGAACCCAACCTGCTGACCGCCACTTGATCTTGAACATCACAGGCTCCAGAATTTTTGTTAACAGCCAGAACTAAGACATCGAGGATAAAAGTTTCCATCTGGTGGTTTGGACAGATGGTTTATTGGATGCTATTCTTTGAGATGGGAGAGGCCTGGAGTGAGGAGGTGGGGAGGGGATTTAATGCAAATGTGTAGAGATTCGGCACTAGCTTGAGTATCTTTAGATGAGGATTTGCGTATATGGAGATCACTTGGGATGTAGTTCAAGGAAACACTGGTGTGGAAGTGGGAAGATGAGGTAGACTGAAGAAGGCAGCCAAAGTAGGGTAAGCAAGTTACCTCAGAGGGTGCTCGAGCCTGATACCCAGCAGATTCTGGGGGTCAGAGTAGCACATGCTCCTCAGGTCTGCTTCACCTAGTTGGTGAAGGGCTTGGGTTACTCAACCCTTCACCCCTGTAGCCACAGCCTGAAGGCTGTTCCTGGAGGAAATGATTTTTCCAGTGTGCCACACCTGTTGCTGCGTGTGCAGGTGCAGCAGCCTCTAGCAGACAGAAGAAGCCCTCAGGGAGAGAGATCCAGGCACCGGCAACAGGAGGTGTGGCGAGACAAGACTATGGGCTGCTCCAGCACTGTTGACCAATAGGTCAATGCACTTGGTCTCAGCAATGCCTGCGACAGCGCAGGGCTCCTATGGATATGGAGTACTTAGAGCCCAGGAGGCAGGGGGTAAAATCACCCATGTAGTTTATGAACGGAAAAGAGAAGAAAATCCTTGAAGTTAAAGTCTGCATTGTCTCAGCAGTTAGAGATGGCCTTGAGGGAAATACTGATGAAGAAGAGTAGCCCTTGAGGTTGGAGGAAAGAAACAGAAAGAAAGGAGAGGAGACAAAGGGAAGGTAATAGAAGAGAGGGGAGGAAAATGGAGGGGAGGGGAGAGGGGGGGAGAGGAGGGGAGAAGATTCCTAGTAAATCATGGTTGAATGCAGTCTGGTGACCCTTTCTTCTGAATCGGGAATTCTGTAGCTATCAGTTTCTGAAAGTGATCATTCACAAAGAGTGTGATGTCTCTGTAATTATCTGGTCTGTGCTTAGGACTCTCAGGAATGTTTCATCAGTGCTTTAGAGTACAGGTATCTGTGTTAGTTATCTTTTCTGCTGTTGTGACAAAACACCAGTGAAAACTAAGATGCACCGTTGTCCATGCTTTTGGAGGTTGCTGTCAGAAGTTGGTACCTCCATTGCTTTGGGCCTAAGGAGAGGCAGAACTCAAGGTCATGGGAGCACGTGGCAGAGGAAGCTGCTCACTTATGGCAGCCAGGAAGCAGAGAGATACAGAGCAAGCCTCAAGTGCCAGATGTCCTTCTCCTGCCTTGGTTCTGTCTGGGTCCCCAGCCGACTGGATAGTGTCCCCATATTTAGAGTGGGTCTCCCCCTTTCAGATATACTCAGACACGTGCTTCATGAATCTCCTACTTGTCTTTCAGTCCCATGAGCTGATGACCAAGGTTGATCTTCACAACATCAACACGTCCCCATGTGTGCTGGGTGTCCATGGGAGAGACAAAGACCTCCCAAGGTGGTTCATGATGTTCCGTTCTTCATAGCCTCTGCTACAGACAAGACTGGGGGAAATCAGAATTAAAATGAGATAAATACAGCAGCATCAGATGTGACTGAGTGGGAAACTTTGCATATGGCTTGCAATAAAGAACACGTTTCTTCCTACATTTCAGCACTGTGTTGATTCAAAGGTTGATTACAGATGTGTGTTGCTTCTTTTAATGTCCCTGATTTTTAAGGACTTTCCTGATTGTTCATTCAGATTTTCTGGTATTTTTCTATCTGAGGTTTTCTCATTAAAAACTGGGATTTGAGAAATGATGGGAGAGTGTAAGAAGTTGAAAGCATATTTCGAAGTGCTCAAATATTTCACATTCAGAGCCTTTATTTCTCCCTGTCTCTAAAGGTACCTCTAATTGCGGTCCTTCGTTCTTGTGACTTTTTTGTTGTTGTTGTTCAAAGACTGTCCCTTATACACAAAGCCCTTGAGGCCTGCTCCTGGCTTTTGTGGGGAGAGACTCTTGTGCTGGTGACCGGTAGTTCCTGGGTGGAGTGTGCCATATGAAATGTTCAATCACATTTTCACAGTCATTAAACACTCTTTGTGAATGATCACTATTCTCTCTTAGCATGAGATAAAAATTAAAAACAGGTTGAATAAAAAAATAATTCCCCACCTTCCAAAGGAACATATCTCAGAGGAAAGAAGAGAGAAAAATGTTCTTAAAGAAGTCACCCTGTCTCTCAAAGAAGTCACCCTGTCACCGAAAAGCACTTTAATTCTCTTCAGATAATCCAGTGTTCCCTTCTGTGACAGAATCAGTTTAAGCCAGTTTTCTAGTGTTCCACTTGAGGTCTTGTGTTCTAGGTATTGTGGGCCGCTCCATGGCTCAGTACAGATGGCACCTGTGTGTGTACTGGACAGGGCGTGGCGAAGCGTGGCGAAGGTAGATTCCAGGATTTTCTTAGCCCACTAGGGATAAGAGGGCTCTCTGCTGCAGATACCTGCGCATGTCACCACACAGCAGCCCATGAGCAGGAGTGGCCTCAGAACCAAAGGGCTTTGGAAGCCAGGCTGGGTCTCATATAAGAAAAGAACTGTGCGTCGTGGTCCCCTTGAAGGGAGGATGGTGGCTGGATGTGAGTGGGCTCTGGAGCCTGTCCTGCCTGACTTTAATGGTCACCTTCATACATCCTTGATCTGAGAGGACAGCCTCTCCTGAGAAATTTCCCAGGTCAGATCAGCCTGTGGGCATGTCTTCAGGGGATTGTCCTGACTATGAATTGATGCAGAAGGGCTCAGGCACCTGTGGGCCATGCCATCCGTAGGCATGACGTCCTGAACTGTGTGAGAAAGCTAGCTGATAGAAGGTGGTGGGCGGCCAGCAGGCCAGCATCCTTCTCCGTTTTCTGTTGTCCATCCTTGGCTGTGAAAAGGTCCTAGGACAGAGGTAATGCTGTGTGGAATAGCCTTCCAGTTTCTGCTTTGAGTTCTTGCCTTAACTTCTCTCGGTGATGGACTGTGATCTGCAGTCATGAGCTGAAATAAACCTGTCCTCCCCCAGATTGCTTTTGGCTAGAGTGTTTTATCACAGCAATGGAAATGAAGCTAGAACAGAACCCAATGGCCCAATAGAACAAAACAGTCTCAGTACGTCTGGTTTGAGTGGAATTTGTATTTTCACTCTCTTTCCTTTCTGAATTTTAGGTATTTCTGGCAGAACAAGGATTTGCTTTGTAAAAACGGATCCGGCTGAGAGGTAAGGAAGCTCATTAAAATTAGTCCTCAGGAAAGGGCTAACTGAATATCAGTTTGCCCATCTAGAAAGTGGATGGGTTAGAGCATGAGAATTTTGCTCTGAGCAGCTTCGATGCTAAAGGTGGCTTTTCAATGTGACGCTTAGAACAGCTCAAAAATGGGGTCACGGAGGTGTTCACACAGAATGCAAAGCTCAGAATCTCTGTACGACCACTGACTTTTCTTTATAGAAGAGAAAATATTCACTTTTTCATTATGAGTTTATATAAACACACAAATTAAGACCAGAAAAGAGAAGGATTAAAGTGCTTAAGCACACGTGTAATCACACTGCCATAAAACAGCTGTTGGTAGCACCTTAAAACACGATGCCACTTGTCCTTTTCTGGTCCTCACATTTGTACATGCTTTTGCCTCATCTTCTTCTTTTTAACAGCTGAGCAGACACACCGAGTTGTTTTTCCATCGTGAGGGAATTTGCTTCACTTGGTATTGTTATAAATAATAGAGTAGCAGTATGGAATCTGATTTGCTCCAAGTCAGCCTCATGACGGAAAGAACCTCCTTGTCTGGTTCGCAGAGACTGCAGAGCTCTGGCTTAGACTGCAGGAGACAAGCTTTGTTTATCCTTGTGTTTCTGCTCACCCGAAACGATCCTTGTGAGATGGGTTAGATTTTCTGGTCACTTGAAATGCTTCCTGGTCACACACAGACAGGAGGGGCTTGGCATAAAGTCACATCGGAGAAGAGGATATGGAGTGTCCTTGTGTCCTAACCAGGGTGTTTTCAGATCAAGGGCATCTCCCCGAGAAGGAATGAGCTTGGCTTTCTGTCATTACCACCGTGGACCTCTGTCTGATTGTCAGCCCTGGAATCCCCGTTCTAACTTGGGGTGGAGGAGATAAGAAATGACTAGTCCAGTAGCATGTGTTTCATGCCTCTCTCCAGCCGCCAACAGTCCTTCCCATTAATATAGCCACTGAAGAGTGCTAAATTTCTTAGTGCTGTGAAAATTGGTATTAAAAGAAGTGCTTTAAAAAAGAAATGGGAGCTTAAGAGCTGTAATAAAAAGAATAACCCTAAAAGCAAGTCAATTGGAAAGCATAATGAAGTTGATACTGGTCTTTTTAGTTTAGTCATGAATTTGTTAGAGAAAAAATGACTTTTCTGAAAACCACCATCTGTGCCCTGAGTAGATCCATTAACACCGCTAAAGACACCAGGAAGGTTATGCTATCTGCTGCCACGGTTCACCCCCACTGCATTTTAATTTTATAGCATTCCCTGCTCAGGTTTTCCCAAGTCTCATCCACTTGGCCATTCCAGAAGGCTCTCATTATGCCCTAACGGATTGTGATCTTCCCGGTGAACTTGCCTCCAGAAACAAGAGTCCCAGTGCTACACAGACCTCAATGTGTTGACAGTCTGGCGAGTAACTGGTGTCCTGAACAGCACCCTTTGCTTGAGACAGCTTCGTGTTAGATGTTTTCTACTTGCATCTAAGGGTCAGGGCAGTGTTTGAATGGATTTACATTGTGGGATGCCATGGTCAGGCTGACTCTTACACAAGAATTATAAACTGCACCACAAAGATCTATTTTAAATGTAAGATGACTCTTTAAATACAATTTCCTTTAGATGCAAATATTCTTTTACAAAAAAAATTGTCACTGTCCAGTTGATCTTTTTCAAGCAACAGTTTCAGAACAGAAGGCTATATCAAGGTTCTGTGTAGTAGATGTATATAGTGGTTACAAAATAAGTATCGATCTTCTCATTATTGTGAACTCTTAAAGTTTTTGTCCATATAACATCAGGTGCTTATATATTGCTCTACATTTGATCAACAAATATTAAATACCTACCACATACTTAATATCTTCTTGGTGCTGGGTATGTGATTCCAACCCTTTTGGAAATATCTTGCAGGAATTTCATGTATTTTCCTAACTATCAATAGTAGTTTTTTGAGTTTGGGTTTCACTTTGTAGTCCAGGCTGGCGAGGAAGTCATGCTTTCCCTGCTTCAGGCTCATCAGGGCTGGTGCAGCATCATCCGTCCCCCCGCCCCCATCATCTTAAGCTTCCTGAGGTCAGAGATCGTGTCCTGACTATGTTTCTTCTTAAAGAAAGTGAAGTGATGAGCAGATGCCAAAAGAATGAAGAAAAATCACAATAGATTTACCCTTCTCTGCCTAAGGGTAAGACATTGCTTAACACAAATGTTTTACAGATGGATTTAGAATTCTTTTTATGAAGGCTGCTAGAATGGGTGTGGTTTTTCTTGACTTAAAGTTCTTTCAGCTCAGGGCTCAGTGGAGACCTAGAGGATTACAGGGTGGAGACCTGAGATGACGGACAGCTACTTCTGAGAAGATGAGTTATTAGCGGATCTAGCTCAATTTAGACACATGAGACACGGAGCTTGATAAGTGCGAATGTTTGCTTGGATTGGCCTGTGTCCTAGGGACCATGACAGAGCTGAGTGTGGAGCTTGGGCTTTGAGGGTCTTACTTTTTCCCACATGGCTTACTTTTAATCTAATGTTGGTATTGCAGATGTTTCTGGCATGATGGTTTGACTCACAATTTAAAAAAATCCATGGTGGTACAAGCATCTCTCCCCATAACTACTGTTCTGGTTTTCACTTTCAGCACAGCATCCAATGACTTGCATGAGATACTCCTACTTTAGTATCAATAGACTTCTTGGACCTAGATGATTTTGCCCAACTGTAGGCTAAGTGTTTTGAGCTAACTTAAGGTGGGCTAGGCTAACCCATGGTGTTTAGTAGGCTAGGTATAGTGCCTGTATTTTGGATTCCAATATATACTGAGCATTTTGGAATAATACCCCATGGTAGTTATGCGATGGTGGGGCTTTCAAAGTTGTGAGCAAAGGAACTCAGCTCTGACCAATATAAGGAAATAGAACTTCTTGGAACAACATGGGGTAATTGGTAAAAATCTCAGAAAGAGGCCTGAGAGCAGAGTGGTTCCTTGACCTTGGGGTTAAATGACAGTCACTTCTGGAAACTACTCTGAGAAAGATTTCACAGTCTTCAGTCTCTATGTATGTATTCAAGATTTGCACTCAGTGGAGGGACTTGGCAGAGTTTAAGTCACATGCCTTCCTCTTAGGCAGAGACGAGTATGACATTTTGATAGACTGTCCTAATAAGACTGAATTCTTTGAGGGTTTCCAAGTCAGAATCAGGTATGTTATCAGAGGAGTGAAAATGCACACAGGGTAGGTTCAACCTGTAAACTCCAGCATAAAAGTTCCCCAAAGCAAGTCTCCCAGGTAGCAGGCCTCACCGACTCTAAATATTTACCATTCAGTTCATGCCTGTGATTTTCTGTCTTTATGCTCCACACTCTCACACTTTGCAGGAAAGATGAAAGCCTAGAATGGAGATCCCCAGCACTCCCGTCGTCTGCTCCTACATTTCCTTTTCCCCTCTTCTAAGACTATAACTCTTACATAAACTGTGGGTCCCACCACCATCCACCTCTCTCTGGGGGCTTTACTACAAAAATTCCTACTTATCTATCCCCCCCCTCCCCCTGCAACTCATGACTCTATGGTTTAGACGGCATCCCAGAGGAGCTCAAAATTTAAATGACAGAATGCATTTCTAGCTTTGACCAAAAGCTTGATGAGGCCTGGAAGGAGACAGGATGCAAGGACTCAAAGGATAGACATGCAGTGAGTGGATGCAGACCATCAACATGTCTTGAAACAGTAAAGGGAGAAAGTGGAGGATACAGTGGTTTTAATGAGAATGTCCCCCCATAGACTCAGCTAGTTCAACACTTGGTCTCCCTAGTTGGTGTCACTGTCTGGGGAGGCTTAGGGGTGCATTCTTTTTATTTTGTGATCAAAATATAATGACATTGTTTCTTCCCCTTCCCTTTCCACCCTCCAAGCCTTCCTATGTACTTCCTTGTTATCTCTCAAATTCATGTCCTCTGTTTCTTTAATTGTTCTCTCTCTCTCTCTCTCTCTCTCTCTCTCTCTCTCTCTCTCTCTGAAATATGTAAATACAACTTGCTCAGTGCATATAATGTTACTTGTATGTATATGATTTAAGGGCTGACCACTTAGTATTTTCACTTTCATACAAATTGGTCACCAAATTTGGTGTTTTTCCTCGGGGAAGACTTTTCCTCCCACTCTCAGCCTTACTTAGGTACCAGTAGTTCTTTGTTTAAGGTTGAGACCCTGTGAGTATTCCTCCTTCCCTGTTAGCATGTCTATTGATGTCCTTATTCAAGTCTTGTTTAGGCAGCCATGTTGCTAAGACTTTGTGGGTGGAGCTTCTCTGGTATTTATAAGAGATGCAATTTCACAGCAGACTTTCTGTTCCTCTGGCTTTTACAATCTCTCTGTCTCCTCTTCCACTATGATCCTTGAGCCTTAGGTGACAGAGTTGTGTTGTAAACATATCACTTGGGGCTGGGTATCACATGGTCACTTTGCCTTTTGATGGGTTGTGGTTTTCTGTAATGGTCTCTGTTGAAAAGAGATTTTTCTTTGATGAGGGATGAGACCTATACTTTTGTGGGTGTAAGGATAAATATTTACATGGTAGTATAATTGTGCTGGTTCAGTAAAATGGTGGTTGTAGGTTCTCCTCCAAGTTCCATGGCTTCACTAGTCCTGGGTAGCTGGCTAGGTTTCCAGTACCAGGCATAATTTCCCTCTTGTTGAGTGAGCTTGAACTCCAAATGGAGAGCTATTGGTTACTGCCAAGGCATGCAGGCCACTATTGCAAGAGGCACAGCCTTGCCGGAGGAAGTATGTCACTGGAATTAGGCTTTGTTCAAAGCCTTGAGCTGTCTCCAGTTTGCTTTCTCTGCTTCATGCTTGTGCTTGAGGATGTGGTCTCTAGCTTCCTGATCCTTCCCCTATGCTTACTGCTCTGCCTCCCCAACATGATGGACTCTTATCCCTTTGGAACTGTGAGACCAAAGAGACTCTTTCCTCTGTAAGCTGCCTTGGTCATGGTGTTTTATCACAGCAACAGAAAATTAACTAATATAGGAAGCCGTGTCAGGGACCTTGAAGAAATGGTATGGGGGCCTTTTCTGGGATCCTTTTCAGAATGGCTTGGGAAGGTTAGGTGCTGTCACTCTTGCCCTTTGGGGACTTAAAAGCCCCTCAGCATTTGATGCCTCTACCAGGATGATGTCCCGTAAACCCAAGTTACCAACACCATCTTTCCTCTTGCTCATCCTCCTCCGGTCAGTTCTGCTCATGCTGTTTCTTCTCATAGCTTGTCAGCTATGGACCTTGCTTTCGAGGAAGGTTAGCATAACCACAAGAGATCATGCAGGTAATCATGAAAGATTCACCAGAAGCAGCTCCTTGAGCCTTTTCTCTTCTTTGAATGCCCATTCTTGACACCTTGGCCTGAGTTCCTCTCAACTGACGCACGACACTGATGAATTCCCTCCTCTTGAGTCTTGGGACTTAGCTACCAACAACCTTTTATTTCCTCAGTCCTGATTTCACATGCCAGCAATAATCTCAGTCTCTGCAAAAGACATCTCTGAATAAAATATCCAGTCAGTAGTTGTCTGATGAATGGTGACTTTCTAGTGGTACCCGAGGCTCCTTTCCAGAAAACCTAGAGTGTACCAGATCTGATACACTTCAAGGAACCACCGTCACGGCACCTGCCATGACTAAAAATGTATTGTTCAAGAACTATAGATGTAGCTCAGCTCTTGCCAAGGTGTTCAGGGCTCTATGCTTAATCTCTAGAGCCACAGAGACAAGACAAAAACAAGAGCCAAACAAAATTGGCAACAAGACCAAACAAGAAAGCAAGCAAAACACCCAAAGTGCATTTTTCAGGGGTCTTTGGACTTAGGTGTCAGGGATTAGCTCGCTGCAAAAAAACATCAAAATCTCAAAAGATAAACAGCAGAGCTTCTTGGGAGCTGCAGGCCTTGATCCCTTCCCCTTGTTCCATCTGCCCTGGTCGTGCACTTTCTCATTGTTGAGAGACCTGCCTTCACACACCTCTTCACATTTGCTGCAAGAATGAAGCATACTTCGTGTTGGGTCCAGTACTGAAATGGCTGAGAGATTCAGTCTCAATACTCAGTTCTGCTTCTTGAATACCTCTCCTTCAAATGCTCGAGTGAGGCAGTCGACGACGCCTTGATACCTGTCTTTGGAATAATTAGCTGCTGACAGAAGTTAGGGTTGTCTATGACAACCACAGTGGCCTGGGCTTTTCCCCTCTGTGGAGTGGGTGAAAGGTACTGTCCAAGGATTGGGTTGTGATCGGACATGCATCAAACGTGTCTTCTCAGATCCTGCCTTGTGTAAGTGTATCAAATCTTGCCTGTGTTTGCCAGGCACTTCAATTCAGTGTGAGCTCATGATGTTGCCTGTGATGCACAAAGCTGGTAGTCACAACCATTGGTCCAGGGCAGCAGGCTTTGTGGAAATGGAAGACTGGCATCTCCTATACACTGAGCAGGGACTCACAGGGAGTTTGTGTCTGTTTCTGAAACAAATAATACTGGAAATGAATGAAGATGCACTGCTGAACACAGACAGCCAAATACTTAACACAGTTACTAGCTGTGCTAACTGATTTAATGAACAGGCAACATAACAAATGAGCATGTTTACCAAGTTAACTTGTGAAAATGAATATCTGTAATTAAAGTGGCTCACAACTGACAGGCAAACAGGAAATTATTGTTATTATTACACACAAATCATCTTAAAATACCAGAACTTAATAGATGGGGAAAAAAACAAACAATGGCTAAAACTGTCTGCTAAATAAAAAATAATGACGAACACCTGTGGTCTTTTTATAGGACTCCAGCGGAGATGATTTTTTCCTGAAGACCTAATTATGTTTTTGTAATGGTACCATTTCATTATTTCTCTGTAGCATTATTAAAAGGAAATGTCCTTATTTTCTCAGTGTGAAAGGTCTGGTAGATAGATTCAGGCATTGGCTTTTCTGAACACTACCGACAGTCCATACCTTCTGGCTACAGGCCGGGCAGGATGGGGTTTTTATCTTTACTGATATCAAGGCTCGGGCAGGGGTAAGAATGATGTGGACTTCAGGAAACTCTGCCAGGGAGTAATAGAGCCACTTCTGCAGTCTGCTCTGCCCTGCACTCCAGCATTGCCCTTTTCCCGCTGTGTGCCCTCTGCCAAGCTGCTGAGCCATTCCGTGCCTCAGTGTTCCCATCTGTAGACCATGGCAGAGGTTTGGTCAGTGTTGTGTGAACTCATGTCTGAGCTTGCAGTTGCATGTCACAGGTGTCCATGATGCTGGCTTCTATCGTTGGCCACAAGTTGCTATGTGCCACATGCCTTCTTCAGCCTACTAGGTTCTGAGGGTGGACACGTCCCGGGATGTCCATTGGGGAGTCAGGGACTGTTCAGAACAGCAGGTTTGAGAGGTGTTTTGCAATTTTAAGTTAACGGAAGCCAACGGGTTTCATTTTGCCGTCTTTATACATGTATATAATTGTACTTTGTTCATCTCTGCCCCTCACCTCTCTTCCCTACCATGTCCCTTCTCACTGGTTCCCTCAACCCCTCTGCTGCTTTCATATTATATACATGTTAGATACAGTGGGGATGTAAAGGGAAATGTGATGTTTTCTCTTTCCCCTCCATTCCCCTCTCCTGTTTCCTCTCCCTCCAAGCCCCTCCCCTTCCCTCTCGTCCCCTTTAAGAGAGCTAACTTTTTTATAGCATAGCACACTATTTGAAAGCTGTTCTACTTGTCTAGAGCTGTAGTCAGGTTTCTGCTGCTCGGGACAGGATCACTGAGAAAATCAACTTAGGGGAAGGAAGGCAGCTTTGGCTCATGGTTTCTGAGGTCTCTGTCCATGCCCACTGGCCCAGTGGCTTTTGTGTCCATGGTGAGGCAGAACATCGTGACAGAAAGTGTGTGGCAGAAAGGAGCCTCTCCCCTTATGGTCGCCAGGCAACAAGAAAAGAGAAGACCTGGGGTAGGAATGTGGCTTAGCAGGTAAAGGGCTTGATGTGAAAATGTGAGACCTCAGTTCAGATGCCCAGATCCCATATAGAGCTGGACACAGTAGCATGTGTCTACCATCCCCCTGTGGGCAGGCAAGAGGGGAGACAGGAAGGGACTAGAAAGCTTGCAGGCCAGCTAGCCTGGATTACGAAACAGTTGAGCCAGAGACCCTGTCTCAAAGTGTAGGGCAGGGACTGCCACCTGACATTGTCCCCTGACTTCCACATATGTGTTGTGGCATTGCACACCTGTATTCGTATAGGGGCACATATACACAAGTCACACGTGTATATACAAAGAACTAATACTGAAAAAGAGAGAGCTCACTTTTATAGCAAAGCCTGTCCCATGGAATCATTTAAGTTACGAATCTGTCAATGCACTAACCTTTTGAAGAGGTCAGAGTCCTATGATCCAGTTACCTTTCAGAGGCCACATTCCAGACACTGCTACTTTTCTTATTGAGTTTTCAATATATCACTTTTGGGGGACATTTCAAATTTAAATTGTATT
The DNA here is from genome assembly GCF_007827085.1 of Peromyscus californicus insignis. NCBI lineage: Eukaryota > Metazoa > Chordata > Mammalia > Rodentia > Cricetidae > Peromyscus > Peromyscus californicus. The sequence continues at coordinate 120,991,128 of NW_026294606.1, forward strand.
ACCTGGCACCAGCCTTGCTTTAGAATGTAAGCACTGTGGTGTGACATGCTTATAGGTCTAGGAGACATGTTCACATGATGATTTTGTGCTTTTGTGACTCAGGGATACTGGTCATCCTAAATGGAGGGTGTGTGATCCCCTAGGAGGAACACAACACAGTGGACAGGGATATCCCTGCTGGCCTTACCTTCCCCGAACCTCACCATGGTGACTCTCTTCTGTTGTGGCAGCTGAACTGGCCACATCACCCCAGGTGGGAACTGGGGAAAGATGCTGATCTGGTGATGTAATTGCCTTGACTTCCTTCCACTTTTGTTTCCGGGTGACTCCTTCTCTATTCAGAAGCCAGAACACTGGGAAGCTGAAAAGAGGCCATCACATTCCAAAAAGGTGAACCCAACAAGAACACAAGCCAGGTCTAAATCGGGCGCAATTGCCCTGCTTAATGTCCTCTATGACTTCCCAGGGCCATAGATGGCATCTAAACTCCTCATGGCCTCATGGGCCTCACATGATGCCATACATTTTGACCCCCACCAGGGCTTTGGTTTCAAGAGAATGTGTCCCACACTATGGACATCACCCAGGATGTTAGCAATGCATAGTTTTGTGCCCACCCTGTACGTATTGAGTATAAGCCTCTGGGATGAGGCCTGGCAATATGTGTTTTGACAAAACTCCCAGGAAATGGGCTGATGGGATGTGATGGCTAGTACTGATCGCTGACTTGACACCTAGGAGGCAGGCCTCCAAAAACACTTGTGAGGGACTGTTGAGTAATTAAGGTTAGCTTCTAAGTATATCTGGGAGGGATTGTCTCAGGTTAACTGGAGCAAGAAGTCCCACTTAACATGTGAGCAGCAGTGGTAAAAGGAGATGGAAGGAGAAAGCTTTGGTTTTGCCTTCTTGGCTTCACTCTTGCTGGCAAGTCCATCTACTCTACTGTTGCTGCTGCTGTACTCCTTCACTGGTATGGCATGACCCGAAGACCAGCAGCTCTCCAGAAATCCTTGGAGACTTCACATCAGGTCTGGAGGGACTGCTGATCCTGGTTTGCGATCTTTCCAGTGTGAGACATTGTTAGCTACACAAAGCACACGTGCTAAATCTCCTTTTAATGTATATCCATCCTATGATCTCTGTTCCTCTACAGAACCCCCAGTCATACAGAGGCTTACATCCCAATTACATCCCCTTCTTTCTGTTCCTCATGCTCTAGCCCTTCCCCACCCACAGTGCTGTTCTCCAGACCCCACTCTCCCTATCTCAGTGACAGACTTTCTCCAGGAAGGCCATTCCCGCTCTCTCCTTCATTACAATGCTCGAGGTGCTGCTTGTTTGTCTGTCTAGGGGGTCAGGTCCATGTTCACAGGCACCTCACTTGCTTCTGACAGTTGTGTCCACAGAGCTTGGAGGCTAGCGCTCAGCACATACTCACTATCAAGCACTCACTGGCTGGTGGTTATGTGGACATTTTGACAACATGCATGAAAGATCAAATGATCTCTGAGTTGACTTTCTTGGCCTTTGACCCTGCATCTCTTTCCAGTAGGGAAAAGCTTCCATCTGCAAAGTAGCTCTAAGTGGCACTACATGAACAGACCTGCATCCACAAGTGTCGAGAGCCTAGCCCAACATCAGCCAGCCAATCCTGATCCTGGCGGTCTCTCTGCTTGCTGTGTGCTGTGAGTTGAGCTTTGTTGTGGGGATGCCTGCTCCTGCCATGATGCTCTTCCTCTGCACCATCAGCCCAGATGCAATGGAGTCTCATCTCCATGTACTGGACTTTTAAAAACATGAGCCCAAGTCAATCTTTACTCCCTTAAATTGTGTCTTCTGTTGATTGGGGGAATGTCTTTCTGTATGCTGTGAATATGTGTTGCTCTGATTGGTTGATAAATAAAGCCGTTTGGTCTATGGCAAGGCAGCTTAGAGGCAGGCGGGACATTCTAATTAGATAGAGATGAAAGAGAAAGAGAGAGCAGAGGAGACTCTGCCAGCTGCTGCCATGAGAAGCAAGATGTAAAAGTACCGGTAAGCCACAAGCCACAAGCCACATGGCAAAGTATAGATTTATAGAAATGGGTTAATTTAAGATATAAGAACTAGATAACAAGAAACCTACCATGGCCATAGTTTAAAAATAACATTAGCCTGTGTGTGTTTATTTGGGTTCTGGCAGCTGTGGACCGGTGGGTGACAGAGATTTGTCCTGACTACGGGCCAGGCGGGACACAAGAAAACTTTCAGCTACATTCTGTCTGGTATTTTGTCACAGTGACAGAAATTGTGGCATGTGACATGCACAGCCGGGCATGTAGCTCAGTGGTGGAACTTGTCCAGTGTGCACAGAGTTCATCCATAACATTGCAAAAACAAATTAAAAGTCCCAAACCAAAACCCACCCAACCAAAATGAACAAACAAATAAAAAACAAAGGAGAACCATGCCTCTCGATCTAGAGGTAGCAGGGAGGTGGGAAAAGGTCCGCAGGAGACATGCAATGGTGATTTCAGAAGTGGGCTCTTATAAAGCAGTTCATGATAAAGCAGTCTACACATTGCACAACAGGTTGGCAAACAGCCCCTGGACTGGAATTCAGAGGGAGCGACTGTTGCTTTAGTTTTTTTTTGAAAGGATATTTTATTCAACCTAAATGTTTCCCAAACATTATCACTTCCAAAATACTGACACATATATTTAAAACTCATTTATGAGCGATCTACATCACTATTTTATACTGTCTTTGGAAATGGTTGTAGGCTTTATTCAAATTTAGAATTTTAAATTGCCAAGAATTATCATCGACTTCAGAAAAATTATGAGGGATTAAAGGGGAAGAAAACTTGTTTAGAACCAAGAGATGACAGGGCTCTGGTCAGCATCCTTCTACAGACTGAGCTCTCTGAGTTGGTCACATGACCTAAGACGCACTGGAGTTGGTCAGGGATGCGCTGGGACAGAGGATTCTGAGGATGTTTTAGCAGCTCTCACTGCTCTTCCAGGAAAGTGGATATTGATTCAGAGGAACAAAAATACCAGGAAATACAAACAGTTGTTTAAATTTTAAAAAAATTATCATTTTTTTTTTTGTATGTGTGTGTGCGCACACATGTTCATGAAAGGCAGAGGACAGCTTTCAGGATATACGTCTAGAGGATCCGACTCAGGTGGTCATGCTTGGCGGCAAGTGCCTTTGCCTGCTGAGCCTTCCTGCTGGCCTGTTTTTAAGAATGGAGCTGATGGAGATCTCATCTATTTCCCCTTCCCAGGGTGATCCATGCGTCCCTCTTAGGGCTCTCCTTGTTAGCTAGCTTCTCTGGAGCTGTGGGTTATAGTCTGGTTATCCTTTGCGATCTAGTATCCACTTACGAGTGAGTACATACCATGTTTGTCCTCCTGAGTCTGGGTTACCTGTATTTTTTAGTTCCATCCATTTGCCTGCAAATTTCATGATGTCATTGTTTTTTACTGCTGAGTAGTACTCCATTGTGTATATGTACCACATTTTCTTTATCCCTTCTTGGGCTGAAGGGCATCTAGGTTGTTTCCAGGTTCAGGGGCCCTGGCAGTGGGATCAGGATCTGTCCCTGGTGCATGAAAGGGCTTTTTGGAGCCTGGTGCCTATGGTGGGACACCTTACACAGCCTTGGTGCAGGGGGAGGGGCTTGGACCTGCCTCAACTGAGTGTACCAGGCTCTGCTGACTCCCCATGGGAGGCCTTGCCTTGGAGGAGGTGGCAATGGAGGGTGGGTTGTGGGGGGGGAAGGCTGGGGGTGGGCGGGAGGAGGGAAGAGAGGGGGATCTGTGGTTGGTATGTAAAATGAATAGAAAATTTCTTTTTTTTTTTTTTTTTTTTTTTGGTTTTTCGAGACAGGGTTTCTCTGTGTAGCTTTGCGCCTTTCCTGGGACTCACTTGGTAGCCCAGGCTGGCCTTGAACTCACAGAGATCCGCCTGGCTCTGCCTCCCGAGTGCTGGGATTAAAGGCGTGCGCCACCACCGCCTGGTGAAAATTTCTTAATAAGAAAAAAAGGAAAAAAAGAATGGAGCTGGGTAGGGTTACAGACAAGAAGTTTGGCCACTTACTAAGATTTCTTCTTCACCATCCTCACTCATGTTCCCACCTCCCCTTTCCTCCCCCACCTCTTCCTTCCTCTCCTCAGTCTTTTCCACCCCACTCTTCTGCCTCTCCTCCTCCTCTGTTTCTCTCGCCTCACTGGAGGTGAGAAGTTGGAAGAGTCGCTCAAGGGTTGAGGGCAAGAAGTCTGGCGGATCCCATTGGGTTTCTTCCCCTTCCTCCTCCCCTTCCTCTCCCCTTCCTTCCCCCTTCCTCCTCCTCTTACTTCCCCCTTCCTCTCCTTTTTCCTCCCCCTTCCTCCTCCCCTTCCTCTCCCCTTTCCTTCCCCCTTCCTCCCCCTTCCTCCTTCCCTTCCTCCCTCCTTCCTTCCCCTTCCTCCAAGGTTTCCAAACTCCATTTCTTTTATGATTCATTTTCCTTCCAAATCTGATTCTGGAATTTAGCTTAATTATATATAATACTTATATAAATGTTGAAAAATAGGGATCTAGAATGTAAAAATATTGACTTAGGCTTGAAGCAATGCTCAGTGATCATTTTGTCTCCTATTACAACAGACTTGTGTGACTTTACTCCTCATCTTTTATTAATTTATTTCACAGCTCTAAAGCAAACAATAAAAATGTCCACAGGTTATAAAACACACTACACACATCCTCTCTGGCAGAAAGGTAGCTAGAAGTCATTTACTCACATTCCCTGAATTTAACATGGGAATGGCTAAAGACAGAGAGCCATCAAGAAGGAGCTGAGACGGTTCTCCAAGATGAGCGTCAGCATGGAGTCTTTCAAGCAGCTCTTGTTTTCTACAGGGGAAGTCAAAGACCTGATCACAAGACAAAAGTCAATGACAATACATCACCAACCCTACTGCTGTGCTTTTTAGAGAGCGTCTAGAGCCCAAGATAAGCAGTCTGGGCTGTACCCAATGGTGTGAGGCACCACACAGCAGAGACTGGGCACACACTGCCATGGCAGAGAGAGTGTGAGGAAGGGTGGCATGAGCCACATTGGACCCTGCCCTGCAGCCTGAGAGAAGGACAAGGTTGCAGTAAGGTGAGGCATTCTGAGGCCAAGGAAAGGAATATAATCTATGATCTAGAACAAGTCGGGGAGAATGGTCTAGAATGTTTGAGTCCACCCAGAGAGAATGATGCTCATAGTCAGGGCAGAAATGAATAATCATTGTTAGGGCAGCCACCGTGCAGCGACTAAAAGCCAGACTTCACAGGGAGACATGAGGTAAGCGCTTTGCTGTGAGCTGTGTGCACTGTCTGTGAATGCTGGGTAAGCCACACAGACTAAGGAAGCTGCAATTTCCTCTTGACTCTGAGGGCGATGGTCCTTATCCTACAGGACCTGATTAAATAAGATAAGAAGAAGAGAACACTCTTGTGCTCTCTGGGCACCTAGGGCTGACACCCTGTGAGCCATTCAGAGTGGTATAGGTGGTGAGAAATTTTGATACCACCAACCACTCACTGGGGGTGGTTTGCCTCCCAATCCTTTTTACTTGAAAAGGAAGCTTTCTTTCCTAATTTATTCTGACTTAAAGAATTCCACCCTTTGATGTAGACAAAGTGTTATTTAGAGGTTTCCAGCATGCCACCTTGATTTTTACTGTCTACACAGATGAAAAGTGGCTTTGGGAGATTTCTGAGATACTGTGATCCGTCAACATTTAATAAAAAAGACGAATTTTGACCAAGACATCCCATCAGTTCACTCCAATAACTAATTTGGCAGATTCTCCTCCTCCCACCCCGCAGAGTGACAGGCTGCTTGTAACCTGATTTAATCGACTTAATGTTTTGGTACCTCCTTGACACAGACGCAGGCTTTCCTTTTTGTTATTTGTGTGGACAAATGTACGGAGATTAAGGAAAGCAGGGAACCTGGTGATTTCAGACCATTGCTTTTGTGTTGGGTGCTTTGAGGGTTTAAGATGGAAAGATAGAGGGAGGACTCCAGAGAGATCAGAAAAGTGATTCCTGCAGGATACTGGGAGATCACCCCTGTGCCAGATGTCTAGGGTGCAGGGTGTTTACCCACCAACCCCACAGTTCCCCAGAGTTTTCTTGAATGAGTGTAGCAGGAAATATTAGATAGACGGATTTAGAATGTGGAGATAAACAGAAAATAAAGGACAGCCTCGAGAGGGCCTGAAACCTCTTCCAACAAGCCCTGACTGTCTCTGTCCTAAGGTATTTATAGAAATGCCAAGGGGCGGAGCAAAAGACCTCCTCCCCCAGCACAGCCAAGTGCAGACCATCTCAGACACCTGCACTCAGGCCCGTGGTCCTAATCATCCTCTATGCGGACCTGCTGGGTAAAGCCACGAGGAACCTGAGAACGGGCTCCCACACTAGGGGACGGGACGACCAGCTGGTTTGTTTGTGTGTGTGTGTGTGTGTGTGTGTGTGTGTGTGTGTGTGTGTGTGTGTGTGTGTGTTTGGGGGCGTGTAATGAGGTCCTGTTTGCCTCTGGTTTCTGTTTTTCTTGTCTTCCTTCCACAAGGTGATGGATGTTGTGCTTTGTGTGTGTGTGTGTGTGTGTGTGTGTGTGTGTGTGTGTGTGTGTGTGTGTGTGTCTTACTGGCCAAAGAATCCTGTAAGAAATAAATCTGCCACTCCCCATAGAAGAACTGGCTGTTCCCACATTGTCATGAACTTTGCTGGACTTGACTTGCGTCAAGCTCCCCCCTCTTTCCCTGGTCAGCAGGTGGGTTCCTACTCTGACCAGAAGAGCTCAGTCTACAGTGGAAGGGCAGGATAAGAAGACCGTTTTGTCCTGCTTCCCAGACCCCAGGACCACCCTGCTTTCTGTACCCTGTTGAGCTTGGCTGTCTAGCTTCCCGGCAACCCCTCCATATTCTGTATGTTACCGGAACACAGCTTTTCTCTGAGCTGGCCAGGCTCCACCCCGTGATGTTACCATGGAGATGAGATCCTCGCCATCGGTTACCACGTCAGCAGACACTGTCTCCTCTGGGTCTCTGTGTGGGTATCTCCTCTGCCCAGGGGTGTGCCTCACTTGCTTATGTGTATCCCTCTTCAATGGCATTGCCCTGGTTTTATGTGTTCCATGGCATGTTTGAAGTTAGTGACTGTATTAGTTGGTTATAACAACATATTGTGAACCAGGTGGCTCAAACTGAAGGAGTTCATGTTTCAGAGTTCTGGAAAACAGAAGTCTAACATGAGAGTGTCAGCAGGGTTGGATCCGTCTACGGGCTGTGAGGGAAGTTGTCTCCCAGGATGCTTGGCTTATTAGTGTCTGTCATCTCTCTGAGTATTCATATTTTTGTCCCTTTCTACAATGTCTATCTCCGTTGTGGTTTGAATGAGAATTGTCCCCCACAGGCTCATGTATTTGAACACATGGGTCCCAGTTGGGGTTTCTGTTTGGGCAGGTTGTAGAACCCTTAGGAAGTAGAGCCTTGCTGGATGAAGTATGTAACTGGGGTTGGACTCTGAGGCTCTACTGACTCATCCTACTTCCTATTCTCCCCCACCCACTTCCTGTGTGTCGATGGAAACGTGACCTGCCAGCTTCCTGTCACCATGCTTAGCCTTCCTTCCTTTTTGCCACACCTTCCCTGCGCACCGTGACAGATTCTGTCCCTCTGGAATGGTGAAATAAAATAAACGCATTTTTCCTGATGCAGCTTTTAGTCATGGCGTCTTGCCACAACAACACAACAGCAACAAATAAGAATGTCCAAATGTCTCCCTCTTCAAAAGAATCGAGTCGTTATGGGCTAGGTCTCCCCCAGTGACTTCACTTTACCGCCTCTGTAGCTCCCTCATCCCCACCTAGGTCACACTCTGAGGTACCTCAGCTCCAACACATGCATTGTGTGAGACACAGTTCAGTCCATGACGGTGGCTGGCCAGCGCGGCAGAGGGCAGCTACTGTTTGTGGAGGTTTTTGCTACCTGGTTTCATAGACATGTGTGAGGAAGGGTCTGTTTTCTCTCCTTAGAAAGCCGCACTGTAAGAAAGGAACACCACAGCAACTGTCCTGTGGTCACAGGGTGAGAAACCAGAGGCTGACACTGTACCCACAATGACAGTGGTGTGAAAGGACAGGAAGGAGAGAGTGTAGATTCCTCTGCACAAAGATCCAGGTCCAAACTGATACCTGAAATGCCATGGTGTTTAGTGCACCATGACTCGGCTGTTCCTCCTGGAGACAGTACGTTCCCAGACCCAACTCCACTCTTCCTTCATTCTCTTGCAATCATGCCTTCCCTCATCTTTCCATGCTTAGAGACTAGCAATTTAGCCAAAGTACAAATGTCTGATATCAAATATGATGAGAAAATATTGAGAGTATCCAGTTAGATCTCTCCACCTCAGCTGAGATGGACATTCCTCTCACAGCTGGGTCAGCAGCATTATTGAGCCCTTTTGAAATCTCTGGGCCATCAGATCCCAGAGAAAGACAGTCTGAGACAGTGGCACTCTTTTCACAGTGTGTGGGATGCCTGCTATTCCACAGCCACAAAGCTGTGTGGTGTCACTGAGAGGAAAGACCATAAAGCAGCTTGCTCTAAAACTAGGTGGTGGTGGTGGCAATCTTCCTCTTCCTTCCTTTCTTCCTTCCTTCCTTCCTTCCTTCCTTCCTTCCTTCCTTCCTTCCTTCCTTCCTTCCTTCCTCTCCCTCTTCCTGTTCCTCATCTTTGATTGTCCTCCTCCTTCTTTTCATCTCCCTCCTCCTCTTCTTTGTTATATTTGATCTTAATTATTTATTTACTCAAATAATTTTCCTATAGGGAAGGCAGAATCCAAACTCATTGCTGGATCAAGGAGAGGATTAGTAAAGTGATCAAACCATTCTGGAGACATGCAGTGCCTGGTTCTTGGGATATCATGATGACTGACTGAATGCATGCTAAGCACTCACTCAGTGCTCACTCACAGTGATGCTTCATGAGTTGCTATGAAAGTGCCAGTGATCACACGCACTTTATCATGTTGGGGATTATTTACATGATTGACAGAGAACCAATACATTCTACTGGGTCATTCACCATCGTCCAGAGTAGTGGTCTGCAAATCTGATTGTTCTTTGACTTCGGCACAAGCCAAGTTGCTCTTCACCTCTTTGGAACCACAGCTCCAAAATCTGTATTTCCAGAAGGCTTTCTGCATGATTCTGATGAAGCCAGCCTGACACCTTATTTGGGAATTGTTGATAATCCAAAAGAAATAACCAGCCTATGTGGACAGATCAGAGCTGTGGTGGCAGTGGGCCAGGCATCATGGAAAAGATTGGAAGAATCACTTAATCTGGCTCATGACCCCCATTTTGTAGCTGAGGAAGCTTGGGAACCAATGAAGTCAAGTGGCTTATCACAGTGACACAATTAGTGGCAGAAATGGCGACATAGTTCTTCTCAACCTTTCTGAATGTCAATGTCTTCATCATCCCATGCTCTATTCAGCTATACGCTCTGTTGTTAAAACTACCTCCAGGAGGAAACATACCCAAGGTCTATCCCTTCTCCTGTGATCCCAGTGATAATCCCAGGCACGAGCAAGCTTAAGTTTACTCTGGGGCATCAGTGAGTTTATTTAGTTACAGAGCATAGGTGAAGAGTTGCTTACAGGGGTATGTGTGAACATCCTCACGATAGGCTGCCTCTGGAACGTTTTTACCAAGTAGGGCTGAGGGCTTCCCTGTAGCTGCATAGATGGAGTGCCTTCCACTTAGCTCTCTTCCCTCAGTCTTGCCAAGCCTATATACTCTAGTTCCTCCCCAAGGCCATTTGAAATTAAGATAGAGTTGGTGGGAGGGAGTGGCTGGATACTTAAGGGAGGGTCCCATGACTATCTCCACCCCCTCCATGATGGGGTATAAACAATAACAAGCCCAGCTGAGATAATCCTTCATAAGGGGTCCAGCTGAACCCCACAAGATGGTAGTTGCTTCACGTGGAAGACAGTTACTCACAATAGCCTACAAGTGGCAGGGGGATGCCCTTCTTGGTGATGTGCAGAATAAAACAGAACTGTACCATGTGTTTGATGTTGGTGAACAGATATCTTCCTTTCTGACTTACTGGCTCAGCAGAAATTCATTGATGTCACATGGGGAATTCTGTCCCATGAACCAATGGGGTCCTGGAGTGACCTGAGCAGACAGGAATGAGGGAAGCCAAAGGCTGACCCCCCCTGCCTCGGAGGATTCTCACCCACAGAAACTTGAAATATCCTTGTAGCTAGACCCCAGCCTAGAACTTCCTCTTGGCCAGAATGAAGTTACAGAAACCAATTTGAGCTTTCTTTAGTAGAAAAGGAGGCTTAGAGGGGACAGGCATGGGCCCTGGAGCTCAGAGGCCTCTAGGTAGGTAGGCAGAGTCCAGGAACTAGGAGCCATGAGGAGCACAGGTGGCCCTTCCTCCTCTCATATCCGCTCTCTCCCTGCAATGTTGCTGACTCTGACCCATCAAACTGCAGAGCTAACAGCTGGCCCAGTCAGGACACTGGAGCTCAGCCGCTTTCCCAGCCCCTAGTTCCAGGTACAGTGGAGTGTGCCTCCAGCAGATTCTAATCATAGTTCTGAACTCCACAGAATAAGAAAATATTGGCCCAAGGCCAAGGGTCTGACTATGGTTGAATTAACTATAGTGAGGGGGATAAGGGCTACAGAATACCAGTGTATCAGGGCAACTGCAACCAATGTGTAGCTCTTGTACATAGTAGTGTGTGTGTGTGTGTGTGTGTGTGTGTGTGTGTGTGTGTGTGTGTGTGTGTGTTCTGGTAGACTCTCTAAACAGTGCCTGTAGTGATTTGAATAGGAATGCTCCCATAGGCTCCCATTACATACTTGTTCTAGAAGCTTCTCCTTGGGTGTGGGCTTGCTCATATCTGCTCTGTCTTTAGATGAAGGTTCATCATCAAGCCTGCCAGTGGTACAGATGTACATATGCCCTGCAGGAAGTGTCTGTAGGTCTCTCGACAAAGGCACAGCAAGTGTGATCAGAACTGCTATAACGGTTTAATAAGGACCATAGCAATTGACCTTTGATAGGTACTTGTAATGTGCTAGCCACTGGGCTAAGCAATTTATGCAAATTATCCCATTTAATTATTCCAATAACCTTATAAGAAGCCTTATAATTATGTCACTTTACAGATGAGGAAATGGAAGTTCATTTTCTATTACGCAGCCCATGAGTGGAGTTGCCAGGCTTGGATCCAAGTGATGTTGAGAGTCCCAGGTTCTGGGCTCCCTGCTGCTTCTGTAATCGACCCAGTCTGTTTCTTAATGCAAACTTAGAACCTCATAGTTCTGGGGCGAGACATCTGACTGAGGTCTTTCTAGGCTGTCCTAGGTGCCATTTGGGCTGGGTTTCTATGTAGAGGTTCTAGATGGGATCAATTTCCTTGCCTTTTCCACTCTTAAAGCTATCCATCTTTGCTTTCTATCAGTCCAACTCTGCTTTGGTAACCACATCTACTCTGACTTTCTCTGCAGCCTTTTAAGGATGCCTGATTACACTGCATTCACCCAGATCATTCAGGATGAGTACTCCCTTCTCTATCCCCAATTTCATCTGCAATGTCCCTCTGGCATGTGACTTATATTCATAAGTTCCCAGGATTAAATTTCGGTCACCTCAGGATGATTATTCTGCCCATCAGAGTACCTTCCTTTGGTGATTGTCTGTGGAAAAGGACAATGAACCATCTGTCTTGTTTGTCTGTTTGTCCCACAAAACAGAACCCATGGTACTTTGGACAGATTAAGGAGGAGAAAAAGTTATTCAGGGAATGAATTTAGAGTTCTGAGTTGACCATCTGATAGTTGTAAAGCAGAAATGGAGCCTATTGCTTGCCTGTAGCACCAAAAAAATGAACGAATTTCATTACTAGTATTCCTGGCATGATGCCATAATTAATACATGGTAACAATATTACCAAGAACAAAAACATACAGTTATGCTCTTAAAAATGTCAACATGAAAAGTAAACTTAATAAAGGATAGGCATGGGAACATACATAACAAAGATTATCTTTAATAATGAAATTATTTATGATCAAACATTTTTACTTAATTTCAGTTCAATTCTAAAACAAGCCAGTAATATCATGATTAAATATTAATGTGAACAGAAACAACCTAATTGGAAGGTTATTAAAGCTTCAAATTAGGTTTCTTTTTCTTTTCCTAATGAAAAAGTTCTTTTTAGAAGGGCGCCGAGGGAAGCCTAGCCTGTGTTTTATAATGTGATGTGCAGGCCCTTGGGAGGGACTATGTCAGAAGGGGTGGGACTCCGGATTGGCTGGCAGTGCCCCTCTGTGGAGGACTAATTGCAACACTTTCTGTTTTTGTGCAGAGGTGGCTGGTGGTGTGAGATGTGATGAGGTTTTCCTTGCTACCTAGAAAACCTCCCCAGAACTCAGGCATCTTCCTCTCCAGGTTTCAGGGGGCAACAGTCTGAGTTAGATATCTGTGGAAGTTGTCTGAGACTCTGCTGGTTTGCCTGGAGCAAGCTGTCAGTGTGTCTGTTTCCAGAAAGCTGAGTTAGGCTTTATAAAAATGGTAGCTAGGCTCCAAAAGTAACAAAAAACAAACAAACAAACAACAAACAAACAGCAAGAGAGAAGGGCAGTCGAGACACAAATGACACTTGAGTCTTTTCCTGAGACAAGTTTGCTGACATCTAGTTGGTCAGAGGAAGTCCCATGACCAACATGGCAGCCACCGTGGGAAGGTCTCACACACAGTGTAGATTGAAGGAGACACAACTCACTGGCCTCATGACTACCCGTGCATCATTTGAGGAATTATCTGGCACACATTTAGCATTCTCCAGAGTTGAAGGCCACAGGAAGAGGAATGGATTTCTTATTCCCAGGTATCCTAACAGGATTCTCGTCCCTAACAAGGAATGGTACACTTAAAGATAAGCTCTGGACTGGACATAGTGGGCATATCAGTGATCTTAGCACTATGGAGGCTGAGGTCCAATTGCTGAGTTCAAGGCCAGTCTGAGATGGTACCTCCCCCTACAAAACTTCCTCCTACAAGTTCTTACCGGACTTTCAAATGCTTTGGCCAGCAGGGTGCAAAACTAGTGACTGATGGGTTGTTTATTTCTCTCAAGCTGAGATTCAGGAAATATTCACTTTACGTGAATGTGTAACCAAGCACAATGCTTCCCCTCTTGACACTGCAAAGCCAACACGTGCATCCTGAAGACAGAGAAGTGGAGAAGGCGTACCTGCAGCAGAGAAGGACAGCACCAGAGTTATTCCCAAAGCAGTACTCTCGCCAGCAAAGTAAGTGTCGGGGCTTATCCAGGGAGCCCGTGCATATTCACAAAGGAAAGGACATTGGAGACTGGTGTCTTCCAGAGCATTCTCAGTTTAAAATGTACATTGCCGAGTGGGCTAGTTTAAGGTCAGTTCAAGAAGGAAAGATGGGAGGCATTCCTGGGCATGGTTAGCTCCAGGTCATAGGACGCATGCTCAAAAGGTTAACATGGTAGACTGGAGCACTTCTGGGCATGCTCGGCATTTATCATAAAGATGGAAGCTTACAGTGATGTTTCTCACATATTCAGCTTCCTTTTCTCAAAAAAAAAAAATTAAGCTGAAACCAAGGGAAGAGAGCTTTGAAAGTGTGTTAATGTAGAAGTTTGCTCCTGTGGCGCCTGTCTCACTTAGCTAACAACTGTGCCTCATCCCAAGCAGCCCCTCCAGAGTCTTTGCCATTGTTTTACAGCAGCAGACCCTCGATTCGGACCCTGCTTCTCCAAAGGGCTGTGTGTATGCATCTCTGTGTGCCTCAGTGGCTCTTGATCGACTCCGTCTGGCCCCGATTACTATGGTTGAAGTCAGTCGCAGGCTTGTCTTCTGTGTTCGGGGACCCTTTGCTTCTGCAACTCTATCATTGGGCATACAGCATTTCGGGTTCTTAGTTCTCGTTGGTATAACATTTGTGATAATCCTGGACACATCATTAGGAGAATACTAGTGAAATGAAGGTTTGGGTGCTTTGAAGACCTTTCAGCTGCCTGGCTCAGTAGTCTACATCATAAGGCAAATGGAGTCTTTTCAAAACATATTCCAGAATATGAGCATCTCATGTGACAGGCTGGGTTAAAGGGTACCTGGGAAATTTTGCATTAATCGCAAATTAAACTGGCAGTCCCTAAACACATAGCTTCAACTAAGAAAGACAAACTGTATCAGCTAAAGCAGGAAATCACTCTTTTTACAATACTTAGAATTTTTGTTTATTTACTGAGTTTTATAATATTTATACAGATATAGATTTTGTTCTTATCACCTTTGTACATGCCTAAAAAAGAAAATGCAAGCAAGTTAAATTGCTTAAGTTTTTTTTTTTTTTTGACAGGGTTTCTCTGTGTAGCCCTGGCTGTCCTAGAACTCACTCTGTAGACCAGGCTGGCCTCGAACTCAGAGATCCACCTGCCTCTGCTTCCCGAGTGCTGAGATTAAGGGCGTGCACCACCACTGCCTAGCAGGTACAGCTTCTTTACTGTTGACAATAGTAAGATGTATTCTGATTTCAAAGTTGAAAAAATATGAAAAAATGTGTATTTTGGAATGAAAATAAGTGACTCAATCACTTCTTGTAGATGTGTCTTAGTTTTCTGTTCTGGTTGGCTCTCTGCTGCTGACCAAAAGCACTAGAAACACTGACAACTGACATGAACTGTGACATTTCACCCCTTGTCAGCCTTACATACAAACACACCACTTTAAACCAGATCCTTTCCTTGCTTTGTCCCCAAGATCTCGTGTTAGTACCACAGTGTAGGTTCTACTGCATCTTGTCTGCAGAAGCCCCCCTCCCCCATCTCCATTCCCTGGGGACTCTACCTCTTGGTGTAGACCCAGCTTATCTCTTCCTTGCCAACTTTCTTAGCCTTCTCTTCCAGCCCATCTCCATTCCTTTGTGTTAGCAGCCAATACTAAGAAACATTTTTTTTTTTTTTTTTTTTTGCTACGGATCCCCAGTGGCCACACTAGGCTGGAACTCAGGTAGGTGATCTTCACTGTCTTTCCTGTTTCCCCCATTACAATCTCTCCAGATTTACTATTTGTCCTACAGCAGCCTGCCTGCAGGAGCTCCTCCATACCTTCACTCCCTGGGGATGTTGCCTGCTGGTGTGGGCCTTGGTCCCCCTAGCTCTTTCCTAGCCCCTCTCAGCATTTCAATTCTTAGCCCATCTCCATTCCTTTCTGTCACTCACTGACTTTAAAAAACACTCTTTGTCAGGGACCCCATGGGCACCATGTTTGCCTAGGATCAAAAGAGGGCACAGCAACCAAAGAATGGAACATCCACTCAACAAAGACAAGACCAGATATTGGCACCAAGAAATACCCAAACATAATAACTGCAGATGCCTAGATCCCAGTGCAAGACACAAACATGAACAGCCAAGATAATCTGTCCCCTCAAGAAGCCTGTAACCCTACTGCTGTAGACCTTGAGAAATCCAATACAGCTAAAGCACAAGAAAAGGATGCCAAAATAGCAACTATAGCTATGTTCAAGGACCTTAAAGAGGATATGAACAAATTCCTTCATGAAGTCTGTGAAAACATAAACAAATAGTTGAATTAAATAATGAAACCAATTCAAGACATGAAAGCAGAATTTAGCAAAGCAATAGAGTCACTAATGGAAACTCAGGCTGAAATAAAACTGGAAATGAAAAGTTAGGGCTTCACTTATAAACCTCAGAGGTGACCCTCCCCAACAGACTTCAGGGTGTGGAAAAGGGAATCACAGGTTTTAAGACAATGTGGAAGAAATGGATAGCTCAGTCAAAGAAAATGTTAAACTAAAAAAAATTGTAGGCACAAAAAATACAGGAAATCTGGGACACTATGAAAAGACCAAATCTACAAATGATAGGATTAGAGGAAGGAGAAGAAACCCAAGCCAAAGGCTTAGGAAACATTTTTAACAAAATGATAGAAGAAAATTCCTT
This sequence comes from Peromyscus californicus insignis, assembly GCF_007827085.1. Taxonomy (NCBI): domain Eukaryota; kingdom Metazoa; phylum Chordata; class Mammalia; order Rodentia; family Cricetidae; genus Peromyscus; species Peromyscus californicus. The sequence continues at coordinate 121,007,191 of NW_026294606.1, forward strand.
CATTGTAAAGGAGGAGGTGCCTATCAAGGTATAAGAAGCAAAAAAATACACAGGACCAGGAAAGAAATTCCCTGTGATATGTAATAATAAAAATACTAAATGTACAAGAACAAAGAAGGGATATTAAAACCTTCAAGGGAAAAAAGATGGATATAAGGCAGGTCCATTAGAATAATGACTGATTTCTCAATGGAGACTCTGAAAGCCAGAAGAGTCTGATGGATGTTTTACAAACTCTAAGAGATCAGAGATGCCAGCCCAGACTACTACTATACGTAGCAAAATTATCAATCATAATAGATGGAGAAAGCAAAGCTTTCCATGATAAAACCAAATCTAAATGATTTCTATCTTCAAATCCAGTTCTACAAAAGGCACTAGAAGGAAAACTTCAGTATGAAGAGGTTAACCACACTTAAGAAGACACAAGGAATAAATGATCTCAGAACAGTAAATCAGAAAAGGGGAAAACCCACACCATGACAATAAACTAACAGGAATCAATAAACACTGATCATTGATAACTTTCAATATTAGTTGTCTCAATTCCTCAATAAGAAGAGACAGACTAGCAGATTAGATTAGAAAACAGGATCCAATTCTTTGCTGCATCCAAGGAACTCACCTTACCATCAAGATACATATCAATTCAAGGTGGAAGGATGGTATTTCAAGCAAATGGATCCAAGAAGCAAGCAAGTGTAGCCATTTTAATATCTGGCAAAATAGACTTCAAACCAAAACTTATCAGAAGAGATAAGGAAGGACACTATATACTTATTGAATGAAAAATCCACCAAGAGAATATTGTAATTCTTAGCATTTATGCACCAAACACAAGGGCACCCAAATTCATAAAAGTAACACTGCTATAACTAAAATAACACATTGACCCTCACACAGTGACAGAGGCCAATGTCAATACACTCTCACCAATAGACAGGTCATCCAGACAAAAACTAAACAGAGAAATCCTAGAGTTAAATAACATCATCAATGAAATAGACCTAGCAGATGTTTGTAAAACATTTCACCCACAAAAAGGAATATACCTTCTTAGCAGCTCTTGGGACTGTCCCCAAAATTGATCACATACATGGAAACAAAGTAAGTCTCAAGAGATGTAAGAACATTGAAATAACCCCCTGCATCCTATCTGACCACTGTGGATTAAAGCTGGATATCAACAATAGAAAAATATATGAATGCATGAAAACAGAACAACTCACTACAGATTGAAAAATGGGTCAAGACAGAAATGAAGAAAGAAATTGTAAATGGATTTTTCTTTGGGCTGCCAGCTTACAAAAAAAATGACACAGAGACTTACTATTAATTATGAAAACTCAGCCAATAGCTTAGGCTTGTCCCATTAGCTCTTCTAACTTAAATTAACCCATTTCTATTCATCTTTGTGTTGCCACATGACTTGTGGCTTTTACCTCTCCTCCTGCATGTCTGTTCCCTCTGAGTTCAGCTAGTGACTCCTCCCTTCTTCTTCCCAGAGCTCTTTGTCCCCAGAAGTCCTGCCTATACCTCCTGCCTAGCTATTGACCATTCAGCTCTTCATTAAACCAATCACAGTGACACATCTTCACACAGTGTAAAGGAATATTCCATAATAGGAAATGAAAACTTTTTTAGAATTGAATGAAAATGGAAACACAATATATTCAGACATGAAGGCAGTTAGTTCTACAAGGCAGTTTCACAGCACTAAGTGCCTACATAAAAAATTGGATACTAGCAACTTAGTGGCGCACCTGAAAGCTCTAGAACAAAAAAAAAGAAGAAATAGTATTCAAAGGGAGTAAATTGCAAGATATAATCAAACTCAGGGCTGAAATCAATGAAATACAAACAAACAAAAGTAAGAAAAAAAATCAAAGAAGAGTTGGTTCTTTAAGAAAAATCAGTAAGATTGACAAACCCTTAGTCAAATTAAAGAAATGACAAAGACTATCCAAAGTAACAAAATTAGAGATTAAAAGAGGAACATTACAACAGATGCTAATGAAATCTACAGAGCCATAAGAACACACTTTAAAAATCCATACTCTGAGCCAGTGGAGGTGGTGGTGGTGGTGGTGGTGGTGGTGGTGGTGGTGGTGGTGGCGCACACCTTTAATCCCAGCACTTGGGAGGCAGAGGCAGGCAGATCTTTGAGTTCAAGCCCAGCCTAGTCTACAGAGTGAGTTCCAAGACATCTGGGGCTACACAGAGAAACTCTGTCTCAAAAAACAAAAACAAACAAAAACCAACCAACCAACCCAAAAAACAAACCCCATAACCCACTAAACTGGAAAACTTAAAAGAAATGGATGGATTTACCAACATACATACATACATACATACATACATACATATATATATATATATGCATGCTACTAAAGTTAAGTCAAGACCAAATTGTAGACAAAATTCTAAACAGTCTTAGTAAATAAGAAACACAGAGCCAAATACAGAGGAAATAGCCATAGAGATCAGAGCAATAGCCACGACTAGCTTTAGTTTACCACCAGAAGTAGCTTCCCCAGAGAGTTTCTTCTTGTCTGACTTGTCATTTCATTGCCTTTCTGTTCTGCCTTCTCATTGGCTCTAAACCCAACCACATGATTTCCTCATCACTGCCTATCTATACAGACCTCCAGGTCTCTATGGTTGGTACTGGGATTAAAGGTTCATGTCACCATGCTTGGCTGTTGTCCTTGACAACACAGAGACTCTACTTGCCATGTGATTGGATTAAGGGCATGTGCCACCACTGCCTGACTCTGCTTATGGCTGGCTATGACCTCTGATCTCCAGACAAACTTTATTTATTACCATACAAATAAAATCACATTTCAGCACAAATAAAATATCACCATATCAAATAAACAATTTAAATAGACCCATAAATCCTAGTGAAATAGAAGCAGCAATTACAAGTCTCCCAATCATGATCAACAACAACAACAAAAAACTTAGGGACAGATGGATTCAGAGAAGAATTCTACCAGACCTTTAAAGAATTAACATCAATAATCCTCAAATTATTCAAATTATCCCACAAAATAGGAACTGAACGAACATTTCCCAATTCTTTCTCTCTCCTTCCTTCCTTCCTTCCTTCCTTCCTTCCTTCTCTCTCTCTCTCTCTCTCTCTCTCTCTCTTCTTTTCTTTTTCTTTTTAGATAGTGTATCTCAACTTAGCACAGGCTGTCCTGGAACTCACAAAGATTCATCTGCTTCTGTCTCCTCAAGTGCTGGGATTAAAGGTGTGCACCTTCATGCCTGACTTTAAAGTACTTAAAAACTGAATCCAAGAACACATGAAAAGATTATCCACCATGACCAAGGAGGCTTCATTCCAGAGATGCAGGAACGGTTCAACATATGTAAATCCATAAATGTAATACACTACATAAACAGACTGAAAGACAAAAACCACATGATCATCTCATTAGATGAAGAAAAAGCCTTTGATAAAATCCAACACTCCTTCATGATAAAAGTCCTGGAGAGGCTAGGAATACAAGGGACATAGCTCCACATAATGAAGGCAGTTTACAGCAAGCCCACAGGCAACAGGAATGTAAATGAAGAGAAACTCAGAATATCTACTAAAAGTTCACTCTCTTCATACCTATTCAATATTGTACTTGAAGTCTTATCTAGAGCAATAAGACAACAGAAGGAGATCAAGGGAACACAATAGGAAAGAAAATTGAAGTATTTTTATTTGCAGATGATACGATTGTATGCATATGATCCTAAAAATTCCACTAGGAAACTCCTACAGCTGATAGTCACTTTCAGCAAAGTAGCAGGATACACAATTAACTCACAAAAATCAGTAGCCCTCCTGTATACAAACCATATACCTGTGACAACAGATTAAGAAGGAAACCAGAGAAACAACACTTTTCACAATAGCCTGAAAAAAATGTCATAAATGTCGAGAACTATAGACCTGTATTTCTTTCTTTCTCTTCCTTCCTTCCTTCCCTTCTTTTTTTTTTTTTTTTTTTGAGACAGAGTCTCTCTCTATATAGCCCTGGCTATCCTGGATACAAGCATCTGAAAGACTTGTATAATAAAAACTTGTAAGACATTGAAGAAAGAAATTGAAGAGAATATCAGAAGATGAAAAGATCTCTTATGCCCATGGATTGTTAGGAACAATATAGTCAAAATGGCCATCCTGCCAAAAGCAATCTACAGATTCAACACAATCTCTATCAAAATTCCAACACAATTATTCACAGAAATTGAAAAACAATTTTCAAATTCATATGGAAACACAAAAACTTAGGGTAGTTAAAACAATCTTGAATAATGAAAGAACTGCTGGAGGTATTACCATCCCCAATTTCAAGTTGTACTACAGAGATATAGTAATAAAAAGAGCATGGTATTGGCATAAAAATAGACTTGTTGCCCAAGGGATCAAATTGAAGTCTTCACATCCATGGATACCTGGTTTTTGACAAAGAAGCTGAAAATACACCATGGGAAAAAGACACAGTCTCGAACAAATGGTGCTTGTCAAATTGATTGGCTCCATGTAGAAGAATGCAAATCGATCTGTATTTATCACCCTGTACAAAACTCAACTTTGAATGGCCCAAGGACCTTAGCATAAGGCCAATACACTGAGTCTGATAGAAAAGAAAGAGGGGATAACACAGGAAAAGACTTTCTGAACAGGTCACCAATAGCATAGGCACTAAAAACAATTAAAGAATGGGATTTCATGAAACCAAAAGACTTCTGAATGGCAAAGGACACTATCATTCAATATTCTTATCTTCCAAGCTCCCACAGCAGCAGCTCATTAAGCTCTGAGCATTTCCAGTTCAATGTTACAAATGCTTCCACAATCCCCTCCAGCTCCCACCCCCCCCAAAACTTGATGAGGTTCATCACATCAAAGCTCTGAGATACCCTGCCTTAAGGATGGTTCTGTATCTGGGTTTATCTCAGAGTTTCCCAAAACTGATTGACCCTGGAGTCTGGACCATGCTTGATGTTTTCATGAGTTAGACCAAGGGCAAATAGAGGTCCAGTTGCCACATACCTAAATATTTGAAAACTTGAATGTAGGCTAACAGAGTGCTCTGTTAAAAATGTTCTGACCTCCAATCTTGACAAAAATATCTTCCTGACTCCCCAGTCAGCCAGGTTTGAATTTGGAGCTTTTGGACTCCTTCAGCTTCCACACCCAGAGAGTGGTTCCTTGGCTTCCAGCTCAGCTCCCTTCCTGCTTGCCACTCACATAGCAGGGTTCTTCTATTTCACATGTGGGCACAAAGCTTCCCACATTCACATCTGCATGTCCCCACGGGAGCCTTGCATTATGTGGATATTTAGAGTGTTTTCTGTTCGGAGAACTATCCTCTTTCTTCTTTATATGTCAAGCCTTCTTAACTTCTCCTTTACTTGATAAATATTAACATCCAATTTATTTTTATTTAATTAATACTGTCATTTTGCGGTACTGGGAGTTTAATTCAGGTAGTGGAACATGCTAGGCAAGTGCTCTAGCACTGAGCTACATCCTCAGCTCCTTTAAAAAGTTTAGCATCTCGCCGGGCGGTGGTGGCGCACGCCTTTAATCCCAGCACTCGGGAGGCAGAGCCAGGCGGATCTCTGTGAGTTCGAGGCCAGCCTGGTCTCCAAAGCGAGTTCCAGGAAAGGCGCAAAGCTACACAGAGAAACCCTGTCTCGAAAAACCAAAAAAAAAAAAAAAAAAAAAAAAAGTTTAGCATCTCAGGCTGTTCTTGAACTCTTGATCCTTCTGCTTCTGGTTCCTGAGTAGCTGGGGTGACTGGCAGCTGACACTCTGACTAGCTGGGAGAGTTAGTCTTGACTGTCAGCTTGATGGGACTTAAAATCACCTAGGAGACAGCTCTCAGGGCATGTGTGAAGGTGTTTCTATGGAGGTTTAGCTGAAATGGAAAGATCTTTCCTAGATGTAGGCAGCCCCATTCCATGGGTTGAAGACTGAATAAAAGGAGAATGTAAGCGAAGCCCCACTCTTCATTTCTCTGTACTCCCTGATGTGGATGTTCTGTGACCAACCACCTTAGCTCCTGTTGTCACAACTAGATCCTCTCTCATGCCGTGTCTTCCTGGCTGTGATACTCTCAAGGCATGTGCCAACACAAGCCAGTCCTTCCTTAAGTTACTTTGTTAACTCACACCAAGACAAAAAGTAGCTAACACTCCAACTCAATATCTAATGTTTGATTACCACCCTTTCTTCTCTCCAAGGAAATTCATTTTTTTTTCCTTCTATAGCACCCTGTGAAAGATGGGTGGGGGCGGGGAATACAATTGGTACCTTCTTTTAAGAATTGGGGAAACAGTAGCCCAGACTAGAAAAATGCGTGGTCCAGGCCATTCAAAAAGCAATCACCTTTGATTCAGCCTCCTGAGTGTCATCACTGGTCAAACCTTTGGCCCTACCCCAAGCGGCTTATGGTCCCCAAGGATTGACCTGAGTGGTCAGCCAAAGGAAGAAAAGGTCTTACATTTTAAGAGCATGGGAGCACTTCCCATGGCAAGTCCCTGAGTTCAAGTTTGGGCAGAGACACACTTGTGGCAGATGTATAGCGTAGAGGCCAAGAGGAGTAAGACTCTAAAAGGATCCGAGTAGATAACTCTCTTACTCGATGGTACGGAAGTCTCCATGCAAATTCAAGATTGGTCTTAACCCTCCGGCAACAGTGTGCTGGTCCTCTGAAGTCTATCAAAAGAAAGGCTTTACCAGGGGAACTGAGAGGAATCCCTGTCCAGGCACGCGACCATGCAGCTGAACAGCAGCTGAGGAAATGTGTGTGTGTGTGTGTGTGTGTTCTCTCTTACGAGTGTGAAAAGGAAGTACCTAGTTATGAGTGTGAATCTTTGAACCCTCTTCTATTCCATTTCATTGCAAATTCTTCTTGATTTCTCTTTTTGTATTTTAAGAGATGAGGTCTTATTACGTTGTCTGAGTCTTGTTATGAGGTCTTGTTATGCTGTCTCTGCACTCTTGGGCTCAAGAGGCTGGACCATTGGGGCATGCCACCACACCAAACTCAATACAAGCTCTTTTATTTTATTTTCTGTGGAGCTGGGGATAGAACCCAGGGCCTTCTGCATGTATGGCAAGTACTTTACAAGCTCTTGGCTGTGTTCATTCAGAATGACAGCACTTGGAAGGCCTGCCATTCACCAAGAGGCTTGGGAAGCAAGACACTCTCTGCTTCGGGGGCTTTATGTGTCTTGGCCCTGGCTCTGTAGCTGGGCCAGCTCCCCTCACTCTCTGCAATGGGATACTAACAAATGCTAATTTTTCTTTTCTGTATGGTACTTAAAATTCTGTCTCTGAGCCAGTCCCCATCACAACTGGGCTAGTTATCAGACTGGTGTCTGTAGCACCTCAGATTTCGTCATGTATCTGTGAACTGGGGTGTACTAATTAAGGTCTCCAATGCTGCTGTTAGTGAGAACTCTAAAGCACCATTAGTATTAATAGCTGCTCTAATTGACAAGAGCACTTGTTCCTTTCCAATGCCTGTTCCCATCCACTGAAAGCTGTGACACCATCATACACACACACACACACACACACACACACACACACACACACACACACAAAATCAGGAAATCACGGGCTAACGTCATTAGAATGACAGGTTTCAGGTTATTGCCTTTATCCCTCAGTCCTCACGCTGGTGTTATTATTTGCATGACTCTAACCTTCCCCAAGATTATGAGGTTATTCTCTATGACTGATATTTACTTTAAATATCTGTCAAACATCAACAGGCTAGATGAGAGGTTAAATTGGAATTCGTGCTTGTGAAGAGTGGGTGGCTGAGGCCAGAGATATTATTTATTGTTTGATTTGGGAGCGGGTTTTATGAATATAAATAAGAATGCTGCTCCCAGGGAAAACACTGTTCGTGGCAAAGCCTGCTGGCAAGTGTGTGTGGGGGGTGCCGTGCATCCGTTTCTCTCCCCTTTCACCTTCAGAGACTGAGTGTCCGGGGTCAATTTTCTTTATGACCCAACCGCGTTAAGTGTTCACTGAAATGGGTTCACAGCCTGATGTCATGGCTGGACTCACATCTTTTTGTGTGTTAGTGAAGAAGCCAGGAGGGAGAGAAGGGGAGGGCAGACTATCAGCTTCAGCAAGTATGACTCTTGGGAATCTGAAATGTGGAAAAGCATCCCCGTTTTTGCTTAAATGCCGCTGACTCTCGACTCCTAACCCCCCCCTTCACTGTGTTGCATGGTAATAGTGCTACTCAACGTTTGCCCCCGCAGATTGGGCAAAAGAAGTCCCCTTTCCGGGCTCTTCCCCATGACACATGGATTGGTGCGGAGTAGATTGGGTTGCAAGTGAGGACACTTGACTATGATCTTGAAAAGATCTTTCTTTTATGGGTCATGGTTTTGTCATTCATAAAATGAAAGAATTAGGATTGCCCAGCTCATCTTCCCCACTGTAATTTTTATCACAATGCTCTTGAGATAAATGCTCTGTTCTATCTGAATAAAACATTGATTCCAGGAGGGGAGGAAATAGAGAAGCATTGGGAATGTATGAGAAGAAAGTCAAGAGCAGAGACTGTAAGAAAGGAACCCCCGCAGAACTCATTGTTTACAAACAGGGATGGAGAGCGGAAGGACATCTCCAGGAGCACTACTTCATTTGGACAGTGACACTTGGCTGCATTCATTTAAGATGTGCCCCACACTTCCTCTACTGTCTTCCACAGTTGTTCTAAAACTCATGAGTCAGTTTGACCAGAGTCTTTCAATTCCCATTGCCATGGCATAAAAGATCTTTGGGCCCATGGCACAACATAGACGATCTTTGGGCCGATGGACTCTTCAGAGTAACAGGAAGTAGTCTTCAAGTAAGCCTAACAAGGGGCCACGTGATAGGATGGCCCTTCCTGTTTGCAGAATGGTTGGATGGGGCCAACCTATCCAGTCAGTGGATCTGAAAATGAAAGCAATCTTTGTCTTTGATGGGATGGACTGTTTTCTTATTGGTACAAAACTGGTCAGAGCTTCTTTTTCTCTTGGTGATCAGGGAGATTCAGGGTGGTGGCTGCTCTACTCCCTATGTCTCTGAGTGACTAAAATAAACTGCTCTCATGTACATTGACTCAGGAAGTCTGCTGATTTTTGGCCCTGAGCATTTGGAACCTGCATAGTATCAAACACACTAAGCCTATCCTATACTCTAGTGGACACAGTCAGGCTGAGCCCTGGTGGACACAGTTAGGTCAAGCCTAGTGAACACAGTCAGGCTCAGGCCTGGTGGACACAGACGGGCTGAGCCCTGGTGGACACAGGCTGAGCCCTGGTGGACACAGACGGGCTGAGCACTGGTGAACACAGTCAGGCTGAACCCTGGTGAACACAGTTAGGCCGAGCCTAGTGAACACAGTCAGGCTGAGCCCTGATGAGCACAGTCAGGCTGAGCCTGGTGGACACAGTCAGGCTGAGCCCTGGTGAACACAGTTAGGCTGAGCCTAGTGAACACAGTCAGGCTGAGCCCTGGTGAACACAGTCAGGCTGAGCCTGGTAGACACAGTTAGGCTGAGCCCTGGTGAACACAGTTAGGCTGAACCTGTTGGACACAGTTAGGCTGAGCCTGTTAGACACAGTTAGGCTAAGGCCTAGTTTGACACCCAAACCACAGAGGCATTGGAGGCTTCACAGAGGACAGTCTTGCTCCATGATGTGCACATGTAGAAGCTAGTTAAAATGTAGTGTGTTCAATCTTTCAGATCTGTACATTTGGCCAGTGCAGCTTCAGGTACCCTTCCATTGAGGGAGGGACAAATATCTAGGCTTAAAAGAAAAATCTCATTGGGTAACTGCCCCCAACATATGGTTGTAACTGGCCTCTCTCTGGGGTCTGTGGGGGAACACACAGTCCTGATTAGGCTGGTTTTTTTCTCATGCTCTTGCGTTGATGGGAGAAATGACTTCCTTTTTGTACATCCTGTTACCTGGGCCCAAATGCTCATCTTTTGGAACACTGTTGCCAAGAGGAATCTGCCCTAGAGGAACAAAGTACTACTGTCAAGTGAAGAACGCACTCTAGGGTGGATCCACTAACCACGGTTAGTTTGGATTTCCTTTCTCATGTTTCCACCAGGCTACCAAGAGTTTTGTGGCATTGAGAAGAGTCTGAAAGAAGGCCTAACATTTAGAATAGGGTTCAGGGCTACAGGTGTGAGGCTAAAACTTGACAGAAGTCATTTTTCCCCCAGTGGGAAATATAGGAAGTGCAGTTTGGAGTATACATCATCAGATCTTAGGAAGCTCTGGATTGGTGTATTTTAAAAAATTCAGTACTAGAATATTGATTTTCAAAGTTGACCAGATCTTGAATCTCTTGACACAGAGTAGTTAAGAGAGGGGACCATGTCACATGAAAATGTTTCCTCCTGAGCATGTTCAAGTGATTTGCATATGGGAATACCTTCTCTCATATGTGTACCAATAAGTACACAAGAGAAACCAAGTTAGCCACCAAAATTGACTAGCACAAGATATTTAGATGTTCTTAGCATTTTTTAGTTCACACTCCTGTGTCTTCCATACCCCTTAAGGTCACTAACACAATAATCCCAAGGAACTGCTTTGGTGGCAGATTTTTTAAAAATCAAGGTGGAGCTCAACTCCTTATGGAGTGAAAGTTGTTCAAAAGGCTTTCAAGTATGCAGCTCATGGCTGCTGAAAGTGGCAGATGGTGTGAGATAGTACATCTTGTCAAGGAATTTATGTACATATTTGCGATCATTTGCAGCTCCTGGTACATATTAATGCTGCCGGAATGCTGTCATCACAGGAGCCAGATTAGGTGACCCTTGTCAAATGTGCCATTTCTTCGTTACTTTAAAAGGGCTCATTTTGGTGGCACGTTTCTGTCTTCTCCCAGGAGACTTTTGTACGTGGTTTTGTTAAGAATCTCCTACATACAGAATCACCTGTAAGTCTCTTGCTCGATCTGTGTTCTTGTTGATCTGGGATAACTGTTAGGGCTGGAAGACATTTTTTTCTATGGTCTGTTATAGGGTGGCTCCCCTGTCCATGCAGGAACTGTTCAGGGGAGGGGAATTCAATGTGGATGACTTGGTTTCCATTTAATGCCTTAAAGCCATGGAGTATTAGGAAGCTGAAACTTTGGTAGACCAGTTGATCTAAATCCAACACTGTCATCCGGGCACATCCTGTGCTGTGCTGTGTGTTAGCAGAAGAAAGTGCTTAGAACAGAACCAGCCATGATTCAAGAAAACGTGTGGACAAGCCACTGCACATTCACATTCTTTAAGCAGCAGCTCCCATTTGCAAAATGCCTAGAAATAATGTATAACATTGTAAAGAAAATACAAAGATGTCCCAGCCCGTGTCTACCCTATAGCTCGCCTGTTCTTCACAATTGTTTTTCAGTCTTTACTTTCTCATCTGCTGAAAGCTATACTTGGGGTTCCTCTGAACCTTGTGTCTTCTGCAGGGGGAGTCTGATCTTGTAATTTGACATAAAATAGAGAGTTTCAAAAACTTAGTGTCATGAGGACATCCTCAGGCTTGACAATACTGGAGAAAGCTCTGTTATAAACTTAACTCTCTTATTTATTTATTTTTCAAGTTGAGAGTTTTTATTTATTCAAATAAGTGCCAAAAACACTTTGTTCAACAGTTTAGAATCTTGGAGGTGTTAGCTTAACCGTCAGGTCTACTGGCATGAGAAGGAAGATAGGGCATATTTTAAGGAATTCCAAATTGTGTGTGAAAAAGAAAAAAAAACCCAACCTAAATCTAATATTTGCTCTATATAAACATCTGATATAAAATAACCTAATTTGAGTATTGTTTTTTAAGCAGAAAATAGTTTTTTTCATATAATATATTTTGATCATGGTTTCCTCTCCCCCAACTCCTCACAGATCTCCCCCGATCCCAATTCAACATATTCTCTTTCTCTTTGGAAAACAAACAAGCAAAAAAAAAAAAAGAGAGAATTAAAAACAAAACAAAACAAAAAACAAAGAGAAAGACCAAGAAACATGCACACATGCGTGCACAGACACACAAAACAAAACCTATACCAAAATCGGAAGCAACAAATACAAGCAAAAAGACCAGTAAGACAAAAAAAAAATGTTTAAACAAAGCAATATGAGACAAAATAAATCTACAAAAATACCATTGAACTCACTTCGTGTTGATCATCTACTGCTGGGCCTGCGGCCTACCCTTAGGTGTGGTTAGTATCCCCAGTGAGACTCCACTGGGGAAATTCTTTTTCCTTTGCAAATGGATGTCAATTGGAGATAGCTTCTTGGTTATGGATAGGAGACATGTCCACTTCACCCTCTCAGTACTGGGACTCATCTGGCTTGAACCTGTGCAGGCCCTGTGCATGCTGCCACAGTCTCTGTGAGTTCCTATGTGCATTGGAAGACATGGTTTCTTGGTGCCATTCATTCCCCCTGGCTTTTATAATTTTTCTATCTCCTCTTCTGCATAGCTCCCTGAACCCCAGGGTGTAGGAGTGGAGAGTGGGGGCAGATTGATGGAGACATCCCATTTAGGGCTGACTATTTCAAAGTCTCTCACTCCCTGCACATGTCTGGTTGTGGGTCTCTGTGTTAATTACCATCTACTGCAAGACGAAGCTTCTCTGATGATGGTTGAATAAGACACAGATCAATGGGAATAGCAGAACGCCATTAGGAGTCATTTTTGTTATGCTCCTTTGGCAGAACAATGGTACTTGTTTTCCCCCTGGGCCCATGGCCTGTCTAGTCTCAGGTTCTTAGCCAATTTAGCCGTGTCAGGCATGGGTTCCATCTTGTGGAGTGGGCCTTAAGTTCATTCAGTGGTAAGCTTCACTCTTATCTCTAAAATTCACTGTCCCTTTGAAGTTACTCATTATGGCCACTTGGACTTCAGCAGACAGCACTTTCCTCTCTTACGTTCTACTGCTTAAAATGTGTATTTCTTATGAATTCCCCACAGGGCTGGGAGACCAGCTGGGAACATTAAAACATGAACTTATGAAAGGCTTAGGGAGCTATACAAGGAAACAGACATAGAAAGAGTAGCAAGTGAGGCAAGGCTAAGGCTTATAAGGGCAACCACCGTCCCAGGATGCACTAGGATCCATGTCATGTGACGTGGGCCTGCTGGGAAACAAGGAGTATAGTTGCCACATGGTAGCCCTCAGAGCCCGGCTCCAAGTTCCCTGTGGATTCCAACATCTGTGGATGATTGTGTCCTTTATATACAGTGGTAGAGTATTTGCAGAGAACCTGTGCTAGTCCTTCTGTATATTTTTAAACATCTCCAGGTCACCTCTAATACCTAATACAATGGCAATACTATGCAAATACCTGATACACTGTGCTGTTTTGAAAATGTCTGCATGTGTTCATCACAGATCCAGGTTTTCAAATATTTTAATGTGCAGTTAGTTGGATCCTTAAGATGTGGACACTGTGGATATGGTGTGTGTGTGTGTGTGTGTGTGTGTGTGTGTGTGTGTGTGTGTGTGTGTGTGTGTGACTGCATATGATCCCTGCCTCCATGGGATTGTTAGCACAGAGAGGAAGACTTAATTTTTGAGGACAGAGACAAGAGTGCCCAACTCCACCCTGGGAAATGGGGAGAGGATGTGCAGGGAAGAAGCAGGAATTACTTAGGTATGTTTACAGTAGGTGTGAGTACTTTGTAGTAGGGACTTTAGAGGTGACTGGAGGGGGGACACTCTAGAGCAGTAACCTTCCTCATGCTGCAACCGTTTAATACAGTTCCTCATGTTGTAGTGACCGCCCCCCAGCCATAAAATAATTTCATTGCTACTTCATAACTGTGATTTTGCCACTGTTATGAATTGTAATGTAAATATCTAATATGCAAGACATCTGATATGGGACCCCCAGAGGGGTCTTGACCCACAGGTTGAGAGCTGGTGCTCTAGAGTGACCAGGAGTGCAAGATCCAGTTATGAGCATCTGACCCATTATACTAAGTTAAGTCAATGTAACTAGTGTTACATGGAAAACAGATGATGTAAAGGAGAGAGACTGGGTCCTGTGGGTTGCTTCTCCACCTGACCCTCCTCAGTGGTGTTTTCCCTGCTTATCTGGAGATGTTTTCAGTGAGTCTAAACGCCCCTATAAGTACAAGAAGGCTGGCCTCTTGGTGCCTTCCAGACCTGGTTGTCTGTCTCCTCCACACGACTAACACTAATGTTGACTCAGTTTTTAGAGGAGGCTCTCCTACCTTTGGTCAAATACATAAGAAGGATTCATGCAAATCCCAGCACCCGCATACATGAGACCCCAGGACTCACAATTCTTGAATGACAGCCACTGAGCAGGATGGTCCTACGATTTTAGAAGCACCTGATTTTCTAATACGCTCGGGGTGGCCAGACTAAAGTCTCACATACAGGAAAATTCAGGACTGAGTCTGTGCTGGGATCACATAATATAAACAGCAAAGATATTGGGGGAAATATAGTAGTGTGTAACTCTTCTGCGCTCAGACATTGGGACCAGGAGGGAAGAGAATCCTGATGGAGGATGTCTCCTCTATCTAAAGGCTAAGAATGTTCCCAGAGTTTGTTATCCTAGGAAGGATGTGACCTTGGCCGAGAAGATTGAATAATCACACTCAGGGAAAACACAGTCCACTCCCTGGAATTTGTATTTGGATGGAGGCTTGTGGATGTAACTAAGCTAAGAGGTTTGAGATGGGATGTGTCAGACATTTTTCTTGTCACTGTGACGAAAGGCTTGAAAGAGGCAGCTTAAAGGAGGAAGAACTTGGGCCAGGCGGTGGTGGCCCATGCCTTTAATCCCAGCACTCGAGAGGTAGAGCCAGGTGGGTCTCTGCGAGTTCGAGGCCAGCCTGGTCTACAGAGCGAGATCCAGGACAGGCCCCAAAACTGCACAGAGAAACCCTGTCTCGAAAAAAAACAAAACAAAAACAAACAAGCAAACAAAAAAAGAGGAAGAACTTGCTGTGGACCCTGGCTTGGGGAAATTCAGTCCATCTTGGAAGGGATGGCAAGACCAGAGGCTGAGGTCTGTGGCAGCTGAGCTTATGTCTTGGGACTCTTGGTTACACAGGAGTAGAAGGGGAGAGATTGGTCTGGAGTTAGTCCCGCCCCTCAGTGACCCACTTCCTCCTACTAGATCCCATCTAAAGGTCCTACAAAGTCCCCAAACAGTACCTCTAGCTGGGAGCCAAGTGTTTAAAGACATAAACTCATGGGGACATTTTACGTGGAAACCAGAACAGGAGATGACCCTATGTTATCCAGGTGTGCCTGGATATTCTCCGGGAAGTATTCATGGGAAAGCTGGACCAAGACAGTTTTTAGAGATGGAAGCGGAGACAGTGGGGGCATGGAGACAGAGCTTGAGTGATGTGGCAGTGAGTCAGTGCAGCACCAGAAGCTGGAAAAGATGCTCCCCTGGAGGCCCTGCAGGAGCCTGGTCCTGCTGATACTTCCATTTCAGACTTTCAGCTTTTATTACAGCTAGAAGATAGACTTCTCTTGTTTTAAGAAACCAAGTTGGTCGTTATTACAGTGGTCACAGGGAACATACACAGGGAAGGAAAATGAGGAAGACTACAGAATACAGGAAAAATATTTGTTATGTATGCATGTATAGGCATAATGTACGTGTGCAAGTACATAAGCCAGTATATATGTATATGCATGCATTTTCACACAGTCATGAGCTTGCCTTTTTATATAGTATATGTGTATGTATACATATGTATGCATGTTTATTTCTGTGTGCTGCATGCCTGTGGTGATATTTTGTGTATGCTCTAACAAATAAAGCTTGCCTGAAGATCAGAGTGCAGAGCTAAGCCACTAGTTAGCCATAGAGGCCAGGCAGTGGTGGCGCACACCTTTGATCCCAGCACTTGGGATCTCATGCCTTTAATCCCAGCACTAGGGAGGTGAAGACAGGAAGTGATATGGCTGGGCAGAGAGAGGAATATAAAGCGGAAGGAGACAGGAACTCAGTCTCTTTCAGGCTGAGGAGTTGGTGAGGTAAGAGGTGGTGACTGTGGTTTGATCTTTTGTCTCTCTGATCATTCAACATTTATCCATATATCTGACTCCAGGTTTTTATTATTAAGACCAATTAGGATTCATGCTACACATGCATCTATGTAATATGAATCCATGTATACATGAATGTATACACATATAGGTGTGCATGCATTTGTGCAATTTTATATCACTCAATAATGGGGATAAATTCTGAAAATGCATTATTAGGTGATTTACTTGTGCAGACTTTATAGAGTACACTGAGACAAACTTGGATACTCTAGGCTGCTATACACCTATGCTATATGGTATAACCTATTGATCGCGGGCTATAAGCCTACACAGCATGATGTTCCACTGTGGTGGGTGCTTCCTCTTCCCAAATTTCTCCCCTTCTATTTTCATGCTTCTTAAAAACTTGGTCCTGCATGTGAGAGAGAATGTGTCTAAGCCTAGCTTGATGTGATAATCTCCATTTCCATTTATTTTCTTGAGAACACATTGATTGTGTGTGTGTGTGTGTGTGTGTGTGTGTGTGTGTGTGTGTGTGTGTGTGTGTAAACTGGTCTTAACCTTCCACTCTGTTTGACACAGAGTCCTTCATTGTTCTCTGCTGTGTATGCCAAGGTAGGTGGTCCACAAGCCTCCAGCCATCCACCTCCCTGTAGGAGGATCCCAACTCAGATCCTTAGGCTGGTACAGCCCAGCCAGCCCTTTGCCAAGTGAGCCACTTTCTCAGCCTTTGTTCTTTGCTGATCAATAATATTTCATTTGTGTATTTATACTGCACTTTATCCATTCTCCCGCTGATGGGAAGTTATAGAACTACCTAGGCTGGTTCTATAACTGACTACGGTGAGTAATGTCACAGTAAACACGGATGCTCAGGTGTCTCTACTGTATGCCGGCTTAAACCCCAGTTTAAAAAAATATACTTTATTTTTCAATTAGCTTACAGAGCAATAGGTGGAGGGTCCACATGCATTTCATTTGGTAGATTCTACACACCCCCTTGCTTCCCCTCCGTCTCTGCCCCTTACTGCATTCTTGCACCCCCAGCTGTTTAGTGTCCCTCCTCAAAGGCTCCCCACCCCAATCTGGCGGCCCCTTTCTGGTTTCCTGCCCATGTTCACATGCACACAGTTTTGGAGCAGTCACAGCTGCTGTGTACACTCATGTTCTAAAGCATGTACCTGTGTTTACAGCCACCTGCATGCACATGTTTAACAGTTGGAGGCTAAGATCTGCACATGACAGAGAACATATGGTGCTTGTCTTTCTGAGTCTGGGTTACTTTGCTTAATATGATGTTTTCCAGTTTGATGCATTTTCTTGCACATTTTGTAATTTTCTCCTTTCTACCTGAATAAAATTCCACTGGATATGCGTTCCACATCTCCATTATCCATTCATCTGTTGATGGACATCTAGACTGATCCTATTCCCTTGCCACTGTGAATAATGCATCAGTGAACAGGGGTGTGATGATCTCTGCAGTAGAGTCCCTTGAGGATAAGTACAGCTGGGAGACTCAGTGACTTCAGTAAGAACTCGTCTGACAAAAGTTGAAGGCAGCACAAGTCTGTGGATAAAACTATAAATGTTCAGAAGGCAGCTTGGCAACATCACCATTTAGCAAACTAGTGTCAGTGGGGCCTTCCCTTGGGCCTACGACTTCTCTAGCCATATGTTTTGATAACATTTATAGTACTGGGCATGGGTTTCCCTCCTGTGGATCAAATCCAATCAAGAGAGCAGTTGTCCATCTGTCCTAGTTATCTTGACACAGTTTAGCATTATCAGAGAGGTAAGCCTGGATTGAGGCATTGCCTAGATCAGATTGGTCTGGGGACATGTCTGTGGGGGATTATCTTGATGGATAGTTTATGTAGGAGGGCCCAGCCTACTGGGGATGGTACCATCCCTAGGCAGGTGATCTTGGGCTGTATAAGAAAGCCAGCTAAGCATGAGCTGTGAAAAAGCCAGAAAGAAGCATTCCTTCCATGGTTTCCGATTAAAATCCCTGCTTGATTTTCAGTGATGCCCTGGAAAGATAATCCAAATAACCCCTTTCTTCCCCTAAAATGCTTCTGCCAGAGTGTTTTTGTCACAGCAACAGACAGAAAACAAAGACAGCAGTGGCTTCTTTTGGAACTCTCCTGAAGATCTGTCTGCCAGAGGCTATTTTGTAGTTTTATTTTTTTTAACAATATAGTTTATTACTGTATATTATATATCACACAAAGTTACAAGTGCTTTTTTTCCTGTGGTTTTGTTTATACCAGCACATCTCCCAACACCTGAGCAATGTGTCGCACTATGACATCACTGGGCGACAAGAAATTTCAGTTCCATTATAAACTTATAGGGCCACTGTTGAACATTTAGGCTGTCACTGACCAAAGCATCACCACACAGTCATATTCACTCTTTCTTTCTCCCTCCCTCTCTCTTTCTCTCTTTGTATATTTTTGATGTTTGTGGTGGAAGTGTTGGTAGGAGAGCTGCTTTTGGATGCAGAGCTATTTGTTCCACAAAGTCATTGGCTTATGTTTTGGCACAATGTGAATGGCTGATATGGGTTCCTTTCCTGGACTAGGTATTTAAAAAGTGTCTGAACTTCTGGAGAAGTGGGTGCTTGTGTGTGACTTACAGATTGATTGCTCTGAGTGCACGGCTTAGGCACAGAGCATTGAGGAGCCATGTCCTTGGACAGTTGGCAGCCATGGCTGTTCTAGCTATGATGGCGGAAGTGGAGCTGGGCACTGAAGGAGTAGGTAGTCTTGGGGTTGTTTCAGGACTTATTGAGCTCTTGGGTTTCTAGCTGTGGGGTCTCTGTGGCCATGGGAGAGAGAAGGGCTCTGAGCAACTGGGAGTAAAGGGGGCTGCCATATTGCTGTGGAATAATTCTCTTGTTTACTATAAAGATTTGCCACTTGAATTGGTTTAATAAAATGCTGATTGGCTGATAGCCAGGCAGGAAGTATAGGTGGGGTGACCAAACTAAAAAATGCTGGGAAGAGGAAGGGTGGAGTCAGAAGTCACCAGCCAGGTGCAGAGGAAGCAAGATTAGAATGTCATACTGAGAAAAGGTACCAAGCCACGTGGCTAAATATAGATAAGAATTATGGGTTATTTTAAGTGTAAGAGCTAGTTAGTAATAAGCCTGAGCTATTGGCTGAGCATTTATAATTAATATAAGCCTCTATGTGATAATTTGGGAAATGGCTTCCAGGTATTTTGGAGTTGCTGGTGGGACAGAAACTTCTGCTTATACCATTTCTTCAAGGTTGTACTTTGCAAAGAGGCAGCAGGTAACAGCTAGGACCCTGACTCCCAGGACCAGTGACTAATCTTGGGGATTATTTATACTATTTGAGGAGAAAACTCCAGGAATAATATCCAACTTCTAATAGCTTTGGCAGACAGGAACTTGGCTCACTCTAATTCTACTATTAAAATCCACACGGTAGGCACCATGTCTTGCCCCCTTCCTCCCTAGCCTTCTAGTACATTCAGAACTTCTTCCTATGTCTTCTTGTCTCATGGCCATCTTATTTCAACAGTAGGGGTGTGGTCTATGGAAGGGTCTCTATACCTGAGTAACAGGTGAGTCACAGATGCACAGAATTCCAAACACTAGAATTAAATAAGGATTGGCTTTTTGTTACTGCCTTTTGGGACCACAGTAACAAGATGATAACTGGTGGGTGCAGGTGGCGCTTTTGGCTGAAGGAAATCAATGTCTCTACTGTCTGTCATACAGGGAAACTTTTCTTCATGGGGCAGAAAAGGAGGAATGCTTTGTATGGCAAGCTGTCACAAAGGATATGAAGTCACTCAGCTTGGCATGGCCATTAATTAATGTTCTGCCCTGGAGTACGGAAAGGGATTAAGATTGTCAGGTAGATGGGGAGAGGTAGAGAAAGCCATCTAGTACCTCATGAATGGGTGGGGCCCTGAGAGGCTGAAGTGAACCTTGACTTCTAAGGAGGGCACAAAACAGGACAGGAAGACAAAGGAGACATATCACCACTGTCTGATTTTTTTCTCAGTCCAGCCCTGAGAGCCAGCACATATGACTTGAGCAGACACCTGTTAGTTTTTTATACTGTACCTCACACCTCCCTCAGTGCAATGACAGGACCCCCGCTTCCAGCAGCTCCTGATGCGCTTTCACTAAGGAGAGCAAACCAGAAAGCAAATGGCGGCCCCTGGACCAGCAGGTCACCTTCCCCTGCTTTCTCCAGGGCATTATTCAGAGTTGACTAAGGTGGCTACTTGTGCCTTAAGCTCTCAGCCTTGCTAGAAAGCTGTGTGCTCAGCAAAAATGTCTCCTCAGCATGACTGGCTGCCTAGGATCCCCATGTCATTTCTACGGGTCCTCCATGAAAACGCACATACTTGCAATTAAGTGGCACACTGAAGTGTTAACAGCTCTAATGCAGTGCAGGAAATAATTTTAATTCTGAGTGTCCCCAAACGAGCTGTGCAAACACTTTGTGGTGCAAGAGGTAGCTGTGAGAGACTAGGAATTAGACAGACTCCTTGGTAGGCAGAGAGGGAGAAGGGCCAGGGCTGGGTAACAAAGGTGGTAAGTTTCCAAGATGGCTGACTTCTTCCTCACCTTCCTGACAGAAGCCTGACAGCTTAAAACAAAGGCCTTGAAGGCCCTGTCAGCAGACCCCCTGCTGACGGACTGGCTCAACAAATTCAAGGCGGGATCAGGATGTGTCACATAACAGTTGTGGGCTGGTCAACCACCTTACCTGTCTTCAAACTGACTTCCTAAAGAAGGGGAGGAAGATTCTTCAGAAGCTTCAAAATTCCCAGCCCTCAAGGAGAGACTGGGTTTTCCATTCCCCAAGTCCCACCTCTACTTTGCAGAGGATCTTTTTCTCTGTGTGCCTGCCATATGCACATGTTTCCTCACCCCAATAAACACCTGCTGCATGTATGTGTTTCCTCACTCTCAGTAAACGCCTTTCTTCAAGTGTTGATTCTGTCTACAATGACTTTGCCATTCCTACCTGTTACACTTGAGAGTTTTCCTGCCTTTTAATTCTTTAATTGGCAGAGAAAATGGACTGGATCAAGACTCCTAGAGTATATATCAGTTGGCAGCTAGAATACACATCATGGAATTCAGTATTCTTTTAAATTATATATATGTGTATATGTTCAATTGCTTTCTATTTGAACGTTAGAGATACGAAATTACTTTTAAATAGACTAATTTAATCTTAGATAAGTCCATTTTAAGATAATATTACTTACACTACAGAGCAGATGTGCATGGATATTGAATACATTCTGAATGAGAGCCTTGGGAGAAGTTGCTTTAATATGTGGAGATGGATGGATGGATGGATGGATGGATGGATGGATGGATGGATGGATGCATGAATGCATGGATGGATGAGTGGTGAAAAAGGAGAGTTCTGAGCTCACTTTTGGCACCAGAAGAATGGGTGGAGGGGTCCATGGGAAGGGGGCTAATTACCTATGGGAACTTGGTTTTGACATTGCCATAACAGCCACTAAGATCCGAGTATCCTTTGTTTAATCCACTTCCCAGCAGTGTATGTATATAGACTTCCTCTTCACAGGAAACAAAGCTAAATGGATATCAGTAGCTCACTCTTTGGGATGCCTTCACATGAAAGGAACTTGGCAGTGCTCACTGACATTGTGGTCAGACAAGGGGGACTAGACAAGCCTGTAAGTCTAAGTCTGGAAAACTCCCAAAAGGCTTTGGGACATGACCTAAAACTTATATGGTGCCTTGATCTCAGCCGTGGTCTGGGAGGGCACATAATCTGGCTGGCCTGATCTTCTAGGATAGGGACTCGGATGTTTCAGAATGAGGTCTTTTGGGGGATGAACTTAGGTTTGAAGATGAGGTCAACTATGTGAATGTAGACACTGCTCAGCCCATCTTTTTCTCCACAGTTTTTCCCAAGCCTGTGGACACATATAGTCAGAGCCCCACGTGTATGCATGCTCTGAATGGGTGGGCAAACATATGGATATTTGCTGAACTAAACTAGATGGTTTCTTAATGGTTTTCACCACACTCTGAACATCTAGAGCCACACTGCTGGTAGACTTATATTCTCAGTTATATGATCAAATAAGTGGTATTACTCAGCATATTTATTTGTTAAGTGCTTTTTATATGTTAGCTATTGGAGAACTTTCAGTACATGAGTCTATCACAGTAGTTCTGTGAAGGAAGCAATCTCTTCAGGACAGTCACAGTATTTACAGGGCCTGGCACAGAATGGATATTCAAAGATGTGCATTGAGGATTTATCATAAATGGTAAGATGGCAAGCTGGGGACGCAGACCATGAAAACAAGTGTGAAGTCCTTAGAAGCATGGGCCCCTCCACAGCTGCTCATGTCACGTGTCTGCAGAGTGGTCTCTGGTCTGCCATTTGCAGATTATGTAACTGAGCCATGAAGAAGTTCACACTTTCACAAGGCCTCTGGCTACTGAGAAGCACAGTGCAGGGTTCCTATCCCAGCTCTTGAATCAAAAGCCCATGCCGTCTGCTCTTGATCTAAAATACCTTCTTAGGGAGGTGGTGCATGCAGAAAAGGCTCTGCATACATACAAAGGGCTTTGTAATTCATCAAGGGTGACAGAAAGAGGCAATGAAGATATTTCTGAATATCACTTCTAGAAGTTAATGCCGCCTCAGGCTGGGCCTGGGAGACTCATATACCCACACAGCCCTCTTTCCTGCACTCTCTCTGTGGAGCCATAAACACTGAGACAGGTACTGATGGGCTTGAGGCCATCAACACCAGTTTACAAAAGGGGAGTTCATGCCTAATCAGCATGATTAATATTGCCTGTCTCCATGCTGTGTTGTTGGAAGGAAGGAGTGAGACTCGGCCTGGGCTCCGAGGAGGCCACGGCTCTGAAGACGCAGCGGTTGGCTCTGAGGAGGCAGCTAAGGTGATAGAGGTAGTATTGTGAACTGAGCTTTTTAAACTTCTGAGCTGACGGAGCACAAAACTGTTCTGTCAAAAGTGCTAAGGAACCCTGACTGTGACCAGATCTTACATGCCTACCAGAGGGAATCTCTGGAATCTTGTACCCCTCCAGCCCCAGCGCACACTCAGCGTGAACTCTCCTCATCCCTTGCTTTTCTTCTGATGCCCTTCCTTTCTTCCTGCTCTGGTTTGGGAGAAGAGGACGCTGTCTTTAGGGACATCAAATCCCAGGTGCAGTTCTAGCTGGTTTTAAAACTGGACTCCTCTGCAAGGAGTGTACCGTGCTCTCTTTTTTCTCCTCCCAGCAGCCTACAACTTCATTCATCCAAAACAAGTATGCAGAGTTGAACATTAGGACTGAATGGAGCCCACCCTGGAAGCAAGCAGACCACTTCATGACCCTCCATCCTTCCCTGTTCACTGTCAGGGATTGTGGGTCATCATGACAAAGTGGGATGGTGTTTTGCATTTAGATCAAACAAGACAAACTTTTCCATAAAGAGCCATTCAGTAGACATGTGAGACTGTGGGTCACATGTACCCTCCCTCTGCTGTAACTCGAAGCTCTACCACAGCAGTGTGAAGAAAGCCATCAACAGTTATGTAAATGAATGAGGATGGCTGCTTTCTGGTTGGGTGGGTTGAATTTGACTCATGGACTACAGTTTCCAAGCCTTGATCTAGACCAGTGGTTCTCAAGACCTGTGGGTCACGACCCCTTTGGGGAGGGGGGTCAAATGACCCTTTCACAGGGGTCACCTAAGACCATTGGGAAACACAGATATTTACATTATGACTCATAACAGTAGCAAAATTACAGTAATGATGTAGCAACAAAAATAATTTTATGGTTGGGGGTCACCACAACATGAAGAACTGTATTAAAGGGTCACAGCGTACGAGAGTTGAGAACCCTCTGCTCTAGACTTTGCTGTAGGTCTGAAACTTGAATGTGCACAAGGACTGTGGAGCAGAGGGTTAGGGAGACAGCAGTGACCGAAAATGGCTGAAAGGGTTTTTCTGAAGAAGATTTTGATTATATTTGATTACATAATTTGTTTATATGAGTTTGTGGACTTTGTTTTATAATCTAGTCTGACATATTCTGTGTGATGTGTTATTTTAATATTTGTCAAATTTGCAAAAAGAATTTGGTATTTAGGATGATGGGTAACTGTAACCAGAGCTGGGACTTGAACTCATCATTCTTTTTTTTTTTTAAATTAAATAATGTGTGCATGTGTTTGTGTGTGCATGTGTGTGTGTGCATGCACATGCACACACATACACATGTGTGCATGCATCCAGGTGGAGATCAGAGTGAACTAACCTGGGCATTAGTCCGCAGGCACCTTTGACAGAATCTCTCAGTGTGCAGCTTTGCCGCATAGGCCAGGCTAGCTGGCCTTTGAGCTTCCAGGAATCTGCCAATCTCCACCTCCCACTCACCATCACTGGATTATGTATGTGTGTGTCACTGTGCCTTTTTGTGGGGGTTCTGGGTAGCTGAACTCAGGTCCATATGTGTAATGAAAGCACTTTACCATCAGTCTGTAGAATCTTCTTTCACAAAACATCTAGAACACCTCAGCCGAGTGCTCAGTGAGGGCCATGACATGAATAGGGAGAAGGAATAGAAAGCACATTTACTAAGGGTGCACAAGGCAACATCAGCATCCATTCTTCATATAGCTCCCCCTCCCTCTTTCCATTTCCCGTCCCCACCTCCCTGCAGTATAAGTCCTCTGAAATACAGCCATGCTTTCCGTACACCTAGGCATTTTTATTAGATGTCAGGATAATATTTGGCCAAAGTCATGAGACTCACATTTCTTGAGAAAGTATGATGTCATTTTAGAAGTTCATGCTCTTGACATTTCAAAAGTCCTGTTAGAAAAACCAAATATGTTTTTATGGGCTCTCACGGCAGGGAAGCAGCCGTAGTCATGCATGGCCATATCAATTAGAAGCGGATTAATTAAGCAATAAGACAGGAGCAGTGGTGCATTTCAGAAAGGTTATTGCACGGCTCATAGAGTGCTGTTGAGGCAGCCAGCCAAGAGTTGAGTGACTTCCACTGGCCAAGGCACTTCAGCCATCCAAGACGGGTAACGCTCCCAGAAACAGTATCCTCTGCCATCCATGTCCACTATGAGAAATAAAAGGCCCTCTTATTAACTGGGTGTTATTAGGCATGGGCAAATTGACAGCCGTTTCATTATTTCATAATTATGATTAATGGCCTTCCCAGTGAAGTCATCGTCTGCTACCCCAAAGCCAATTGGTCCCTTCTGGGACTGTGTCACCAAGGCATGGTTAATGTTCATGGGAGCATGGAACACATCAGGTTTCACAAGCACTGGAGGGAGTGTGAGTCCTAATTGCCTTTGGAGACTGTTTGCATGGGAAGCGGTTTTCTTAGTGGGGGTAATGATCTTCGAGGAGGCCAAAGGGGACTAGGGATGGCGCCCAAGCTTGAAAATGGGAGGAGCTGTCACAAGAGGCAGTGGCAACTGCAGACGGCATTCCCACCTGACTTTCACACAGGATTTCCGTATGAGTTGCCTTTGATGTAACCATTGCACTTGGATGATAACAAGGCCACAGAGCCAGTAGGTGGAGTTAGCCTTCCAACCCAGAGCATTAGTGGTACCTATCTTGTTCAAT
Organism: Peromyscus californicus insignis; assembly: GCF_007827085.1. Lineage (NCBI taxonomy): Eukaryota > Metazoa > Chordata > Mammalia > Rodentia > Cricetidae > Peromyscus > Peromyscus californicus. The sequence goes on from NW_026294606.1 coordinate 121,032,944, forward strand.
GGACAGAGCCAAGGACTAGGGAGGGGAAGATAACTGTGGATGCTGCAAAAATTCACCCATTTGATTAGTAAGAAACAATGGGCCATTTTTTTTTTTTTTTTTTTTTTTTTACTATTAGGCTCTAAAAATGCAATACCAATACTCAAGAGTACAGATAGTGTTTGGGATGGAGTTGTGCCCTCCAAGATTCAGATGTTGGTCACTGTCTTAGTTAGGGTTTCTATGGATGTGAAGAGACACTATGCCATGGCAACTCTTATAAAGAAAACATTTAATTGGGGTGGTTCCCTTACAGTTTAGGAGGTACAGTTCATTATCATCATGACAGGGAGCATGGCAGCATACAGGCAGACATGGTGCTGGAGTAGTAGCCGAGAGTCCTACATCTTGCAGGTAACAGGAAGTTAACTGAGATACTGGGTGGTATCCTGAGCATAGAAAACCTCAAAGCCTGTCCCCACAGTGACACACTTCCTCTAACAAGGCCACACCTACTCCAACAAAGCCACGCCTCCTAATAGTGCCACTCCCTATGAGATTATGAGGGCCAACTACATTCAAACTACCACAGTCCTAATCTGGGGTTTTTACACATCTGACTAGATTAAGATGAGGTGTTAGGGCCCTGGTATAAAATGACTGGTGTCCTTTCAGAAAGCGATTAGAAGTGATGCCAGGGAAACAGTGAGCCATTGGAAAGAGACAGGGAGTGTCAGCAGCATTGATACGAACAACTCCATAAGGTGTCAAGGAAACAGCGGCCAATTGTGCAACAGGGCAGGCATTTACCTCTGTGTACATTTATAAACCACAGAGAAGAATGCTCACTAGGTTGTTAACAGCGACATTCTCTGATGTGGTGTCCTGTTAGTGGGACATTGACTCTCTGCTAAATGTGAGTTTAGAAGGAAGCTATGTGCTGATGTTATAGACTGTAACTGAGAATAGAGAACAAAAAACAAACAAGCAAACAAACAAACAAACAAACACCCCTTTGTAGTGCCTATGGTCTGTTGCTCGTTTGCTGCTTCCGGGACCCTCTTAGGTCCTGTCCCTCCCTCCCTCCCTCCGTCCCTCTCTCCCTCCCTCTTTTCTCTTTCTTATTTCCTTGTGTGTTTCAGAGACAAAGCCTCACATAATGCAGACTGGCCTCCAGCTTCCTCCAGTGCTCTTGCCTCCACCTCCTGAATCAGGTGTGCGTGCGCTTCCACGCTTGGTTCATGCAGTGCTGGGGCTTGAACTTGGGGCTTCACGCTTGCTAGGTAAGTACTCTGCCAGCTGAACTTCATCCCCAGCCCTGCACTCTCTTTTCATTCTTCCGTTCTAGTTCTGGGGCCTTTGTTAGCTTCGCATAGCTGTCCTCTGTGCCTTCTTTTCAAAATCCAAACTACTCTTCCCACCATGCCCGAGTCTCCAGTCCTGAGCTCCTGCGAAAGAGACCTGCATCTCCCCTTGTCCTGTCGCTCTCCAGTGTCTTGGATTCTCTGACACAGCTGTTACCACCTAACTTCCAGCCTGTAGTGTGGGTAAGGGAGTCTGCCTCTAATTCTTAGCCTTGGGAGACAGAATTATTTGCCTCTTACTTAATGATTGTGCCCAGCATACCCGTCAGGCTTTTCCGAATAGATACAGTGGGGTGTACGTGTGTGTGGTACATGCCCATGTATACACATGTGGAGGTCAGAGGATGATGTTAGATGCTTTCCTCTATTACTTTCTATCTTATTTTTTGAAGTTTGCCCTTTGAGTTAGACCGGCCGACACTGAGCTCCTGGGATCCACCTGTCTCTACTCTTCAGTGCTGGGGTGAGAGGCATACACAGCCATGCCTGGCTTTACAAGAGTGCTGAGGATTTGAACTCAGCTCCTCTTGCTTTCGTAGCAAACACTCCTACCCCCTAAGCCATCTCCCCAGTCCTAGATGTCGTGATTTTAAAAGAAAGAGCAATCTGTTCTCACAGTCTGCCGGCAGCTCTGCTTCCTTCCTACTCCAGCGCCTGGAATTCTTCACTTCTTCCTAACAGTAGTTGGTATTTATCAGATACTCACACGTGCACCACAACACCGTGTGTCTTAATGTAGTGTCTGTCCAGAACAGCCCATGAGATACACATTATTTGCCCATTTTATAAACAATAGCACTGAGCCTGACAGACAGGCCAACCTATAACACTAATGTATAGTAGATGGCTGTATTCCACACAGCCCCATATCTAGAATGTTCCAGAGTTGTTTGTTAGGGTTACAGGAGTGTACCTCCACGCCCCTCAGTTTTTGGCATCTTACAATGTTCACTGCATCTCCACAGCAGTTTTGCTGGGGAATTCCCCATGGCCCTGGAGTTAGGGGTATGTCTTTGGGATCGGCTCCCCATATCTCTGCTCTTCATTCTTTTATTTGCTTTGGGGTAGTTTCAGCAGAATTTTGATGGGGATAAGAGGAGATGGTGACTACTGATAAGACTTGTCTGCACGTCCAGCCTCTTGTTCCCAGGGGCCTCCGAGAACTGGAAATAGCTCCTCTCCCTGCCTTCCCTAAGACATCAGTTTAAAATAGCTTCGCCTGTGAGGTGAGATGGCTTTGGTCCTGGGGCCGGTGGGGAGAAAGCAGTCTGATCCAGTTAGAAAGCGCCTCCTCCCTTGCTGTTTTGCCAGGAAAGTGATACCTGCGTCCAAAGCCGAGTAATTAAAAACCCTCTTAACACCACTCGAAATCAAGCGTCTCATATGTGGCCTGCTGAGTCCCTGTCCTCTGGGCTTGGGGTAATGATTGCCTTTTAATATCAGCTTCAATTGTAGTTGGAACCTCAGAGGAGCAAATGGAAGGAAAGCAAGACATCTTTTAGAGAACAGCAGCATCAGAAACCTTAAAAAAATCCACCCTGCAATCATGTTTCCTCTAAATTTGCACATGAAACCGAAAATAGCATCCATCTTTTTGGAAAATACTTTGGCTTCAAGTCACCACACCTTTTCTTTCCCATGTAACAAAGTCCCATGTTTACTATAATAGTTTACAGTTAATTACGTTTTACCAGGGATTCACGTTGACTTTGTGCATGTACACTAGCAAGTCGTCACTAATTTAGCACATTGTGTAGTAATTTGCCTTTCCAGAGCATTGTAGACTCTCTCTGAGTTTCCCCAGATGGGCTCTCCTATTTTCTTCATTTTTTTTCCTGGAGTGGGGGCAATATGGGCAGGAATTGGGGCTGGGCTGAGGGGGTGAAGTTGATTCTTTCTTTTTGAGGACCATTCATCTTCTGAGCAGGTGCACACTAGCCCCTGGGGAGTGTGTTCATGCATGATAAAGCCTTCCTAAATTCCTCCTCTTCTGTTTCTCTACTCAAGTTAGTGTCACCATCATTGTTATTGTGTGGACAGGAAGTGCCCTTTTAAAATGCCCGTGTGTTAGAGACGTCTTCCTAATGCCCCGGTGGGCCAGTGGTTAGATCATGGAGCCTCTGACTTCATCAATGGACTCATGAGTTGATGATGCTATCAGAGGTGTCAGAAATGAAGGCACAGGGCTTGGCTGAGGGAAGGAGGGCACTTGGGTGCACCTTTAAGAGATATAGCTTGTCCCTGGCCCCTTCTGCTTTCTCACAGTTTCCTGGCTACCACGAGGAGAGCAGCCTGCTCTTTCAAACATTCCCACCAGCGTGATATTCCACCTCACCTTTGGCCCATTGGAAGGGAGCCAAAATAAATCCATTTTCCCCTGTAAGTTGCTTCTCCTGGGAGTTTGCTCAGCCATGAAAAAGAAACCAAAACCAAAACACAGCATGATCAACATCATTGTCATTACCTTTTTTTTTTTCACTTTCCTAACAGCTATGCTCAGTGCTAAATACCTTGTATGTGTGATTATATCATCTCATTTAGGCTTTGCAATACCTGATGAAGTAGGTTTCATTTGCATTTTGTAAATAAGGAAACTGAAGCCAGGCCAGGTCAAGGAACTTGTTCAAAGTCACATGACCAGCTGTGACCTTGACTCTTCCAGTTCTGGGGCATGCTCTGTTGACTCCTGTTGAGTACTCCAAAGAGGCATCCATGAGAAACAGGTGTGTACGAATGGAGTAAAGTCCTGGGGGGTTCCTGCTTTTCAGATCTGTAAAGTCATACTCTGTCCCAAGCCCCAGTGATTAGACAGATGGACACACACATCCTACAGAATGCCCACTGCAGCTTTGTATAGCATAGGAAAGGGTGGACATGACCGAATTCTTCAGCAACAAGGGATTTAAACCTCTAGGGATGGTGCTTGCTGTCAGTGGAGTACACCCCAACTGTAGCAAAGATCTGAGACTCCCCCAGCTCCCAATTCTGATTCCCTTTTAATAAGCATGCCTGATAAGTTTCATGCTTCATATAGTTAGTCCGAGCTGTGACATTCCTCTCATGATGTTCAACACTAAGGGGAAACTGAGGCTTGGAATAATCTTAATTAAGGAGTGATTTGGCCACAACTGAGTTTCATTTTGAATGTTGAGCAGGCAAAACCCCACTGCTTTCCACGTTGGCCCGGTCCATGTTTTGTTGCTATAAGGAAATACCACAGACTGAGTCATTTGTAAAAAATATAAGGTTTTTGGGTCACAGTTGTGGAAGCTGGGGAGTCCAAGGGAATAGCACTGACCTCTACTGTGTCATAACATGGAAAAAGGACAAAGCAAACACATGAAACACAGGCCCGGGGTGGGGCTCAGAGTCCACTCTTATAATAATAGTATCAATCTGTTTCTTAGGTCACAGCCTACATGGTCCAGTCCCCCTTTAAAGGTCTCACTGAGCAAGACTGTTACCATGGTCACTGTACTTCCACACCAGTTTGAAGGAGACATTCAAACTGCAGCACACACCATGCCAGCATGGTCCTGGAGAAGTGGTGGCTGAAGAGGGGGTCTGGGTGACAGGCTTTGCCTAGACCCTCCTCTTTCTCTGGCTGATATAGAGCAGCAGGAAGAAGCCTGGGCATTCGAGATCCATGGGGGTATCCTCGAACCAGGGGAACCCTGCAGCTGCACACAATCATGACCACTAGAGACTGATGTCGGTACCAGGTGGGGCCTGTCTATGAACACTATCATGTGGCTCTCTTCCTTGGCTTCAGACAAATCCCTCAGATCTAAGACAGTCCTCGAGAAAGGGCAATCCTAAGCCCCAGAACCTGGGTCTCACTAGAAAGTAGCTTCAGCTACAGGAAAGTTTGGTTGTAGCAATCTTAATTTAGTGTTCTGAGATGTAGAGTAATTCTGAAGAAGTTGCTTGCAAATTGTTTTTCTAGTTTTGCCCCTACCTCTTTACCCCCTGACCCCCTTTTTTATTTTTGGTGTTGTTTGGGATGGTTTTTCCTTAAAGAGAATCCAGGTATTTTTTGCCATTCCTGTGACAAGTTGGACAAAGGCCATCACTTCTGTCCCATGGACGACACAGCAGCATGGTAGGAGAGGCAGATGATTCCAAGGATGCTAGATGGCTTCATTAGTCACAGCCAGGCAAAGGTTGTGCTTCTCCAGGATGCAGTGGGAGACTGCCTTGTCTCTGCTGCTCCCACAGTATCATCAAAGCATCAGGCTAAATTAAAGGAAATGCCAGCTTCCCGTGACAGCAGGTGCAAAATTAGCTCTAATTACGAATTTGCTAGGTCTAACAGTGACTCTGTGTGAATTATAACATTGCGTTCATTAACACAACCATTTAGGGCCTCACCTTGACATGCATACAGAAGCACAGTGTCTGATAGACAGTCCATTTCAAATTAGCCACTGCGCATTTAGAGAATTGCGTTGCTCTGACAGCTTGTGACCCAAACCCTTTATTCAGAGTAAGGAGCACTGAGTCAGATTTGTGTGACTTGAATAAGCCAGCCTTAGAACTCTGTTTCTTCCTGTGGAATGTGAGAGGGACAGAACCACATATTCTTCAAGGCAGTGTTTCTCAAAACTCTAATGTGCTACCCAAAGTATAGGCTAAAGTTCAGAAGCGAGCAGAGTCTTCCAGGAACTTGTTAGAAATGCAGATTCTGCCTGAGGTCTCCCAGTTTCCCCCTATATTGTCGTCTGAGGCCATGTTAAAATGTAGATTCTGACTTAGTAGACCTGGGATGGGACCTGAGATTGTGCCTTCCAACCTACCAGGTGATACTGCATTGTCGGAAGTAGCAAGGTTGGGAAACCCCTGTACATGCTTATCCTAACAGTAGACAACATTTGTGGTTCCTTGCTCTGAGCTGGGCATTATGTATGTCTTAACTTAAGTTCTGTCTGAATTGTCCCCACAGAAGGGTGCTGCCAGTAACACCCATGCTTTAGATAGCAAACACAATAATCCTGGATATAGCCAGCTAGGCCAAGGTCACATGGGAGCAGGGTTAGATTTGAACCAATTGCTCAAATGGGTCCCAACATTTCTCTCTTCTCAAATAACGGGGAATGTTTGGAAAACCTGAACCGTTTGTGCCCTCCTGGATAAAGCATGGTGGCCGACTCCAGGACACTAGCACAATCCGTCGAGGTGACGCCAGTTCTAGTTATTTATGTTTTCCTGCAGGTCTGTCAACCCACTCCCCTTCCTCTTGCTGCTCGTCTCTTTCCGCCATCTACACAGTTCTGCTTTTGCTTTCATGTACATCTTTTAAAGTCTGGATTCCCCAGATGAGAGGAGGCATGAGATGTCCCTTTGTATCCCCCACCTCATTCATTCGCCTTCCCAAGAGTCCCCTCTCTCTCCCTAGGCAGTCCCTCTTCTACTTCCCTGTCCTATATACACATTGTCTTTGTAAGTTTAGATTCTTCACCTGTGCCTCCTACTCTCAAATAGAAAACAATTACCTGTGTAGGTGAACTCCCCATTGGTTATTCCGTCTACCAAAATGTTGGTCCCACTGGGAATGAGTATGTGTCTTTGAAAATCTGAAGCTATAAAGAAAAAGGAAATCACGGAGCTGGAAAAGTCTGAACTGTGTCCATCACACTAGATTCTGAGAAGACAAGCCTCCTTTTGGGAAGATAGAATTGCTTGGTTTCTCTGTTTCCTTCACCTAATTAGCCTAGCCCTCAAAAGATTCTGTCTAGGGCAGCTAAAACTTTAGGAAGAAAAAAGCACAAAGGCTCATTTTGATGAAAAGATTGAACTCCAAATGGTTGTTTGGGGAACTAGCTTAGACTTCTGGCTGGGATTCAAGATGATATGCATTCGCCTACATATTTAATATCATGCTCCAGTTCCCAAGTCTTCTTTGATGGATTTTTTTTATTTGTGTGCCTAGGTATTTCTTCCTCCTATAAATGCTTATTTCTCTCCACAGATACACGTGGGAGGATATTTAATTAGAATTGAAAATGTTTTGAGCGTGTTAAGTAGATTCTAAGCGGTAAGTATCATGATCTTTAAATGCTACAATAAGCATTTAATACATGTCTAATTCACTGATGAGTCCTTGGCATGTCTTTGACAAATTCTTAATAAATTGCTCAAAAGAGCCCTTTAGAAAGTGTCATTTCACACTATATAACTCTACCTGTGATGTTTTTCAACCTTCTCTGTCTGCAGAAATGGGAAATTCTCTTGAACATTTTTCTTAACTGATGCTGATTTACGGGCTCTGGTGGAAACACCCAGGGACTTGTTGCAATATACTGTAAATGAAATCTGCTAGCTCTACAATTTGAAAAGTGCAGGTTGCGGTCTCTAAGTTTTCAAAAGCAGCCCATTTCACCTAGACAGTGAGTTATGGAATGTGTAAGTACATAGAAAGTGGGCGTCCTGCTCTCGGTATGTGTCTTCAAGGGAAAAGCTGCATGCATCTTCCTCAGACTCTCCTAGTGCATGTGTCATCTGGAGGAGCTGCATGCATCTCCCTCAGACTCTCTCAGTGCATGTGTCATCTGGAGGGGATTAGCACAAGATTCGCAGCAATTTAGTTCATTGCTGCTGTTAAGGGCAGCAGCGTTTTAGCATCAAAGGACGCAATAAATTCTGCCTATGCCCAGATCTCAAAGTTTGCAATTAAATTTGAGTGTAAGTGAAAGATACTTTGGAAATTAATTATATTTTTAAAAGGCATTAATTTAAGGAAGTCTGTGGCAGTAGATCAACTCTTAAATTACTTGAAAGTGGGAAAGAATAACACTGAGTTTGGCTGAATCATTTATTTCCTATTGCATGCCCCAAGCTAGATGTTCTAACCTCAAGTTTTGATAGTAAGCATTTAATTTCAACACTCTTTATCTGCAGCAAAATATCTGAAAAGAGGAAAGATGCTTATATGGAGGGGAAGGAGAAACCAAGAACAGTTAAATATCTTGAACATGCTCATAACTAATAACAAGGGGATATGGCTCGCTGATTCAAAATATAACCTTTTGATTTTTGAATAATTTTGGATGTATAGAAAAATCGCTAAAACAATACAGAGTTCTCATGTACAGGAAACCTTCCCTGGTAAATACTAATATGCTAGATAACCAAGGTTGTATTTGTCAGCATTAGAAATTAGCATTGGTATGTCGCTGTCAAGTTAACTCCAGACTTTATACAGGTTTTATCTGGCTACCTTTTCTTTCATTAATGCCTTTTTTTCTGGTCCAGGATCTTATTTAAGAAATTATATTGTTACTGAGACTATAGCTCAGTGGGAGAGTGCTTGTCCAGCTTAAGGCTCTAGGTTCAAGCCTCTGCACTGACAAAATACCAACCAACTAAATAAAAATCGATGTTGTATTGCACTCAGTTGTTATATTCCCTTTCTGTTTTCTGATCTGTAATAGTTACTCATCTTCCATTTTGGTGTTGTGACAGTTTTGAAGTATACTATTCTGGCATTTTTGTTTGATGCCCCTCAATTTTTTTCCCTCTTACGATTATACTGGAGTTATGAGTTTTTGAGAAAAATATCACAAAAGTGAAATGCTTTTCTGGTCATGTTGCATGTAATACAATTATCATGTCACCATGCTTTCAATGTGACTTTTATCATTTGCAATGCTGACTTTGATCTTTTGGCTCAGGTACTTGTAGGTTTCTAGGTTCACAGTTTGGATCAGTGAAGGAGTGCAACAATTGATTAGTGATGTCTGTCATGAGCACAGATTTAGGTAACAGTGACTCTTCAGGCATTTGACATTCTTGATTTTTACCTAAAATCACCACCATTTGTAAATGAAGAAACAGATTCAGTTATCAGAGTTTTGTGACACTGTATTTGTGTTCTAGCCTTTATCTTTACAAAGTTAAAAAATATTTTGTCAGTACATATGATATACAAGGGTCCTTTTGTTTTTCTCACTTAATAGACTGGAAGCATATTGGAACTTAGGTGATATTTGAGAGATCTTGATTAACAGGTTGGTGGTGGTGGTGTGCGTCTTTAATCCCAGCACTCAGGAGGCAGAGGCAGGTGGGTCTCTGTGAGTTCCAGGACAGCCAGGGGTACACAGAGAAATCCTGTCTCTAGGAAACCAAACCAAACTAAACCAAACAAACCAAACCAAACCAAACCAAACCAATCAAACAAACCAGAAAAGAAATCTTGAAGAGTAGGATAGCTCAACAGATAAAAAATTTTGCTGCCAAGCTTGATGACCTGAATTCAGTCCCTGGGACCCACATAGTGGAGAGGGAGAAGTGATTCCAGCAACTTGTCCTCTGACCTTGACACATGTTTCACGGCATGCTCATTCTTTTGCATGTTTGTGTACACACACACACACACACACACACACACACACACAATACATACATACATACATATGTAAACAAACAAATTAATTAAATGTAAAGACTGAAAAAATTAATACCTCACCACACACAGAAAAGAAACAACAGAAAAGAGCAAACACATCAGAGGCTCAGAAAACCACCATTATTATTTCACCACAGAGAGCTCAGACTGAAGACCCATCCCTGACTCTTCAATGTACTAAAACCCTGCCTGTATCTGCTGCCATCCTTCCTAAGTCACAGAAGCTGAAGCCCCTGTGAGTCTCCTACAGGAGCCCACCCAGCGAGCCCTTTCCAACGTAGAACCTCGCATGAGAACCCTTTCTATCTCACTAAGACACCTTTGGTTATCATGGATAACCAAATATAAATTTTATATAAATGTGGGCTTTATATAATGTGGTTTTATATAAATGTGGGCTTTCAAGAGTTTACTCATATGAGAGAAATGTAGAGAGTAACAACCATTTATTAGTCACTGAGCAGGATACTGGCTTCGCATCGGTGAATGAGGCATCTCTGATTTCAGATCAAGCGCAGCTTATAACCCTGGTGTAAGAAAACAATGTAAAATAAATCAAAATAATTGGATAAAGCATGAAGAATGCTATGGAGGGAGCAGATACAGCAAAGGGAGGTGAGCAAGGTAATGAAGAAGTCCAGGGGAGACTCGGCCAAGACAGTGATGTCTACTGAGAAGAAGGCTACTTGGGAAATGTCTGATCACAGGAGGTTAGTTGTACACAGGCCCTAAGAGGAAAGACTAAAGCTAAGGAACTGGAAGACATGTATGGCTGGGTTTTTAGTAGCAAGTGGAGCAGTAGGTGCGTTAGATCCCACCTGTATCCACCGGACACTCTCTCAGCATTCCTGTGTTCAGGACATCTTTTTCTGGCATACTGGGCCAGCACACTGGGCAGGGCAGAGTTGTGGGGAGTTCTGTGAATGGGGACGATCCCTCAGTGGGATAACTCAAGGCAGGTCCGGTGCATTTTGAGGTCTTCCAGAAGTCGTCTGTGGGACCGGACTTTGGTTGCTCATTGTGATAAGCTGCTCAGTAACACGCTCACTACTGGCTTCCTTGCCTTTTTGCCTCCTCATCCCCTTACCATTTTCTTCTCACTCAAGCACCTTGGACTCATATCTTTGTCTCAGAGTCTCACTGGGATGAATACAGCCTGTAATGAATGGGAATGATACAGGCTGTATTGGAAAATGTAGCTAGAAGCCTGGGCAGGCAGGGCTTGGGCGGGCTTTGGGTTTGGTTTCATTATAAGGCCACAGGACACAACCGTAGACTTCTAGAAAGGAAAGGCTTGACTGGCCTTAGTCTTCAAAGAGATGCTCTAAACACAGGCTGTCAGGATCTGGAAGACACCCTAGTGACAAGCTGTTTGCACTCTTTAAGCAAACAAGATCCACAGAAGTAGGGACTTGCTGATAGCCACACAGTAGGACAGATCTGACTCTACTGTCCATTGTCTCTTGACTACGCTCTTCTGACTATCCAGGACTTAATAGTGGCTTTCTCCCCATAAGCTTATGGTGGCTGTAATAACGGCATAGAGCAATTTCAACCAAGACAGAATTTGCTAAGGAATGCAAAGTGAATTCTGAATTCAACATTGTGCCGTAGAGGAATGCACTAGATAATTACCATGGCATGTTAGACAGCTGAAATAGTAGGAGAGAAAAACAGTCAAGACACTGGCCTACTTATTAAGTGTTAAAGACACTGAGAGTTCTTGCTTCCCTGTAAGTACCAGGATAGGGCATGCTAACCATTTGCAAATATTTGTAAAGGTGCAGATGGAGAGTAGAGAGAGAAATTATTTAGCTTAGAACCGTGAGGAAAGCTTGAAGTAATGAGGCGGAACAAAAAGGGAAATATTATTAGCTGGAGAGTGGGAACAGGGTCTCTGCAATGAGGACCAGTCAATTGTATTTACACACAAACCCAATTGTCTGAGCCAGCCTTATGCAATGTTTGAAGGGAAAAAAAACAGTCTTAGAAAGCTCAGTGCCGGCGCGTGTCTCCTGTGTCTTGAAGCTATTTTCTCTTATCCTCCCACTCTTCAAACACATTTTCTATGTATGTGAAACACAATTATTTTACAGTGGTAGGATGTGTCATGCAACTTGATGTTTTCTGACGAAGCCAAATTTCTCTCTCATGCAACAGAGTGGCTAAATAATTGGACTACAAACCAACTGTTGTCTAATTATGCTCCCCTCCCTGGGTGTGTAGCATCAAAAGAGAATGCATTACCACTGTTAATGATTTTTACAGTTAACATTTGGAAAATTTTGTACTCCTAGTAATGTGTGTGTGTGTGTGTGTGTGTGTGTGTGTGTGTGTGTGTGTGTGTACTGAGGATTGAACCCAGAACCTTGCACATGCTAGGCAAGCACCTCACCACTGAATCACATCCTCAGCCCCTTTAATATTTACTTAATTTTGAACTTCACAGCAGCCATAGAATTGAGTAGTCACCGGAAGATACACTTTTCTGCTGTAGCTTTGAACAGTTGCATTTACAAAGAAACAACAACAAACATAAAGGAAAGCAGACTCCGCCCCCCAACTTTACATCAGCTGTTTGCAGTGGATCCTGAAGTAGTTACTGCTGAAGAGGATTCTCTGGTAATCAAGGTCACTTTTCTTGATTTTATTCGGATGGGTCAGATCCGGCAGGAGCCATTTCATAGCCTGTTAGAGTAACATCCACCCAGGAAAAACTACTGGCAGTCCTTGGAGTGGGGGAGGTCCTTGGAGGATACACACCACAGATCGGACTATAGGAGTTCCAACTTGCTGGCTGGCCCCCTTCTCCCTGTTGTTTCAAGTGTCGACGTTGAAAATAACTTCTAAGCACACTGTTTGCTTCGGAGCCATTAGGAGCCAGCCAAATAGCAGCTATAATTATGTCTCCTCAAGATGATGCCGGTTTGATGGAGGGCTGGGCTGAAAATATCCTTTGCATTATCATATGAAAAAGGCACATAAAGAGCCCTGTCTTCAAACCACAGAGTGAACCCGGCCCCATGTGATTCTAAATGAACCGACCAAGTGCAAAAAGAAGACAAGAACATTTATTTGACCACAGACCCATTGAACTATCACTTTGATGAATGCAAACACGTTTATCATCTGCACCAGGAATTACTTTACGGTGCTGTCTTGGGTAGGGCTGTTGTAGCTGTAAGGGATAGAGGTCTATACCAAGCTCGCTTAAATAAGAAAGGGGATTTATTGCGAGAGTACAAGTGCATGTTTGTACTCCACAGGGGACAGAGAGGAAAACATCACCAACCCAGGTGCTGAGTCTCTTGTTGAAGGAAGCCAGAGTGCTTGGCTTCTCTGAGTTCTCTGTGTCACCCCCTCACTCTTTGGAGAGAGATCTGCTCTCCTTCCTTCTAAGTGTTGGCCTCATTGCCTCCATTTTGAACCACCTCATGTAGCCACATTAACACTTAGCAGTTACAATTCTGTTAAATTTTGGGGCTGAGGGGGGCTAGTCCAATGAGCTCAGTTGTCCTGGACAGAGAACTGTGGCTGTTTAATTATGGTTGCCAGGCTTCAAGCCTATGGGCTTGTCGACTCCAAGACTCCAAATGGTTTGATACACTTACCTTCAGATTGTAGCTCATGAATTTATTTATTTATTTATTCAACAAATATTTATTTGAGTGTCCCATGTCAGGCATTGTGGGTACAAGACAGAAGAAAGATTTCCCAAAGAACAAAAGCAGACATGATCTTTGACCCCACGGAACAATCTAGAGTAAAAATTTAAAAAATGAATAGGAGTGGGAAGATTAGAAGGGGGGACTATTAAGAAGAGTAAGACCGGGGTGGGGGCGGTGAGTGCCAAGGACTTGGGGAGGCGTGTCATTGAAGAGTTTCCTTAGGAATGGTATACTTGAGTTGGTACTCAAGCCCGGGAAAGCAACTGAAGGAATCACACCGACATTGGATGCTTAATTATGAGGTGATTTCTCTTTTTGTTGATCCCAACAAACTGCAGGATGGCAGCTAAATTTTTATTTTATTTTGTTTATCTTTTTACTTTGCTTGTCACAGAAGCTGCTTTTTGTAGATGTAGGGTCCTTCATGCCGTTCTTTCTGCTTGACAGACATGGTCAGCAGTCCTGGTTACAAACCATGTTCATTGGTATTTCAGAATCAAATGATGGACAATGCCAGTCATGACTGGACAAAACAAAGCCAGCCAACCAACCAACAGACTCTGGGTGTTATTCTTGCCAAGGGAGCAGTGTTGTCATCCCATCTAGCCCAACTGAACTTGAAGGTCAGTAGAGACAGAGCACATTGCTATCAAGAAAGCTGCCCGCATCAGGGTGTGGAAGGGAAAGGGCAAAGGGTGCCTACAAGGGCAGGTTATTTGCCATAGGCCTGTAAGTCAAAGGATCTTGAGCATGAGACAATTATACCTTTTAAGATGCTTACTTCTCTTGTTATTATTTGATAGGCTATGAGTTCAAGTGAGGTAAAAATCACTCAAATCTTGATGGCCATGTGTCTGTGTGGTTGTCATGTGCTGTATTTTCAAAGCTGATAATTGTATACCTATGCTCACAGCAGCCTTTTTCAGCAGTGTATTGTAGAAGGTGGAAGCAACCCAAATGTCCATCAGCAGATGACTATATAAACAATGTGATAAATAGGCATAGGGGAATATTATTCAACCTTAAAACAGAAGGAAGTCCTGTTACATGTAATAACATGGATGAGCCTTGAGGACATTATACCAGCCACACAAAGACAAATATTAAATCACACATATATATGTTATCTGACCAACAAGAAAATGTGGTACTGACTAACAGGGGCTGGAGTTGAGAGGTGACGGGGGAAGAAATAAGCAGCTGTTGTCTAATGGATATAGATGTTCAGTTCTGCAGGATGAAAAGTCCTGGGGATTTGTTGACGGCAGTCTGAATGTAGTAATGAACTGGATACTTGACAGTCGTTAAGATGATAAACTTCTATTGTGTGTACTTACCGTAATTAAAGAAGGGGAAAAGAGCAATGGGATGGACACAGGAGCTGGACAGTATTCTAGAAATCTGTATCAGTCCTGCAGAAGAATTCCTGGGATGGGAAACCTATGAGGCTTCACTCAGTAGATGAAAAGCAAGCAAAACACCAAGGTAGATGATGGTCATAAAAGCTACTAAGACCCAGAATGTCAGTCAAGGTCACCCACTGAGTGGATTTAAACTGGGTCCTTGTTTGTCCTTTTATCCTTCATAGAATCAGCAAGTTTGACATTTTGTGGTCCACATGTCCCCCTGGTGCAGCCCATGGCCGATACATACCTCCCATGCTATTCTCCAATTTTGTACTGTTCAAACCATGGGACACTTTTCCCATGCAGAAGGCCCATATTTTATTTTTAAAATGATGCTTGATAATGGAGCATGGACATAGTTATTTTGTCCCTAATTAAACTGGAAGTGATTTGAAGGCAGGAAGCAGATAATTGAGAAATTATTATGTGTTTTACACTACCACACCATGCCAGGCACATGGCAATGCTTGGAACACCAATGAAGAGAACTCAAAATGAACAAAACAGCAAGTAAACACCCTCTCCCCCCACGCTGAAAACATGGAAGATGCTTTCAATCCTCCTGAAATGGGGGTGTGCAAACTTGCTTACCAATTTGAGCTCATCGGCTGCATTCCTTTGTTTTCGAGTTTGGATGACAGCAGGTTGATACACGAATCAACCTGAAGTAACTGGGATCATTTGAAGGGTAAGAGTCTGCGAAGTCAAGTGGGTCAGCTGCTCGGTCATTCTGAATCATTAGCTACTTAGGAACAACAACCTGGGGTGAATTTTTATATATCATTTACATCACATAGGACCCTAAGTCCCCCTCCCCCAATATTAAAACTCCTCTAGTTAATGTTAACCTATTTATACTTTTGTGTCTAGAGACTGAGAAAATGTACTGGGATAGAGCTATGGCGAATTCAGTGATGCATTAATAAACTGTTCATATCTTATTAGCCCATAGTGCCCTTTCATGTATTTTTAAGTAGCACTGTTTGCTTGTGTAATGTGTAACATTTCTTTTGACAATAAACAATGACTATTTTAAGTATAGATTTTAGAGTTCTTTCCAATGGAAACATTGATGTAAACATCAGTCATTTAACCAAAATTTGTCAATTATTCAGCTTTTGTGCAGCAAACTCAACAATATCTAGATTCCACGAAGAGACCTTTCATCCATGTGCATTATTCGGATCACCTTCCCTGAGTGGGAGATAAAGTCTCGCCTTTAAAATGCTTGTGTCCCCTTTTCATTCACAGTTGGCCTCTATACAGCACACAGTCACACCTAGGTGTTTTACTAAAAGTCCATGTAAACAGCCACGTGTCTAGACACTGACAGCCACAGTGGGATTGACTGTGACTGGTGAGACTCCCTTCACTGGCCCTTGTTGAGAACTTCTGAGCTGACGTATTTACACATCTGTTGTAATCCACCTACTTTCATCAGGTGGACCCTTCTTGGTACTGAACCAGCCCATTTGCGTACTCCGTAGCTTCAGTGATATTGCTTTGGCACAGTAGATGTTACCTCTGTAACAGAGTTCTGTCATGACTCCATGGTGGAAGTGGTATGCCACAGATGACAGAGATTGTCTCCATCACCTTTCTTTCTTTTTCTTTCTTTCTTTCTTTCTTTCTTTCTTTCTTTCTTTCTTTCTTTCTTTCTTTCTTTCTTTCTTTCTCTCTCTCTCTCTCTCTCTCTCTTTCTCTCTCTCTCTCTGTCTTTCTTTCTTTCTTTCTTTCTTTCTTTCTTTCTTTCTTTCTTTCTTTCTTTCTTTCTTTCTTTCTTTCTTTCTTTCTTTCTTTCTTTCTTTCTTTCTTTTCCGACTTCTAGTCCTGCCTGGAACTCCATATATTGACTAGGCTGGCTTTGAACTCACAAGATCCACCAGGCTCTGCTTCAGGAGTGCTGGGATTAAAGGAGTGCATCACCATACCTGGCTATATTGCCATTGAGTCATAATCAGTATCTGGTTGAATAATTAAATATCCCCAACCATTTCACACTGAGCATAATTGCAGAGAAATTTTGGCCTTGGTCTCAAAATTACTCAACTGTAGATTAAATCAACTGTCTTTGACTAATTAATTTATCTATATGTTCTTATTTGTGCTGCTTATATTTCTGCAACTGCTGGGATCAGTTTAAGTCTTCTCCAGTATAGATCTGGCATGCATCATCATCATCATCATCATCATCATCATCATCATCATCTTCTCTCTCTCTCTCTCTCTCTCTCTCTCTCTCTCTCTCCTGCTCTACAGTTATTTTTCAATAGTTGTTGACATCAGTCACCAAGACAGTAACTCCAGTGAGGGCAAGAATTCTGTTTATCTACTTCCCTTGATTCCTAGCACCCGGAATTCTACACAGCAGTCTCCAGCCACATATTTGTGGTATGAATGAATGACTGTAGCCTGACTTACATGTTTAGAAGAATGTTGAATATGTGAAAACGCTACCCACAGAAAGTAGATAGATGTTAACACAAAGTGTTAACATGTGCCCTGGTGGGGTAACTAGGCCCACATCTGACTCCTGTGTGTCAGTCAGTCTTGCATTCTGTTGCCTCTCTTTCCCTAAGGGACTAACTGCTTACATCCTAATCTCCCCTGCATCATTCCCTAGACACTGGACTCTTTTATTAGAAATATTGTTTCAACCTCAGGTTTAGTAGGAAAACCAAACTGAGGCTCATAGAGACCCGGATACCCCAATGTGTGCTTCCTGCTCCTCGTGTTTCCCTCATCATTACTGTCGGCCGTGGAGCAGGATAAATGAAGTCCTTCTAGTTAAGGTTTGATCTCAAACCCCATTTGCATTCCGAAACAAAGAACAAGTCTATGCTTCATTGTGATTGTATAATAGGAAGTAAAGGACTGTGGCTTATGTTACTTGGAGTTGATTTAAATTTTTATGAACCCAATTCCTCTGAAAGGCAATAATCAAAATGAAGCCATGGTAATTATTTTCATTTGAAAACATCAGAATGAGACCTCATTACATTCTGGTGAGTGACTCAAGAGCAGGACGGGCCCTGCAGAACCTCGGCTCCATTTTGAAAATAAATGTCTTAAAATATTCAGCAAAGTCATGGAAAGAAGTACCAAGCCAGAGGTGACGATTTTCAATCAATATTCCACATTCTTTTAATTAAAGATGTCTTAGGATTGTGGCATATGCTGGGGCATACATATGTATCTATCATAAACAAGATGTATTTTTCAGAAATGGATTTGGGTTTTGGCACCAACTTGATAGGGAGATCAAAGCACTAGTTAGCATCAGAAGGGTTTAGATACATTTGTCATAGGCAGCTGTTATGCTAATCCCATTTATGCAGTTGTCAGCTGATAGGCTCTGATGAGCCAGCTGAGTGGGAAAATCATTATTCTATCCCTATTGTGATAAGTGTTATTTATTACTGTCAAATGGTATTAATGTTTGATTCAAAGATGGGGAGTGGGCACCATCTACATGAAGTTCATCCATTCATGGTCATCTGCAACAAAAGGAATCGCTGAATTCCAGCCAAACGAACTTCATTTCTGGGTGAAAAAAGAATAATGGATTTAATTTGCATATGTTTTAAAAGGGTAATGAAGTAATATGATGTTTATCTTGGTTGAAGAGTGGTAATTTTCCTTGGCGGGACTCCAGCCTTGTTGGAGCCATTGTGAGGCGTTTATGTTGGGTTGGTATGGAAGGACTTTTCAAAGCAGCAGGTGCACTGGGGGTGGGGTGCGGGGGGCAAGATGATTTATTCATTAGGCCAAAAATGAGCAATCTGGACATCTATTTTTTCTTCATCTTCCTCAGAAATATACTTGTGACTAAATCCCCTCTCTTTTCCCCCCATGATGGTGATAGCCCTGGATTTTCACATTCTTTTTGTGGCCTTTGACAGTTTAATTATGTGAAATTCCTAACCTGTCACTCTCTTCATTTCTGCCCCCCTTTTGTTATGATTGGATTTGCTGTTTTCACTCCATGTACCCTGCTATCTGGTGTTTTGGAATGGGGTATTGCTTTCCAGTTATGGTAAAGCTAGGAGACAGTTCAGGGGGGTAACCAGCGGCTGCCGGCTTATTCTTAAGCATTTTGTTCAATTAACTACTCAGCTGAGCTTGCGTTGTTACAAATGATTCCCCTCTGTTTGGAGACTTGCAGAGAGCTGTCGCCCTTCCATACAGCTGCATCGGTTAGTGCTGCTTTGGGTTATTTTTCTTGTGTTAAAAATACAGATAACCTAATTATAGCGCCTCCCTGTTCCCAAACGCCTCACTTAATGACTCATTAGTGTGGTGAGAACATTTTCCATCGCTTCCTAAATAATATCTTGTTTCTAAGGACTTCATCTTCTTTTTTCGTTTTTGCTCTGAAAAAAAAAATAGCTTGACTCAACATATTCAGGAGCCTTTGGATTTTTGCTGATTGTCTATATTTCTGTAAGGAGCGGGTCACTTTTCAGGACCTAGCTTCCATCCTCTTCTAGAGTTGATAAAAATGGGGTTAGATGCATTGGTTAAGTGGGAGCAAGATATGGGTCACAGGTTTGAGTAAGTCCTTTGTATTAGTTATTGATGTGATAAAGACCATGACCGAGGGCAACTCTTCAGCTTCCATGCCCTGATCACAGTCCATCCTGAAGGGAAGTCAGAGCAGGAACTAAAGCAGGGACCTGGAAGCAGGAATTGAACCAGAGGCCGTGGCAGAGTGCTTCTTATTGGCTTGCTCCCCAGGGGTTTCTCAGCCTGATTTCTTCCCCCACCTTCCCAGGGATGGCACAGCCCACGGGGGGCTGGATCTTCCCACATCAATCATTAATCAAAAAAATGTCTCCTAGACTTGTCTACAGGCCAGTGTGATGAAAGGTATTTTCTCTATAGAGGTCCCCTCTTCCCAGGTGACTCTAGCTTGTGTTGAGGTGACAAAAAGCTAGTCAAGACATCCTTGAATCTAAGACTGCCATCCTTCTCACCTTGCACTGATGGCATCTCCACAGGAATTTAGAATCTTCTATTTTGTGACTTAATCTACCATCTATCCTGAGGTCAGTGTAATGTTGGGCACAGCATTTATTCATTTATGAACGGGTCTCAGAAAGCTTGGAGTCTAGTTGCACAGTGTTGATAAACTTACTCTGTAAAGGGCTGGATAGCATCTAAGGTTTTGTGGGCCAGATGGCCTCTGGTGGGATCATTCAGGTTCTGATGTTGAATGTAAACACTGCCAAACCTATACACCAGGAAATCTGACTCTGAGATCTGTATTTTATATGAACTTCACAGGCCATGAAATATTATTTTTCTTTTCATTTCCCCCCAACCAATTAAAAATATAAAATATATCCCTACTTCCCAGATCATGCAGACACAGTGGGCTAGATTTGGCCTGAGATCCCTCAGGGCCCCGAAGTTCTCTCCTCTCTGGCCTCACTCTCTCGTCTTGCTCTCACTCACTGCTCTGCGTCCTCTCGTTCTCTCTCCTGCTCAGTGCACATGCTGCCCTATTCCTGCCTCTGGTCCTGTATCTTGTCATCCCTTTTTCCCAGATCGCTTTTTAACCCTAGATGCTCCCATGGCTGATTTCCTTCTCATAATTTATCTGCGCCTCAAGTAAAATGCTACCTTTCCATGGCATCTTTTTTTCACACTGCCCTCTGCACCAGTGGAGAGTAAAATAGTCATGTCCTCGTATTTATTTGCTTATAAATAAATATTTGTCTTCTGGAATGTAAATTCCTTGATATCAGAACAGTTTGCCCTCTTCCCGAGTCTGGTTCTCCAGTGGTTAGTGTTGCTGCTGGTACATGTAGAAGGTCAGTAATAGCTTATGGACTAAAGGGGGCCGTGGTAAGAGGGAGTGGGATGCAGAAGAATGTCAAAGAGAACATATGCCTTGGCATTCTGGAAGCCATTTTGTTACTACCCTTGTAAAATCAGAACTGTCAAATAAGAGAGCAAATGTATGCACACACGAACAACCATGCCACAGACACCACACTCTGGGGGGCCACAAAGGGCTCAAGGCCAAGAGAACTGGGTGTGTAGGTGTCTTCACAGAGGATGGAATCTTTGCTCCGAGTGCTGAGTCTGCAGAGAGGATACAGGAAGACTGACCACAGTGCAATGATGTCTGAGGAGTCTGATGATGCTTTCACTTAAGTGTGGATCACTTCCTGTTGCAAGAAAGAGATGGAGACGTGAGCCTAAGAATGCTAATGTTTGTAGGAAGCAGGTGATGGAAGGACATGTTGAATGCTTGATCTCCTTTCTCTACCAAAGAGCTACTGCCTTTGCAACAATCAGATCCTAAGACCTTCACCCAGTGGCGGAGTCAGTGGGCTGTAGGAACAAAGGAACAGGCTTGGCAAACCTTTCTGCCTGTGAGTCCTTCCTGAATGGGATCTGTCTAGGGCTGGATATTCTGACATGCCTTACCTATTGCTTCCACACTCCGGTCTCTCCAAGACATGATGCTCTTTCATGCTTTGTGTAAGCTGTTCCCTACTCCTTCTTTGGGGATAGTATCTCACTGTGGAGCCTCTGTGGGGCTTGAACTTTCAGCCATTCAGTCTCTGTCTCCCCAGGGTTGAGATGAAATGTTTTTAACCATGCTATATTTCCTTCCTTATCCATTGTGTGTCCATAGGAAAAGAAAGGTAGGCTAATGGGTCAAGCTGACACTGTGGTGTCTGGAGCAAGCTAGAGAGTGCTCACTACCGAATTAGAGGCTACAGTTCACTGTTACTCAGTTTCCCTCCCAAGGAGGAAAGAAGGCTCTGGGTTGGCAAACTCACAGTGTTTATTGTTTTTGTTTTGTTTTGTTTTGTTTTGAGAAATGGGAAACCTGGATTTTTAAACATTAACACCAATGTTAAATTTTGAAAATCTGTACAAGCTGAAGAGGAGGACCAGATCTGACCCATACTCTGCTACTTTTGCCTCCTTGGCCTAACCAGCTCCTCTTCTTCTATGAGAATTTGCTTAAGGGACACTTCTTTCTTGTGCACGACCTATACCTGGAGAATCACGTGACTACCCACATGTGGGCTGTAATTCAGATTGGATTCCTCAGAGACCCTAGCCGGATCATTAACCCCCAGAAGGTAAGAATTAGAAACAGACCGCTTAGCCCATACTGTTTGGACTCGTGCTCAGCAGAAGTACATGGAACTCATCACTGCAGTAGACGAGGGCCTGGTGTTGTCAAGGAAACAGTACAGCATTCCAGTACATGGAACTTGCCTTGTTTTCAGAAAACCTTGCCTTCTTCTGAGTAACCTATGTGTGCATGTACATGTGTGTTTGTGCACATGGGCACATGCATAGTTTTTGCATGGCGTCTTAGGGAGATCCTTTCTTCATTTACATTGGGTGGACCTCTTTTAGCTGATGTCCACCTGTTTGCTTTCTTTCTTTTTCCCTTCATCGGGTTGATCCCGTTTTTTACCTTATTGTATAACAGATAGTTTTAAAAGGAACCTCGTATCCGCTTTTTAATAAGGTATGAATGAATAGGCACCCATAATATTTAGTTTGGTGCTTCTCTAGGTTGACCCCTGGTGAGTTAGTTATGGGGATGGGAAGGAGTGAGCACGTAGCCTTCTGTCTTTATTGTTGGTTCATGTCCACAATGTCCAGGGACAAATATTCAGTGACTGTATACAAAGGATGAATAGACAATGAGATATTTGGCCATGTCAATGGACTTAGAAAAATAAATTGATGAGATAAGCTACAGGCTTTACTTTTGAGAGTGAAGACCGGTAGTTGAGATTTTAGCTTCTTTCCTCCATAATTTTACTGCTAGAATTCCATCCTAGAGCAGTCAATGAGAATAAGTTTAAGGAGGCTGGAATTGCATCACATTATAACTAACACTTCTAGGATTCATTTTACAACTTGTGATTTTAATTTTTGTGAAAATGTATTTAAAATTATCTCTTGTCACCATCTCTTATTAAACATAATGAAAGTTGATGATATTCTAATAGCATTAAACTGTTTTGGTAGTCACTGAGGTTGGTATGAAAAGACTATTCAAGCTAAGAAAATAGTGTATCATTTCTGAAAGAAGTATTTGGGGAGCTTTGAGAAACCGAGGGTTTCATTCATCTCACACACTACATTATCCCTCGCACCAGTGGGTAATTTAGAAGATATTCTCTGTGTTAGATATGTTAATATGCAATTAATGGGGGGAAATCAAGGGCATTTTACCAAAAGGAATGAGAAGGATAGATCACTTCACTGCTGTTTGTTGTCTGTGTTTCTGAGCAATGCAGTACAGGCTCTGAAATGTCCTGTGCCCGCCCCCGCCCCCAGGACTTGGGAGATGACGTAATTGATGTAACTAGGTCATTGCATCTGCAGGCTGGATGAGAGACTGAGTGGGACAGAGAGTGAGCCGGGCAGAGTGAGGGACAGGGAGCCCAGGAGCGAGATTATAAGGCCTCCAGCTCTCCTAATGGGCTCATCCCCAGGTGACATGGCAGTGATCTCAGCCTGACAGCTCCTGTGGGCCTGATATCAGGAGGAGATGGTTTTATACAAGGGAAGTCCCATGGTCCATTCATTTATGCATTCATTTGTTCCTTTATCTGCTCAATAAATATTTATTAGAATCTACTAGATGCTAACCACAAAGAATACAATACTAAATTTTCAGGAAAAAAAAATCAGTGGTAAAAAGTATTGGCCTAGGGCCGGGCGGTGGTGGCACACGCCTTTAATCCCAGCACTCGGGAGGCAGAGCCAGGCGGATCTCTGTGAGTTCGAGGCCAGCCTGGTCTCCAAAGCGAGTTCCAGGAAAGGCGCAAAGCTACAGAGAAACCCTGTCTCGAAAAACCGGAAAAAAAAAAAGTATTGGCCTAAAGATAAGGCTTAGTGGTAGAATGCTTCTGTACAAGTTCTGGATTGGGTCCCAGCATCACGAAAACAAAATGAAAAACCAAAAACCCTAATACAATACATATTTTAAGCCCAGCGTGCCAGAACATACCTGCAATCTTAGTGTCCAGGAAGTTGAGGCAGGAATCAAGAGCTTGAGGCCAGTCTGGGCTACATACTGACTTTGAAGTCCTGTCACAAGGAAATACGACAAAACCCAAGACACCAGGACTTAAAACATTTGGTCAGCTCATAACTGCAGCCCTTGAGGTAGAACCTTGCACTGCGTATTTTTCATCCCTCACCCTGTCCTAGCACTTATGGGAATCACAGCAAGAGACATATTAGAAACATGGAGTGCAGAAAATACATGCCTAGCGTGGGTTAGGTGCACACCATCCTAAGAAAGAAGGGATTCTCGTAGCTTCTTGCCATGACCCCTTTTTTATACACAGGCATTTATATTCCCTTCCTTTTCTATTGCCCACCTGCTCCTAAGAGTTTTTTTTTTTATTTTATTTAAGTACTTTCTATGATTTTTAATCCTGGGAATGTTTGAATGTATACCTCTTACACCCACACATTTTATTATTACCCCTTCTGACATAGTTTTTGGCTAGTTTGTTTTCAGCACTGATGATGGAACTCAGGGTATGCGTAGGCTAGGAAAGCACTCTGTCACTGAGTAGCATTCCTACCCATTGGGGTTTTTGAGATGGAGTCTCACTATGTGTTCCAGACTGGTTTTGAACTTACTGTGCTGTTCCTGTTGGCCTCAAAGTCATGACTTGAGGTCCTACGTTGTCTCTGCTGTTGCAATTATAAATGTGTCCCAGTACACCTCGCTCTGTATGATGTTCTTCATTGATATTTATTCTTGAAATTGAAAATAAAGCATTGTCTACAAAAATCCACAAAAATTGCAGTTATTCTCAGTCTTTTTTATCTTAAAATTTCCTTCTGTGTCCCCATTTCATTCCCTGGATTGTTTCCTTCTTTTCCTTTCTTCTCTTCAGTCAAAGTGTTTCTTTCATAATTCTTAATTCCTTTTTTTTTAACCCACTTAAAATGAGTGCATCTCTTTCTGGAAGTCAAGTTCCCTCATATTTTTATCATGGGCAATTTCAAACAAATGCAAAAGTAATATAATCCCTATGTATCTGTTATCAGGTTTGGCAATGAGCCACTTCCTAGTCATTTCTGCTTCTCCCAGGTGTGTTTGACGTCTGTCCATTCTCTCTGTGCCCCCAGTTCCCCTTGCCACTGTCTCCTGTCACTGCGTGCTGACCACTCTTGCTTCCAGTTCAACCACACATCAATACTTAATGTTATGATCAGAGCTGAGTGCTTACCCATCCCTTAAAATCTCCTTCCGTGCTTTCTAGAATCCTGAAATGTTTCTATTTGAACAATGGCTTGCTAAACTTATGAGCATTTCCATAACTGAGTTGACTTTGAGATGCCCCCCCGCCCCGTCTCTACATTAGGATTCTAATCAGCGCGCTAATGAATGGGTGCAGAAATGAGCCTGTTTGCAAATTGCCAGCTTAGACTTGTCCCTGTTTAACTAAAAGCTTTACCTAAAAGCAGGGCTTAAAATACTGAAGACTGTAAAGCCTCCTCCATCCTTGAACATTCCTTGTTCTTTAAGAGAGCTTAGGAAACATCTCCTCTTTGTTGACAGGTTAGGTGTAAAACAATGGAGCGCAGTTTATATCATCATACAAAGCAGTCTTGCTCTTAATACAATGTTTTAAACTCACTTTCTCAGGTTGTAAAAATATTCTGCATTAGAAAGAAAACTGGGAACCGTGATTACTCCAGCTCGTATGCGTTGGCTTTGGTCCTGCCTGCTTAATTGGGCTCACTCGATTTCAGTTTCCTGTGACGTTTCCATCCTACAGCTGTCAACCCAAAGAAAGAATTAATATCAATAATCCAGTGATCGGATTTAATCTGTAAGATTAGTCATCAACTAAGCTGCAGAGACGCTGGCTGAAAAGAAAACCCTTGTCAATTTTATGTTCTCACGCGATAGCGTAAGGTCTCTATTCACGCGGATGTGTAAAATCACACATCTACCTGTATTTTATTGCGCGCTTTGTGTTTTAGCAAACAATGTAAAGCATTGTGCTAAAAAGAGGCTCCCTTCTCCCCAATGGCGTCTTGTCGACTCTTATTTCATTTCTCACATATCCAGAGCCGCCTTCGCTGCTACTGATTTTGGTCCTTAGAGGCTTCCATTTTTGTACGTTTGTTTTAACAAGCATTGATTGATATGCTGTTTTCTCAATTACTAAGGCATTGCTTTCTTTACTGTAGAGATTGAGAGATAAAGACAGACAGGGAGAGAGCTGGAAACCGAAGCCTCCCAGCCCGGTCTTTTACAGCATTTCTTTTTCTGCTGACTCAGACCCTACATGCGCTGTGTGTTCATGGTTTAGCAGATGTGAAGGAAGAAACAGAGAGCATCTTCATCCTCAGGCTGGTGTATAACCTTTGTGGAAAGTGTTGTTTAGTACCTAGCTTTAAGGTCAGGGAAACAGTTTGGCAAGGTGTCAGGTAGACCAAGGTTTCTGAAAAAGATATTCTTTAGGACATTTGTTGAGATGCGCTGTGGACAAAATGATCTGTTAGTCAGACATGTTTCAGGAAATTGCACAAAGTCCACTCTTTAAGGGTCATAATACAAATCAGAATTTTAGGGGTTCTAAGAAATCCTGAAATTAGAAAAAAAGCTCAGTATGACTTTGTTTAACTCAATAGATTATACCTTTTTGTACATCACACAAATGCATTGGGAACGGGGAATAAGGGACATTTTACTTTAAGTGAATATCCATTCTCAGTGGCTTTGGTTAACAAAATGTACTTCATTATCTTAAGTGATTCAGGGTACAGAATAATGCTCCGATATTACCTCTCACCTCTCCTAACTCAGAGCCCATTTAAAGAAGGTAGAAATCCATTCATTAACCCATTCATTGACTTGTTCTTTCAATAACCATTTATTACATCCCAACTTTGGCCTGGGCCAAGTGTAGACATTGGTGAAATGATGGAAAACAAAGTCAGAAGGCCCAAGGATAGATCCCCAAAGAAGCAATGGGTGGTCTGAATCCTAAAGGGTAGGGAGGTGTGAAGACATCCAGCAGATGGAGTGGAACTGGTTGTAGAAGGGCACACTAACAGAAGCAACTGCTTGTGCAGAACAGTAGAAGAGTACAAACGCAGCAACTCAGGGGATGACAGGTGAATCCAACCATTTGTCACCATGGGTTGTTTATCTGTGTCTGTTATGAGTGTGTGATCTTGCCACTGGGCTCCCACATTAGCATAGAGTTCTTGTCCTAGGCATCCCAGGGGCTATTGCTAAATGGATGACAAATACCCTGACATTCCCACAATCTCCTGTGCATGGGGCCAGATGAAGTGGCAGGTGGATGGATGGATCGTGAGGGCCCCTGGCTAATGGCAGGACACTTACTGGGGGGCCACGGTGAACCGTTGCAGGGCAGTAGACAGGGGACTGATGTGGCCAGATCTGAAGTCCATGATTGTGAGAAGATGGAGGAGCTTTGAGCCTGGGGGTGGGCAGAAGGCTGCTATAGATATGAGGGGCTGACTGAGGTGTTGATAGCTTGAGAGGAGAGGATGATGGAGGAGAGATGAACTCTGGTGATGACATGCAATACAGAAGGGCAGCAGTGGGAAAGGAGAGTACAAATTGGAAGGATACCTATGTTTCTGATTCAGAAAGTTGGAAAGACCTTCATTACAGAATTCTTCAAATATATACGCAGCAGAGAGACTAGTATAACATGCCCTCGTATAGTTATTCCTCAGTAATCATACACACACACACACACACACACACACACACACACACACACACACACACATTTGGTCTCATCAGTCCTTGGGTCCTGTATGGAATGTTTCAGTGCAGATAGTAGATCTTCCATTGTTTTTTCAAAGATCCTGAAGCAGGTATTTGTAAGAGAAAATAAAATTTAAAATGCAGACCTACAACATCCTCAACATAACTAAGAGTTAACTCTAATTCCTTAGTACCACCCCAAACAGTCATTCAACGTTTTATGGTCTCAGGACAGCTTTCTGAGGCTGATTTGTTCGGATTAGGCTAGAAACAAATTCCATACCCTACCTTGGTTATTATGACCCTAGCCCTAGTGATTGGACCCCAGTGGTATCATCTATCACAATCTGCTAGCAAATTGGTAGTTAAATCCTGTTGTAACCTTCTCCCTAGCAGAGGAAATCTCTAATGAGATAGAGCTTACTAGAGAACACCAGACAGTCAGTGCTGCAGTGGACAGTAAATGACATGGGTGTGGGGAAGGGCTTGGGAAGTGCTGTTCATTTCGTGCAAAATGGTTCTTTGGGGTGTGTTTGGGTCCCCTGTGGTGCACTGCTGTTAGCGTCCTTCGGTAAATGCTTTTGGGGAAAACAGAATGAAAAGTATCCCAACACCTTTGGAAAGCCACCTGGGTCTATATGGGTATTGGATTTGTGGAGGACTTGTACCTTCCAGTGGGGTATTTGCTCCTCGTCTGTGGGGGCATGGCAAAGATCTGTGCCTCAGGGACACTAAGGTTGGCGCATATCCTTCTAAATCGGGTGCTGGAGACAATCCCCAGTGCAATAAGAGGTGATTAGCTCATGTGGCTTGTTCCTCATGACTGGATTGGTAGAGAAGACTTGTTATCACAAGAGGGACCCTAGTTCATCCCTTTCTTCCTCTATGGCACACAATGCATCCAGAAGGCCTTTAAGTAGATGAAGCTCCTCCACTGTGTACTTCCTGACTTCCAGAGGTAAATGGCGCTATTCTCTTGTTCACAAATTTCCCGGTCTGGTAGAGTAGCCGAAAATAAAGTCACAGGAGACCTTATGGAGGGTTACATAGCTTAGTAGAGCAAAAGTAACACGTAATGGAGGGAAGGCAGCTTAAGTGATGAATTTGTCACCATGTAAAATCCCAGTTTTCCTACCGTCGTTTGCCCCCAAGAGGCATTAACAGCCACCTTTGAAGAACCAGCATAGAGAATGTAACTGTTCTTTCCTCTCAGGTTATTGTCCCCTCAGAGGCTGCTCAATTGAAATCAACACACAATGTGCACCTGCTCCTGGTGTTTGTCTGCATCCAGTCCCCACGTTGTTTGGTTTCATCTGCGGGGTCTTTCCAGAGAGGGAATTGAGCAACTTGGCTATTGTGTACAGGTGCTACTTCCATCATGAAGCCCAAGGAAATCCTTGATTCATCTGGAAGAACCTTATTTTCATTTAACCAATACCTGTATAAAACTTGCTTTTTCCAGTCCCCTTTCTAAGTGTTATCTATCATAACTCATTTTAGCAACCACTTAGAACAGTTTCCACACTTATCTCCATTTAACAGATAAAGAAACTGAGGCATCGAGAGGTCAAGTAACTTGCTTGAGGAAGGTTGCTCGGTTGCAGAGTGTTTGAACCTGCCTGCCTGAGGAGTGTTCTTGAAGACACCACAGTCACTAGGAGAATGGCAGTGGGGCTTTGAGTCTGCCATGGAGTTAAGTGTGCTCACTTGGGATATGACCATGGTTGAGTCCTGGCTTTTTCTCTTATTGTGGTAGAATAATAACATTTATTGACTTCTTGGAGTCGCAGGTTCCTTCTGTATAACCCAGGGATTACAACACCGATCTCACAAAGTTGCTGAAAGGATGCGGTGGAATCTTTACCAAAAGCACCTGGCAGAGTTCCTGGGGTGCAATAAATCCTTTAGAATGGTTGCTATGACAGGAGCATCATTCTAAAGAAAGCGGATGACACGGCACATGGCAGACAGGGCCAGGCACCTGCCTCATGTCTTGGCTCAACTGGAGGAGTGCAGTTGGCTCGTCAGCAGAATAATTTACAATACTTATCTACACCTTTCTTTCGTTCTTTTTAACACAGTAGGGACACAGACGGAAAAGGGTCTGGTTAATAGTGTGGACTCACATGTGCCAAGTTAAAGAAATGCTTTCACAGACAGTGCCCCGGGGAGTGAGTCAATGGTGATCACCCAAAGAACCAATCCTGCACTAACTCTTTCTACCTCTACCCCTGTTGGTATTACTTTGATGGTAGAAGCATTTACACTACTGAAATCAACATAGGCTATAAACCAGGCCTTCTTTTTACTTCCCCAGACGGGTGACTGTCATTTACCACTGAGTAGCACAACGTTGTCACTGTTCACTAGGTAGGTGCTATGATGGCTAGCTAGTGTTAGTTGTCATTTTGACAGAATCTAGACTCACCCTGGGAGATGGGCCTTTTAATTGAGGTGGGAAGACCTGCCCACTGTGTGGGAGGCCATTCCCTAGGCAGAGTGATTCTGGACCACATGCGATGGAGAAGTGAGCTGAACACTAGCACACATCCATCTCTTGTTCTCTGCTTCTCTACTGTGGATGCCATGTGACCAGTGCGTCAAGCTCCTGTCTCTGTGACTTCTTCTGAAAGTCACTGTAACCTTATACTATGGTCTGAAATAAGGCCTTTCTTGTCCTAGATTTCTTTCTGTCGCTATGATAAAATACCTTGACAGAAACCAACTTAGGGAGAAAGGTCTATTTTAATTCACAATTCCAGGTTTTAGCCCATCACTGCCAGGGAGTCACAAGAGCAGGAGTGCAGGAACTTGAGACAGTTGGTCACATTATCACTTCACACCCACAGTCAGGAACAGCAAGACAATGCATGCTTGTTGACTTGCTTGTAAATGTGCAGCTCCATTTCTCCATTCTCTCTTTAAAAGCTTTTATTTTTTATTATTTTTATGTGTCTTACCTTCATGTATATGTGTGCAATATATGTGCATGTGCATGCAGTGCCTGAGGGAGCCAGAAGATGGAGTAGGATTCTCTGGAACTGAAGTTACAGACGGTTGTGAGCTGCTGCATGGTTGTTGGAATGGAACCTGGGTTCTCTGTAAGAGTAATGAGTACTTTTAGCTTCTGAGATACCTCTCCAGCTCCTGTTTTTCTACTCTTATACAGTTTAGGACCCCCTGAATAGGAAATGTGCCACCCACAGTGGACTGGGTTTTTTCACACTGATTAATTTAAGACAATTCCCATAGACATCTTCCTATTATGATCAATCCACGTGAGTCTATTAAATGGGTAACAGAATTTATTAAGATATCAATTGAGGAAATACTCATGAATACAGAATGGAGTAAACAGCAGAAGTCGTCCTCTGATCTGACTGGGAGCGAATCCACCTTGCAGAGAGGAGCAGGGGGAAGGGGCATGTGACCCTTCTCCAACTCCTTATCAGAGGTCACATGCAATGGCAGGAAGCACCGCCTCCTTTGGGCCCTAGAGCCCAAGATCATCAGTGGAGCAATACCACTACATGCCCCCAATGTAGACAATCCCTTGCTGAAACTCTTTTCTCAGACAGTTCTGGTTCTGGGTTGTGTCAAGTTGACAGTTCAAACCAAGCATCACACACCTTAGGGTGCTTTTGTCAGAGTGTTCTATTGCAGGAACAGGAAAGAAGCTAAGACAGGTGGCTTCGTGTATCTTGACCCCACAGGGTGGCTACTATTATTATCTCTATGTTTCAAGAGGAAGTGGAAACACAAAGGATCCAAGTACATTGCTGTAAATGGAAGAGTCAGACTGCAACTCAGGATCCCTGTCTCTAGATCTGGGCTCTTGATAGCTACAAGTTCTGGCTGGTGCTAGGATACAGCTCAGGATTTGGAGAAACAAGAGGCCGGTACACAGGGGCCTCCAGGGGACAGAAATGAACAGATGCACTACTTCATACGGGCATGAAGTCAAAAAAACTTTTTGGGTCCTTACTATATAATATACTGTCAGGAAGAGATTAAAAATGGCAGAATAAGCTGATAGTATGTAAAGCTTGCATACACACACACACACACACACACACACACACACACACACACACCCATTCCCCACCCCACTCCCCACCCCCATCCCACAACTAGTCTGTGAACTGCTCACAGACCAGCTAGTAGCATGTGAGCTGGCACGTAATAGTTGTCAAACAAATGGACGAAGGAAGGCTGCCTGGTGGGGAGCGTGTTTTGCATGTGGTGTTCTTCCTTCAGCAAGAGGGAGGCTGTTATGCTTTGTAGTCACAGTGGGCTCCTGCTCTGCAGGCCTAGTCTTTCTCTGCATGGTGATTTCTTGAAGAGTTCAGCTCCCGAGCTGAAAGGGCAAACCCCAGCTCTTGTCTCCAGACTATGAGTGAGAATCAGAGACAAGGTCAACCTGTGAGTGAACATTAGGGTCAGTCCTCTCTCTAGTGGAGACAGAGGCCAAGCTGCATCATAAGCTGGAATGCTATGAGGCTGAGAGAGGGCAAATACCAGGCTCAGGGGTCAATAATGTGACAACAAGGGTTACTGTTGAGTTTGGGACATGTTCAAGAGCAAAAGAGATGCTATGGTAATTAGACAGTAGGAGTAAACCTGAACGATTGCAGGCAAATTGCAATGAATGGTCATCTGATTTAAAGGTCAAGCAGGAAACTACTTCAAATTAAAGATAGTGCCTCATGTGGTGGTAAATTCTCTAGAGTCCAGATGAGTGGTTCTCAACCTGTGGGTTGTGACCCCCAGGTGTTGCATATAAGATACCCTGTATATTAGATATTTATGTTGCACTAGCAATTTATAACATTAGCAAAAATTGCAGTTATAAAGTAGCAATGGAATAATTTTATGGTTGGGGGTCATTCACATGAAGGACTATATTAAGGGGTTGCAGCATTAGGAAGGTTGAGAACCACTGGTCTAGAGAGACCTGAGATATGGAAGTTCTAAGTCTCTCTCTGTCTCCTTCCCACTGGAACTTCTCATTCTTTATTTAGGCATTGAAATAGATGAGAGCCTCTCCACCCCCCACCCCTGTCCCCCACAGCACGATGTTTCCTTCAAATAATCCTCCCATGAGGACATTTTGGAAGATCTCCGAGCACTTCACTGCTTTAGCACTGCCAAGCATCAGGATGAAAGCTCCTTCAACTTTTGTGTCCTTATGATTCCTTTTTCTTATTTTATCCCTGGGATGAATCAGATATCCATAGATGACTCAACACAGGAGTTGAAGAAAAGATTCACAATCAGCCTTCTCATTTATGAGCAGGACACCAAAGTCCAAATGGGGTGGTATCCTGGGTATCCAGGATCACATAGCCAGTCACACCTGCATGAATCCTAAAGCAGGAAATTAAACAACAACACTAAAATACCCAAACTTTGCAGTGCCTGGTAATTGTAGAGAACGCAGAAGAAACAGCAAGCAATGTATTTTGCAGGTGTAGCTACTATGATTCAGGTGCGTGATACACACACACACACACACACACACACACATATACATATAAATATGTACAAATCTCTGTCTGTCTGGTTATGATCTTTTCCTTCTATTTCTGGTGCTCTTTTGAACCTGCCACCAAGTTTCTTTACTTTCCATTTTGCCACTTGTCCTAGCCTCTCTGTGACATCCTTCTACTCTGACACTAAAGCTGAAGGACACAATTCCTAAGTTGACCTGTCTGCTACACTGTGTACCACTGAAGCAGTATGCAATTGGAAACGACGTTTGTTTTTGAGGTGAACAGTAGGAGTATGGGACACAGGTGCTAAGTAAGGCCTGGATTTCTGACTGGTCTACGAGGAGCCAGGGGAGGTACCACCAGCCAGTGAGACTGGAAACCTGCAACTGACAGCTCTTATTTAGAAGGTCAGAAACAGGAAGCCCTTAGACAAGAGGTCTGGTGTTATGGAAGATATCTTGAGAAGACCAGTCCTCCCCAGGCCTGCGTGCATGTCAGCCATCCATAAGCTTGTACCCAGTGTTGCCTCCAGATCCCCCACATCTCCACTCACAAGTGTTCATAAAACATTTTTTAGAGTTGATCAGTTGCACCTCATTAAAACCCTTAATTTGTTAACAGTGAAATGTGGAGTTTATTACATGCAACAGTCAATAAGTTTCAGAGGTTCCCTGGTGTCTCCAAAACATACTTAATGCGCCAAGTGAAAAGCGCAGTTCAGGAAGAGTCTCAAAGGGATGCCGAAAAGGCAGCCATGTCCAGAGCCCATTGTTTTCCAAAGACTTTAAAGTTTCTTTTCATAAATAATTTCTTAACAGAAAACCACCTTCTTTTGTCTTATTGGTGGCCCCATGCAGCAGAAGCATGCCCTGGCCCTTAGAGTGGAGAGCTGTGTTTTCTTATGCAAATAGCCAGTGCCTCCACCAGCCAATTGCAGGCATCTCATTTGCATAATGACTGGCCTCCTTAAAGATGGGCAGTTAAACCAAATAGATTTTGAATTTCTTTTGTGGAATGGCTGCCTCTGTACTTAATGTTGAAAACTGAAGGGAGATGAGAAAAGGCAGTGACTAAGCAGTCTCTTCCAATCCTGCCTCTGTAATTATCTGTGGAATTAAGCTGCAGAAGCACATTAACTCATCAGAAATGGAATTATGAGAATTCTTATTAATGGCAGCTCCAGACTCAACACATAGTACTCACTGGAGTCATTATTGTTAGGAAAGGGTACTATTAATTTTTTTTTTTGAGAAAATAAATTCTTAGCTATTGCCTACTTTGGACACACAGGAAGAGACAAAGCAAGGCTAAACTTATTTTTAAGGAAGGAAAAAGAAATTTAGAAATGTAATTTTGCTCTGACTTCTAAGGGAATTCCTGTGCCAGGCATTTTGTATGTAAAGGGACTATATGTCACCTATGCAAAATGAAACACAAAACAAACCAAAGAGCTATGAATGTCCTAAGTGCAGAAAATAATATATAATTTATGATACTTTAAATCTCATTAAAAACACTAGCTTTTGTAGCTTCCTAGCAACCAATCCTCAGGAGTCTCCCTGTAAAGAGGTCGGCTCTCCCCAAGCTCCAGGTCCAAAGCTGTAATAAATGAAGCCCATATGGTGAGTACATGATGCTTCCCCATGTGCGGACCATTTGCCCGGGTGTTCTCAAAGTCTCACATGATAGCTTATAATTTGCTAATCCAATATAATAAACATGAAAGCACTTTGTTAAACTAATGCTCAGGGTCTAAATTAAACCAGTCAAGGCCAGAGAGTTAGAGGAAAACCTGAAGATCCCTAATTACAGCCCTCACTCTGGAGAAAGCGAATGGGGGTGGGAGTGTTCCAGAAACTGGTACTGGGGCAGATTTCTTCATAATCCTGAGGAGTCAACAGAGAGAATGTTTCTCTGTGCCCACTTGTCAGATGAGTATACTGAGGTTCAGGAAGAGAAGTTGCTGTGTGGAACTCGGTAGAATCTGGACTGGGTGGGGTGTGCCTGAAGAGTTTCCTTTGTGTCTTGTGCTAGTTCCTGATAGGGGTCCCATCACTCAAGCACACTGTCAACTGAGACAATGAATCAGGGAAGGATAACAGTAGCAGAACACTTGCCTGGTGTATGCGAGGCTCAGGACTCCATCCCTAGAGCAGCTACGATAAAAACGCCAGGAAAGGCCACGCCAGTGAGTTTTTCTAGTAAAGCAAGGAAATCAGCTTTTAAAGTGAAGACACTTTGGGGTATCTTCTTATAATGACCTTTGTCCAATGAAGCCAACTGTAGCCACTCTCTGTATGTCTTTACTGGAGGTAAACATTGATAATCTGGGTTAAATTTGGAAAGCTTGGGGAAATTTAGTGGTTGATAGAAAACGTGGTGTCTGTCCCATTTATTTTTTAACAACTAGGGAAAAAGTGAGGTGCATTCATCCAGCACAGCACAAGCAAGAAGGTGCCACAGCCAGTTCACTGGATAGGAAGAAGAGGACACAAGCAGGATCGGCTTATATTTTAGAGGAAAAATCTGATCTTAAATGGGCTTCGTTCCAGCTTCTGGAGGAATTTATAACGCCGCTGCTTTGCTTGTAATGAGATTATAGGTCAGAGCTGCAAAATGAAATAGAAAGCCAATCAGGGAGAGGCAAACATCGGAACCAAAATAAACATTAGTAACTAACTGTTCCTTAGGAGCTATGGACATCTTAGCACCGTCTTCGGGAAGAGGCCAGAGGTGGCTGCCCTGACCCTTTGGGACTGGAGGCTGCAGTGCTGCCCCTTGTCTGTGAACAAGGGTCTCAGGGCTGTTGGTCAGATAGCATTGAGAGGACCAGCTACGGACCTAACGTCTATCTAAATGGAACAACTACGTTTTCTTCAGTCCAGAGGCCCCACTGAGGAAAAGAGGCTCCAAGGGGACTGTGAGCCAAGAAGTTTCCAGGACATTCTGGGAGTTTTTTGAAGTTCAGGTGAATTGTCAATTGCTGATAAGATCTCTAGCTACCAAAACACTAGATTTAGATAGGTGGTGTGAGCTGTGTGGCCTGGGCCAAGCCATGTCCCATCTCCAGCGTTCAGTTTCTCTGTCTCAAAAGTGAAAGAGTTACAGTGAGGCAGGGTATCATTAGTATAATTCCCTCTTCATTCTCTTGGGAACCATTTTTTCCAGCTTTCTATCTAGATCGTGTAGGGCTGACCCCTCTTCTTCCACCCCGCAGAGAGCAGGTCCATGATCAAGGAAGGATATTGAAATATTCTATGTCCTTAGTACCCGGGGTTCAGAGTTGGGCACAGAAATCAAACCAAGTCTAAAAGAGCCAGGAGAAGCGTGGGCAGGGGGGATACCTGCCCAAACCACATCATTTCAGTACCCAGGTTCAGACTAGAGCAGGCTTTCAACACTTAAAAGGATGTAGGCATGTCGGACTTGCAGCCTGGGGGCCACATGCAGCCAAGGACAGCTGCAATGCTCCCAATACAATGCTGTATGTAAACTTAAATCGTTGGAAGATTCTTTCCTTTTTTTTTAGATTTCTTTGTGGTAGCTTCATTGTATCCTTTTGAATATAAACTTTAAGCTTTGTCACGATGTAAAAGGATGTCACATCATGATGTGCCTGGTGGAGGTAAATAGGGGTGAGTGATGCATGTAGACAGATAGGCAGAGAGAGGTGTAGCCCACCCCACTTCAGGTAGTTTCTTTTGTCCTCAGACTCAAGGACCTGAAGGTGTCCATCTCTAGATATTATCAAGACCCAGGTTTACTCTGGCTCTCTGAACTCCGACATCATCTGTGTTGACCTTCTCTATGGTGCTCTTTCCACGAGGAGGCAGGATGGGTGTCAGATGGGTGCAGTAGATGCAGGCTTGCATCTCACAGATACCTCTCTTTCCAACACAGACACACACACACACACACACACACACACACACACACACACACACACACCCTGTTAGATACCCTATTTATTTCTCAATTATGGAAGGCTGTGATCAGGCTGTGTGCAAATCTTACCTATCATGGTGGTCACAGGAAGGTGACATTGTGATTGGCCAGGTCTAACTCTTGCTCAGCGTTGTAATTGAAGATGGTGTTGCAGAGAAGCACTGAAGTCACTCTGAATCCTTAAACAGAAGTAATTTAAAATGAAGAATTGGTTGCACGGGTCGGGGTGGTGAAGTCACTCTGAACTTAACAGCAACAGAATGTGGCTACCATCACTCACTGAAAGGTCACAGGGAGGAAAGAGCCAGGTGTATCTGGTAGAAACAGAAGCCAAAGTAGATCATGTGTGGGAGAAACTGAAGCCACAGGGAAGATTCGCTCTAGAGACAAAGCCCAAGGCAAAGCGGGAGGAGAATACCCCTGCTTCACACTAGTCTCCTGCTGATGTCTCTCATTGGCTTAATCCACCCAGAAAACCAGTGGACACAGGGAATTACGGTGAGATCAACTTTCTTGGAAAGTAGAATAACATATGGGGAAAGTAAGGGGCAGCAGGAAATAAGAAGAGGTAGGAGAGTCCTATAGGAGGAGGAGCAGGGTACAGAGAATTCGAGAACATCGACATCCTTACTGTTATCATCCTTACTGTTATCATTGATGTTCGTCTATACACAATCAGATAGTGGACAAGGGATGCAAACCAATGTCTGTGTGCTTCTGTGCAACAGTGGACATAAGGAGAACCTCTGTCAGATCCAGAGCTTTGAGGATAACAAGGCGGATCGTGTGTAGTTTTCATTAGTTCTGTTGCTAAGAACACGATACCACAGGCTAAGTTAAAAAGAAAACACGTTGAGTTAGCTCACAGCTCTCTTGCTGGCAGAGTTCAGGGCATCTCAGGAAAGTATGAGTGTGTGAGTGTGTGTGTGTGTGTGTGTGTGTGTGTGTGTGTGTGTGTGTGTGTGTACATGTGCATGCATGCATATGTATTCTCTCCTTTTATAAAACCATGCAAGTTCAGTCTAACCCACCCTAATGACGTTATCCCAATCACAAGGGGTTCACTTATAAATACTACACTCAGATAAAATTCCTACCCTCTTAACACTTCACAGTGGGATTAACTTCCAGCACGTGAAGCCCTGGGGGAACCTAAAGCCATGTCCCAGCACAGTGCCATGTGGAGAGAGCTTGCCTGGAGGAGAGCAGCCCTGGGAGGGGAGCAGCCCTGGGAGGGGAGCAGCCCTGGGAGGGGAGCAGCCCTGGGAGGGGAGCAGCCCTGGGAGGGGAGCAGACTCCGAGGGCCGTGCTGGGGCGCAGAGGGAGCTGCTCAGGCTGGACTTGCATGTCCTTGAGACTCTGTCTCTCCTCTGCTCCCTTGCTGCCCTGACACTCATGCTTTGGTTCTTGTTCTACTTCTGTTTGGCTTCGATGTGAAGAAGAGGGGACTCTGTTTCTCCAGAGTGCTGACTCTGGGAGACATCATCACACAGGAACTGAGGGTGTTGGCTCATGCCCTGATGGGAGATCACCCAGAAATGGTCGTCTTCCGTGTGTGTGATCGTGGAGGGAAGTGCAGAAAGAACAGCTTATGTTGCTCTGTCTTTCAGCCAGGGGAGCTGTGGATATGTTTCACCTTAACTGGATCTTTATTTCAACATCCTGTTTGAGGTGTTTTTGTTGTTGTTGTTGTTTTCCTACAATGCTGGGTTTTTGTGTGAGCACTTCCTGGGGAGATGGACAAACATCTACTCTCTCAGACAAGGCTCCAGCAACAGACCAAAGATATGATTCCACACAAGTCGGCCTTAGCAGGTCTTCCTCGTCCATGAAAGAACTTAACGGATGTGGTCTCTGGCAGGTGACCAGCATTGCTGGGTCTGAGAGGACAGCGTTTTGAAACACTGGTGCAATGAACTGATTTTTAAAAAAGTTTAATTAACAGGTTATTTGCTAAATTAACAAAATAAGCCTGACTTTAGCATCCTGTGTAGCCAATCTCAAGACAAAAATAAATGCCTTGTTTAAACTAGTGTCAGGGCATCCGACATGCTGTCTGTAGAGAACTTCATGAAGTGTCCCACAGAGACAAGACACTGATCTCCAGCAGGCAGGATTTAGTCTTGTCCTTACAGACATCGGGAGACTATGAATTGTGATGATTACTGCTGTGCTGGGATGGAAGTCCAACTGGACTGGGCTTAAGTGAAGAAGGAATTTAAGATAAAATGACACTTGAGTGTCCCTCAACAACTCACAGGCACATCACATCTGGGCCTAAGAAGCCTGAGAACAGAGCCCCAACATGGCGCAAGGCTGCTGTCATTTTTCTGGGCATGGATTCACCCCTTCTACTCACAGCAGAAACATCTCCTTGTGGAGGACCTTTTTAATTTTTCCGTTCTCTTGGGCTGGCCACATTTCGAACCTGAAATCGAAAGTTCCAGAGAAGGGCTCTGGTTGGCTAGCACATTTAGATCTTCAGAACTAATCAGCCGTATCTGGGGCAGGACATAAGTCCTAAACATGGATGCTTCCATGATGACTTCAGGATGGAATTAACCTGGGTTTTGAAGGTCAGATAATCAGGAATCTAGGCAAATGAAGTAATTCGGCTACCAAGAATGACAGCTTGTTTCCTTACACACTCATCCCAGGACCTTACTTATTTATAGTGGAATAAATTAGCCCCATTAGAGACTTGAAGCAAACTCCATTATTACCTCCTAGCTCTGTAGGTTTTCATGGTGTGATATGGCTTGTTTTTCAGCTCAGGGTGTCACGAGCCTGAACTGAAGGTGCCAGGCATGCTCTCAGCTTGAACTAGAGGTTTATTCCTGAATGTGATCATCAGGGAGGACAGATGATTTAGTTCCTGGGGCTGCAGGATGGAAAGCCCCATTTCCTGTGAGTGTTTGCTAGCCACTGCATTCCTAGCTACGTGGCCTTCTTCATCTTAAAGACTAGCAATAAGGGGCCGGGCGGTGGTGGCGCACGCCTTTAATCCCAGCACTCGGGAGGCAGAGGCAGGCGGATCTCTGTGAGTTTGAGGCCAGCCTGGGCTACCAAGTGAGTCCCAGGAAAGGCGCAAAGCTACACAGAGAAACCCTGTCTCGAAAAACAAAACAAAACAAAACAAAACAAAACAAAAAAAGACTAGCAATAAAGAATGGAGAATGCCTCCCTGGTTGAACCCATCTGTTGTTTCCAAGTCTCTTGCTAAAAAAGCCCCACCCTACATCCTTTTAATAGGTCACCTTTGTAGGTCAGCCCACTGAGGGTCATATGTACAAGGCAAAGTTCTTTATATGACTGATCTCATTTTTGGTGCTGGCTGCTGATAAGCTCTGAGGACAACCACCCTACTGGTTGGCTTGATTAAATCCAAGGGTTCTTCTAACACTCCATTCAATAAATCATTAAAATGACTTATAGAACTCAGTATTACACATATGATTATAGCTTTATTACAAAAGATATACAGAGTATGATATCCAGTAGGAAGTATAGAGCCTCCATATCCTCTCCCTATTGGAGTCAAGGGTACATCTTTTCCTAGGCACATCTGTGCATTCAGCTTCCAGAAAGTTCCATCCTGGTACCATGTCCAGAGTTGTTGGTGAGTTCTCTGACAGTCACAAGTGGTTACATCATTGACCATGTGTTTGAAGTCAGCCTCCAGGTTTTCCTGTTCCCTGGAGATCTAAAGTTCCTCACTATTCCAAAGCTCCAAACTTTGAGTCCTGTACTTGGTCTGTCTGGTGACCTACCCCATCTTGAAGTGATCTGGAGGCCCATCAGTCACCTCATTGCATGGCAGAGACATTTTTCACTTGAAGAAACCCTAAGAGGCTTTAGAAGTCTCTGCAAGGGACCCAAGACAAATCCAGTCAAATCCTTATATCCCAAGGCTGTCACGGGATCCTTCTGCCTACCTCTTCTGTCTCGGCGTCTTTGCCTCTTGAAGTCCTTCAAAGCCCATCCCAGGCACCATCTCTTTCAGCCTTTCCCCTCCCTCTCTACTGGATCTGCTGTACCTTACCTTCAGGCAGCCACCAAGATTTGTATGGCAATTACCTCTATTACACAAATTTTCCTTCTGTGAATGTATTTTAAATAATGTGACAATATCAACTTCATTGATTTAAATATAGTAAGCGCTCTAAGTATGTGCATGTAATGAAGTTAGATGTAATTACATGAGATTGAAGTTAGGACACACACTGCATGGGACTGAGGCTGCGAGCAGAGTGAATAGCCAGTGACCTGGGACTCAACCTGATTTGGGTTATGCACACCCTCTTTTCTGATAATGCACTCTTCAGCCTAGCTTCTTCTCCTGTACATGGCATGTGCACCATCTCTCTCTCTGAACAATGTGCCTAGCAACCTGTTAGCAACCTAGGGACCACCCAATCTGCATCAGTTACACATGCTTTCCTGTTTGGACAAAGGAAGAGTCTGTCCTCTCTTAATGCCACTCAAATTTAGACAGTTTCTATTAAAATATATTCCTAATGTATCTGGGCATGAAGAATAGAAAGATTGAGTTTGCCTGAACTGGTTTTGCGTAAACAGTAAGGCAAACTACGTCCTTCAAGTGGGTTTTTGGGGAGAATCCACTATTTACCATGTTATGCCTATGCATAATTGGGAATGTAGATGATTAAAATTAAATGCATCATGGGAAAGGACATACACAGAAGGAGAAAGGATTATATGAACTAATCTGTCAATCAAAATAGAGAACCACTAAAACTTACCCCTTAGTAACCAGCATCTCCTTCCTTAGAGTCCATGAAAACAGTCCAGGCTGGAGCTTGGGGCCTTTGCCTATCATCAGTCTTGTGGCCTGCTGCTCTCTTGTGGCATATTCTAATCTCTTCTATTGTTTTGCTTTAAATAAAGTTTTCTTGCCACATTGCTATCTTCTTGGTTTTTATGTCAATTCCTTGAATAAGAGGCCAAGAATCTGGAAACACCTGCCCGCAGCCCTGCCCCTGACCACTGGTAATGAAAGCATCCTTTAAAGTGCTGGGGAAGGGTATGAGAAGGCGACAGTGCACTGCATATTTTCCAAATTTGATTTCATTCATGGCCATATCATATGCTGTGAAAATTCTAGGGGAAGCCTAGGACTCTGAGGAGGTCTATAAACCCCCTTTTTTGTTTCTTGGAGACAAAAGGAGATTTTAGAATCCCAAGACCTTGAAAAACTGGGTGTCAAGCCAAAGGAAGACTTCAGAATGCTTAATACTTGTGTAGACACTCACACCAGACTGTATAGACACTGATATCAGACTGGTTGTCAGGAGGACAGAAAGTATCTCCACATCTTGGGCTTGCAGACTCTGAAGAAGTCCAGTAGGTTCCCAGGAATGGCTGTGATCTCATCAGGACAGATAAACAAGATCAAACCTAAAAGCATTCGGAAGAGACCCTACCTAGTGCTGAATCCAATTAGTGAGAAGTTAGGTGACTTCCCTCCTCTCCTCCTTCTTCCCTTCCTCCCCTTTTTTTCCTTCCCCCTCCTCATCTTCATATCTGTCTTTCTTTGTCAAGGCCTCCATATGTAGCCCAGGCTGGCCTTGAACTTGAAATCCTCCTGCCTCAGTCTCCACAGTGCTGTGATTGCAGGCATGCTCTGTGCAGGGAACAAAGAGCAGAGCTCCCTCCATAATGTGGTTGGTTGCCAGTGGTTGCCCTCTCCTCCCCCAGACTGGGTGGGTGCTTTCCCTGGACTTAATTTCTATCTTCAGAAGTGATTTAATTTACTCGAACTTAACCGTGCTCTAGTCAAATAAAAGATCCAATCGAGCAGACATCTCCTGCCCCCCAGCAGCTGGAAACAAGTGAAAAGCTTCAGATCCGCCTCTTGGGGACCTTGGCAATGCCACTAGCTCTCGTTGAAGCCATCCGTGTGTCACTGTGTCTGCTGCACCCTGGAAAATGTTGATGTTTTTCCAACCGAATGCTTTGGTGACTCTAGTGTTACTGCTGCAGTCCTCTACCCGGAACTGATCGCGGCTTCTCGAGCCCTTCCTCTTCCTCATGTGTACTTCTGCTGGGTAGTTCTCGAACGTTCTTCTCCATCCATCCCCTTTTGTTTCTCTCTAAGTCTGTTTAATCTTTTCACTCAGAGGTATTTGCTCTGTGTACCTTTACGGGGTCCAGAGTGTCTACTTGACAAATTATGTTGTGCTTTTGGCGGCTTTAAGTAATCATTTAAAATAAATAAGATCATAATTATCAGTTTTCATTTACCCATTTATTAAGTAACAATGTTCACACTGAGCGGTTTGATTTTGTGTTCTAATAAGGCACTCTCTACATGATGACAGATGGTGTTTCATTTTGCCGACACTGTGCTCAAGTGCTTTGAGTTGTGATGTGTTTGATTTTATTAGAGATCAGATTTAACACATGCATGCTACATAACTGCAATCGCATTCCCATTTCTCATCTGTAGGAGAAAATGAAACTGTGATGAAATGTAATATACTTACCCTCAGGCTGAGCCAGTGGGACCAGGACTTGCAACATAATAAATCTAATGGATATTACACTACAGGACCCTGGAAATTTACTGTTATTATGTTCAGGGAAGGAACTCGCTTCTGTAAAACTCACTTTTATTTCACTGGCATCGGTGCGGTTTCACATTATTTAACTGTTGTGTCCCAATAGCAGAGATGGTATTTGTGGTATTGAAAAGAAAACTTGCTTTTCAAAGAACACAGGGGTGCAGGAACCCAGAGGAGAGAGCTAGGGGAAAGCCAACAGCAGAAACAAAAAATTGGATCTATCAAATGCAAATTATAACCATGGCATGTCATTAACAATGGATTGTTGGGATTGTCAAATTAAGCCTCATTTAGCCACACTGTCAGCGTGGC
Source organism: Peromyscus californicus insignis (assembly GCF_007827085.1). Classification (NCBI taxonomy): domain Eukaryota; kingdom Metazoa; phylum Chordata; class Mammalia; order Rodentia; family Cricetidae; genus Peromyscus; species Peromyscus californicus. The sequence goes on from NW_026294606.1 coordinate 121,076,867, forward strand.
ACCCACTGGAGGAAGACACATCCCTAAAAGCTTCCACTCTGAGATTGAGAGTTTATATTCTCAGCCTTTCCCACTGCCACCCCCTGGGGGAAAGGAAACAAAGTTAATTACACATCTAGTTATTGATGTGACTGTCGATAGAGCTTTTCCCTAATGAGGCCATTGCCAAGTGGAATTCCAAAGGTGGAGGAAGCCTTTGGTGACTCTGCGCGGCTTTAGTGAAAGTGAAAACAATTGAATCTGCTCAGCCTCACTCGAAAAGCCTCCAAGTGGTCCTCCTGCCTCCAGCCTCCACCTGCCGTGGTACGGCAGAGGTGTTCACCTCCCGCACACCTGCATGTCCTAAGAGACTGCTCCCCGTGCCACGCCCGTTCTTAAAGCCTCAGTAACTCCCACTGCCTGGCATTCCGTCCCTCCTCATTCAGTCACAATCCCTTAGACCAGTGTTTCTTCTTAATGCTTCGATTCTTTAATATAGTTCCTTGTGTTACAGTGACCCCCAACCATAAAATTATTTTCATTGCTACTTCATAACTGTAATGTTTTTGCGGTTGTAAATTGTAATGTAAACATCAGATATGTAGGGTATCTGATATGTGACCCCTGTGAAAGGGTCATTTGACCCAAAAGGGTTGTGACCCACAGGTTGAGAAACACTTAGTCTGTCTCCTCTTCATTGCTCACTTTCTTCTTCTAGTGCAGAGTTCTTTTACTCACAGGAAACAAGACACTTAGCTGTTTAGGCAGATGGACTATCTTGAATTTCTGTGGCTTGGCACAGACAAAATAAGAAACTGATTTGCATGATGGTCTCGCTCTGACCTGGTCTCTATTTCACTGTTTTGGTTTCTTTTTAGTGAATACTAATTGTACAAAACAATGGTTGTCATCATTATATGTTCATACATGTACATTGTCCTTTGATCATATTTACCTCCCATCATCCTTCCCTATCCCTCTCTGTTGGCCCCTCACCCAAATAGTTCCCCTTCTGCCTTCATGCTTTTTTTTTTTTTTAAACTATATTCTGCATATTTGTCTTTCTGAGTCTGGCATATTTCACTTAGCATGATAATTGTCAGTTCCACTAAATTTCTTGTAAATGATATAATTTCAGTCTATTTTGACTAAACAATATTCCATTACATATATAATATATATTATTATATATGTATATAATATATAATAAATTATATATATATATAAATAAATGTCTTTTCATCTACTCATCAGTTGATGGGCAACTAGGCTGATTCTGCATCTTGGCTATTGATATGCACTGGATTATGAAATGGGGCTCTGAGAGGAGGGGAAGGGCATTTGTCTGTCTCTGTGAATTCAAGTTCAGCATTTCCACAGGAGGAGTTCTGAGTACCTCAGTACATGTCAAATGCAATGCGAAGAGCCAGTAAGTTGGGCCCTATCATTACCACATTTAGTTTTGGGTAAGCTTCTCTCATAATAATTCTGACCAGGAAGATGGCGTCTGTAATATGACCAGAAAAGGAGCAGGGAGCAGAAACCAGAAGAGGACAATTTAGAGAACCACAACAATACCCAATTGTAGCGGGTGCCTCCTGCCCTGCCATCCCATCTGAGCCATGTGCCTTGCAGAATCAACTGTTAGGGACGAGGAGAGAAGCTAATATTTTGGTGCCTTGAAATATGGATATTATCAATCAGGGATGTAGCTCAGTTTAGGTGCATGCCCAGTATGTTCAAGGTCTGGGGTTCAATCTCTGACAACCACAGAATGTAAAAAGGAAGTTATTTTGGAGCAATCCCCACAATTGAGAAGTTGAACCAGGCTGGACTCTGCTCATAGTCCAAGCATGAGGGAGTTATTTTGAACTGTCCTATAAAAGAAGAATTTGAAAGTATCTAGATATTTTGTTTACATAATCCCAAACACATGATTTTCATTTAGGCTTGTTGTATGGGACTCTCTTTGGGGCCAAACTGCCAACATCTTCAGTAGTTCATCTGGGTTTAATTGACTAGTGACATTCACTCTTGGATAGAGGGGCTGATGAAGGTAACAGATCCCACGTGCATATACAACTGCCCCTCCCAATGAGCTGCATGCAGTTCTGCCTTAACTGCATGTGGCCTCAGGATCTCTGGGAAAGGCTAGCTGCTACAGGGTACAGATGGGGAAGGATGGGGGCTCCATTCACACAGCTGTGGTTGAGCCACCATTCATGCTAGGTACAGATCTTCCAGGATGGCTGCTTCTAAGTCAACAGTGCCCCTGCCATAGCCCTCCACTCATTGCTCTTTTAAGTAAGCCCAACAATCTCACTGGTTCCCCAGAGTAAACTTCCATGGACTTGAACCTTGGTTTGTATTTCTTTTGGGCGGTAGTAGGAGGAGGGTAAGTGTCTCAGTTAGGGTTTCTATTGCTGTGAAGAGACACCATGACCACGGCGACTCTTATAAAGGAAAACATTTAGTTGGGGTGGCTCACTTACAGTTCAGAGGTTTAGTCCATTATCATCATGGTGGGACATGGCATGCAGGCGGATGTGGTGCTGGAGCTGAGAGTCCTACATCTTGAAATGCAGGCAACAGGAAGTGGTCTCAAATACCGGGTGTGGCTTGTGCATAGATGAGACCTTAAAGTCCACCCCCACAATGACACACTTCCATCAACAAGACCATACCTATTCCAACAAGGCCACACCTCCTAAGAGTGCCACCCCATTTAGGGGCTGTTTTCTTTCAAACCACCACAGTAGGTATCCCCACAGGAAGGGATTTTAGTAATGAGGCTATTTGAGAGCAGGCAAGAGCACACAGGACCCCAGTAGATCCTTTGGTACAAGCCTAGATGCATCATATCTCATTCTAATCCACAAACATTTACTGACATCTGTCACATTAATCAGCTAATTACCTCCATGCAAGATTTTATTTTCTACATTAGACTTCATATCCTTTATATTCATTCATGTTCTTGTGTGTGGCCTCAGTTTCATTCCAACTGTTTCTCTTGCCAATTCTTGAACTCTCCTGCCTCACTCTTATGTGAGAACAGCTCCTTCGCTTACAGGGCTGTTCCCTTCCCTTCTTTCATTGTAAATCTGCCCTATTCTCCAAGGCTTGATTCAAACCCTGGTTCCCTTCTAACCTCAAGTGTCTTCCCATCTCAGTCATGCTCTCCTTCATCCAAATGTTAGAGAAACAATTGTGTCTTCTTTAGCCTTTTATGCCAACCTATAATTGCACATATATATGTATGTATATATGTGTATATGTATGTATATGTATATGTGCATATGCATATATGTGTGTATATGTATATGCATACACACACGCACACACATGCACATACATATATATAGCTAGACCAGTCTCATGTTTTTATAGTTTCTGAATCAGTGACCACAGTGCCAGACACATGACAAACATTCAATACATGCCATTTCTCAAGCTAAAAAAGAACTCTTAAATTAATATGGAATTATTTAGAAAAATGCAAGGCATGACCATAGGTGACACACAGGTCACATATGTAGAATTAAGGCGCAGCTACAACACTTGGGTAGGCTTTGAACTCCGGCTAATATCGTTTAATAAGTCTAGAGTTCCAGAGCAAACTTCACGTATTTTTTTTTTCAGTGGTGTTGGGGGTCATGCCCAGGCCAGGCACATGGTAGGCAAGCAGTTACCATGAACTACCAGCACAGGCCTCTCCCACTGTTTTCATTGTTCATTTGTTGAGGCCAGGTCTTGCAGATTACTCAGGCTGGCCTTGAACTTGCTTGTGGCTCCTGCAGTGTTGGAACTTGTGGCCTCTTCCTCGGTCTCTGGAACAGCAGAGACACTGGGATGACGGAGCTGAACCACCAGGCTCAGCTTCACAGAGACGTCTGCTGTGAGAATTCCCCTGACCTGCAGCTGTGGCGGTTTCCATGGCACCTGCTTCACCCTGGCACAGAGGGCATAGGCTGGTGAATGGAAGGAGAGCCAAGCATCTGAGTCGTACATTCGATGATCACGTCAGAATGTCAGAACAAGCTCTAAGCCCAATTTGCCAGACAGGTAGGCATCCTGCCTCATCACATTCTAACATTCATTTACTTCTTTTCTAGAACTCTACACAGATAGCCACAGGCTGGTTGGTAGGCTTCTCTGGAGGCTTCATTTGCCTCCGGAGCTAAGTGATGGAGAATCAGTCATGTAGAAATCTGGAGGAGGACCGTTCTAGTCACAGGGGTGTGCAAATGAAGAGGGGCAGAGGCAGGGATATGCTGGAGGCACAGGAAAGAAGCCACTGTAGCTGGAACTTAATGGCAGTAGGTTGTAATGGAAGCAAGATCATACAGTGCTTGGAAAGTCTTAGCAACATGTTAAGATTGTATTCCCACTTCAGTGAAAAGTTAATGGGGGGTTAAATAAACCTGCCCTCTGATAGCCATGTCCTGGTGGCTCCAAGTGATCCTGGCTTCTTTTTATCCACACCCTTCATACAGAATAAGGCCAGAACTAAGATACTCTCAAGAAAATGGCAGAGTGTGACTCTGGGGTTGCAAAAGATGTTGGAGCTCGTGACTTGCTGCCTTGGAGGTAGCCAGCTGCCACACCATGAGGGTGTGTGAGTAGAGCTAGGAGAGTCATGTTTGGCCAAAACTGCTGCTTTCCACCAGCATGTGGCCTGAGTCACATTGGAAGTGAAGCCTCCAGAGATTGCTGCTCACTGGACCTCTTGACCCCACCCTCTGGAGAAAAGGTGTCAGAACCTCCCAGTTCAGCTCTTCCCAAGTTAGCTGCACGAGACAGTGTTTATGTATTTATTTTAACCTTAAGTTGCTAACTCTGAGAATGAGTCACGTGCAGTCTATAACAAATCATGGTGATGTCATCTGATTCTGATTTTTCCCACTTGGGCTGCTGGATGGATGAGGAGCTGAGGAGAGGCCAAATGTGGAAACCAGGACAGCACTGGGCAGCTTTAGTGGGTAACCAGGAACAATGGCTTGAACCCAGGAGTCAGGAATTGGCAGCCAATGGGATCTACTGATGGATTCACAGTTGAGGAATGGAGGCTGACTTCTCTGTTTGGTGTCTGGGTCATGGGTGGTAAGGGGGTGGTGTCACCTACTAAAGGGGTAAGTCAGTTTGGAAGCTCCCGACTCCACTAGGCACAAAATGAGACTGTGCTGAGGGAGAGTGAGTGAGACAGTTTGACCAGAGGCAGCTTTTCTGTCACCTGCAGAGTGCAAATGAGCTCGGTCTATGTTCAATGAAAACACCTTCAGTCAGTGTCTTGGAGCTGGCTTCCTCCTTCTCAATTAAGTAGCCGACAATTAAATTAGAGTCCAGCTTCGAGAGGTTCATTATGCCTCATCGAAAATGATAAATGACTCTTAGTGACCTCGTCACCTCACTGACACAGTCCCACCTCATTTTTCAAAGAGCTAATGAAACCGATAGATTTCTCCCTGCTCAGTAGCGGGGCCAAGAAAAACAGCATGTGCGCAGTGGCATGCATAGGAGTGGGGATGGGGCGGGAGAGGAGACCTACCTTTTACATTTGACAAGTGGCCAGGATGACTCTGAAGTGCACACTTAAAAAAAAAACAACCCACCTGTCTAACTTACTGTTGATCTATCTGTCCCATGACTTTAGTCGGTGCCTGCGCTTGGCACACTGAGTGGTGTGTGTGTGTGTGTGTGTGTGTGTGTGTGTGTGTGTGTGTGTATACACACGTATGGCGGTCAGGTCCTTTCTTTCTCTTTGGAAAGAACACGTAGAAAAGGGGCAGGGAGAATGACAACAGGAGCCCTTTGGAGTTGACAGAGACACCATCAGCACTCAGCTTCTCCCAAAGTCACTCTGAGCCAGAAGGAGGACTTGAATCCCCCCCCCCACCCCCTGCTTGTTGAGGGAGTGGATGAAGCTGGCATCAGGGTGGGGTTGTGGACAGGATGAAAGTATCTTGGGCAGGAGTTTGGGATCTTGCCTTCAATCCCAGTTTCCAGCTGTGTGGCCTTAAGGCCTTAATTTCTCTGAGGCTCAGCCTTTTCATGTGTACAATGAGGATAATCTTACTGCAAAGAGTGCGTACAAAGATAAAGGAAGATTTTGTGCATCTAAAGCAGCGGTTCTTAACCTGTAGGTCACAACCCCTATGGGGTCCCCTATCAGATATCCTGCATATCAGATATTTACATTATGATTCATAACAGTAGCAAATTAGAGTTATGAAGGAGCAATAAAATAATTTTATGGTTGGGGGTCACCATAACATGAGGGACTGCATTAAAGGGTCACAGCATTGAGAATCACTGGGTCTAAAGCGCTGTTACTGCCAAGGGTAGCATGGCTGTGTTCTGGTAAAGCTTTACTTACAAAGGCTGAGGCCAGCTGGATTCGGCTTTTCCGGCCCAGGTCAAGGACACAGGCCTGGAAAACTGAAATTTCCAATGTCCTGAGTGTACCGATACCATTCAGATTGCTGCCTTCCGTTTCTACTATCTGGAATCACCTTCGCACGTTATGGTATGCCTTTCAGGTGTCTCCACAGAAACTCTGTGAAGTGAGTGCTCGGTGTGGACGGAACTTGCAGAAATCTTGAGAGGCAGGAGAGGTTGTGGTGTGCTCAGGCTCAGTGCCCAGATGGTCAGGAGCTGCACACTAGCCATGTGACCTTGGGCCAGTCACTCTACCACTTGGTGCCACCATTTTCTCGCTTGATGAAATGCTTTTGAACCTGTACAACTCTCAGATGGCTTGACGCCTCCATGGGTACAGGCCCTTGCGGACCACCTGACCACGTGAGTTTGATCCCTGGGACTTACATAGTGGAAAGAGTAAACTACGAACTGTGATGTCCCCTTGCCTGCAGAGTACGCAAACAGGTGTAAAAACTCAGAGTCCTGAGAGAAATCTGAACGCATCGGTTATCTTTGGGCTGGTGATTGACTCATGCAAAGGCACCTGTTGCCAAGTTGACAGCCTAGACTCACGTGATCGAAGAAGAGAACTGACTCTCTCAGGTTGTCCCCTGACATTCATGGGTGCACCGTGGTGTAGACACACACACACACACACACACACACACACACACACACACACCCCTACACGCACACCTCTCACTACAAAACAAACAAATAAATGTTAAGATCCTTCTTGAAGCAATTCTGGCCTAGAAATGTCAGCTAGTTTAGCTAATCTGTATGCCTGCTACATTTATCTCCATCTTACAAATGAGAAACTGAGGCACAGAATAGAGCAGCACATTTTCTGAGGTTGGCAGAGGCTGCTTAGAAGGGCAGGAAGGGGCTATGTTAGTTAGAGTTTCTATTGCTGTGATAAGATACCAGGACCAATGCAACTAACTTATAAAAGTATGTGTTAGGGTTTATGGTTTCAGAAGGCTAGAGGCTATAATGGCAGAAGGAATGCATGGGGGCAGAAGCAGTTGAGAGCTCACATCTTGAACCACAAGCAGGAAGCCGAGAGCACCCTGGGAATGGTGTGAGTCTTTTAAATCCTCAAAGCCCACCCCCCCAGTGACATACTTCTTTCAAGGCCACACCTCCTAATCCTTCCCAAACAGTTCCACCAACCGAGGACCAAGTATTCAAACTAAGTCTGTGAGGGTCATTCTCATGCAAACCGCAGAGGCCCCATATCTTTCTTAGATGTGTGCATCTTTGGTGATGGAAGAAGGAACTGAGAACAAGAGTTTGCCTGAGCATGGGCTGATTAGCGGGAGAGCTAAAACTTGGTTCTACTAAGTTGTTTTTTTACACCTTGGCTCAGGATCAAAACGAAACCAGAAGTGAGGAGATGGAGCAACTGAGAGGCCAAGATAATACACGGGAACGCCACATCTGGCGGGCATTGGAGCCAGTGACTGTGGGAAGGAGAGTGTGAGATGATGTGGAGAACTCCCCGAGAAGAGGAGGAGCATCAGGTGGGGGCGCAGCCCTGCTACGCGTCTGAAAGGGCTTAAGGAGAACTGAGGTCCAGTTGCACAGCATGAACATCTTGGCACGAGGTCCCAGGGGTGCTAGAACAGGGGTGAAGCGATTTGGGACAAGATGCCCTCTGGCCCTCTTCAAGCATACCCGAGGATAAGAGACAGCCAAGTCCCACCCGACAAGGTCACAGGGTTGGAGGTGTTGCCTGGTGGTAAACGTAGAAATATACCGCCCATATCTTGTTCAAGGGGAGGCTTGTTACCCTGAGGCTCAGTGTGCTATCCCTAGAGGTGCTCCCATATTGTCCCTTCAGGACTACAGAGGACTATCACTCTCCCAGAGACACAGAAGTACACAGGGCTTTCTCTCTTCCCCACCAGCCTCCTTCTCTCAGAGCTGATATCAAATAGATAAATAAATAAATAGATAGATAGATAAACAAATGGATGAATAAATAAATAATAAAGACTGTTGTATTGAACATGAAGTGTCTCTAAAGGCTTGTGTTCTGAATGCTCTCACCTCGGTTGGTGGCTGCCACTGCTTCCCTAGAGGTTTCTGGCTCGTCTTTAAGAATCTCTTCCTGACGGGGACTTCCTGATTCCACTGGTGACAAGGAATAGAGAAAGGGCCGCTGGCTGTTCTGTGTCCCATTCCTTACTGAAAAGCCCTGGTGTAGATTTCTTTGTAGCTAGATTCCAGAGAGTTAGGGTCAGCCTCTGAACTACAAGCAGTCTGTGTTCTGTCTAAATGTCAAAATCATAACCTCTGACATCGAGATTAAAAAAGAAAGGGAGAAAAAGAAACAGTTTTTTTTTCTTTAACCCCGAAAAGCACACTGTTTATAGAGTCTAGATAGTGTGTTGAGTGGTTGGCACTTGCCTATAAATTCATGTAAGACTTTATCTTGCAGGTGTCTTGTGATCTCCTGCTCTCCAAGATGCCAATGCCTGATTGTTTTACGTGCCTCTAAGATGTTTTGTATACTTCAGTCTGAACTTGAGTATAATGAACTTCTCTTATAATGGGAAGATAGACTTATGTATCTAGATTACTCAACATTGATATGATTTTAGTGAGAGTTAGTGTGTGTGTGTGTGTGTGTGTGTGTGTGTGTGTGTGTGTGTGTGTGAGAGAGAGAGAGAGAGAGAGAGAGAGAGAGAGAGAGAGAGAGAGAGAGAGAAAGAAAGAAAGATATGGGGTGCTCTGTGTGAGACTCATATTGACCGGGAAAACAAGAGTGCCTTAGGGTTGCTTTAACAGCGAACATGTTCTAGATGTTCATAGGGGGAGAAGAGCTGCTTTTGGAAAGATTATCTGGGGGAAGAGGCATCATGAGTCAGCTGATCCCGAACCTCTGCTTCCAGGAGAGGTTGGCAGAGAGAGTGAGAGTGGATAGGTAAGGGGCTCTGTTCCTAGGATGCATCCCCAGGCATGGGGGCATGAGAATCTTCCTATAAGATGGCTGCAGCCCCAGCCGAGGGATGTCTGCATGCCGGGAACAGACTGAAGCTGTGTTTGATGCTGGATCCTGCCGGCGCTGCTGGGCCAGGTGGCATTATTCATTTAGTGCTGTTCTGTACTTCGCAGGAAAAGCGCAGCAGGCTTATAATGCTTGAGTTTTTAAACATTCGGAAGGCTGTGATACTATAAATAAGCTTCCCATGTCAGAGATTAAATCAACCAAGATGCCTGCTATGCCAACTTTATTTCTGAAACAACGTGTTTGTAACAGAAATCAAAATGCATGTTAATCCCCCCCCCCCCCCTTCTGACAGGCTAACATGAGCCTTGAGAACCACAGTGCTGCGATGCTGAGAGAACATGAATCGGGAGAAGCCCTCTGTGTGGTGCGTTTGCTGGCGAGGCTGCACACATCCCTGACTCCATCTGGAAGGCTTTTGCCTGGACTTGCTGCGCGATGCCTTTCGGAGGTGTGCCTGGGCCTGGCTGTTCCTATTGGAGACTCACTGCTGTGCTTTGGAGTGCATGACTTTGAGATGAGTGGTCACCGCTTAGCATCCATTCCTCCTCCTTTTAGTGACAGCATCCAAGCTCTTCACCCACTCTTGGTGTGCCACTCCATAGCTCTCTGTGGGTAACTGTGTCTCCAATTCTGGCGGTGAGTACAGGTCCAGCCAGTCGGAGTCTATTTCTTTCCTTCCCTATGACACTTGGTTTCAGGTGAGTCAGGCCAAGGTGGATAATGACTATATTTGGGACATTGCTGCAACTATTGAGGAAGAGGGATTCCTGTTTCTTTTTGCTCTAAACTGCTGTGCTTCATCATTGGCCACCCAATGGCTTGAGATTGAGGCCAATCACAACAAAGCAGAAATGAGATACGGAGACAGATTCCTGGTGATATTGTGTGAGCACCTGGTAGAAGTGAGGTACACTCTCGGCCTTGTTTCCATGGACACGTTTTAGTCTTCTTCATCCAGAGCAAGTGCTCAGTCTGTCATTTAAAACTGAAGCTATCCTACCTCTCTCACATCACCCAGCTGCATCATTCAGTCAAACTGCTGAATTCAGGGCCAAAATGTGTTTGTGAATTTATCAACTGATGCTTAGGCTGGACTTGTTCTAACTTCGTGAGACTGACTGGTAAGGCATCCCAGAATGGAGTAGGCTCTAGTGAAGAGGGGGTACCAAGGACAGAGGTAGCACCTAGAAGTTGGGTGTGGATGCCACGAGGAAGTGACAGGCACTTCGGGTGGGGCCATGCTGTCTTGGTGGAAGATGATTTAAGACTCTGTCCCTTAGAAGCACTCTCCAACTAAGCGTCCTTACTCTTGGAGGGCTGTCTGCAAGGGGAAGACTGCTGGGGGATGTCTTTGTATGCTGTGAATATGTGTTGCTCTGATTGGTTGATTAAAAAAAGCTACATTGATCTATGGCAAGGCAGCTTAGACGCAGGTGGGAAATCCAAGCAGATATCCAGAGAGAAGAAAAGAGAGGAAAGAAGAGAAGCCAGCTACCACCAAAGGAGCAGCAAGATGCCAGCAGATCAGTAATGCCCTGGCCATGTGACAACTTATAGATTAATAGAAATGGGTTAAGTTATAAGAGCTAGCTAGCAAGAAGCCTGCCATAGGCCATGCAATTGGTAAATAATACTAAGCCTCTGAATGATTATTTTATAAGCAGTTGAGGGACTGTGGGGCCAGGAGGGACCTGAGAAAACTTACAGCTACAGAAGACAGTCCTCATTTCTCCTAGAGAGAATCTACATGCCCTTTCCCACAAAGTTGCCCATGTTATTCTGGGAGGGTCACAGAATCACAGACACTCAGCTACAACTCTCTGGGTGTTCCAGATCAAACAGGTGATTTCTCGTTTATATTTCAGGAGACCCCTAGTGAATGATATATATGTGCTGCTTAAAATGTCTGAGGACTTAGCATATATCAGAGCTTGTACTTAATAGGTATTTCATTATATTTTTACAATGATCCTCTGGGGTTGATGCTATTATTATCTTAACTTTGCAAATTAATAGTTTAAAAGATTGAAAAGTTATCCAGCTTGGTCAAGGTCATATGGTACTTACACTTAAGCCAAGGAGACAGAAGAGGACATGTTCTGAATCATTCCTCTGACTCTGCATAAATGACTTCATTAATGGGTCACAGCCATCACCATTCCATGCTTGGCACTCACATCCTGCTTCAGTACACAATGACTCAGTTTCCCATTTCTTGAGAATATGAGATTAGATTGGATCCAATTCCAAATTCAGTGAATTCTTTAGTATCCCAGATTCTTCTTCTCTGTATGAGGAGTGTGATTAATATATTTGCCTTTTCCATCTCCCTTTCTTTTTTTTCAAATTGTGGAGAATTAAAAAATGAAAACTAATACATGTAAGGATTTAATGCACCAATAGAAAGCAGTGAGTGGGTAAAGCTTAAAATCTCCCCCAATGGCTCGCACTGCAGTCCCAAGGCAATTGGATTTAAAATGGGTAGACATTCTTTCCCATAGATTAACAGTCGTTACAGAGAAAACACACAGTTTACTATTTTTCCAGCTTTATTGAAGTACAATTGACAAAAACTGTGTATACTGAAGGTGTGCAACATTTTGATATACATATACATTATGAAACAATTTTATAGTCCAGCTTATTGACATAGTTAGCACCCCAGTTTCTTTCCTTCCTTCCTTCTCCTTCTCCTTCTCCCCCTCCTTTCCTTAGGATCTAGCTACTTAGTAAGACTTAACTGTACAATACAGTATTTGTAACTAGAGTCATAATGCTTTTGTAGTTGCCTTTTTTTTTTTAAATTTGTTTGTTTGAGACAGGGTCTTACAGTGTAACCCCGTCTGGTCTGGAACTCACAGAGATCTATCTATCTCTGTCTCCAACTGCGGTGCTAGGATTAAAGATGTTCAACACCACTCTGGTGTGGAGGTTTGCATAAGAATGGCCTCCATAGACTCATATATCTGAATGCTTTGTTACCAGGGAGTGGAACACTTTGAGAGGATCAGAAGGATTAGGAGGTGTGGCCTTGTGGGAAGAAGTGTATCACTGGAGGTTTCAAAGGTCCATGACAAGCCCAGTCTCTCCCCCACCCTCCCCACCCCCTACCCCTCACTCCACCCCTTCTCTGCCTATGGATCTGGATCCCCATGTAGCTCTCAGCTACTTCTCCAGCACCTTCCTGCATTCTGCCATGTTCCCCACCATGATGATAATGAACTGAGTCCCAATTAAATGCTTTATCTTATAAAAGTTGCCTTGGTCATGATGTTTCTTCACAGCAATAGAACAGTGACTAAGACACATGGTATATGTTAATTAAAAACAAACAAACAAACAAACAAACAAAAAACCAAACCGGAATCACGTATTTTGGTACTTTCTAATGTCTGTGGTACTTAGTGCAATCACTATGGTGTTTCTGATAGCTGCATTTACTTCACAGATCCGGGCATGTGTATTTTCTTTGTCACTCCGTCTATGCTGGATACTTTCATGGCTTCTACATTTCAAAATTATTTAAAATCCTCCTGCAGAGAATAATCTCTCTCTCTCTCTCTCTCTCTCTCTCTCTCTCTCTCTCTCTCTCTCACACACACACACACACACACACACACACACACACACACACACACACGTAAATTCTCATGCAACTGGATATTTGGATAAACAGAATTGTAGGAGTAGGCTTGCATCCCTAGACTAAAGTAAATGCATAAGAGATGCTTGTGGCATTGTTGGAAGGATTCCAGGTAATTGCCCCAGAGCCTTCTGTGCTCAGCTCTTTTCCTGTGTGCGGGGACACTACGTGCCTCCCTGGTTGCTCTGGTTGTCACACTCCCACTGGAATCTTCTTTACATTCAGGAACTCATCTGAGCCTGTTTTCCCTTGAGCAGCCCGGGGCTTAGGTTGGCAGATTTGGAACCAGCTTCATGGGCTGTGTGCCTCTTCTCTCCAAGCACATGCTGTGCACCTGCAGACATCAGCTGGGGCTGGGGAGCTGCTGCCCAAGCAGGCAGTGACTGGTGCTCTCTCCGTGCTGCCAGAGGCCAAAGTCAGAAATCATTGTCTGGTAAGACTTGCAGGGAACCCAGCAGAACGGTGGCCTGAGATGAGGCAGCAGGCTTAAAGCCTGTCGGGAAACCTTCTTAATTTGTTCATTCCTTTAACAACTATTCTCAGAGCATCAGCAATGAGCCATGTGGTCAGGGGTTCAGTATACTGACAACCCCACTCACAACTAACACCATGATGGTTACTAGACATGCCTGTGTTGATTTTGGTGTTAGGTCTGGGGAATACTTTAATAAAAGATATATTTTGTTTATATATAACAAAGTGGTGTTTTAGAGACCAGGATGATCATCCTAGGTTGGACAAAGACTATCTTCCTCTAAAGTAGCAAGTAACAGTCCATACGGCTATGGTGACACCATCGGGGTTGTCATGGTAGAAATTCCAATCTAGTAATGTTAGTTATTTTTCCTTTCTGGTTTTCCTGTGGAGTTGTATTTTCCTCCCCTGCAGAGTAGGCCAAGAAACCCCTTTTCTCCAGGCACAGGTGACTGGCTCAGAATTGAACCTCTGGCTCCCAGTCTGCCTATTAGACTCTCCTTTGGGGAGAGTTGGCACTATAGCATCAGGGCTCCAGTCAGGCTCTGTAAGGCAGCTTAATTGAGGAAGAATTAAGATGGCGGATGTCTGCTCAGCCCTAAGAATGGACAGATGGAGCAGGGGAGGCCACAGGGCAGAGGGACAGAATGAAGGTGGTAGATGTGAGGAGGAAAGAGAACTCTGAAGCTCCTGAAGGAAACAACTGGACATCTCCCTTCATGTTGGGATTCTGAGGTCAAGAGCTGCGTGTGAGCCCCGTTTCCCTGAACCTTTCTCAGACCATTCTAACAAAGCCCAGCTTCCCTTCGCTTTCCCCACCCCCTCACCTTCTCTTCATCTTCCCAATAACCCTCCCTCCCCCTCTCTCTGGCTAAAGCAATATTTCTTCCCCCTATGTACTGTTGAGAAAAAGGCAATAGAGACACTTCCTGTCATCCTGTCCCCAAAGGCTAAACACAATCCATTCTTGGGAGACATATTCTGTTTGACTCTCTGTCACTTCTCAGATGGCCTGATTGTTTTGGAAATGGGTTGTGCTCTGTCCTGGGGACCCTCTGGGGAAGGCTCAGCTTGGAGGATTCCTGGATCCATTTGTTCAGCAATTAGATTAGGGGGCTTCAGAAGCAGACGCTGGGTAGACATTCCTGAGACAGAAGAACCCGCAGCAGGCACCTTAGAGAACCCTCCCCAGAAATGTGACCTCACCTTGTGGAGGCTCTATATCCCATCCCACCCCTGCTGCCCCCCCCCCCGCCCCGGTGCATGGAGACATGCCCTCTAACACCAGAATTGTAAGTTTTAATCCCTGTTTAGTAGTTCAAAGTCAGTGAGGAAATACACAAAGGTTTCAGATTCCTAGGTAGTATGAATAGGGAGGACAGGAGAACTGTCCAGAAAAGCACTGCCTGGTAGGGACCAAGGAAAATCCAGAGAGGTGAAAAGAAATTCTTCCTTCTTGAATCACATGAACAAACATTTAAAACTTGATTGTGCGTTCACTGTCCCACGGCCCAAAGTATCTCCTGACGAGGCACCCGAGGCTGGGCACGTTAATAGTACAGCTCAGCATCCACATGCATCACCACAGTGCACCTTCTTTCTCAGAAGTTTCCAACGACCTAGGCTCGGTCAGGAAATGTAAGTCAAAGGACAGGGAACCTTTGGGCCTCTCCCAGTCCCCGCTGCCTGGTTCTCAGTCACTTATCCATACTTATCCATGCTGAATGGCCAGACAAAACCCTCCTCATCCCCTTGAAGGTCCAGCTTGGATGCCTGTGCCCCGGAATTCCTGGGCCTCTAAGTCTCCTTCACAGCCTTTCTCTCACACGCTGGCATTTTTACACAGGGTGCTGAGCAGCAGGGGACTCAGGCTGGCATTAGGCAAAAATCTGTTTTTTCTTTGTCTTTCCTCCCCCCTCCCTTCCCCCACTCCTCTCTTTAGCTAGGCGCTTTCAGCTGCGTATAAATTAAGCACGTTCTGGTGCTTTCGCCGGTCGCATCTGGGATATTCTGGACATCTCTGGTATCCGCTCTGAATTTATGAAACCAGTAATTTGCTGCTCCAGCTTATGACGCCCGACATTGTCACTGTTTGCTGAGTGGTTTTGGTATCTGATGTTCTTAATGTTAAGGTCAATTTTATTGATACTGAACTTTCTGCCCTCGTTTCTTTCTCCATTGCAGGGGTTTTTTTTCGTTCTTTCTTTTTTTTTTTTTTGAGGCACACACAGAGAGGGTAACTAATCTTAATATCTTGTGTTCACAATTCTATTTAGCATGAAATCAGTAACTGACATATTAATTATAATAATCTGTTAAATATACTTTACCTACATGTTAATTATAGGAGACCATTCTCATTTATTTCTCTGGGTAGCCTATTAATTCAACCCAGATGGTACAGCTTTGTGAGATGGTAACACTGAGCGTTTGCAGAATAAATCATGTTGCCAAGATACAGCAGCAAAAATGTTATCACATCTGAATAAGCTTTAGCATGATACAAGCACCAAAGCAGCTACCTATTACTCACACACTGGGGCATGGTTACCAAAATGGTCCATACGCGAAACATAAAAAAATATATTTTTTGAACACATCATGGTTTCCTCCAAAAGAATGGATTCTTTATTCAAGCCCAGGGCCCCATAAATAATTCCAAGAGGGAGAAATGGAATCCTGAGGCCGCATGCTCACCATAACTTGGGGGGAGGGGAGGAAAGGCAGCTGTGTGGTTCTTGAACATTCTGTTAGCAAGCTGGCATCATGGGGAGACATGTTGAAGCACCCACTCCTGGAACACTAACTTCCTCCTGAAGATGGCAAACAGAACTTTTGGCTCCATCTTCTAGGGCTCCTACTACGGACTGTTTTCTATCTGAGAGGCACATTTATCTCCAAGCTCGGAGTCTCGTGGCAGAGCTTGAGATACAGCCAAGGGAGGAGGTCAGTGGCATCTTCTTAGGGAAGATCTAGTACCAGTGGCCACAAATTTTAGCTCAGCATCAAGGTTCAACAGGACCATTGTCACTTACTCGTTACTTTTAAGAAGACCCCTAGTGGTTCTTCGGAACCAGTAGGGGACAAGACCCCTGTTGGCTCTGCTTTCTCAGAACTTAGGATCTAGGGCATACAATTAAGCAGTTACAGCATGATTGGGGCCACACTACAGGGTCTGTACTAGTCAGAGCACAGAGTAAAGGCTGGGAGGCTCAGAGCAGCTTCCTAGAGCATGGATTTCATAGACTGTCCCTGAAGTTGGAGGTAGTCAAGTGAGAGGGTGAAGAATTGAAGGAATGTGTTTCCAAATAGCCTATCATGTATTCACGGGACTGAAGGACGTTGGTGCCAATGGCGCACATGGTTAGTGGGGAAAGGAGGTGGTGGGGGCTTGAGCACCGTGGTTAGGGCAGTGTGCAGGGCTGGCTTATGAGATTTCTTTAAGCCCCTCGGCACTCATCCTATGTCCTGATGATCTTAGGCATTGCCAAGGTATTGTTAAAGTGGGCGTGTCTGATGAGCTTAGGCAAGGAGTGGGATGATGCTAAGTTTACATTTTAGGGATTCCATTCTGGCTTCACAAAGGACCACAGGGACTCAGCCAAAGCTGTTGTTAAAGCAGAGATGGTGGTGTCCTCAGCTGGAAGAGAAGTGGCCTGGCTCCTGGCAGCCCCATGTAACATCCTTCTCTTTTTTCAAAGCTTCTCCCAGTTCCTGAAGACTCTATGAGCTCTCTCTGCTTTGAGCTTTAACAGCAGGGTTTTAGAGATGATTTCACAAGCTACCATCAGGACCTCAAAAGGTCCATTAATCCAGCACAGGTGTACCTATGTCTGTTGTGATGGGCAAGGTTGCCTCCTGACTCCACACCATCCCTGTCTCTCCTCCACCGACATGTGACTTGTAGAAGTTTGTACACTTGGCCAATGCAGCGCTCATGATGTCCATAACTACCTTTGCCGCAAATCTATTTTATGATTGCTTTTGGATCACTCAGACTAAAGAGCTGTTTCCCCAACCACTCTCACAACACACTGTATCTCCTCTTCATAGCACTGACCACAATGTACAATTAGAGGATAATTTGATTCGCTTTCCTGTTTTGTTTTTTCTTTTTGTCTTTTGTCACATTCACTTTAAGCCCCGTGATGGCAAGCCATGTTGGTTCCCTCCTCATCCTCTGAGCATGTGGCCTGAATGGCCTGCCTTGCAAGTAGTGGCTGTGCAACACATTAAAAAAAATTCTTGATTGAACAACTGTATCATTTTTTAAATTGAATATTTTCAAGCACAGAGGAAGAGATAAAAACTAGGGGTGCAGAAATGGGAAGGAACCACAAGACAGAAGTGGAGGCATTGCAGATAGCCTCCTGTGACAATGATCAGTTTAGGTAAATGACAGCCAAGCCCACTGTAGAGAGACTGGCCTGAAGGCTACGGACTGGAGGGAGCAGAGACATTTTCAGCATTCAAATAACTTAGTCATGCATGTGAATCTCAGAGTGGAATGATCATGGTTTTGAATGTTAGATCCTGTCTTCATTTGACTGTGGAAAAAGAACCAGCTTTCTTTCCTTCTGTTCTTTCTTCCCACCGAGCTACCTTCTTTTGTTCAATCTCTTTAGTTAGACATTTCCGGATCATGTTTCTTAGCATCCGGTCTGCTAAGGAAAATGACTTAGAAAAGTATGTAGGCCTCAAGCCTCTACCAATTGCCTGCTTTGTACTGAGGGACCAAGGGAGGAGTCTGAACAGAGAGATTTGCAGCTGAGAGCCTGCTGATTCAGGTTTGATCTCTGCCCCTCTTTTGAAAATATATTGAGAAAGTATCGGGGTCTGACACATCTGCAGCCCCCTCTGAAGCCACAGCTGAGCCCCTCCTCGCTGGGCTGAGCATCATCAGCATTCCACATCCACGACATGGTTAAGAGGGACTTTTAGCTGGGGAGTATAAAATTTTAAATGGCACAGATAACGTCAGTCTGAGTTACTGTTTTCAGAATGACACAGATGTTCGGATAAGGGAGCATAAATGGAAATTAAAGAGAAACAAATTCAGAGCAGATGTCAGGAAGCATTTTTTTTCATGCGGAGAATCACAAATGTGTAGAATGGCCTACCAGGCTTGATTGTTAAGGCGAAGACACAGGGGACATTCGAGAACTGATCAGATGGCATGGTGGGGGAATTAAGCAGTAAAGGAGGAAATGAGCATGCATATGGCAACGGACTTGTAGCGAGCCCTTCACAGTGTCCGTGTTCTTACGTAGTGGCTGCTTCTGCACTTACCTTGGATAAACACACAAAATCTCTCTGCTGTCGCTCTCCCACATTGCACCAATCTCAAAATTGTTATTTTCACATCGTGATGATGACATTCACAGAGAGAAGAAGATTGGGTAAAGGAGGAGGGAGAGCGAGAGCATGGACACTTACACACAAACAGAGAGAAGGGCAGGAGGAGGAAGACAGAGGGGAGAAGAGAACCTTTCTTGGAATCCCCCTAAACCCGTATCCCTTTCTGCATCCCCTAGTAAGAGCACCATGGTGTCCAAGATTAAACAAACAAACAAAACCTAATACCACACATGTGAAAGAAGGGAACTGAGCCGTCGATTCTCCAAAACTCCTTGCTAAATGGAATTTGAACCAAGGATGGAGATGGGGTATCGGGAGATTTGGGGCGCCACAATGCTTCCCTTTCTTCTCCTTGTGCCTTCAGAGTAGCCCTAGAGAGACTGTGACCAGGTGCCCTTTAACCGGGTATCACCTGGGGAACATAGCTTATGATAATAGGGACAGAGACAGAGGGAAGCGACGACCCCACGCCTCAGGGGAAGGTGGTTGAAGATAAAAAGTCGAGGAAAACCTCATTAATCTGGACCGTGCTAATTTAGAGTGTATGAATAATTCAGACCCTCTGGCTGGGCTGTAGTTTACCTTTGTACTAGATATGGTAAAAAGGTTTGCTAAGCAAATTAATAGTGTAAACAAGATGGAGGGCAGGGAATATATAGCCTATTTAAGAGAACAAAGTGTTTTCACATACTTAGCAGAAGCATCTGCATAGGAACAATGAATAGGTCAATTATAAGTAATCTTGGCTTACTCATTAATCCTGGTCTGCTGAGTGTCCTAACGTGGCTCAGTTTTATCAGCATTAGTGCAAGAAAATGAACAAGAGGGGACATTCTTGACAGTTTGTACTTAAGGCACAGGGTTGATCTTGTTGCCTGTCCTTTCATTATTTACTTCAGACTCATGTGACTTCAAAGTTATCTTGACAACCTTTCTTAGACCCACTTGTCCCCCGTATCCACCGAAGCTGAGGAGACAGAAAGACTAACTGGGAGAAGACGGCTTGGAGTAGCCTCCATACAAAGACAAGCGCAGACCGCTCACCTGAGCAGCTTCATGGCCACTTAGCAAGAACAGGTGTCAACCGTTAGGAAGTCTAAATTTAGAGACTCTGCAAATAATTACCCTTGGCCTTGGGCAGGCCACATCTTCTCTCTGGGCGCCACTTTCCACATTTATATAAAGGAATCAGATCAATAGCATCGAAAGCCTTCCAGTTCAACTGTTCCATTATTGCCATTTATCTTCTCAGAGACAACATCTCATCAGTGAGAACACACCTAGTGATTCTTGTGTTGTCAGAAGCAAATGAAGTGCAGCATGCACCATGGCAACAAGAGAGGGCAGGGCAGGGAGGGAGAGGGAGAGAGGGAAGGGAGAGGGGGAGAGGGAAGGAGAGAGAGGGAGAGGGGAAGGACGGGTGTGAGGGTGTGAGAAACCGGGGAGAGACATCTGTTGTCACAGGCTGAGAAGCAGCTTCTTCCTCTTTCCCTTGGGCCATGCTCACTCTCCCCCCCCCCCCCCCGCCCCACCCAGGGCCTTCTTCACGCCCTTTCCCCCACCGTACAGTATCAGAACCATCACACCCTCCCATGCCACAGGCTTCTTTACACTGCTCTCTTTGTTTCTTTTTTTTGAAGCAGAAGCCGGGACCGGAAGGTGCATGAAATTCAAGGTGCGGCAGGGCTTGGTGACACTGCTTTCCCTATCCTCAACTCCCTGAAGAGTTGTGCCCATGCCAATGCCCCAGTGCTGTCGGTGGGCACAGAGCAGCCTCCGGCGTGTTTGGCTTCCGACCTGAGTTCCCATCAGTCTCTCATTCTGCCAGCTGTTGACTCAAACTGATCAATTGAATATTGATTTCATGGACCATTTCCACTTAAGCGATTCTCGAAGAATGCTCGGTCGGTCAATGTGCGTTTGAAACCTCCGCCACTGAAACAAGTCAGCGCCTGGGCCCTCTCGGAGGCGGACCCTGCCCAGGGCCACGCTGCCCTGCCTCGTCTGCAGTTGGGTGGGTTCGCTCACCTTCTCAGATGTGTGTTTGATGTATACTGCCAGCCCTGGGAAACTCAGCAGCCGAATCTCCTCAGAGAGCTGCATTTATGTAAATCTCATTGGTTGTTCCTTTAATTCTTCCTGTGGTTTATGAGGCTAACAGTGTTCTGAACGTATTATGGAAAATTCCAGAAATAAACATGTGTGTTTAAATAGCTTTTATTGCATTATGTCATCTTAATTGATATGTTTTACTATTAGTTATCATTGTTAACCCCCTTATTGTAAATCCCTCCCCTTATTTTAAGAGACAGAATGGCACTAAGGTAGCCCAGGCTAGCACTGATCCTCCCTGCCTCAGCCTCCTGAGTACTGAAAGTATGGGCATTTCATCATAGGTGGGTACATACAGGGGTGGGGGTAGGGATTTAGAGTACATGTAAGGCATGGGACTGTCTGGTTTCAGATACCCCAGTATTGGTGGTCTTGGAACTTACCCTTTCCAAACAAGCTCTGAGCAGTGACTACTTCTTCATATACCACCCTCTTCACTTCCGTCCCCATCACTTCCTATTGCCTTGCTCCAGCCATGCTCATTGTGTTACCTGCAAACCTCTGCACCCACCCTCTGAAGCAGTTAGGAATGAAACACAAACTCATGATACAATGGACAGTACCATGGGGAGGGGTGGGGTGTTGATGAGGCTAAGGAATTTTGTGACTTTATTTACTTGGAAATCCCTGTGAGTCGTGATAGGCTTGGAAGCAGAAGTGTGAAATGATTAATAATTAGGAACCGGTATTGGCCAGGTAGGCCCTGGACGCCTGTCCCCCTCCACCAAACAACACAGGCTATCACCATTGCTCTTGGTTACCCATCATACTTAGATGATAAGACTCTACTGCTGAAGCCACCACTCACCTTAGATGTAAGACAGAGAAATCAACATCAAAGGGACTACGAAACTGTCTCCCTGCTTGATGGCTTACTTAGTACCAGAAGGTGCTCCACAGGGTGCTGGAAGAGAAAACACACCAAAGGTCTTACTCAGTACTGAATCCTGCATGCCATAACACTGACCTGTCGGCAAGATATACCCACTTCTGCAATGGTGGCATGATGGTTATGGGGGTAACCTGTCTCTTTTTGATCATTTATGAGGGCTGCTCCACAGGAGCGATTTCATGCCTGGTACTCAAAAACTCAGTCAAAAGCCCATGACTGGGGAGATTATAGGCCCTAAGAAGAAGGTGTGCGTGGGAAACCTACTGCTGTTTTGCTAAATTGTTGTGTTGTCAAACTGCACTCTAAATGTTTATGTTTATAAACACAGGTTTGTGTTGCTCTCAGGTTTAGTTACAGAAGCTTCTGTTTGCAGAGGGGGTGGTTAATGCAGAGATTCAGAACAGGTCAAAGTACTGAGTGTAAATAACTCTGAGTACTCAGTGTGGCTAGGTTATACATATCAACACCCAAGGCTCAGGTGCCACACCCTGCAAGTACCTTCTAGCACTTCCCTGTCCGTATCTTTTGTTGTTGTCTTTTGAGCAAACAAAAGCAGGTGACAGCAGCAGGAAGAGAAAGCAAGGAAGCCCTCTGCAGCTAGGTACAGAAGGTCTCAGGCGAGTTTCTGAGCGTCCCTTACCTCTTTCCTCACTGTGCCGCAGGAGTGGTGACCAACACTCCTTAGGGTTCTTCTGAGGACTGACGGATTCCACAAGACCATGTGTGTAAAGCCCTAGACAAGCGGCAAAGCTCAGGAAAGAGCAGCTGGAGATGATTACATTTTGGATGAGCTGTTCCAATTTGAGAGGCAGAATAATATTGTGGGTAACCGCACAGCTTCTGGAGTCAGACCACCTGGGTTCTCGGCTCGTCTTCTTCCGCGGCATCTTTTAGCATCGGTGTCTTCATCCGCAAAACTAGGATGATAGCGATAAAAAGCTTCTAGAGGCAGAGTTATCATGTGAGTGAAATTGATGAAGTACATTTAGTGTGTGTGTGTGTGTGTGTGTGTGTGTGTGTGTGTGTGTGTGTGTGTGTGCAAGAGAGAGAAGGGGGAGAGGGAGGGAGGGAGGGAGGGTAGACGCACTGTGGCACACACTGGGAGGCAAGAGGACAACTTTCAGGAGTTGGTTCTCTCCTTCCACTGTGTAGATCCTGAGGCTCAAACAAACTCAGGTCATCAGGTTTGGTGACAAGTGCCTTTATCCACTGGACCATCTTACTGGTCCTTTAAAACAGTTTTTACATTTTATTTATTTATTTAAAGATATGATTATTTAATGCATGCCAAAAGCACACAGCACCATGCATAGGTACATTATTCTCAGGGTAGATTTTGTAGTCAGTGGTGTATCTGCTGTCCTTCGAACACGATGCAGATCTTTTAAAATATTCCCACTTTCTTAATACAAGGTTATTTATTGCCAGCTGCACACTTGGAATCAAAAGCAATCATTGTTTTTTCCTTTCTCTTTAAAACAAAGAATAAAAAATAAAAAATAATAAATTGCAATTTAAAAGATACTTTATAAGCTTGATAAATATCTCATACTTTAACTGAACTTTTCTTTGACCAAATACAAAAAAAACTGTACCCAGTCATTTGTACTGTTTCATTATTTTAAACACAAATAAAAACTCCAAGTGGTCACAAAAAACAGAATTGAGGTAACCCAAATTTCTCATCTTTGTATTTGCTCTGACTGTTTAGTTTAAATTTACTAAATCAACACAGGACCATGTCACACCACAGGTGGTAGAGACATAGACTATGACAGAAGTAAGTGCCAGCAATTCTGAAACTCTGCGAAATCATCCCATGGACACACAGCTTGTAGCTGGGTCCTGTGGGATGGGCTCCCTGGCCAGCTGGGAGCTTCCTGAGTTGCCTTGTAGGGGAATGCGGTATTTCTTAAATCAACAGCAGTAAGAAAAAAGGTGCTAACTTGAGGCTTACGTTTCTATCGTCAGACTCAACAGGTAACGAAGCAGTTTTCTAGAACTTAACCTAAGAAAAGATCGTTTCCATGAGGAGGGCTCATCACCAGCACGGCTGAGAACTGTTGGTGCATGGAGTGAAAATGCAAAAAAGGTTCCAGTCCACATTATTGTTGATTGAGTGACTCACTGAACGTGAAGCCCCTCTTCAAGATTCCCTTCCCACCTCCCCGCTACAACCTCAATTTCCCCTACTTTGAAATTTTCTTGGGGCTGTGTAGGGAACACCTGGATGTTTCTGGAAGCAAATGACAAATGCTCCTTGCTCTTATGAGAATTCCACTGGGTTCGAGAACAACTTCTGCACCCTTAGGTTCTGCTCTTTGAAGATTCTATGGGTAGTACCAGACTGTAGAGTTCTCAGAAGACATCTGGAAAGGTCAGGTTATGGGACTCCTTCTCCCCCCCACCCCATTGTTTTTTTAAGACAAGGTCTTGGTGTGTGCTGGACCATCCTACCTGGCTAAAATTATGGCTTTAAAGTGTTGTTCTTTGGTGTGGGCTGTGCAGTTTGGGCACTCCATCTCCTCCTCTTTCACAAATCTTTAATTATGTGAAAAGGGCGTTCTTCTCTGACTTCCACCCCTTCTTCATGTCCTGAAACACAGACACATGATTCAGGTCAGGCTATGGGGCTACGTATGATGGTGAAGGCTTAAAAAATACAGGAAGTAATATTAATTCATCTTTATTCATCGATAAACTCAGGAGTTATTCTTTAAAGTGGTTTAAAATTTTGTGAAATCTTTTCTTGGTTCAGAAAAAACAATTAGAAATAATTTGGCAGTTAAAGTTAACAAATGCCCCTGTTTCCCTCGGGTGCCTGTCATTTGAACATTCTCATTTATTTCTATTAAAATATTTAAAGAGATTCTTTAATTGCTTTTGTCAGTAGTTATTACGTTAAAGATTTCTATTAGTTTTAAAAATGTCTCACTTTATTTCCTTGATTTTTTCTCATTAAAGAAACTGGTTCAGAAAAATGAATTCAATTCCGTAGCCAACAACTGCCCATCCACTGTCGATTCTACTAATAAATTATGTTTGGTTCTCGTGGTACTCGAGATCCTGATGTTAATCTTGAAAAACCAAAGCTGACTGAAAAATGTTTAAGATGTGACTTGTTTAAGAAGTCTGCAAACCTTGAGGAAAACCCAGAACAAACGCTGGTCTAATACAGTTACAGCAGAACTTTGTGTTAACTTAACTTATTTTATTTTGTATTTAGGCCTGATTTTAGGTGGTATTCATTTGAAGCAAATCAATGAGGATAAATAAATTAAACAGAATATAAAATAAATTGGAGATTTTGGAAATATGAATATAATTGTGGATAAGAACCGAGTAATTTAATGTGAATAATTATGCCAGTACAGCTGGTTAGGAAAACTGGGCTGGATCTGGAAGTCCATTTTCTCTATCTACCAACTTTGCTCACTGGGACTTTTGCTATGAACTGAGAGTCCCTGGTCACCTGGCTGGGAATGGAAAGTGAAGTCATTCATGCTCTTGTGGCACACATAAGTAATAATTCTGATAAGCAAAGAAGCCAATGATAATGTGAGACAAATCTCCACCCTCAAGACATTCCCAGCTAGACGCCGACTAAAGCTAACTTAGCCACAGCTCAGACTGACCTGAATTCATACCTGAGTGCACCTTTCAGCCAACCTCTGGGGCTGGTAAGCATGCCTTAAGATTGCCTACAGTCTCTAAGTTATTTCTGTATGAGTATCTTGTGTCTCATGCATATCTGGCACGTGAGGAGTAGTTAAATGAAACTCACTATCAAGGGAAAAAATAATCAATAGAAAGAGACACATGGATGACACAAGCAAATACTTTAAAATAACAATAATAGATGGAAAGGTAGAAGAAAAGGCATGGAAAGAGAGAGAATGTCCACTGGAATACAACTGGAATTGTTAGAATGAAGTAATGTGAACTATGACTAGGGCTTAGTAGCAGTATGGAAGCAACAAAGGGTATTTATAAAGGACGAGAAGTTTAAGAAAATTGCTTAAACTGGGGGAGGGGCAAAACAAGAATGGTCTAGTTTAAATGTGATTGAAAGCCCAAAGGAAGGGAGAGAGAAAATGGAAGAGAAATGGCGATAAGGATGTCATTGCTGACCAGGGATTTTCTGAATTCAGTCCGCAGAAGCTCAGCAGTCCCCCACAAAAGACAGCAGCAGCATGAAAACAACACTTCCACACATTGTAGTCAGTCTGCTGAAACCAAAGAGAGATCAAAAGAAAAGTCCTACCAGCAAGCTGAGTGAGAAGCCCGATTCCCCATGAGGGCAACATGAAGAATTATTCTAGTTCTCAACAGAGGCTGTGGAAGTCAAAAGGAAACAGAAGTATCTTTACCAAGGGGGAAAATATCAACCACTTTAGCATTAGACACCTAGCAAAATCCTTCAAAGGTGAATGGAGAATTTCTCTCCGGAAACTGACAAGATGAAGGAAAAAACATAAGCTGTAGACAGGAAGTAAACATAGTATATGTATCAAAGGCCTTGGATGCAGAGTATAGAAAGAACTCTTAGAATTCAATAGTAAGAAGATGGTCCCCTAAAATGGCCAAAAATATTTTGACCTACACTTCACACAAAAACACATAGAAACAGCTCGTGGAAACATGAGAAATTGTTCAATATTGTTACTTATTAGGAAAATAAATGTAAATCAAAACCACTGCTTACTCACCAGAACGGCTGAAGTTCAATGGACTAATACTACCAACAGTTAGTGAGGCTACAGTACAATGGAAACTCTCATCCTTGCTAATAAAAATGGAGAGCTGTACAACTGTGGTAAATATTTGGTGTTTTCTTATGTATTAAACTTATAATTACTTACACAGTCTAGCAAGACTTTGCTCAGTAATTTACCTGTGGGAGAAAAACAGAGTAAAGATCACAGACATTTATAGTTGCTTCTTTATGATAGATAAATCCCAGGCACAGCCCAGGTGTCCATCAGTAGGTTAAGGAAGAACCACCTGACACAGGTTGGAGGCAAATGTCTCCAGCTGCAAAAAAGACAAAGGTGTGGTGGTGGTGGTGGTGGTGGTGGTGGTGGTGGTGGTGGTGGTGGTGTGTGTGTGTGCGTGCACACAAGCGTTCTAGCTTCCTTCCTGTTGTTATGATGGATCACGATTTCCAAAAGCAACCATGAAGGAAACGGTATATCTGGTTCACACTTCCAAGTCACAATCCATCCCCAAGAGAAGTCATGGCAGGGACCTGGAGGTAGGAACCGTGAATGAATGTTCCTTTTCAGCTCCCTCACTGGCTCATACATAACTAGCTTTTTTTATTCGGCCCAAGAATGGTCCTGCCCACACTGGTTGGGCACTCCAACATCAGTCAATAATCAAGACAGTCCCTCACAGTCATACCCACAAGGAAGCTTGCTGATCTAGGTGGTTACTGAAGTGAGGCTTTCCCCTCAGGTTGCTCTAGACTGTGTCAAATGGACAGTTGAAGGAAGCCAGGACAGTGTGTATATGGAATCAATATATTGACTGTTTAAAACAACAATAATAACTTTATCTTAATGGCATTTATGACATAGGAAATACAAACCCACAATAACATATGGGGTAGAGTTGGAAAATCAATGATAAGTTCATAATTTTAAGAAAAATGGACACAGTACACACTGAAGGTCAAAACAGAGATTGAACCATAAATATTTCCAAAATAATTTTGTCCGTAAAAGGGCATTCTGGGGACTAGAGACATGGCTCAGCAGTTAAGAACACACACAGCCGGCTCTTTTGGAGGCCCCAGGTTCGATTCCCAGCATTCATCAGGTAGTTCACAGTCCACTTTTAACTCCAGTTCCAGGGGATCCAGTGTCCTCTGGCTTCTGCAGGTACCTGTACCCATGTTGTGCACATAAACCCATACAGGCAATACATACCCATAAATACAAAATAAAATTTGAAAACACAATCTTACTACTTAGGAAAGGTAGACCTCTCATTGGAAGGCTAAATTAAGCTTCCACTCGTGATTCACAGATTACTGAGAGCAGTGGAAAAGAGTGTATGAACTGCCCTTTGATGGACAAACTGGTGGAAACAATGGGGTTTAGTGCTATGCTGTTTGGGGCGGTACAGCATGGTGAATCTGGAGCCCTGAGCATCCTAGACATGAGCTCTCTCACTGAGCCGCATCCCTAGGCAGAACTAACACTTCTTGAAGCATCTCACAGTAGGAGCCTCTTGTCAGGCAGGGCAAGGGGAAGGCTCTTCTGTTGGTAGACATTACAATGGAGTTAACACTCAGTTCACAGGTGCTACCTGATTGGTCACAATTCAGTTTCTCCTCGCTCTTTGTCTCACATGAATACATTGAAATAGTGCTCTGGGACATATCTAAAACGGACTGGTGTAGAACCTCAGCTGTTGACCTACAGAGCACACAATGTCAAATTTTGTTCTTAAAATTATGGACTTATCATTGATTTTCCAGCACTACCCCATATGTTATTGCAAATTTATGTTTCCTATGTCAGAAAATGCCATAAAGATAAAGTTATTGCCTTTAAAGTAGTTACCTTAAATAAAAGTATTCTAAATATACCAATCAAAAGACAGACTGACAGACGGACTTAAAATAGATGCTGTCTATAAAAAACTCATGTGCTGACGGGTAGTGAAGTTGGGACAGCAAAAACCTGCACAATTCATACTTTTCCCAAGACAATAAAATACTTCAAAGCCCTTGGAAAATAATTAGACTTAGATGTTTCAAAGAGTCCAAGATCCAAATCCAAAACAACATTAGGGTTGGCTAATGTGATCTCACTGTTCTTTCTCAGCACTCTGCAGCTAATGTGTGTTCACGAAGTGACTATTCTGACTCAGATTAGGATCTTTTATCTGCCTGTGTGCCTCCTAAGCTCAAGTACATTTAATCACACCATCTCTGCATTGGTCCACCTCAGCTCTTAAGATAGAGTTTTGAAAACATTGAGTTTTGAATAGAAGAAGGCAGTTCCCTTCTTCCCAGGGGCATGGGCATCATCACTGAGACAAGACTAGTAATCTAGAGAAAAAGAAAGTATAATTTGAAATCAGAGAAGGGGGAAAAACCTGAAGTCCAGGGGAGTTGTGGTCTGCTAGCACACAGTGGAACACTTTTCTTATTTTTCACTATTTTATCATAGAAAATATGAGTGTTAAAAATTTGATGCATTTGTATATTTTCTATTTTTATGCTGAAAAAAATCTTAAATTACACCTCCACCTCCTCTTCCAGAATTTTTAACTAGTAGAAAGAATCATGTCACTTGGATAAAGTCAATGAACATTCAATCAATGTCTTACCTAGGACTAGAAATAACCTTTGAATAAATTTCAAGGGGTTTTTACAATTCTAACCCACAAACTTGGTAAAACATCTCACAATAATAAATTCAGTGTCAGTTTGGAATCGAGAGACTTTAATCTTAGTATTATTGTATTTATCAAATTTAACACTTCAGACTTAAATCAGGCAGAAAGAAAACGCCAGTGAGCTACCAAGTACATCTGATCTTTCTGGCCTCATGCGGATTGATAAAAAGATTACTAAAAGTTGAAGTTGCCAAGGCATTTTATTTCATTGTGAAGAGAGGAGAGAAAAAAAAGGACATTGAAGCAGTTAGATATTCTGAGTAATGGAAACAATCCTGGATGCTTAGTACTTTCCTGTTGTTTTTTATTTTTTATTGCTGCAGTAAATTATGGGCAAGTTTATGATGAGATTCTTGATTTATTTTTAAGGATGATATTAGCTTTATTATTTATTAATCCTAACAGATTTCTCCCATAAACACTCCATAAATATTAACACATCGGATGGATGCCTGAGATCCGATGAGGGGAAGAAGCGCTGCTGCCTGATGGACGGCACAGCTTTGACAACCCCCTTTTATGCTGTTTGTTTTTTATTGTTTTTGATAGCAAAAGTGCACCTAATTAACCACTCATGCCGGTGAAAGAAAAAGATTCAGTACCAATGTAGTGAGCTCTAGAGTCTTCCACTAGAAGGAAATACATCACTATTTTGAGAACTTTATGGTTCTATTTTTGAAGTTTTTCTAAATTCTAATTCACTGAAACATTTTCTTGACTTCGCTGATGGAAATGATTTTTAATAGAATGAAAACTTCTGCTGTTAAAGCAAAGAAGAAGCCAGCACCACAGAGTCAGTCCTGTTGCAAAATATTTGGAATACGTGATAGATCTGGGGCTCTCTCTCTCTCTCTCTCTCTCTCTCTCTCTCTCTCTCTCTCTGAATTTTTCAACAAAAATTCTGAAGCAGGCATAGATCTGTCATCCCACCATTTGGGAGTCCAAGGCAGAAGATTTTTGGGATTGTGGCTAGCCTGGGCTATGTCAAGAGTTCAAGGCCAGCCTAGGTGATGTGTGACCAGTCTTTCCACCTAAAAACAAACAAACAAACAAACAAACAAGCAAACCCTGAAACAAAATGTAAATATTTACAAACTGAACATCATTTTTACCATGGTGATATCTCCAACACACTGAATGTTGTATTTCTCCTTCCTGCCTAAGAAGGAAGGCTTTTCAAGCCTGGCGTTCAATAGCATCTCCTGGAGTGCTCCCTAACAGACTTCTAGGCTCACCTTCAGTATTTCTGGCTCAATAAAGCAATAGATCTGAAGTTGGACCCAAGAGTGTACTTTTTCTTTTGGTGAAGAGTTGCCATCTTTTAGAAGAATTCCATAGCCTATGAGAATGGGTGTTCATTGCGGAGGTGAGAGGTGCAGTATCTCTCTTTTCAAGGACAATGACAGTATGTAATAGAGTCAAGAATTC
This sequence comes from Peromyscus californicus insignis, assembly GCF_007827085.1. Classification (NCBI taxonomy): domain Eukaryota; kingdom Metazoa; phylum Chordata; class Mammalia; order Rodentia; family Cricetidae; genus Peromyscus; species Peromyscus californicus. Next base: position 121,107,602 of record NW_026294606.1, read on the forward strand.
ACATGACAGCAAACACTAGTTTATAAGTCTTTTAATAACTAAACTTATTTGAGTATTTAGTCCAGAAACTGTAAAAATCAAAAGCCTACCAATAAATTAAAATCATGGCCCTTTGTGAATTCTTCTTCAAAAGAAATGGTCAACGGGGAAAGAAGGCCATCTACGTTTTTCCAGGAACAAGAGGGTGTGGGTTATAAGTCCATGGAGAGTATTTAACTAGTAGAATTAGTGAAACTAAATTGCATATTTGGACAATTCTCCCCCCACCGTCCTCCCTCAGCACAGGTCCAGAGCCCTCTGTAAAGCAGTACCTTCCAGCTAAATCACATTAATATTGTTTAGCTTTATTTTCTGTGTATGGCCAGCAATAAAGTAAAAACACAGTAATCCATATATTTTATAGGGACACTCCAGGTTGCCTTTGGAAACAAAGTAAGAGACTTAGAAACTGACAGCAACCTTCAGGGAAGAGCTAAGTGGAGGGTGAGTTTGAGAGCTGGCAGAGACTGCTCTGCTGTCCCAAGGCACTGACAAACTTCACGCCCACATTAGCATCTGTTTGCACTGGAGGCGTTTGCTTTTTGGAGTCCCTAAAGTGACAAACCCAGCACTTGCAATATTTGATGTTATCATCCATGATCTTAAAACTGGACGTCTCTGAATATTTACATCAGAGACAATCAAACACCATAAATGCTATGAACTTCTATGATCTTTATTTTAGAGAGAAAAACATGTATTACAACTTTGGGCAGTTTTGAATTAGACAGGACAGTTCTGAACTTGAAGTTTTGCCTCTTATGTAGTTCCTGATGTAAACAACACAGGGGCTGCTCACTTGAAGCGCTCCTGTGTCTGGAAGCCATGCTAAGCTCTGGGTGTACATTCTTTTAATTTTTAAAAGCATCCATGCGCATGTGTCATGAGCTCAGTAGTGAGCGAAGCAATGACTTACTTGCTTGCCGTCCTGTAGCTACACGTGGCAGGCTAGGATTTGATCTTGTTTGATTGTCCGTGGCTTTTGCCTCATCCCGCTTCTCTGTTTCTTCCCCTTCTATCACGAAATTAAGAGATGGGGGGCTACCTTTTGTTACTGACCTCATACCCACTGTTCATTCCTTCTCATAGATCTGAGCTATTGTGTGGATCATGTTCCTTCAGTGTGAAGAATTCCCTTTATTATTTTTTCCCCACAGTGCACATTTGTTCACAGCACACTCTCAGTCATTTATATGACAGCATATTTATTTCACGCCAGCCTTTGAAGGATACATGTTGCTGGATATAAAGCTCTGGATTGGCAGTGGTTTCACTCACCACTCTGAAGATGTTATCCTCTTGTCTTCTGAGCACTGCTTTTCATAGGAAGTTGGCTCAGAAATATTACAACATGAGTCATTTTACTCTTGATGTTTCTGGACTATTCTTCTTTTAAATATTCAGGAGTCTGAGTGTAATTTGTCTAGTTGTGGCTTCCCTGTGTCCTGCATAGCTTAGTTGAATTTCTTCTGTCATTTTCTCATAAAAAAGAATGACACATTATCATTATTTTTAGCATCACTACTCTGTTCTCAGTCTCTGCTTTCTCTCTCTCTGGTACCCAGACTCACTTTTGTTCTGTGTGTTAAGTCACCAAGGCTCTGAGTTTTGTTGTTTTTGTTGATAATTGCAAACATCTTTAGTACAAATTTTGTCATTTTCATCCCACAATGCTTTCACTCATTCACCCCCTCCCACTGGAACTCTTCCTTTCTCCAATATGACTTTTTTTTTTTTTTGACTCACTAAGTTTAATTAGGGTTGCTTGTATAAGCATGAGTATGTGCATGGAGAGGGGTTGTATTTACTATGTAAAATGTGTCTATCAGTGGCTACACTACCGAAGAAAATGATAGTTTTTGCCCAGCAACCATTCGCTGCCCATAGTCCTTTAGGAAAGGTTGGGACCTCATGAGCCCCTCCCCCATGCATGATTGAATATTGACTGTTTCAGTCTTAGTGGAGGCCTTGTGCAGGGAACCACAGCTACTGTGAGTTCATGAGTGGGATAGCTATGTCATGTCCAGAAGACAGCATGTCACAGCATACTTCCTGTCATTTGCCTTTACATTCTTTTTGTCTCTTCTGAAATGTTCCCCGAGTCTTAAAGAGTGTGATACCAGTGTCCCATTTAGAGCTGAGAACTCAACAGCTACTTATTCCCAGCTCTTTGGTCAGCTGTGGTCTCTGCATTAACCGCTGTCCACTGAAAAGGAAGCTCCTCTCACTGGGGCTGAGAGCTGCACTGATCTCTGGGTATAAACCGAAGCATTTAGAAGGCAGTTTGACAATCATGGGCACTTAGCAAAGCAACAGTAATATGTCCCCTCTTTAGGGCCTATGACCTGCCCAGCCACTGGCTCTTGACCAGGTTTACAGTACCAGGCATAAGTGGGATGTTCTATCCCTGAGCCAGGCTCCTAAAACCCAACTTAGTTCTTTTCATAGTTTCTGTTTCTGCTCCAAGATTCACCACCTATTTATTAAGACAACAATTTCCTTTGTGTATTTGAATATATTTATAATGGCTGCTCAAAGTCCTTCTCTATTATTACAACATCTGAGTCATCTCAGGGCCATTTTATTGATGGCTTCTTCTTGATTATGGGTCATGTCCACTCCACTCCCTTTTCCTTTCATAGTGATTTTTAATGATCTACCAGATAATGTGACTTGGGGAATTTGGGTTGTATTGCTTCATTTCAAAGACTTTTGTCTTGGTGGTTGACTTACTGACTGTCAGAATGGCTCTTGCTCTACACTATGAAGGCTCGCCTTCTGTGTAGTGTGCAGTGTAGGCTAACCTTGAACCAAGGGTACTGTACTTCTTCACAGAAACTTCTGGAACTCCTCTTTTCATGAAAGGGCTTTATTCTCTAGAAACCACGACATGAAAGTCCCAGCTGCTCTATCAGACTCAAATTCTGACTCTGAGTCTTGATATCAACAGGATCATCACTTGGGCTTTGCTTGGGTTTCACCTTCCTGAAACCGATCCATACACAGGCACTCAACTCACATATATCTGTGTCTTCTCAACTTTCTGAACACCACACAGAAGGCTATGTTGTGTGTATTTGAAAATAGTTATACTTAGTAGTGTTTCCTTTCATAGCAATTGGGACAAGTCCATACCAGTTATGTTTATGTTTAATAAAAAGAAAAATGCCCCCCAACTTTGCCCCTGACATTTCTCTCCTATCCACCTCATCTCTTTCTACTTAAAAAGGGTGATGTTACATGAAGCTTGCATCTATGGTCTTTTCTGCTTCCTAAGGAGAGTCCCAATTTCAACTTCAGATGTGTTGGTCGATGGCATTCCCATTAGCCCTCCTCAATAGTAATCAATTCAAAACATAGTAAGTTCTTACCCAAGCCAAGCATGGGGAAAACACAAAGGTAAGCCACAGAACCTGCCTTCAAACCTTCCAAGAGTAGCTGGTCTGCAGGAGTAGGGCACTGAAATAGAAAAGGCTACACAGCTGCTCTAACAAAGCAGGTAAACTCTGTTATGGGAGAAACTAAATGTGATCAGAAGGAAGGGATAGAACCAAGGACTTCTTTAAGAACAAAGGAGTGTTGGAGCATGATCTCGGAGTGGCAGAGGTGACTGAGAGATGAGAAAGTATCCCATTCCTGGTAGGGAATCCATATGCAAATGCATTGGGACAGTACCAAAGTATGCTGAGATGGAGTGACTGCAAATGGTCACTGGGCCTTAAGCTTGTGGGAAGCTGGTAGATTAGCAAGGTGGAAAGCCAACTTAGTTGTCTTTTTTCTCCTAGCTTTATTGAGATATAATGAACACATAAAGTGAAACATTAAGTATACAATGAGATGATTTGTTATGTCTGTACTGTGAACCACTGGCCACAGTCAAGCTAATTACATCCGTCACTTCTCACAGCTGAAAGTCTGTGTGCATTTTGTTCGGTTTGGAGTCTCACTATGTAACTGTAGCTAGCCTGCTATTCACTATGTAGCCCAGGCTAACCTTGAATGTGACGAAATCTGCCTGCCTCAGACTCCTGAGTGCTGGAATTACAGATATATGTTATCACAAGTGTCTCTGTGTTGTGAGAGAAAGTAAGATCTATTATCTAAGGAAATTCCAAGTATCCAAGGCAGGGTTACTAATGGAAGGCACTAACTGTAGTGTGGACTACAGACCATACTTACCTTAGAACTGGTTAGTCACTTTGCTAACCTCTGCCCATTTTCTCCTGACAACCATCACGGTGCCTGCTGGTCCTGTGAGCTAAATTTGTTTGTGTTAGAGCATGTGCTACATGTTTTCCTGCATGCGGCTTATCACACCCTGACCTGACTCCATATAAACAATAGTGATTCCAGAGAGTTTGCAGATTTAAGTGTGAAAACATTAGTGTCTTTAGAAGAAAACAGGAGATCATTTCTAAGCCCTTGGAATCAGAAAAGGTCATTAAAACAGGAAATAAAAATTGCTACCTATAAGAGAAAATAATTGGTGGATCAGAATATTGAGAATGTCTACCTATCAAGAATAAAAGGAAAGGTTAGCGGATAAAGGAAAACAAAACAAAACCCAAACAACAACAAAAACCTCCCCAAACATGTACGTTTAAAAAGATACATATTAATAAATATCTATAAACATTAGTACTGGGGCCTCCCTAGCCACAGGTTCCTGTCCTGACACACAGTAGCAGACATGGATTTATTCTGATAGAATGAGCCTTAAATCCAATCAGAAAATCGTTGGTTGGACTCAAAATAGTCTGTACCACTGTTGTACCTGCAGTCTTATCTTGTTTGGCATTTTGATGGTAGCATGCAGGGTCCACAGCACAGAGCTTGAGTCCATCTGTCCTCATTCCCTACAGCCTCCTGAACCAGGCTGCGACAAGATCTTATTGCTTGTAAAAACCTTTCTCAGTTACATCAGTTGAGAGACAGGACACTTCTTAACTATCATGGTCTCTGGCATCAGGCCATTTTTGTTGGTCTCACCTATGTGCAGAATCATAGATTTTTCCCTTTCTCTTTATTAAAGTTCAGACATGATGAATATTTTTATGACTTTTACCTCACTTTCTTTCTCATTTTCTGACTCTTTCCACAGATTCCAATTTTTTGGATCCCAAGGATGTTAGTTACTCTTCTATTGCCTTGACAAAACACCATGACCAAGGAAACTTAGAAAAAGAAGCATTTAATTGGGGGCTCACAGTTCCAGAGGGTTAGAACATGACCATCTTGGGGAGCATGGCAGGAAGCGTGGTGCTGGAGCAGCAGCTAAGAGCTTACATCTGATCCACAAGCAGGATGGGGGGGCCCCGCGGGGGAGGGAGGAAGAGAGAGAGAGAGAGAGAGAGAGAGAGAGAGAGAGAGAGAGAGGCAAACAAACAGACAGAGAGATAGAGTGCTAACTGGGAATGGCTTGGACTTTTGAAATTTCCAAGCCTGAACCCAGTGACACACCTTATCCAACAAGACCACACCTTCCCTAACAGTTTCACCAGTTGGGGACCAACCATTCAAATCTATGAGCCTGTGGGGGCCGTTCTCATTTAAACCACTACAGTCTCTTTAACACAGATTTCGGTTGTGTTCTCTTTACCTTTAGTTTTCTAGCCATAAGAAGTGCAAGGCCAGGTGGTGGCACACGCCTTTAATCCCAGCACTCGGGAGACAGAGTCAGGCAGATAGATCTCTGTGAGTTTGAGATCAGGCTGGTCTATGGTGCAAGATCCAGGACAGGCACCAAAACTACATAGAGAAGTTCTGTCTCGAAAAAAAAAGATCAACAAAACAACAACAAGAAGAAGATAAGGCAGGACCTTTATCTCCTCCTCCCTTTTATTCACTTTCCTTTCCAAACCAGAGACTGATGTAGAGGTTAGCAACCACATGTCCCGTTCCCATTGTAAGTCCTCCTTAACCAAACAAATTCTTTCTGGAAAGGCAGCTAAGCCTCATTTTCATGTCTTACTGCCTATACCGGGTCCACGAACTGATGCCACAGCCTGCTTATGAACCCGTCTCATGCATGTTACTCTCAGGATTTGTAGAATAATCTTTAATTCATTGTCTGTTTGGTGGTTTCCCCATACTCATGATGTGTACTCATCAAGAAGGCAAACTCCCCCATACCAGTAAAGGAAGATGGCCACCTGAGATTCTCCCCAAAGATGTTTCATTCTCAGACAGCTTAGGCTTGGTGACTTGTTCTGGCACCTGTGGAAGGGAACGTGCAGCCACCAATACAACAAGAAGACACTCTTCCTCATTTAGCACACCGGAAAGGTAGCCATATTGGGATTTACTCTGTGGATGCTCCATCCTCATGCAATCAACCTTAGTTGAATGTCTCAGCGACTGTTGCAGGGGCCATGTGACCACTTCATCCCAACTCATGTTTGGTTCTTTGGTCCCTGTTCAGGCATTAATTGGTATGTGAGAGACTTTCCCTGAAGAGACACAACACATGCATATACACATGCACACACACACACACACACACACACACACACACACACACACACACACACACAGACCCTAGCACAAACAGTGAACTGACAATAGACTTAGAGTAACAATACCACTAAAATTCAACTTGGTAAACCAATGATTTATTGGAGTTACTTACAGTAGCATTGATCACTCAAAGGCAGCTATATCAATAAAAGCCCACCCAGCATGGGTGATGATTCATGAAAACTGCAGCCTTGGAGCTCTCTGTATGACTTCTGGACCATGTGACAGGTCAGAGAGTCTCCTCTCCTCAGAAGTCTTTATTGCTTATCGAATTTTAGGGAGGGATGGGCCTTATGAACACAACAAGTTTCAGGGACTTCCTGAGACTTACCAGTTGTTTATTTCTCAAATATGAATGAGCCTCTTGTTAGGACTTCCTCAGTCTCAAAGAGCGTCTCTCTGGCCAGGTTGCAGTGGTGCACACCTTTAACCCCAGCACTTGGGAAGCAGAGGCAGGTGGAGTTCGAGGTCAGCGTGGTCTACAGAACAGCTAGGGCTGTCACAAAGAGAAATCTTGTCGGGGGGAAAAAAAATCTCTCGGAGATGAACTATTTCAGTCTGGGAGAAATTCAAGCTTAACATACTCCTGGAAGACTCAAAAGAAACTCATCACGTAATCAGCGGAGACGTTATTAAAGTATTTGTAGGATAGGAATTTGTAACAGCCCCCCAGGTAAAATGGATCCAAATGCCCACCCACAATAGTATAGGTGGAAAATGGTACAGTCCCACAAAAGGATGCTATGCCCTGAGAATGAGCAGTCTGTAGCCCACACGTAACAACATGAATGGTTCTCACAAGCCCAGTGATTAAAAGAAGGAGTCGCCGGGCGGTGGTGGCGCACGCCTTTAATCCCAGCACTCGGGAGGCAGAGCCAGGCGGATCTCTGTGAGTTCGAGGCCAGCCTGGTCTCCAAAGCGAGTTCCAGGAAAGGCGCAAAGCTACACAGAGAAACCCTGTCTCGAAAAAACCAAAAAAAAAAAAAAAAAAAGAAGGAGTCTCCCCAAAGTCCACACATTTCATCTGTTCTTATAGACTACACAGTGGTTGAACTAATCTGTACTGTTGGAAGCAATGATAGTATTTCCCCTTGGGGAGGTGATGAGACAGATACTCTTGTTGTTGGGTTTTTCTCTCTTTTGGTTCTTTGGGGGCCCGCCACACAGCTCCCAAATAAAGAGACTCAGAGACTTATTCTTTCTTATGAATGCTTGACCTTAGCTTGGCTTATTTCTAACCCAGATTTTCTTAACTTAAATTATCACAACTGTCTTTTGCTCTGGGCTTTTACCTTTCTCTATTTCTGTGTATCTTTTCTTTTCTTCTTATTCCATGTCTGGCTGTGTGGTTGGATGGCTGGCCCCCGGCATCCTCCTCTCCTCCTTTTCTCATTCCTCCCTTTTTTCTTTTCCCCCTTCTATTTATTCTCTCTACCTGGCGGCCCTGCCTCTTTCTCTCCTACCTAGCTATTGGCTGTTCAGCTCTTTATTAGACCAATCAGGTGTTTTAGCCAGGCAAAGTAACACAGCTTCACAGAGTTAAACAAATGTAACACAAAGGAATGCAACACATCCTTGCATCATTAAACAAATGTTCCACAGCATAAACACATGTAACACATCTTCAACTAATACTCTACAACACGCTCTAGTATGGAGGAACTTCTGCGGTGTTGGCTATGATGGTATTTTTTATTTCGGTACAGTTTTATTTGCATGGCTTATTGAACGGTACATGTTATTTGAGACTGTATACCTGTATCTGTGTCATGTCTCTATCTATCCATCTATTGGGCTTAATTTTTTTTTAAAAAAAATTGGCTTCTGACAGAGCTGACAAAGATCAGTCCCTTTGTTGGGAATGATTAAATTGTGCGGATGAGAATTTTTACGGTTATGATTGCCCTTGTGTCTTGAGAGAATGATTCATTTTATATTTTTCACAGCCCCTAGAAGTGCCATGTTAAGGAGCAGAGGGGCTTGTGATGGCTTGGCATCTGTCCCAGTGCCTCTCTTCAAGTGGGAGGTGTAATCCATGTCGACGGCAAGCACACCTCAGAGACGCCATTGCTCTTTGGCTAAGAACCATGAGCCTCTGGGGCACTCCATTCCACACAGGGCTCACCACATGCCCAGACTTGGAGCTGTTACGCAAAGTGGAAGTGCTTCTCCTCATCTGTTTGACTTTGCAAGGTCCATAGCTCCCCTCAAGAGCCCCAGAGGGGCCGTCTGGAGCTGCACCTTGAAGTTCTGTAGTCTTAGTTCCCTGATCTTTGCCACCAGGTCATGTTCCTTTACAGTTACCGTACTTCTTTGGAGCTTTGTTCTTCCATCTTTAAAGTCTCAAGCCATGGATTTCTCCCGTACCAAGTCTTTCCTTAAAGCCTCCCCACTACCCAGCTGTAGCCTCCTTCCCATAGGTTGTTAGAGCTTGCATGTCTCCTTGGTGGTACTTGCTAGTGTTGTATGCAAATTGTCATTGGACCACGTTGCCCTGATTTGTGAGCATCTGTTGGGTTGGACTAGAATCTGTCATTATGTCCATTTACTTTGGCTGTTTTCTCAATACGTTTTTATGAGTGACAGAGCTTGTAATCTGACTATTCTTGTTGATAACTTGTGTATCCCTAACAGCTGATCATGTGCTCATCTTGTTGAATGAACACAAGCAAACCTGGAAAAAGGAAAGATGCCTGGTACTGAGTCCACTTTTCTTAGTACATGTTTCTTTTGACTCACAACTCTGTCATTAAATGAATTTGGAAAGGGTTTCATTCTGTCTTCTTTCGCGTATCTGGATATGCTAAGCTACTGAAGAGTTAATACTCCAGAGATGCAATTTGGGGAACCCTACCCTGAGTTCACTTAGGTTGGCTGGTGACTTCCTTGAAGACATTATTGTCGCACCATGGTACACAGTTGTGTGTACAGCACAAGTTGTGTACCACGTACTTGGGTTTCAATTAAACTGTAATTACTCTGAGGGAACGAATACATTTTCTATTTCTTCCTTCTGCTACTAGCTTCAAACAAGGCTTTCTGTAGAAGCCCCTTTTGGTCTTTTCTTAAAATATGATAGCTTTTCCTGTGCACAAGAGCAGGGCTAGCTAGCCTTAGGAAAAATGTAGGTGGAGGCACATTTTCCTTTTTCTTCTTTGCGTTTCTTTTTTCCCTACCCCTCTTCCACTCCATTGAACAAATACTCCTATAATGCTGCTGTGGTCTGAATGTATGAGTCCCTCCAAAATCGTATGTTGAAATTCTAGCACCCAAAGTGATGGCACAAAGAAACAAAGCCTTTTGATGACGGGGTCTCATAAAAGAAAGAGAGATCCCTTTCCTCTTCCAGTATATGAAGTTACAGTGAGGCCCTTGATGAAGAAGCAAGATTTCAGCAAACTCTGAATTTGAGTTCCCCCTTGACTTCGGCTTTGGAGCCTCCAGAACTGTGAGAAATGAACTTACATTGTTCCTGGACCACTGATTTGGGATATTTTGAAATTCAAATGGAGGAGAACTAATATATACCTTTCCCCCTCTACTCCAATCAAACACATTTTTGTACCAGCCATTTACAGTTTAATATGAATAATTCCTTTCTCATTGAGACATTTGACTTGTAATTTTTGTCTTCAAAAGAAAAGACAGGCATTAATGAGTTGGGGGCATATTTGTGGCCATGACTCCACTTGCCAATCATAAGCAAATTGTCTATTTCATTCATGGTGTTGGAGAAACCTTCTGTTCCCTTCACCCTTTTTAAATAAGCACACCCTCATATTTTCCAGCCCCTTCAGCCTCTGTGTTTGGATAGAGCACTGTGTCTGGTGACAGATGCCACTTGTCATCTAAGCTGAGCCACAGACAGGATTCTTCTGGTCACTGTAGTTGGCCCAGGGATGGTGTTGATGTAATCAAAGCCAGGGAGACAAGATGTGGTTTTTAATGAGAACACTGGGCCCCTAACATTAAATCAGAGGGGATATAGGGTCCAGAACAACTGTCACTTCCTGTTCCTACGAAGAGCCAAAGGGTGACACAGAGAAGAGAAAAACGGAGTCCCTGTGAAATAGTCCCCTCTTCCCCAAAGCTCAGCTAGTTCGGTCGGTCGGAAAGCCCGAACAGCACGTGACTTGCGACTACTAATGAGCTTAACAGTGAACACACAGTTAACATCAACAGACCCAATGGAACAAGACAGAGGATCCACACTGGAGAGAAATTTAGTTGCGACTAGGCAGCCTGGAACATACTTGGGCAGCGCTGCTGGGAAGTGATGCACTTGGTAAATTCTCCATCTTATAAAACAATGATCTTTTTCAAACCTTGGTGGCTTAAAATAGTAAATAGCATGTTTTTCACTTAAAAGAGGAGGAAGGCACACAAGTCAGCAGCCCGGCCTTGGTTGTCTCAGTTGAGTTTGCTCAATAACTTCCTCTTTGCTTAAGCAGGTAGGAGATGGATTTTCTGCCAGTTGTAAGAGAATTATTAGGCAAACAGGTGCCTCCTGGCCTTCAGGGTTGGTGATGCCCCAAGTGCTTGGCCTGCAAATGCATGTCACCATTGTCACAAGAGTAGCTTCAAAGCTGACATGGTGCTCCATGCCCGTAATCCTAGTACTCCAGAGGCTGAGGCAGGAGGACAGAGTACTTGAGGCTGGCCCATGTTACATAGTGATATCCTATCTCAAATAAAGCAAAGCAAGATAAAACCCCTAAAAAGACTAAAAGTACTATAAACAAATAAGCAAACAACAACAACAGCAAAAACCCAACCAACCAAGTAAGACAACAGCAAAAACAGAATAGTGGGGAAAAGAGAGCAAGCCACACAGGCTGTTTTAATGTTCTAGCCTTAGAAAGCTAGTGATGCCTCTATATGACTGTAGGGATTCCCAGCTGTGTGACTGTAGGGATTTCTAGCTGTGTGACTGTAGGGATTCCCAGCTGTGTGACTGTAGGGATTCACAGAATGTGTCAGCCCTGGATCTGACTGTATCAACAACACCACTTCCTCAAAACAACCCAAAAGAAATTCAAGTAACACATGTGCAATACGTTCCTGTGTTTAGGCAGTGTGTCAGAGCAGGCGAGGAGGGCAGAAAGATGCTTTGGCATGCTTAGGAAGCAGCTGTCTTTAGTCACAGAAAAGACTTACCTTTGCCAGGTCGCATTGCTGTGACAGACTGAATCTTCGCACGGGGATATGGGTAACTGCCCCCCATTAAACCTCTTGGGAAGAAGTGCCACCAGCAGCCTAGTGACCATGTGGGACTCCTCCAAAGAACTTCCCTTTGGTGTTGTGGATTTATTCCACCCTCCATCTAGTACAAGGTGGATGTTTGTGATAGAGGAAAACGTCCCATTTCCTCAGGCCACAGGGTGCAGAGCATATTGGGTTCCTGTGTGCTTACACACTAGCAGAAGAAAGTTCTGGAAAGCATGGGGACACAGCCACAGCTCTGGGTGACAGTTCCTTCTTTCTCATCTGGGTAAGGAGTGACAGGGGACAGCAAAGGGAGCAACTTTTCCAGGATTCCTGTTTGGAGACTTCATAACACTAGCTCTTCAAGACAAGGATAGAGAGAAGCAAGGCGGTAGGGACTTATGCTGTAATAATTGTCAAGGAGCTGGTGGAAGTCAACGATATTACTCCCGAATCCTTTCCCAAATCTAAGTAATAACCCGGTGAGGCCCGAGCGCGGCGGATTAGTTTGTCCTGCCGTTGTCTCATGGTGTATTGTTATTGGTTATTTCCTCTTGGTCCCCTGTTGGTGGAGGGTGCTTAACTGCTGATGCTCTGGTTTAGGGTGATGCTATTGATTTGCCAGGGATTCTAGTCAAATGGGACTGAAGAGAGCAAGAGGAAGCAGGTCACTAGTACCCGGTAGGGGGCAGGAGACAGAGCTCCAAGTGGCCCCTCAGGTTTGGCGTTTCCACATACATACGTGTCATTTCCATTTGGCTGCTTTGGTGCTTCCGTGCCTCCCTGCTACTTCGGGATCTAGATCCAAGGTCTTAGCATGGCCTGTGTGGTCCCGTGGAATCTGGTCCCATCTCTGTGGGTGAAAGGCTCTGTTCTGCTATGGCTACCTCCTCCCATGCTCCAGCCACTCAGATCTTGTTCTGGTTTCTCAATGCATCCATGATTTCTGCTCCCAAGTTATACAACTGCTATTTCTTTTGCCTGGCCCACCCCCTGTGACTCCATCAGACTGGAAACTTTTTCCCATCATCTGACTTCATGATATCTTACACTTGACCTATTGGTCTCAGCTTAGATTTCTTCTACAGCAAAACTAAGACCAGGATATAATATGGTCACAGAGTACTTGCTATGCGGAGGCTGAGAAAGAAGGACAGAGTACATTAATGAGTAAATCACTTGACAACTGGGACCAACCCTGGGGACCCTGTGAAATAATCTAGAACAGGAGTCAGGGGCCACCTACCTTGTTTGTAAATAAATTACATTGGAACACATCCAAGCTCATTTGTTTATGTATCGTCTGGAGGAGAACAGTTGTGACAAAAGCCAGATGCCCCGCAAACCTTCAAGTATTTATTGTGTACCTCTTTTCAAAAGACTGATGAACCCTGCTCTAACATGTGTCTCAGAGTTATTCTACCAAGAAGCAAAGGCGTGGGCTGTCTCTTCTCTCACAGGCCTCATTTCTAGGCACCTTCGAATGACTGATTGGTGACATATATGAGAAGTGGGGTGCAGAAGGGAGAAGGGTTGCATCTCTTGGTTAGGTAACAGAGGCGTTTGTGCACAGATCTTTGGATACAAAGCGGAGCATTTCTGAGTGTGGATGGTGAGAGATAACAAAGGCTCAAGGAATCATGTTGGACAAGAGTCAAGCTCAATATGTGACCTCCAGCAGAAAGAAAGCCTCTGCTCGCCCCCTCCCCCCAGCCCCCCAGCCCGGGAGAATTGCCAGGAAAGACGGGACTCCAGAGGGAGGTGGCAGAAGCCACCACCACACAGGAGGTGAACTAGACAGGGTGTTAGGAGGGCAGTCTGCCTAAAGCGGAAGAGGAGTGAGTGGAGGTTGGGTGGGGGAGGTGAAGCTCAGCAGGGTGGGTCTCGCTTGTGGGACAGTCCTGCATCTTCCTCCAAAGAGGAAAGTGTTGTTCTAAGAGAGCACACACCCATCCGTCTTCTTTTTCCAAAGATCTGAATTCTACCTTAATGTACCACTCAGATGACATTAGGGCAGGAGGGATGCCCTGGCAAACTGATGCCTTACCCTAAAGTTCTGATTGACTGCGGCCCTCTAAATGGCTCATTAGTCCAACAGGAGGAGAGCAAGGCACAATTCAAGGGGTGCCTTACGGTGTTTGAGCTTTCATCCCGTGATCTCATCCTCAACAGTTAACAATGACAACAATAATAGTGTGTAAACACTATATAAATCAAACTTTACTCACCATAACCTCACAAAGCAGACCTTCTCATCATGATTTTTACTGCGGTTATAAGGTCACTGAGAGGTTAGAAAGGTTGTCGTAGGTGACAAGGCTTTTAAGTAGGAGAGTAGGGAGATTAAGGGCAGAATCTATGAACCTGACCATGGGCCAACTAGCATATTGTCTTGGTGTATTTGGAGGGGAGGGGTGACAGGGGAGGGGAGTAGAAATCATATCTGAGGCACTGGTTTGGGTTTTCTTTAAACCTCAAAAAGTCTTAAATCTATGACTAAATGGTACAAAAACTCTTGGTTTTCCTTAGGGAGCATTTTACTGCAAGAGTTTAGTTGAGAGCTAGCCTAAGATATAGGGCCAATGTAATAGAGAGAATTATCCAAAGTCATTGATGATACCAAAGTAGAATCATGAGTCAGCCCAACACTGTCCTCTCCCAGTCCCCAGTATTCCCAGGAAGATTTATTTATTCATTCCAGGAGTGACTTTGAGCCAAAGATTCAAGTGCAAGTCATTCATTTGAGAGGGGGCACAGGATATTACTTAGAAAGTGGAGATGTGAGTCAGGCCAATAAAAGAGCATTACTAGCTCAGCATGGACAGGGGGTGGCTGGAGCTTAACAATCAGAAAGCAATACTTTCCTTAGGGTGGTCCCCTTCCACCCCACTGCCAAGAGAGCTGGGATCTTTGCTCCAAAGCTCTTGTGAGTCATCTAATAAGAGCTCCTTGTGGGCTTACGGGTTCCTCCAAACTTGTTGCCTGCTCTGTAGGGATAGGCGGCCTTCTGAAGGTTGGGAGAAGATCCTGTTGGAAGGCCCCACGGTCCTTACAGCTATGACTGAAGACAAGCTGTTTTGAGGTGGTTTGTAGGAAGCCCTCAGTTTTCATTCAGGTTTCACCCCTGAAACACTTTGATTAGGATAGTTTACTTAGTTCCTCTAAATCTCAATTTCCTATTTCTCTTTCCCATGGAATAGAAATATTGACTTGCGGGGCTGTCGTGCACATTCAATAAGAAGACTCACATGGAGGGCAATGGGCTGGAGTCTGACAGCAAGAAGACAGCTTTTGCTGAGTTATCATTATTATCACTATTGTTTAATGTGATGAGTTCAAGTAGAGAGAGAAAGACTTTGGAAGGCAAGGCTGGTCTTGGTAGTGCTTAAGGCAACTCAACACAGGCCAAGTAATTTAGAGCTGTCGAGAGAACTAACCCTGCATGAGGCTTCCACAAGCTTCTTCTGCTTTTCCTCCCCCAAAAGGTCAAACATATGTGGTGAGTGGGATATTGCCTTCAATCACTTTCAAAATAGCAATTTGCCAGAGCGTTTTTATTAACCTTGAAACTTGTCCAATCTGTTGAGGAATAACAGGCTACAGGGATATGCACGATAAGAAAGTCTCAAGCAAATCTGGCCAGCAAATGACATGGATGCTCTCATTGCACATAATTAAATGTGCATTTATTTGTTTGTTTGTTTGTTTGTTTGTTTATGCTGAATGTGATCCTTCAAACAGAGCTGGTCCTTTCAATAGGTGTGTTCATCTGTGTGGACAACTGCCAGAAAGAGATGTAACCAGCATGCTGTAGTAAGTAGGTGACGGCAGAGCTGGGTGTGTATCTCAGGGGTGGAGTGCTTGCCTAGCATTCTCCAGGCCTGAGTTTGGTCCCCAGGACGACAAAAAAACACACAAACAGCGAGAGATGACGGTGACATTTTTCTCCTGAGAAATGGGTGACTCTTGGAAGCCATCTGGTATGTACCAGCAGGTGGCAGGCTGAGGAGTGAGGGATTAGGAGCTAAAGGTGCAGATGAAAGAGCCACCTGCAGGAAGGAGACAGTGTGACTCAGGAAGGAGAGGGTAGCTCTCCTGGACTGGCTCCTCTGGGAATGTTCTTGGGGGACACTCGTATATAGGACAGTAAGGAATGAGGACAGAGGAAAGGGAGAGGCTGACCTCTGTAGGGTCATGACTAAGGCCTTATGGGGGGTCTTATGGAAGCTCTGAAAAGGCATCCTTCAGAGGTGCCCCAACTTGAGCAAGACAACATGAGCTCATCTTTGAAAAGGAAGCCCTTCTTATATTATCATGAAGTCCATTCGCCAGTATAGGAGGCGAGAAAATTTTTATTTACCAGCCTTAGGCTTGATTTAAAGCCTGTACATCTATAGATATATGGTGAGTGGGACTCTGTGTGGCCCCACCCGGGGAGGCCCTGACCCTGGCTACAGTATCAAGGGAGGTGTGTAGAGCCACAGCTCTGCTGGTGTCTACATTTACCTGAAGTGGGCTCTGCTGTTAGGACCTCCTCTTTCCCAGGCTGATGAGTGGGCTGAACTCAGAGCCTGCACATCCCAGGACTCCTGTCCAAGGCCGCGCAAGAACCTGGCCCATCCTGGTGATGGTGGCTGAAATTCTAAGAGAATTTACTTGATTTTAAATACTCTCTTTAGCCACATTTCTTTTTCTATTTTTCTTGTAACCTTGCAGATGCAAGCTTATATGCCCCGATAAAAACTAAAATCCCCACGCGTGCGCGCATCTTATCCTTCTTCAGCCCCATCACGGTTTCTGGGGCTCAAAGCCTTCACTCAAGATCCTCTTCTAAGATGGCTGGCCATTGGCTGAGTTTATTTCTTTGCATTTGAAGGCTCTATGTCACATTATCCTGCTAGCTGCCGGCCAGGAATGCAGCTGCTAGGCACTGCTTGTTTTCCCTGTCTTGTTAGCTCCCAGGGTAGTTTACAAGGTTGATGTTTACTTGAATGTGTAGCTAGTTGGTGGTTGGGCATCTGTCTGACTTCCTGTTCAACAATCAGCAAGAGAATCTGATTTTAAAAGGCTCCTACGGGTAGCTAAGACTCGCAGGATAACCTCCCTTTGGCCATAAAATGTAATAGTCACAGGTGGAATAATTTTATCTACCCTTAACAGGGAAAGATTTTTTTTACAAGGGAAGGCTCTCATGAGTCATAGAATTCTCCTGCCTTGCATGAGAACCAGGAGCTTCACTTCTTATACCGGCCCGGTGTTCACCAGCCACATGACCTAGACCATTCACTTCTCCTTCTGGATCTGGTCCCTTTTTAGAATAAAGGGTTCAAAACCAGGTGTGTTGGCACATGCCTTTAATCCCATCACTCCGGAGGCAGAGGCAGGTGAATGGTCAGCCATTGCTACATAGTGAGACTCTGTTTCAAAACATCAAAACAGAATAAAATAATTAAATAGAACAAAGGGTTCGGATGTGAACTCTAGTGTGTCCTTTCTGTCCTGACTTTTTGTGACTAGGTGAGTGAGACAGACCACCACACAGAAAGTCCCCATCTTTTTGAATCGTGTTTTAGCATGTTACCGTGAGAGAATCGATCTCTTGTACCTGATCATTTATAGCAGGCTTTCCCAAGGCCTGAACTATTGATATACTGGAGGTCCTGTCATTTCATTGTAGAATGGTTCACAGTGTCCCCGGACTCTATACACTAGGTGCCAGTGATGATTACCAAACCTGTCTCCAGACATTGCCAAATACCCCCCAGTGAGCAAAATTGTCATGCCTATGAGTCACTGATTCAGGGACCTTCTGTGTGGTATCTCTGCCATTGCTTCTAAGGGCATGATGCTGCTTCAGCCCCACCAAACAGCACTTTCAGATTGCAAGTTGCTTTCCATGCAACAATAGAAGCTACATCAGGCCAGCAGACTGATTGATTGATTGATTCAGTAGTTCACTTACTGGTCATTTTCTGACCACGAACAGACTGAACTCCAGGCATACAATAGTGAAAAACAACTTCCAAGAACTCTGCTGCCCCGCTGATTGATGTATCACTTCGTATGAAGCATATTACCCTGTTCCTGATGTACCGACTTTTATTTTACCAATATTTATTGCATGTCTAGATTTATCAAGCACTGCTCTGTAAAGCAGAGGTATAGCGAAGAAGGCAGATGCGTGACCTGCCCCTAAGAGGTCCCAGCATGCAGGGCATCATGCGACGTGCTGTCAGGCATTCAGTGGCTATGATGAATGACTATGAATGTGATGAATTGGATACTTCAAATAGGCTCCAATTTAGTGGGAACAATGAGATGAGGGACACACCTAATCAAGTCTGCTGGAAGACAAGAAGGGAGATGCTCCTGGCTGGGGAGAACTTACACCTTCATTATGAGTGTGTTTGAATCGGATAAAGAAAATGTTTAATGGTACTTTGTGCCTAGTTTAGAGATGGGAAGACTTCAGAAGGCTAGAGAAGTTGCTTGAGGTTTTTTAGGTAGTGGAACCCAGTAGAATGAGAGGTGTGGGGAGAAGAGCTTGAGCCCAGGCATGCCTTCTTGGCCATAACAATACCTTGGACTTGTGTACTTTCCCAACCAGATTCTAAAAGGCATGGGGGGCAGTTTCTCAAAAAAGACAGAAGTTATAGAAATATGCAAGGACAACTGTGGTTAGCAGTCTACAGGTATGCCTCGGTGAGGATGCTGCACAGAGCCAGTTATGATTTCAGGATTTTTGACTCTGAAGAATCCAGGCAAAGTGAGGAAGAGGTGCCATAATTGACAGAGAGGGAGAGGGAGAGAGAGAGAGAGAAAGAGAGAGAGAGAGAGAGAGAGAGAGAGAGAGAGAGAGAGAGAGAGAGAATATACGAATGTGAATATGGGGTCATGGCCAGACAGCTGAACACAATTTGAAAGAAAAATCCAGTGGTCAAAGCCAAGTGAACTGCACGGAGCGTGATATCCTCTGATTTTAACTATTAGACGCTTTGAATCCTTGTACGACTTGATATCAGAAAGTGTCTCCCTCCTCACAAAATGTTAATTAAAGATACCTTTCACTCCTTTTTGCGTTTAGTTCAGATTTTCTATCACAATTTGCTTGCAAAATGTACCTAAGCCTTAAGGACTTCACCCACTCCCGGAGGCAGACACCTCTGTAGTGCGTGACTGGTCTCATGGCTGAGAGAAGCACATCGCAGAGCTGTTTACACACGGGGTTAAGAAGAGGCGAACAATGTTCGTACATGCTGTCCATAACCCCAGCCTGTGTTCCCACACCACGCTTTCATCTCTCTCCACTGACCTCTCGCCCTATGAGCTGTGATTTGCTCATAAATAATACAAAATTTGAGAGCAATTTTATCTTGTTCCATCAAAAGAATTTTTTGTGGGAGTGGGAATTTTTTGTTGTTGTTGTTGCTAATGGTCTTTAACTATTTTGAAAGACTAGTTGTGTCTAGCCACAAATGCCTTAATGTTGAAAAAGATTACCCAAGAACCGCATTAGTGTGGGGGCCTTGAAAGTGTAATAAGGTGGAACTTTGGAGTGCATGCTATGGTTAGGGCATTATTACCTATCAATCTTTGAGAATTAAACCTTTGGGAAACAAGGTTCTTATCTTTATGGGCTCCAAGTCACCATAACTACCAGATTTCTCAAAGCAATTAATCCAAGTGTGAATGTCCATGCCAATGCTAGACCAGAGGCTTACTGAGGGGATCGTAGCTCTCAACCCACCTGTGTGGTGACATACAGAAGTAGGTGTTAGTGCAGTGCTGTTGTGTAACAGTTTATACAACTTACAGGGATTTGACAAACTGGCTGTAGGACCTTCGGGAGCTTAAAAATGGTCCTTGTAGGGGTATTGATGAGACAGAAAAAGGTAGGTACCATAAGTTAGGGTTTTTGTGTATGTTTGTTTATCATGATGTGTTTATCTTGAGAACGGGCTAACCAGAACATGACATCACTTGACCCAGTACCGAGGAAATGTTCCTCATCTAGACATTAGAAGCCTCTACTTTTGAGAAACAACAAGAAGTCGTAAGTGAATACTTTATGATCAGTCGAGTTGGAGTCTTTTTCTGAAATGCTGTATTCTATCTCTTCCTCCATAAATTTGTAATGTCTTCAAGAGACTAAGGTAGAAATTATTCAGATTTCCCAACTCCAAAACAAGTTTATATTGTCGGTCATGTCCGTATTAAGAAAATATTTTTAACTTCACTGTGTCTTAAACCTTTTTCATCCATCCTTCCCTCTTTGGTGTCAGTACCCTCATATTTCTGCATTAGAATCAATTCTTTGATGTCCAGGTTACTAAGGATACTCACCGTGACTATGAGCTGGCTCGTGCAGTCTAACAGTCCTCTTACTGGAGGAGGATGGCACAGCGGAGCTGGGCGTGGCTATACTTTCTTGTCACTGTGATACGTGGAGTCAGTGTCTATAGGAAGAAATAGGTTAGAGGCAAGATTACTCGCTGTATTTGCCTGCCTTTCTCTTGCTGTGATAAATGCCATGACCCAAAGGGGAGGAAATGGTTTATTTCATCTTACAGTCCATTATGAAGGGAAGACAGGGCAGGACTTCAAGGCAGGGACCTGGAGACGAGAACCTAAGCAGAGGCTATGAGGTACTGTTACTTACTGGCTTGCTTTCATGGCTCTTTCACCTTGCTTTCTATACAAACAGGACCACCTGCCCAGGGGTGCCACCAACCCCACTGTTGTGGGCCTTCCTACAGCAATCATTAATCAGAAAGATGCCCCACAGATTTGCCTACAGGCCACTGGAATGGATGTATCTTCTTAATTGAGGACCTCTCTTCCCAGGTGACTGTAGCTTCTGTCAAGGTGACACAAATCTAATCAGCACACTTATTTAGTAGCAACAGAATGAAAGGGTGGGACAAGGTAAGGTCAAGTAAGGTACAGACCTATGTATATGTACGTGGTAGGGAGTCGGGCCTGGGTAATTGTGGCAATGCAGAGTGGGCAGTGACGGTTTTATAATGAAGTATGTGTATGCCAAGATAATTTTCCCAGTTTTGGCGACTGTGAGCATGAATGTACTGAGGTTGTTGAAAGGAACCGTTAAGGTTTCAGTATGAAACGTCTCTGACAGACTCGTGTCCCAAGTTGATGGCACTATTCTGCAAGGCTTTTGAAACTGTTGGAGGTGCGACCTTGCTGGGAGGACTAGGTACATGGGCACCTGACTTTGAAGGTGAAGTCTGGTCCCTGATTCCTGCTTCATTCTTTACATACTGCTCATCATTGATTCTGGGGCACCCCCATGATGACCTGTTTCACGGTGACCCAGAATCAATGCAGCTAGTGACTAGAGACTGACACCTCTGAAATGATGATCCCAAATCCATCTGGGATCGATTGAACTGCCCTGGGAGCCACATAGCAGCAACCACAGGCAGTCCCTAGTTCCTGGCCAACAATTAGCAGGATAATGTGAACTCAGACCTTCAAATGCAAGGAAATGAATCCAGCCAATGGCCAACCGTCTTAGAAGAAGATCCTGAGTGAAGGCTTGTGAGCACCAGAAACTGTGAGCTAGCTTAGTCTTAAGCTGAAATAAGCATAAGAATATATTATACACAAGAGAAATGTGTATTTTTTTTTAGTATGAAGGAATTAATATGAAGGAATAGAGGTGAATATGGCAAGTTCCATGGTATCAGGAAACATAGTCTAGTCTGTAGGAAAGATAAGACACACTTGTAACTGACATCAATCAATGTATATAAGCTTGCATCTGCAAACAGCACAAGTGAGATAGAAAAGGATGTATGGCTAGAAATTGTTAAAATCCAGAATACTTTCTTAACCTGGGTGATGGTGGCACAGGCCTTTAATCCCAGCACACAGGAGGCAGAGGCAGGAAGATTTCTGAGTTTGAGACCTACCTGGTCTGCAGGTCTAGTTCCAGGACAGCCAGGGATACACGGAGAAACCCTGTCTCAAAAAAAAAAAAAAGAATTATCTTAGATTTTCTCTAATCATCTTCCTGTTTGTGTCTGGGATTGTGTTATAGCAATGAGAGCAGTTAACTAACTCAGATAGTTTGGCGAGGATGAAGTCTTCAAGGAGCAGGAAGTTAGCTTGAACAACTGTCAGGCCTGCAGCAGGTCCATGCTGTGTCAGGGGCAGGGATGGAAGCTTGGCATATCTCTGGCTGGAATGGTGTTGACATAATGTCTTCAGGAACCAGGTAAGATTTTAGCTGCCACTTAAAAATACAGGGAGAAAGATACAGTCATTCTGGGCAGGTAAAAATGGCTTGGATAAACATGGATGAAGAAAATGCTTACTATGATTTTAGCTGAAAATGATATTGGTCCCCATTGACCAGACCACGAGATCTACTGTGACTGCACTTGGATAGGAATTTTGGTTATAGTGTCATTAAAACATTGATTTGTTCACTAAAAATTAAGATGCAATAATGTTTCTTGTGTTGAAAGAACAAAAGAGCCCCAAACATTTCAGAATGAATATGGATTAAACAAAACTTTATTTTTTATTAGGTCTTTAAATTATTTACTCAATGGTGGCCATCATTCTTCTCTTCGTTTGACAAATTTCTGAAGACCAAGACAGACCATGCCTGGCTTTTTCCTTCAAAGAGAAAGGGGGAGAGAAAACCAATATGTGTGACATGAGCCCAATGGAAATCGTACATGCTCTTAGGACGGATGTGGACAGAGAGTCACAGGCATGATAGCAGGAATAAGGTAGATTTAGTGGGAAATGGGGAGATTTATAATGTCCTCACTGCTTAAGAGTCATCTCCAAAACAGGAGCTGCCCTGTCACTTCAAGAGCAAAAGTGGACTTTTCCTTCCAGAGCATAGCAAACATTTTTTAAAACTATGGTTTAAATCAAGAGGAATGGAGCACTGAGTGTCCTTGCAGCCTCCTGATTCCATGTATGTTGGTTGGCTTCATTCATTCATTCATTCATTCATTTATTCGTTTGTTTAAATTCCTGTACCCTGTGCCAGGAGTTGGGGATAAAGTGGTCACAAACAGCTCCTTGGTTCTCGTGGAGTATATGTTCAGTGGGTAGCAGATGTGGGTCACATAATCACACACATCTGCAGTAACAAACCGCCAAAGAGGGAAAAGACCTCTGGGAATGTAGTTATCTGGCTGGGTGGATATAGAAATAAATAGGAATTTACTTAGTTAAAGTGAAAAGGGACATCTACCAAAGATTTAACACAATACTTGATGTAAAATTATGTTGTTTATTTTTTACCAAAATCTTGTTCCTACATGATAAGGATGCTTTTTCACTTTCTTTCTTTCTTTCTTTTTTTTTTTTGGTTTTTTCGAGGCAGGGTTTCTCTGTGTATCTTTGGAGCCTATCCTGGAACTCACTCTGTAGCCCAGGCTGGCCTCGAACTCACAAAGATCCACCTGCCTCTGCCTCCCGAGTGCTGGGATTAAAGGCGTGCGCCACCACCGCCTGGCGCTTTTTCGCTTTCATTACACATTGTATTAGTTCTAGCCAGGACAAGCAGACAAAAAAAAAAAAAAAAAAAAAAAAGGCGTCTGTCCTGAGCAAAGCTATCTGATAGCCGATGAAGTTTGTCCTATACATAGAATTCCTGAAGAGCCACAAAAAAAGCTATTAGAAGAAATAACTGTGCTCACAACGTTTACAAGCTTTAGTGTGAAGATTGAAAAACCAGGGCCAATGAATGGCTCCAAGAGCAAAGCAGCTTATCATACAGACCTGGGGACCTGAGTCTGACCCTTGGAAGGGAGAGAACTCCCCCATAAAGTTGTCCTCCAATCTCTACATGACTTCCACGGCATGGGCACCACTCCCAACACACACCATGTATGCATGCACACACACACTTACATACAATCCACTTTTTTTTTACTTTAAAAATTTAAAAAAGGACTGAGTGATGGCTCAGCAGTTAAGAGCATGTACTCCAGAAGACCTGAGTTCCATCCCCAGCAACTGCATCAGGCTGCTGGCAAAGTCCTTTAACTTCTACTCCAAAGCGATCCAACTCCTCTGGCCTCTGAGGACAACTGCACTCATATGCACATACCTACACACACACACACACACACACACACACACACACACACACACACACACACAAATGAATAACAATAAAAACAAATGAACAATCTGAAAATGGAAATACAAAAACAATTCAAATTAATACAACTCAAAATAATGAACTACTAAAGAATAAAACCACAATCATTGTACTAAGGAAACTACAAACATTATTGAAAGAAATTAATATCTGAACCAACAGAAAGATATACCATGTTCATGGATTAGAAGATTTACTGTTATCAGACAATATTGTCCAAAATAGATAGAGACTCAGTGAAATCTTATCAATATTCAGGTTACCTTTCATGAAAATCGACAAGATGATCCTGAAATTTATTTGGAAACCCAAGGAACCTAGAATAGTAAAAGTAATTCAGAGAAAAAAGAAGTATGTAGATTCATGTTTCCACATTTCAAAACTTACTACAAAGTGACAAAAGACATTGTGGTAGAAATACAAGGACAAACATGGAGAAAGGAGATGGAACGAGGAGTTAAGCCACGCTCATGCAGTATGACAAATAAGCTTTGATGAGCATGACAGGGTCATGCAATAGTTAAGGAATATTTTTTCAACAAGTGATATCAAATTTTTAAAAATGTATGATAGAAATGAATAAAGATTTTCCTCCAAAAGATAAAAAATGGCCAATAAGTGCTGGGAAAAATGATCATTAGTCACTAAAAAAGCAGAAATCAGCAACCCAATGAGGTGTCATATCATGTCTATTACAATGGCCAAAATCTAGAAGTCTAAAACTAAAGACTATTAGTAGGGATGTAGAGAAAGCAGATTTCTGGAGGTGGGTTTGTAAAATGGTACAACTGAGGCAAACAAATAGCTTAGTTATTTGGTATGTTGGTAGCAGAATTACCATATGATTTGGTGAGGCTCTTTGTAGGTAACTTATCAAGAAAGATGAATGTCTGTAAGTATGTGTCTGTATGGATGAGGTAGAAAGCTGCTCATGGGACTCTCCAATCTCTAATCATGTCACCTGCCCCAACATAGCTCAACTCCCTACTGTGCCAGACCATCTGGAAGTTAACAGGGGAGGGGACTTCATGCTGGCAGCTTCTCTATCCACCAGCACAACCTTCACGGAGGAGATTCTAAAATGAAGCTGATAGGATGGTGGAGGTAAGAGTGTGTAGGAGGGTTTCTTAGACCTATCTGCAATATAGTTGTTCTATTTAAAGCAATTTGCACGGTCACTCAGTGTTCATATGGCTAGAGCCTAGTTAGCGGTCTCCAGCCTTCAGTTGTGACCCCCTCTCTCCTTCAGGTCTTTCTTTTACTCAGTTCAACTTGAACATTAATGCTATTCACTGAGCAAGGCTTTCCTTGTCTTTAAACCATGAGCACATTACAAATATTTTGCTGTGTAATTTTCATAGCAACCTACCATGTCAATATTGCTATTATCTTCCTTTCATAGATGAGTACACAGAGGCTCGGGGGTTTAACTTGCTCCGATCTTTTAACCAGTTAAGTGATGAAGGTGGAATTTTCACCTGTCTGTTTGCTAAATGTAGGCTCTTAACTGTCACAGCTTTGCAGGGTCATCTATCAACAGTAAGTTTGTAGTCGGTGCACAATGAAAACAAGAGGCCCTTTGTTAAAAATCATTAAGAATTTCAAAGAACAGAGTGCTGATATCAAACAAAGAAAAAGGGACATGAGTTCAGGGCCCTGCTCCTCTGCCCAGATCATCTACCTTTGCTCCAGCTCTTACTGGCAAGAACTCTCTTGGAGAAATGAATTCATTCCACAGATTCTTATGTGTCTCCTTTGCAGAGCCAATACAGGGTTGGCTTGTGACCCTAGGGTGTGATTGTAACAGGTGTCTTCAGCTGTCCTTTGCCAAGCAAACTGGGGTGATTAATGTGCCCTGGTTGTTTTGGAAAGGGCTGCTGTGTGCTCAGCTCTGTACTAGGCACTAAGTAAATGCATGCATGGGATGAGGATATGAGGGTTGATAGCACTGGGAGTGGTGGTGGAGTTCAAGGCATGGCCTTCCAAAGAGCTCTCATCTTCAAATTTAGGCCTTCTGACACCTCCCAAACCAGGAACCCGGCTCTCCATCTTTACTCTCCATCCCCCCACCCCACCCCAAGTCAGCACTGCCTGTTTCTAAAGCACTGTGTAATGTATTCAAAGGAAGTCTGGCGAGTGAGAAGAGGTGGGAACTAGGCCGCAGGATTCTAATCCTGAATATTCAGGGAAGGCAGCACGTCCTATTCAGCAAGGCTGATCAATAGAGAGTGCATTCAGACTCTAAATGTGAGCATTATGTACAGATACAAAATATACAATGCCCCAAAATGGGGAGAGACATTTCTGATTGAATTTTTTTGTTTGGGTTTATAAAAATAACTTGTGGTGCATCAATTACTCCCATTTCCATGGATACAGGCAATGCTTTATTATGTAACTCTACAGCTGTGCTGGGTTTTAATATAAAACCCAGATTTTTTCATCTATTTCTCTTTCATAGTTACTGAACTGAGATAATAGCATCTTTTACCTATGAATGTATTCAATTCCCTTTTTTTCCCCCTCACCATCCTGGAAACTATTATTGATTAGAATTTCATTTTGTGGCTTTTGTAATAAAATCTCCAGTAAATGTTACCGTTGCAGGCAGCAGAGTAGTGGAGTGGGAGAAGGTCATTCTTTATGTATATTGTGTGTAAATATGTATGCATAAAGAATGGAGAGAGAGAGAGAGAGAGAGAGAGAGAGAGAGAGAGCATGCATGTGTGCATTCTCCCAGGCTTAAACAAGTGAATGCCTGGGCATTGTGCTGACTTCCAATTTGCTCTAGGGCAGCTTTCAAATAGCTGTTTATTCCATTTGAAATATTTCTGTATTCAGTTTTGAAGAAAAGATGCCCTCCCCTTTTCAGAACAGAGCTATATCTCTGCAGCTTGACAATCTGCAATTCAATACCATTGTTTTTACCTTCCTCTTGATGCTCAAAGTTGGTTGAGATCATGATCAACCAGCTCCCAGCTCTGTCTGAACATAAATGGTCTCCTATCTTCCGAGCAGTGATTGCAGCAGAGAGTGTGCTGAACAGAGAAGGAGGATATGGCATGAACATTTGAGACAGGCCTAAAGTGGCCATGCTAGGAGAATGGAGCTAGATATGATTTGAGTTGCTTCAAGTAGGTGCTTGCTTCTGCAAAGGATCAGCTACTAGGAATTATCCCACTAACATGTGTAGGAGGCTGGAGCGATGGCTCAATGGTTAAGAGCACCCACATGGCAACTCACAAACCTCTAAAATTCCAGTTTCAGGGTTTCCCATTTCCCTCTTCTGGCCCCCTTGGGCACAAGACACTTAGGTCATGCACAGACATTTTTGAAATTAGAAATAAATAAATAAGATTCCTTTGTGTAGACAGGCTAGTTAGTACTAGGGCCAGGAAAGGACTCGAGATCAAACAATTCCCTAAGACTCCATGTGAAGAACTGCATGTATCTGTGGATGAGATTTTCTTTCCTTTTTGGAGGAGATCTGTTGGTCAAGAAGACTTGGAAGAAAGGAACCTGATTTATAACAATTTCTATCATGGTCACTGTAATTATTCCTAGCCACTTCTGGCATCACAAGACCACGCATGCACTGTCAGCAGTCAAGCAAAATGCTTAGTCATTCGAAGGCCTTCAATTCTAGTAATCCTTGCTCAGTGTGGTCACATAATGTATGCGCATGCGTGGCAAAGCTACTTAAGCCCACATGCGCATGCACGGATGACCTGTAAAGGCAGACTCCACCCACTCCCTGCCCACCTCTGCCTGTTCCTCTCCAGTAAGCCTACTCACATCCACCTCTTTCCCTTCCCTAATAAAAACTCTTATAGTGGGTTCTTTTGTACCTCATGTTTTCTCACACCTGGTAGATAACGTCAGTAAATAAATAACAGTCACTGTCCTTTTTGATGACAGAAACCAGCAAAGAGGGACTGTTTGGAGGTTTGCACCATTCGTTACCATCGTGGTCACAATGGGTAAGTAATGGGCACCAAACCCAAGCTGGGCCAATGAGATTCCTTCCCTGGAAACTTTCCAGCTCTACCCGAAGGGAAGACAGTAGTACTCCTACTCACATCCCTCTCTGGTGATGGTGTGAAGGTCCAGCCATGTCCCCTCCATGTGCCGCAACCCCCCTCTCCAGCAGGAGAGGCTTGGGTTACCATCCAGAACAAAATCAGAAGTGAGCTAGACATCTCAGCAAAGAGGCCACAGGAGAGTGCTGGCCACACATCACAGATACGGATGCCCCTTGGGTCAGCTCTGCCTTCACCATGTTTGAATTTGAATATTCAAATCAACAGCTGGTTCTTCTCGGAACAAGGTAATTCTGCTGGAAGCGAGGGTGTGGCACATGCTGCCACCTCTTTGGAACATCCTTCTTGCCTTAGTCTGGATGACATCTTCCTGGCTCAACCTTAGAATTTTATTTAACACAAGCTCCACGTAGCTTAGACCAGCACTGTCAGGTAAGCTGAGACCTGCTGGCAGCCGCTGATCTTGGTTCCTGAATGGATTGTGTTTTGGTCACAGGATGGGGATCAAAGTCCTAAGTAATCAAGGAGAAGGATAATGATGTAATGGCATGTCGCTATGGGAGGGACAAATAGTGTGACAGAAACAAGAACTTATGACTCAGGAGAAGGCATTGCACTGGGCTGTTACTGTCTTTGTTGTCATTAAAAGCAGAGACAGGGTTAGAGAAGATCACTGGTTAATTCTCCCCAAGCATCTCAGACTGGGAGGCTAAAACAGGGAGCCTGAGCAGCCGATGCGGGGACACAGAGGACATCCGTCTTTGCTACGTTTTACTCCATGGAATTTAGGAAATTGAGAATATATCAGCAACCTGGTGTCCAAGGAAGAATGACTAAGAAGCAAGAAACCAAACACCTCACACGTCTGATTAGGACTAAGCGCAGCAGGGTAGTTGCAGGTGAGAGCGCCGCCGCCGGCATCCCTAGCAGGATGCTTATGGAGAAATGGGCAACCCTTGATGAAAACTTGACCCCATCCGCAGCTGAGGACAGGTCAGCCTAGCCCGAGAGACCTGCAGCTTCAGCAAAGCTGTTGCAGAAACTCACGCAATGGCTTGGGAACTTGAGCACTCTTCTTGCCAGTGGTTTCAAAGCTGGTTTCCTGATTTACTGTGGCTCTCAGGCCACTCAAAACTCTCCCCACGACTCCACCCCCTTATCCCTCCTGTGTCTGCCCTTCCTGATCAGTTGTGGCTGCCTGAGTCAGAGCTGGGCATCCCAGGGGCTCTCTCTTCCAGAGTCTGCTGCTATGGCACCTGGGTGCCATCTTTTGCAGAGGTCAGTACTTCAAGATACAGAGATCAGGGCAAGGGAAGGTGGGGAATCTACCAGCAAGTGGGTTAAGTGGCCAGTATATAGTTAGGTGGCACAAGGAAAGCAAAGGATGGCCACAGAACCACCCTGATGTCTTGGCTCAGAATAGAGCACAGGAAAGACGTGGAATTCCTCAAAGGTGCCTGACATCCCTGGTTGCTGGGATGTCTTCCTTATTTCCACATAAAGCTACCCTACTGGTAGCAGGACTTGTTCTGTGGCGGCAAGTGACTCGCTTTTCTGAAACATCCAGGATGAAGGCTTCAGGCAGAGGAGGATGGAGGTGGCTGACTGTGTCATCAGGCAGCTCTCCCCTCTGCTCTCCTGCACCTGTCACTAGTCTCTAGGAGATGCTTTTTTAGGGAAAGGCACTGAGCTGCTGGTGGCTCCAGGTTTGCATTTATTGGCTGAGCAGCCCCAGAAAAACCCAGCATCATTTTCTTAGGAGTTCCGAGTGAAGTTCAAAGCTGAGTTTCATCATGCCGTCTTGGCTGAAGTACCTATTGCTAAGGACCAGGGGAGTCAAGTGGAATGCTCTAGTTGCTCAGAGCTGGTTGCGTGTATGTTTCATGGAGCCAGGTCATGAAGTGGGGTAGAACAGTGAGTCTAATTTGGATGGAAAGGCAGTTTGTCTAGAGAGAAATAAATTCTTTTCTCAAAAGAGGAGATGCTAGGCAGGTGAAATACTAGGTGTGTTTTCTATTCCCCTGGAGCCTTCTACTCCCAGCCCTGTGCCCATCTGCCTGCATTCATGACCAGCCACACTGACGCCAGGGCTCCGCGTATTGTCTTATTCATCCCTACATCCAGCAAAGTCCAGCTTTTTGGTGTCAACCTAATAAGCACCAGGGAGATGTTTGTGGAGTGGAATTAGATGTGAACAGTCACACTAGACATTTATTTCAAGGGGATAACTGGCATTTCCTACGATTGAGACTGCCACTGTATTTCTCTGCTTTCCCTGTGGTGGGCAGAGGGGACTGTTAGCAGTAGCCCTGCTCCAAACACAGTCCGCCCACACTCCCATATCTTTTCCCCTGCTGCCTGATCTCTTGGGGACCCTAGCCAAACCAGCTGAGAGCTCATATCCATTTGCTACAAATGAGAAAGCTGGCATTTCCCTTCAGTTGGCCCGAGGCACAGTCTTACCAATTTGAATTGCACATCAGCACCACTTCCTCCCGTTAGATGTTTGAGGACAGTGACTCTTCAGTTAGTTCTCATCTTTTGGATTTACAAGAGAAAACACATCTGAGAGCCCCGTGTTGGAATTTGAGACCCTTCTAGAAAGTACCTTTAAGATCATACTGCAAAATTCAGGTTTTTCAATTACTCCACACAAATTAACTTCAGACGCCATCTCTGCACAGGACCTCGGCAGCAGCCCAGGCTGCTTCAGTCTTGGCCTCTAAACCAGCCTCCTACTAGGCAGGACCATTATGGAGCCTGTTTATAACAGTGCCATTAAAAATGAGGAGCTGTCAAGAATCCCTTATAACGATGTTGGAAACTGTGTCCGCAAAGATTTTTTAATGACTGGATGGTTTTTAAAAAGGCAGTGGAACACTTTTAATGAACTATAATGTAATAAATCAATCATACTCCCCTGTCTTGACTTCACTGTCTTCATATTTATTGCAGCTTATAGAAAACCACGGCTAATCCTTTCCTACTCCCACCCCCACGTCCCCGCAGAGTTCAAGGAGACATCTAGGTACAGCGAATCTATATTTTAAGAGATGTGTATTTGTTTTCAGTGTTATTTACCAAACGCAGTCTTCCAAGTATCTATCGGAACATGGACTCTTTCAAATTTTGTTTTCCGTTTGTTCCTTCAAGTTCGGCTAGTATTAGGATTTTTTCTTTTTTGGTCACAGTCAAGTAAACCTAACTCTACCAATTTAAGAAGGAGAAATTTACCAGAAGGGTCTTAGAAGTTCACAGAATTGAGGAGTGCTTTGAATTTGGCCAGAAACGGGCAGGAAGCAGGACGGCTGTGGGGAGCCAGAAAATAGGAATTTAGCGAGTGTCCTGAAGCAGGGCAGTAGACAGAATGCTGCTGCTGCCTCTCTCTGATCCTGATACCTTTTCTCCTGTTTTCCTCCCCAGGACAGACAGCCTGCCTCCTCCAGCCCAAGTCATGTGCTTACTCCCTGGCTACGTGGTGGGAGGAGGGAAAGGGGGAGACGAAACAGGGTCTGTGTTTTCATGTTGGGAAAAGGGCGTGTGATTTGTTATCTAATATAGATGACACATAATGGGAGAGGTAATTTCCCAAAAGGAAGTCACTGAGCTGTTCAAAAGTGATCTTAATTAAGGGACTGTCGGTTGCTGTAACAGATAATATACCCAGCTCTCCTCATTGGCTTAACATGGGGAACATTTATTTCTCACTTACATAATAGTCCACTTTGGTTGATTCTCATTAAGAGGCTCATTTTAAGGACTCTGGAATTCAAGTTCTTTCCATTATAGCTCTATGTGTTAACACAGAACTCCCCAAACCCATTCTGTGGGTCTCATATCCCTGGGAGGTGTGGAACCTTTCCCCTGGCCTTTTTAGATGGGTGTTTTTTCTGCTCTCATTCCATTGGATGGAACTCAGTCACATGGACCCAGTGAATTGCCAAGGAGATTGGGAACTAGAACCTCAGACAGTTTCTCACTAACACTACAAGCCATGGAAGGAGGTGTGAACCTCTGGAGGTCAGACTAGCCTTCACCACAACAGAGAGAGAGAGAGAGAGAGAGAGAGAGAGAGAGAGAGAGAGAGAGAGAGAGAGAGAGAGAGAGAGAGAGAGAGAGAGAGCGCTGGCGATTGACCACTCCAACCCATAAAGCTCTGCTGTGGAGTTGTAAGGCGATGTATCGTTCTATTGACCACAGATGTTTCCAGCAGAAACATTTCCAAATATATGACTCCTCAACAAATTCATTTCTGACCTAAAGTTACTGGTGAGATTGGAGAGACATGGCTGGCCCAAATTTGCCCCTGGAAAATTTATAGATTAGAGAGGACGGGGATGGTATTTAGCTCTTCCAGTGTCTAAGAAAATGGACTTTATATGCCACAACAAAACAAGAAGTTCCACAGTGACAGTGGTGCCCAGGCAGATCTCCATTCTGTTGCTGAGCCCTGCTTGCATTTGAAATACCTCAAACTCTTTCTCACCCCCCTCTCTATGCAGCCCCCCTTTGACTCAGCTCCCCAATTCAGCTCTCAGACTCGTTTCACAAGTTCATTCCCCCCATGATGAAAGTTCCCAACAACACCCCCAAGCATTTCAAAGATCTTAGTTGTTATGCAAACATAGTTTCATTTTCACAAAAGAGCATTTCACAAAAAGAAACACAAATGCATATTTCAAAATGTCATTTAAGAAATGGGAAACAAAACAAAACAATAAAAGCAACGCGAACCTGCCAGGATAATGCCAAGTTGCCTAAAGAGTGATTTTTTCCAATGCCATCAAGGTAAGTGAAATAGAATGGCCTCTGACCAAGAACATTCTGACATTTTAAAAGCTGGGTGGTGTGTGTGTGTGTGTGTGTGTGTGTGTGTGTGTGTGTGTGTGTGTGTGTGTGTTCTTACATAGGGATACATAGAAATATATACTACTTAAAGCATATATAGCATATATATAATATCTAAAATGTATACTTTGGACCAATGCATATTGTTAGGGGATCTTTGGTCAAGACGGGACGCCAGCAGCAGAGCAAACACGAGTTTATTGCTTCAATTCCTCGCTTCAGTGCTGTGGATCTTTAGCATTACATCCACATTAAGCACATTAAAGCCGACTAATAAGCTTGAGCTATAATTCTGATGGCTGCCTCATCGTTTCAGGGAGGGGTGGAGAAGGCCCCTGAGCCTGGGGCTGCCGGGAGCGGGTCTAGCCACTCCACCTGACTGTGGATAGAGCTGGGTTCTAGTCTTAGCTGTGCCTGTGCTGCAGGCATGCGTGTTTGCTTTTCTGGGACTCAGTTTCCCCTACTACAAAAATGAAGAGGTTAGAGGAGATGATGTTGATGACTCCTTCCAGCTTTGGAATTGCTCTCTGATTCTGATTCTACAGCAAACTTGAAAAGTGAGTGCATTTCCCCTCTCCTGATTTGAGCTTGAATCTGCCACATAAATCTATTCTCTGTTCCCTCATTTCCTGTTGCTCCTGATCGCCACTTCAATTCACCAGACTGTGGACCTTTTTTTTTGTTTGTTTTTTTTTTTTTTTTTTTTTTTTGTTTTTTGAGACAGGGTTTCTGTGTGTTGTTTTGGTACCTGGCCTGGATCTTGCTCTGTAGGCCAAGCCAGCCTTGAACTCACAGAGATCCACCTGGCTCTGCCTCCCAAGTGCTGGGATCAAAGGCATGCACCACCACCGCCCAGCTTTGTAGACCTTCATTGATACCACCACAGACACAGACTCATTCATCCTGTTGGGTTTTCTTTGGTCCTGCCTGCATAAGGAAACTACATTCTTCCAGCATGGCCTGCCCCGTCTCTCACACAGAGAGAAGCTGAGCCCACAGAGCTGTAGCAGGCAGCAGGCTCTTCCCCATTGGTAATTTCAGCCTGCCACTCAGCAAAGAAGGAGGTAGAGGCACTAGCACCACCCATCACCACCACCATCACACCACCATCACCACACCACCACCATACCACCACCACCACCCACCACCACCATCACCACCACCACCACCACCACCACCACCACCACCACCACCATCACCACCATCACCACACCACCACCACCACCATATCTTCAAACTAGAACACCATTTAGCTTTCTTGGCCAGGAAATTTCATTTCAGCATAACCTTCATGGTACTCACCTTGATAGATCCCATCCCTAACCAAACTGTATCTGTGGATAGCACAAGCTAGAAGGGTGGAGAAATAAATTCAGACTTCATTGGCTGAGAAGAGACAGGGAAACATTGTCAGTGTCCTATCTTTCCTTCTTCACACAGACAGTCCCCTGGTCCCCCAGAGTTAGCCCACATGGCCAAGCGAATGCCCGGGTTTCTTGTGAGGCCATGGCCAGCTCAGTGGAGGGCTCCTTCCCTTGTGTTCCCATTTTCCCTCCTCCCAGCTCTTTTCCCTCATTCTGTCCTCCCTCCTGAAACCCAGCGTTGCACACCCCAGGCGAGCCCCGACCCATGAGCTGTGTTATTTCCTGGGGGACAGCGCTATGCCAACAGCATTCAAGTACTAGTCCACTAGTACTTTTTGATATAGTGTCTTGCTATGTAGCTCACACTGGTCTAGAACTCATGATCCTCCTGCATTAGGCCCTCAAGTGCTGGAATTATGTGTTTGTGGCACCACACCTAGTTGGGAAATTCCACACCCACAGTAAATCATTGAACCTGAGTGTGAGACTTGAGGTGGCTGCTTCCATATCAACCTGTTCTCCAGCTCTTCGGTTGCTCATGTAGAAAGTTCCTGTTTGAAGCATCTCCGTCTTAACTACATTCCCACTGCTTTTAATAGAGTTCCCTCATCAAATGGACGCCAGCTCTCTGGCAAAGCCAGTGTTGGAATTCATGAGCGTTGGGCAATCACTGCTTCATTTCCAGAGTGCTTGTTTTGTGTTCAGCCTCTCTGCGGTGACACTCATTTCCTAGTAGCAAGAGTAATATACATCTTCCCTTTAAATAAATTTAACTATAAAAATAAGTCAATTAAAATTTAATAAGGGCCTTACATAACCACGGAACACTTAATTAACCTTGGTGAGATACTGTTAACGGGAGTTTAGAGTGGATTCATGTGAGGTTCTAACACAGGGTAGAGAAAGGATGTGTGGAAATTCTCTGTACTATCTTCAAAACCCTTCTGAAAGTTTAAGAGTGTCTCAGATAAAACATTTTTAAAAACACAGTGCCTGGGTGGTGCATGCCTTTATTCCCAGAACTTGGGAGGTGGAGGCAAAGCCAGCCTGATCTATATATATAGTGAGTTCTGGGCCAGCCAGAGGTACTTGGTGAGACCCTATCTCAACAACCGTGCAGCAACAACACATAAAGAAACAAACAAGCAAAATGGACACATAGCAGCTCGGCTGGTGGGATGGCTCAGCAGGTAAAGGCACCAGCCGAAAAGCCTGGCAGTCAGAGTTTAGTCCACAGAATCCACATGGTAGAAGAGAGCCGATTCCCTCAAGTTATGCTCTTACGT
The DNA here is from genome assembly GCF_007827085.1 of Peromyscus californicus insignis. Taxonomy (NCBI): domain Eukaryota; kingdom Metazoa; phylum Chordata; class Mammalia; order Rodentia; family Cricetidae; genus Peromyscus; species Peromyscus californicus. Next base: position 121,143,051 of record NW_026294606.1, read on the forward strand.
CTCCATGGTTGTGTGCCCACCAAATAAATTCAATAAAATCACAATGAGTCAAAGTGGACCTGTTATTTCTACGGAAGTTAAATTTTTTTAGTGAATAAAGAGCCAGGCAAGGTGGCATGTACCTGCTGCAATCCTAGCACTCGAGGCAAAATTGTGAGCCTGAGGCCAGCCTGGGCTACATACTGAGATCCTGTTTCAGAAATTAAATAATAACAACAGTAGTAAGCAGGTAACACCGGGGTGTGATCAGGACACTGCAGAAACGTGCATGTTGTCCATGGTTGTAGCGACCTGGCCTGTCCCAGAAGGGTAGACTGTAATCTGCCTTAGAGCAAAGGCTGGACTTGGTGCTGGAAGGCAAAACAAAGAACCTTCAGCTCAGTTTGCAAATCCTCTGTGCTCTTTGCCAGCCCGTGCCTGACTCCCCACATGGCCTCTTTCCTCCTCAGGGCTCAGTCTTCCAGTGGAATTTTGCAGAATTTTACATAGTACAGAAAGAGATTCCCATTTGCTACTGCTCAAAACTGTGGGTCCTGCAAAAAAGTAAATACTCTGAGCGCCTAAGAACAAATGAGCCTGTCAACTCCCAGTCCCCCTGAGCTTCCTCCTTGGAAGTTCCTCTGGTCTGGTTGCTGTTGTGGCCTCAATCTTGTCTTCCCTCAGTCCAACTCCAAAGCCTTTCACAGCCTATCCTGAGCTTCCACTCCAGCTCCACATCTCCAGGGTCCACCCCCAAGGGATCCATTTATACCTCCATAAGCTGCAGTGCTCCCACAGCGGTTTAAGATGGTGGCTACTGGCCTCAGGCTTGTTTGTAATCCAGAAGAGCGTCTTCAGGCTCTCCTTCTTGGCAGCTTGCTTTCTCTAGACTCATCCATAAATTTCTGTCATTTCCACAAGATCCTTCCCTCCTTCCTTTGTGGCTCTAGTCTTCCCTGGCAGCCCACCTTTTCCCCAATTTCCTTGTCTTCTGTCCTTCCTTTATTCTAGACTTGCATTTCCGTCTCTCGTATTCACCGGGAATTTTTCAGTTACTTAAATCTCAGTGTTCAAAAGTCATCTTCCGTAATTCATGGAGAGAGGTTTCTCCAGGCCTAGAAAATACAATCACAGAGGACTCCTCCTAAAATCCCTGTTCCTGGCACTCACATCTTCAACCACAGGCAGAGTTCCTCTTTGTGATTTTGGGTTTGCTTATGGGACAAAGAGCCTAGGAATAAAGGACTTTCGCCCTCCCATCCTTCAAAGGCGTCACCCTGCACCAGTCCCAGGACTGTTAGTGGAGGGAGGCCCAGGCAGTCTCGGGACCATGGCTGGGCCTCACCAGATTCCAGGCCCAGAGGACTAGCATAGAAAGAATCCCTGGATCTGTCATCCCAGGATGACCCTCTCACCCCAGCCAAACTCATTCACTGGGAGAATATTGGGCTACAGAATACCCAGTGCACGGTCCTCGACTCCTTCTTTAAAAAAGAAAGAAAAGGAACAGAAGCAAAGGAGTGCGGGAAAGGAGAGAGAGGGCCGAGGAGGCTGGAGACAGGGAGGAGGGCAGAGAACTCAGAGAATGGCCTCAGTCATTGTTCCTGAGGGGTGAATCTAGCCCCACCGTGACCTTACAGAATCCTTTCCTTTGCTTCTAAACCTCCAAGGAGCAGAACCCACACCAAAGTCCACTCTACCACATCTGAGACAAAACAACCTTGGTTGCATGAGGCCTTGCGGAGGCCTCTGTGGAAGATGGGACAACAACTTTGACCTCCAGGATGGAAGGCTCAGCTTTCTTGCCCTGGCAGTGAGGGCCATCCTTGCCCACATTCACACACCCAAGAGGCTAGAAAGGATGGAGCCACATTTCCATCCTTCTGGTGCACCCTCAGCCTTACCATTTCCTGGACGCCATCTTGAGGTATTCAATTCACACTGTTTCCTCTTCTCAGGAAGAGGTCAGCATCTGACCTCCGCATGCATCACCTGCCTCTTCCTGGCAGGAATATCGGTTGTTTGTTTTTTTTTTCTGTCAGCATTGCCTCCAAAATGCACATTGTCAGTGCTCAGTAATGCCTGTTCCTCACGAAGGAGGACTGTTTGGGGAGGGGAAAGGAAGTAGCAGAAGAGGGTGGGGAATACAGAAGATAATGAGTGCACTGGCTAGTTTCATATCAACTTGACACCAGGCAAGAGTCATTTTGGAAGAGGGAACCTCAATTAACTTGATAGCAAAGACTGGAGGAGGGGATATTTGTGTTTTCCTTCATGTGTTCAGGCTTCCCCCAGTACGGTGTCTGCAGCATTTCCTAGTAGGGTGCTGGGCACATGCCAATGCTCCTAAGGCTTTAGACTTGGCAGGAACCTTACATTTGGGTTTTGGTTCCCCGGGGAAGGATGTGAAAGGAACTCAGTATAGGAGGGGCTTAGAAAAGGCAGATCAGCTTCTCTGGAAGTGTGGGTGTGGGGATGTGGATCACCATCATGTGCACTTGAGGAGGATGGGGAGAGGATCTTCCCTCCTTGGTTTCTCCGGGTGAGAGACACTATTCATCAGGACGCTTCATTATGAGCAGGCCCGTTCTGTTCTGTTTGTCCGCACTGTTTGCTGAGGCCACAGTCTGAATTCCCTCAGGGTGTCACAAGGGCTGGGTCCTGGTGCAGACCACATGGCCCCACAGCCCTGCAGGGGGCTCTTGCAGATCTCCCAAGGCATTAGACCCCTCCCTGGACCCCAGGTTCTAGGGGGAGGTTGGTTGTGGGGCTGCTGCTGGTTGACGTGTCACTGGTGAGGTTGATCACTGTCTTCATTTTTAAAAGAAAGGAGAAAATTTGGTTTCAGTCCTGAATGTGCTGGGTAAGAAACCCAGAGGTCACTTTCTCTTTCTTTGGAGCGCTCTCTCACTCTCTTAAATAAAGAGAAAGGCTATATTTTTCCATGGATTAAGTCCAACACAGAGAAAACTGCCAGTGTGAAAACAATAGAATTTATCTCCACTGATATAGCTTGACACAGGGACAAGTGCCTGAATTGTTGCCATAGCAATAAATGTGTCGGACTTATGCATGCGTTTTCTGCTATAGGATTTTGATTAATGGCATTGACTGGGGAGAAGGTGTGAAGGGGAGCGGAGAGCAGAAGGCTGGAGGAGAGAGAGCCGGCTGCCCAGGGCTCGCTGTGGCCCGAGATGGAGGGTGTCCAGTGTGGTTGGAGAGAAACCAGTTAGAGCCAGCTAGACTCTCTTTCATGCAGCTGCATCTGCATGCTGGCAGCAAGGCCTTCAGCTCCTTGAGGTGGTTTAGGGTGTAAGATCCCGAGGCCAGAGCTTGTCTGGGGCCACGCCCAGTGAAAGCTCACCTTTGTTGGGTTCTTTCTAAGCACAGACACTGATCTAAGGATTTTATGTGCCTCACTTCATTTAACACTTAGGCAGAGTTGGCTATTACTATTCTTCTGATAAGGGAACAGAGAAGGTAATTAATCTGCAGAATATCCCACAGCTAGTGGGTGATGGGAACAGCATTTAGAACCAGGCTGTCTGGTTCCAGAATCTGCATTTATCTACTTATGCTGGCTAGTTTTATGTCAATTTGACCCAAGCTAGAGTCATTTGAAAGGAGGGAACCTCAATTAAGAAAATGCCTCCATAAGATCTGACAATAGAGCATACTCTTAATTAGTGATTGATGGATGCGGGCAGCCCATTCACCTGGTGGTCCTGGGTGTTACAAGAAAGCAGGCAGAGCAAGCCATGATGAAGATCCAGTAAGCAGCACCCCTCCGCGGCCTGCATTGGCTCCTGCCTCCAGGTTCCAGTCCTGAGTGTCTGTCCTGACTCCCTTCAGTAATGGACTGCGATGTGGAAGTGTAAGCCAAATAAACCCTGTCCTCCCCAACTTGCTTTGGTCATGGTGCTTCATCACAGCATTAGTAACTCTAGCTAGGACACCACTGCACTGTGTTTGCTCTGTGAACAAGTCCTGACCTCCTAACCTTGTCCATCAAGGCATCAATGAGTGCTGGTGGTGCTGTGGGTAGGAGAGGCATGGAGTAGTGAAAAACAATGGGAAGCTCTCTGAGCTCTCTGTCGGGAGAGGCACAAACTTGGCAGTGGGTGTTAGCCCTTCACGTGCACCAGGAGGCAGAGCAGGGAGACTGCTGGAAGTCAGGCCTGGGTGCTGGGAAGTCCTGACTTGAGGCTCAGGGTTCTTGGTGTGACCCCGGGCTGCTCACTTAACCTCTCTAGACCCCCATTTCCTGACCCGTGAAAGGGTAAGGCATCAGAACCCCCTTGCCTGAGGCTGGGGATCGAGTACACAGTCACCACTAACAGGACAAAGTACACACTGAGTCCTCAAATTAAGATTGGTATGGTTTGTCAGGCATGGTGGCACACGCCTTTAATCCCAGCACTTGGGAGGCAGAGGCAGGGGCATCTCCGAGTTGGAGGCCAGCCTGGTCTACAGAGCAAGCTCCAAGACTGCCACAGCTATGCAGAGAAACCCAGTCTGGAAAAACCAAACACAAACAAGACAAAAAACCCAAAAGATGGGGTTGGTTCTTCCCCTCCCTCCCCACTCAATGCTGGGCATGGGATCTAGGACCTAACACGTGACCTAAGAGCGCCCAAGCTAATTTTTCAAAACATTGGTGTTCGTTTGCCTGGTGTTCAGAAAATCCTCCGGTTCGCACACGGGGCTGTCCTTTGACTTTCTGCTTCTGCTCCTTCTCGTTCCCCTTCTGTGACTTCTTTGGATGTGTCAGCTGATCTCTCGGGTACCCCTGTGGTCATTTCTCCTCTTCTTCCCATTTCCCAACTCTGCATCCTTCTTTGAGATGAGCTTGACTTTGTCCTTTATCTTCTTCACTTACTTGGTAGTTTTCTTCGTTGTGCATTCAATCGCTCACTCCCCTGAAACGACACCTAATTTTAGTTTATTTCTTTATGACTAGCCTGATTTCGTAGATCCAATGCTGTGTTGTTTTTAAAATCACCACACGGAAGTTTTTTCAACTTTTATTTTCTTTTCATTTATAGCACAAGAAAGGCTAATTTTCCATTGTGTCCCTGTCTTATGGATGACAGGGTCACTGATCTGAATCCACTCACTCACTCACTCATTCAGTCGCTCACTCAGAACTTCAGTCACTGTTATTCTTCATTTACGGAGTGTCTGTTGCTATCGTTGATGGTTGCAGATGGCCATGAGTGATCTAAAGGAAAGTATAGCTGAGTGACAGCTGTCACAGGAGCTTCACCAAGTGATCAGATCACATTGACCTCTTTGCCAAGGCAATGTTTGAGCAGGTGCCTGAAGAAAATCAGGGATGGGAGATAGGGCAGGGGAGGTTGGGGAGAGAGGCTGGCACACCTTCTCAGCAGAAAGCAGCCAGTGCAAAGGCCCTGATCGATTTTCAGTAGTAAATCTGTCACTGTGGAGGACAGTTTAAGTTTGGAACCCTACGGAGATGACTGTCATCTGGGAATATCTTTCATCCTCAGGACCTGACTTTGTTAGAATTTGATCTAATTCCTAGAAAGACCATGATTTCTTGGATGATCCACGATAGGCTCCTGTTGGCACTGTAACAGAAATTCTTTGAGTTTGGGCATTTGGATGCCCTTGGTGTGGTTTGGAGATGCTGCAGTATGCTGTGGTATGATTTGGCTGTCTCACTGTAACTGGCTTCGGGAGACCAGCCATGACAGAGACAAAGCATGGAATCCAGTCCTGTGGCATTCGGTGCTCTCTCATCAGGGTGCTCTGTCCTGAGCAGCCTAGACAGGACCCCAGTGTCCTCTGTGTTAAGTTACAGTGGCACCCACGTCAATCCTTCTGACAGTCCTTGGTGATGATTCCTGATAATGTGCATATAAGTTGATATTAAATAATGTATGTGTGTATGCATATATAATATTAGGTTGAACTACTTTAGGCTGTATATAACTACTACAGGCAAGCTTTTAACCTAAAATATGGCGATTTGACATAGCTCAGTACAGTACTTTGAATTAAATAAAGCACAGTGCAGTACACCTCCACTGGGAAGTCTTTTGTTTGGCAAATATTTTTGGGGGTTGTCTATGAACATATAAACCCTAGCATACCCTCAACTTTTTGTGTATTAAATCTCTTAAAGGGAAACCTACTTGCCTTCATCAGTGGGCTGAAGCGTGTATTGTGGCACACGCTCCAGCCCTTGTCTAATGTATTTTCAGCTGCAGGGACCATGAGGCAGCTGATGTAGGCATGAGGAGTGCCACTAGACACACCAGGGAGGCACAGAATCCTCTCTACTCTGCACAGTAGCCGCTGTACTCACTGTTCCTTGTCCTCCCCAGAAGGCATATCCTTCCCCGAGCTGTTTTGGACTCACAGTGCCTCCATAAGGGTGATGCACATACCCCCAAGCCCTGACATCAGGCTTGGTCATGTGACATGCTTAACCTAGTGCAATGTCATCTTTGAAACCCGTGGCAGATGCTTGAAAAGTCCCCAGTCTTCTCTCTCAAAATAGGCGGATCCTAACCTTGAATTTTTAATTCTGTGTGTCTAACTTGGAGTGCCTGTTGAAGCCAGGAATTTAGAAAAGAACCACTGGTGGAAGATGTTTAAGGGGGAGGGAATGGTAGAGCATTAGAAAAAGTAAAAGGAAGAGGAGTATACTGTGGGGAGAGGGAGGTGGGGAAATGGGAGTACCTGGAAAGTAATTGCTTAAGATACTGTGTATTCGGGTCATGGGATATAGAGAAAGTCAGTCTTCAAGTAACCAGGAAACTTGCTCCTGGCTGTCTAGCTTCCACAGGACCAGAGGGGGCTATGAAGGCTGCTAGGAGGAAAAGATACCAATCATCTCACTTAGCACTAGAACCTGCCTGCTACAGTATGAACCTACTGGGCAAGGTGTACCCAGTGATGCAGTAGCGGCATGATGAGTGTGGGGTAACCGGCTGCTTTCTCATCGGATGTAAGGCCTGCTCCACGGGAGAGATTTCATGTCTGGTGCTGTAAACTTGATCAAAAGCCTCTAACTGGGAGATCATAGGACTAAGGGGGGAACCTACCACTGTTGTTTTGCTAAATGGTCACATCGTCAAACTCCACTCTAAATATTGATGTTTATACCCATAGATTTGTGTTCTTCCCAATATTAGTCAGAGAAGCTGTTTTTTGCAGTGGGGTGATGAAAATAAGTGGTCATGAGGGCTCATTTTTAAATGGGGCATCTGCATCAAGCTCCTCCCCTCTCCAGAGGTCAGAGAGCAACATGAAAAATGTGTCAGAAAGAACATAAGAGCTAGAGGATAGAGAGGAGTGCTGAGAAACACCGTCTTCTGTTTATGCCATGACTATTACACTCACGGATAAACTGTGCTGTGGTTACCTGTACTAGATGAGTCTACTCAGAATTCCACCGTGAGTGGGGGAGGGGCTCACGAGGCCCCACCTCTAGCTGAGAACTATTGGCAGGTGGTGGCTGCCAAGGAAAGGAGAGTAACATTTCTGTGAGTGGGGGGAAGCCATTGATAGGCTGCCCATGCTCTAGTGAATGGCCCCACATACGTGCACGGGCATCATTAATTGCACTCAGTGGGTTATTAAAGAAAAACATGAAATGGATTTGAGAAAGAGATATATTGGTGGGGTCTGAAGGAGCTTGGAATGGGAAAGCAGGGTGCGTATCATCAAAATATACTGTGTACTTGTTATTAAAAAAAGTCACTGCTCATTAATAAGGCTGTGTTCCCTGTGAGACCTGGACCTGAGATTGAGGAGTCCTGAGGAGGAGAAGTACAGAGCCTCAGCTTTGCTGTTGAGAGATACAAAATGGGTGAGAAATAGTCTCAGAAGTCCAAGTGTTGGGACTGTTTGTTACTGTAGCTTTATCGAGCTAAAGCTGACTGCTATATCTTGTCCACATTAGATACTGCGTTGGAAAATAACTTTCTCAGATACTTTCCTGGGTGAGCATTACTTAATGCTCGCACTCCATGGAGGGGATTTTGATTAAAATAATTGATGTGATAGGGCTCGTCTTCTAGAAATAACATGACCTTCAGGAGAATGTGCCCAAACCATAGATGGTTTGTGAAGACAAAAACAAAAACCGGAGAGGTTTAGAGTTCAAATAAGCCTAAGAACAGTTGGTTAGGTGCAGCTGGGCAGGTTTCTTACCAGGAAGGCTCCAAGGCTTTAATACACCTAGGTGCCTTGACTACAGCAGAGTGTGTCCATTTTCCTGAGGACCCCCCCCCCCCCATTCTCTCCTGTGGAGATAGGCATTGTACCTAGAGTCTCCAACATGCCAGGCAAGTGTTCCACCATGGAGCAGCACCTTGGGACCCGGCTAAGGCCAAGCAGACTTTCAGAACATTGTGTGGGCTCAGTGTTTGGGGGAGACAGCCGAAGTGACCTCTAGGTCAGCATCATTCCACCTGTTTCTCCTGCGCTCCTGTCTCTTCCAGCCATCTTCCTTCCAGCGTTTGTCTGCCTTTCTCTTCTCCGTTCTTCTGCCCTTCCGGCTCTGCCTTTCACTCCCCTCTCTCCCAATCTACCTGCCTCTCCCCCTTTCCCCTTCCCTTCTCTTCCGGCTCTCCTCGGCCACCCCTCCCTTCTTTCTCCCAGCCCCCTGCTCAGGCTCTAGGCTTCTTCTATTGCTTTCTTTGCTTTTTATTTTATTTTATTTTTTTTAAAAAAGAAACCAGTCAGTTTTCTTAGACCATGTGACCCAAGGGGTCATCCTACTTGATTATCAAGTATTGTCCCAGAATGGGGAAGTCAGCGCTGGTGCTGCCAGCCCCTCCCAGGTGTGGCGTTCATTGGAAAGTGATGGGCTTTAACATGGCATCAGCCTCCTTAAGGAGAGCTCCTTTGTTCTAGACTCAGACAAAGCAACACAGTCGGCCTTAAAAGAAAAAAAAAAAAGCTGTTTCATTTTATATTGGAAAAATACAATGTGACATCTGGCGAATAAATTGTTCAGTCAGCCAGAAATACGCCTTGTAAAAATTGCTTAGGTTTCTGTAACAAGATTATTTACTGAGAGTGTTCACCTATAATACAGCACACTTTTGAAATGGACCTTTTATGAAACACATCAAGAACTGCAGAATGTATTCAGTGCGTTAATCTACAGCTCTGCACACTTTACCACACTCAGAACAGATTTCAAAACTCAGACCGTCTAATGAGATAGAAAAAGTTCCTCATGGTCTGTATCTATTCTAGTCATGTTCTGTACTGAGCCCTTGGGATATTTAACATAATGCAGTGGGTTTTTCAACTCTCTCTCTCTCTCTTTCTCTCTCTTTCTCTCTCTCTCTCTCTCTCTCTCTCTCTCTCTCTCTCTCTCTCTCTCTCATGTTATGGCACACTCTAACAAACAAAATATATGACTCTTTGGATGTGTGCTCCATTTACAATTCACTAGGCCTCTATTTCAACAGTGTACGCACAGGGCAGCGTCTCACTATTTTAGATACCAGAACTTTATAAATATTTAAAGACTTTGATTTAATCCAAATGAGAGTTCTCTCAGGTGCTGTCAGTTACATGACTCCTCTTCTGATCATGGGGTGACAGTTTGGATAGCCATCTCCTAGCAATTGGAGGTAGTGCCTCGGTGGGAAGCTGGCAGCTGGGCCTGGGCCTGAGGTGGTTAAAGCAGGTGGAACGTGGAGAAGTGGGTCAGGTGGGGGAGGCAGGAAAACATGCCTTCTTTTCTGACCTGGACTTTCCTTCACTATTCTCAGGCTAGTGATGGGTCCTAGCAGCTGGACAACTCAGAACAGGTGGTCATACCCGGCTACCCCAGGTTCAGTGGATGACATGTTTTGGAAGAGTCAGAGGCCCTGAGGAGTGACCAGAAGGTCCAGACTCCCCTCACATTTTACTTTGGCCCAATGATGTTAGTTTCTGGGAAAGCCAAGAACATGATAGAAGCCAATATGGAGTTCCACAAAGAGGAATAAGACCCACCTTCAAATTCTCTTCTCGGCACCAAAGGTCAGCTTGCTTCTTTGTCTCTACTTGCCATTCAGAGCACTAATCATCAAGGTTGCTGTGGAACCTCCCCAGGGATGGCAGTGCTCCCCTGGCCTGTGTCAGTGGCTCAGCACTGGAAGCTGTGTGTCCTTCTGAGGGTTTCTTTTGACTGGACTTTAGCGTTTTCTATTTCCTGTCTCTGTCTCACTCTCTGGGAAGCTTCCACCCTCCTTCAGAAAGCCTGGCTTCCATTCCTTTCTCTACACTTCTGCCTTCATTCTTTATGGTTCAAACCCAGACACTCACCCTCCGGAAAGCCCACTCTGGCCCTCTGGCTCGTACTGCTGTTTCCTTCTCCAGGCTCTCATGTAATTTATTGGACTGTGGGATTCAATACTCATGGGATATGACCTTAACTTGTTTCTTCCCATGTGGACCCTGCACTGTACATTATTAAGTGGAGGTACAAGGGTTAGGAAGAGCAGAGTGCTGAGCATAATCACACTAGGAGTCTAGTCCCCTTCCTCCATCATTTCCTATGATGACGGCAAGCATCATTTTGAGCGTCTATTTCCCTGCTTGACAAATGGACCTGTTACTCACGTTGCTTGTCTCCTAAGACACTTCTTGTTGGCATTAAATGAAACGATCTTATAAACTGAAAATTCTGGCATATCTAGAGTATTTTAAAACACCATTTTTCTTGCTTTATATTTGCTCTATGTTCCCACGGTGGCTACGAAGGAGCTGAGCATATATATAGCAGGCAACCAACAAGTGTGGTTATTGAATATGGAGTCCATCATTCTTCTTGCCTGGGAGTATCCCTCTCCGGTCTCAGCTTCCAGAAGGACTACTATGCAAGCACAGAGGAAGCCCCAGTAATGATAAAGATCCTGCCTAGTCTTTCCCTGAGCACTTGGGAGCTGGGTTTGCTTTTCATTACAATTTTCTAAAAGCCTTATCTGAAGGATTTGTTATGGAGGATTCTCTGGGAAGATTCTGGATGGAGTGTTTTAGTAAAAATCATGAGGTGAACCCACCACCACCCTATACTTCTTTCTTTCAGCAATAGAGTATACTTATTAATTAGAAGAACTGTTTGATAAGCCAGAGGTCATGGAGTTTCTTCCTGAAAAAGTTCCCTGTCAGTGCGGAGGAGAAAGTGAGGAACTTCCAAGACCTTGAGGGGAGCCCATTTGGTTAGGAAATCAATCGGCTTGCCTCCTCAGTTTTCGCATTTTTCTCCATCAAAAACATTTCACGTGTATTCTGAAGAGGGCAATGATTCCTGGGGACAGAAGTTACCTCTTTCCTTTGTTTCACTGGTGGATAGAGAGAATCTGATTAAAGGTCTTTATTCTGGCCCCGAGGCTCAGGGCCACTCTGATGCTTGAAAATACACCTTTAGGCAGAGGCTGAACTGCATGCTATGTCTGGATGGGGCTGACTATTGAGGCCAAGAGGCAGTCGGGCACGCTGCTGCATATCTGAAATGCCAGCACTTGGGAGACAGAGGCAGGAAGATCCTGAGTTTGTGGGTAGCCTGGGTTGTATAGTAAAGACCCCATCTTTAAAAAAAAGGGGGGGGGGGAATGAGAAGCAAATGGTGTGTGGATTCTTTTTTTATTCTTTCCTGGGAACTTGGGAATCTCCATCTCATTGAATTCACTGTAATACAGTATGGACCAATCTGGAATGAAAAAATAGCATCAAGATGGACAGTCCTGAAGACATCGTGGGTTCTGTACCATGGCTGAAGTGATTCTGTCTCTTTCCCATTGTTCTAATGAAATGGCACAGATCTAAATTCAACACTGTGTTGGCAGAAGCTTCAGTCTTAGCAGTGAGGACCACACATGGGTTTTATCTGACTCCCTTAAAGTGCATGTGGAAGAAGGGGGTAACATGGTTCTCATTCATTAGTCAAATGCCTCTTTAAAGACTTTGAAAGATAGTCACGTGATATGAAAATAAAAGGGGAGTATTGGGGGTTGAAGGGTTTAGGCAGGGCTGGTGCTGGGAGGTGAGGGCAAGGAGGGGGTGAAGGAACACTCAACCAAAACCTGCCAGGTAGGAAACATGCTGCTTTGGGTCAGAGCTAAATAATAAAAATAAATACATAAATAAATAAAATGAAAGAGATGCCCTTGACAAAGCTTTGTGAGTCAGTGAAGAAGAAACAGAAGAGGGATGACATCCCTTTCTCAGGTGACACTGCTTGTGAGGAAAGATGGAGGACAGATCCAATGGCCGCCGTGGACTTGTAAGATGAATTGCTAAATGGTCTTTCTTATTAATAAAAAATATGGAGCCAGATATTGGGGTAAAAATTGAGAGATCAGAGGAATAGAACAAGCCATAGCCAACCTCACCTCGCCAACTCCTCAGATGGTTTTGTTTCCTCAGACTGGAAGCTTCTGAGTCCTCACTCGAATGCATCTCAGCTGAACGGTTGCTAAAAAGCTTCTAGCTCCTGGTCCTCAGCCTCAAGAGCACGAGTTCCTGTTTCCTCAGGCCTTATACACCTTTCTGTGTCCTGCCATGTTACTCCCTGGGATTAAAGGCGTGTGTTTTTCCCAAGCAAAGATATGAGATTTCAAGTGCTGGGATTAAAGGTGTGTGCCACCATGCCTGGCTCTGTTCCCAGTGTGGCCTTGAACTCACAGAGATCCAGATGGGTCTTTGCCTCCCAAGTGATAGGATTAAGGGAGTGTGTGCTACCACTGTCTGACCTCTATGTCTAATCTAGTGGCTGTTCTGTTCTCTGATCCCCAGATAAGCTTTATTTGTTAGAACACAAAGAAAATATCACCACATGGACTGATGGCTATGCTGTCACATACATGTAAGAGCGGTTCATTACAGACCAAGAGAGGAGGGATCTATGTGGGATGAGGGATTAATAAAGCTTCTTGAAGGATAAAACAATCTAATGAGGACTCTCCATTGTGATTAAACCAAATCTTTAGCCACTACACTTTAGCCGTGACTTCAGCACTGGTTTGACTAAAGAGGCCTTGGTTAGGTATTGGACACCCTCTATTAGAGAAAATGGATATCTTCAGACTGCTCAGGTGTAAGGATGTGATTTGGCTATACTAGTACCTGATTTTTTTTTTCCTGATGTCTTATTTTCTTGGTCTTCTTTCTCTTAGTCACTGACTTGGGGGTAGGTTCTGATACTGTTTAAAAAAAATGTGATTTTCAAGAGGTTGAAACTCAAGAGAATCAAGGAAAAAAGAAGTGGGAGGCTTAAAAAAGACGCAAATATCTCATAGAGCCCAAGGAGAGGAATCATATGGGATGGGGCCTGATGCAATTTCTTCATCCATGCTGGTGTGTCAACTGGTACTGTCATTGTGCAGGTGTTTTTTAATGCCACCATATTATTGAGATTTCATGGGCATAGATTCTGTGTCATAAATAGAAGCCACTGTATCACAGAACGTCCCGGCCTCCTGGTTCTTATTACCTTCCTTCCCGCTCTTCTTCAATGTTCCCTAAGCCTTAGGTATATGGGTTATGCTGCAGATGTATCAGTTGAGGCTGGGCACTCTATGATCACTATTTCTACCAACTGTGGGTCTCTGTAATGATCTCCGCCCACTGCAAAAAGAAGCCTCTTTGATGAGGGGTGAAAACTACATTTATCTGCAGATTTCACATTTCTGGCAAGGAGAGTCTGTTTAGCTTAGGTCATGTGTCTCCTTTGTTTTTTTGTCAGGTTTGTCTGTGATACACAAAGAGCAAAAAACATGCCTGCCAACATGGCCCATTCCTTGTGGGCCAAAAGGAAGCTCTTGAAGCAGGAGACAGGGCAGGTCTCACATGTATACACTCATTCCACCTCTCAAGAAGAGGTGCTGTTTCCCTTCTTAAGCATCTACAGGTGAATTCTAAATGACTAATTTGGGAAAGGCTAAGCTATAGAAACAAATAAACGTGAGCAAAGGATTACTCGTCTATGGATGACAAACCAACCAACCAAGACAGCTGCTTGAACTTCCGTGGACTCCAGCTCTGGCCACTCCAAGGTTTCTGTATGTTCCACTGTGTGCACACAAGTCTGTTTGCTTGATTTCCATGATTTCATTTTCCACCAGGCTTATTATTCTGCCTTAGAGACATAGATTGGATACGTGGATGTTCTCAGGGGCTCTCTACCTGATAATCCAAAGTCTGACATTAAACATGGATCTGGCAATCCCCGACTTCTGGCAACTACCTACTAATCTGTATTCTCAACCATCCCCATTCCTTAATTGGTACTTTATGCCGCAGGCATTTACAACTACTTCTAGTCCCTGAAATAGTGTCTGGTGTTTGTGGCTCTGTGCTGTTGAACACCCTGTTCTCTTCTTCCAGTGAAAGTCCTTCTGATCTCCAGTCCACACTGCGGTCGGCTTACCTGTGAAAGCCTGGCTCGTGTACAGCTCTATCCAGGAAGCATCCCTTGAGGACAACATGTCCTTACATGCACCCACATGTGTACACATTTGCACCCTTCTAGACCAGTTCAAAGAAGTGATCTAACTCAACACACACAAGCTGAGGCTTGATGCCATATGAATAGGATTAGCTGTTTGTTTTTATTCATTTATAAATTATCCTCATTACTAGACAAGAAAAAGTCCTCTTAAGGTGATTGCTATTTTATGTATTTTATCCTTCTAAAGCACATATCATTGCGTTAAAAAAAATGGCATAGCTTGGAAATTAAGCACAAGAACTCTGCTGTTGGATAGACTGCCCAGGATTCAAATACCAGTCCTTTCCATTCTCCACTCTGAGTCTGAGCAAGCCATCTGCTCCTCTCTGAGTCCCAATGTTCATACCTATCAAATCATGATGACCAGCTAGAGCTGGAATGCATTGGCTTTACAAGGTTATATATGTAATGTAATAAGTCTTAACGAAGCTTGGTCATTCCTGTTATTGAAACCTTCTGATAATTTGTAAGACCATGCTATTCCAGGAACCAAAAACCTCTCACACACTTTGTGGGGTCTTTATGAACCAAAGTGTTGGTGGGAAGGAAGATTGTGGTTAATGAATTAAATTTCAGGGTTTGTTTTTTTTTGAAGATTTTATTAGGTTTTCTTCCTTAGTGAAGATGAGAATACCTCAAGAAGATGAGTGTTGACTTCACACCCAGGAATTCCCTTGGAGAGCCATGAAACTGTTCGGAAGGAATGTCCTGCCAGTGTGTAGCATGCTTCTCTCTGCTTGCTGCTCAGGCTTGCTGTCCACTCACCCTGGAGATTGTTCATCTCAGTCTTGTATCCATGTGATACTTCATGGAGTTCTAGGACACCAACACTCTCAGGCAGAGCTTCAGAATAATCTCCAGTCTGAAAGAATGGAGCTTAGGAAGATCCCCCCTGACACACACACACACACACACACACACACACACACACACACACACACACACACACAAGTGCACATGCTCCTTTTCTTTCTCCCCCTCCATCTCTCCCTCTTCCTTCTCCTCCCGGTGAACTACTGGACTTTTAGATTAGTAAGAAGATTGGCTTATTTTGCCAAGTCTGCTGTGACAGCACTCCAGATCTTATCAGGGGCTGTTTTCCAAGCACACCCATCCCCTAAAGGACCAAAGCCTAGAGTCTCCCATACCACAACTTCTCTCCTGCTCCTCAGTACATTTGTCCATTGTTCCTTCAATTCTTTTGCTTCTCTATTTCCCCAACCCCCACAGTTTTTTCCCATTGGAAGGGGGTGTTCCTCTCGGTCATATTCTGTCCTCAGCTCCAGGTGGCAGATACATTCCAGTTTCATCATCCCAGCCCCCAGGGTTGTGTTCCTCATGCATGATCACTGCTGTGTGGGCAAGCACATGCCCAGAGGGGATTCTGGCCTCAGAACACAGCGCCTCTTCCTTCACGCTGTAGAATTTGGATAGTGTTGTGCCATCCAGAGAAGCTTGCTTTGCAGAGCCAGTGCTTGTGGGCCCAGCCAAGAGACTCATGGAGTCCTTCGTTCTGAAATCATGACTGAGGTTCTATCATAGTCTGTCTCCAGGAAGAAAGATTGAAAACCACAACCAGAAGAAAATAAAAAGAAATGGCCTCATCGCCGTGCCATGATTGACTGTCCTGAGAGCACAATGGAATTCTGGCATGATGAAAATGACTGAAAACTGTGGTCACTTCTTCAAATATTAGCATTAGGATTAATCAGAGGCTGTCTCCTGCTAGGTGTAAGACCAAAGGGACCTGATTGTGACATTCATTAGGATAATTAAACATACATATATTTCAATATGGAGAAAATGAGAGAATATATGTATGTAATCTATCTTTATCTGTATCTATCTATATATCTATATCTACACACACATATATGTATATATATGTAATCTATCTTTATCTATATCTATATTTACACACACATATATATGTTATATATATAACATATATATGAGAGAGAGGAGGGGGCTGGGCCTGAGCCTGAAGCCAGTCATATCAGAGACATTACCCAGGAGAATGTCAAACCTTTGGTGGAGTCAATTTGGTTGCAAAATCAGAATCTCTTGACTCACAGGAGACAGTGTTAAAAGGTTGGGAACAGCCACAGAGCTGTTAAAATCATGCTCTTATGGCAAAATCAGATTCTGAACTGCCTTACAGGCACTCAGTTTGTTAAGTCCTTTCCAGGCTGACAGTTTTGGGTCCCAGGCAGTAGTGTTTAGGAAGCCATTGATCCAAGGCATTGACTTCACTCAACCCTGCTCCCCTACCCTCATCCCAGTCCTTGGCCCTGACTTAGATCAAGACCAGCTGTTTGGAAGATAGGAGGAAAAAATCAAGTTTCACACTGGGTAGGCTTTATGTGCCTTTACTATGCTACACTGCAGGATGGAAAAGTCACTGCCTGATGCACTCTAGCTAATGTCATTAGCAAAGAAATCAGCCAAGAACAACTACTGAGCCCTTACTATACGATAGGCATGTGTTGAATATTAATGGATAGGAGTTGGTCAACTATGGCTCCTAGACCAAGTCCATTGCATTATCTCTTTCCATATGGCCTATTAGCTTGGAGTGATTTTTACATTTAAAATTTATTTTTATGTTTTAAAAATGGGGGAAGGCAAGGAAACATGTCACAATTCATAAGGTTATATGAAAATCAAGTCATAATGTCCATGAATAAGGTTCTATTGTAATGGATCCATCTCCATTCATTCATTCATTCATTCATTCATTCATTCAATTGGCCTTGGTGCAGTTCTGTCCACACACATTTATGGGCTATTACAGTGTACTTAAGTAAGTGCATGAGAAATCACCTGACCCATAAAACTTAAAATCTTTACTGTCTAACCCTTCCCAGGAAAAGTTTGACAACATCTTTTCAGACGTATGTCTTCCTTGGGAAGCAGCTTTGCAGGGCAGGGGTTGTGGTACCCACATTATTGCAGGTGAAGAGGAAGTGGGGGTGCAGAGACATTACTGTGTTTCAAGCATTTTGTTGAATTTCCTGCTTGAAAAGCCAGTTTTAATGAGACTGTTTCAAGAGGAGGCATATCTTTAGGTGCTGGAGAATAATAAGTAATAGACTGATGGTTATTAAAGTTTTGTTTAAGACAGAAGCTGCTCATGCCTGACCACCCCTATCTGCTTCACTGAACCATGCTGCCTTCTTGCTCTTTGTAGTTAAACCATCTGACCTTTCAAGTTCTTGAACATAAAGTTCTCTCTGCCTGAGGCACTTTCCTATTGTCTTTATATTCTCCTATTTCATTTCAAAGGTGAGATAGTTTTAGGGAGGAAAGGTTCTGCTTTCTCATAGATGCCCAAACAACAATGGTTCTTAGTCTGTCACTGGAAGAATGGATAGTTAAAGATTCATATGCAGCTTCACATCATGAACTACTCATCTTCTTAAACTTAGCTTTTGTCTTGGGGTAAAAAACATTGCCTTCACATTTGACTTCTAAATGAACAGAAATAGGAAGAGAAGATAAACAACCTTCCCTTTTTCCTCAAAGGCTATGAAATAGGATTTAAACAGATGACCACACCTAGCTGCAAGGGAGTCTTGAAGAGATAGGCTTGTTGGTAAACATTTTGGTCTCAGCTAAAAAGTGTAGAATTCTGAGGATGAGTGAGAAGAGGAAGAATGTGTTGGGAGGCAGCTACCTTAGAACCTTATACTTTCCCTATTTCATGTATTTTATAATTAGATCATATATGTTTGTGTTTATATGTGTGTTAAATATCTTCATCACTGGACCCAAACTAAGACATCTGACCTATTTCAGCACTTAACTGAGAGCTATGCACATGATAGCTTATCAATTTATTTTTGAATGAGTCTTATATTATCCATGGGTTTCCAGAAGATGGTATGTAGAAAAAAAGAATGAGGGAGGAAGGCAGAGAGGGAAGGAAAGATGGAGGGAGCGAGGGAGAGAAAGAGAGAGAGATAGGGAGAGAGAAAGAGAGAGAGAGAGAGAGAGAGAGAGAGAGAGAGAGAGAGAGAGAGAGACTCATTTTATCTAGTTCTTCAGTGAGTTGAATGGTTCTTTTCATCTACATTCAATGTGTTCAGATCTTCTTCACTCTATCCACTAATTCAAAGGCCTGTTTCTTTCAGAAATACCCTTACAGGCAGTCCAGAGACAAGGCTTCATTAATCTGGTGAAACTAATCCCTGACACTACCTATCACAATGTAAACACTAGATGTCAAACACTTAGCCTGTTTTCTCCACCAAGGTTACCTTGCCTTGGGTTAGCTGCAAGATAAGAAAATACCAAGCAGATGATATAAAAAGATGTGCCCCTTTCTCCTAAACCCCTGGAAGAAGCCATTTTGCATGATTACGAATTGATCCTTGGGTGTCAGACTCAATCAGTATGAATCTGATATATACATGGGTCACCAATGGCGACTTTATTCAACAGGAAGAGTACTGATTTCCTGTGTACCAAGTTTTGTCCATCTGAGGCACCTCATCCAAGAGGGACTACAACCATAAGTTTATGGTCTGAACATATTCCACACCAACCCTTCAACTTTCCTGTCAGACCTTTGCTAGATTCTATCAAAGTAACTGCTTCCTCATAGAGGACAGCCTTTAAGTTTCATGTTGCAGATGCTAAATAGAGCTATCGTTTACCTGTTCTAACAACATATCTAGAATGCTTGGTCCCTGAACATTCTTAATCTCAATCTAAGTCCATGCCAGAATAACCAGTATCTCTATTGGAAGAAACAAAATTTTGTGTTTACCCAGCCATTCCTTTTGTCCCCTGGGTTTATGGGAATATTACACTTAATTTTTATATCATCTTTGATGGGAGAGTGATAGTGTATATGTCCAAATATAGTCACTGGAATGTGGGTGGGAGTGACATATACTGCTTCCAGGCCTGGCAGCTTCCTTTTCTCCTTCCCTCCTATGGTATGGTGACCATGCATGAAGATGTTGAAGCTCATTTGTGGATAAAGTATCTTAAATGTACCCTTTAGACTCTTAAGGTCTCATTTGTACAGGATTCCAGTGGTTTCCAGCTCTCCACAAGTTCAACCAAGCAACTCTTATGTACACAGGTAGATAACTCTGTTTGTGGTAGGGTGTGAAAGTCTCATGGGAACAGACTTTGGATTCACGAGGATACTAAGCAGTGGATAAATTCTTGCCTTGATGCCATAAGACATTCAGTTGTGAGTTTTCTCAGTCTTTCAGAGCACACATGTACATAGGCAGTGGCAGAAAATGTCAAAGCACCCTTCTATCAACTCTTCCTTGTTTCTGCTTCACTTTCTGCCATGGTCAATCTTCACTGACATCTTAACTGGATTTTGAATCACTTAGGAGACTGATGAGGCACAGGCTTTGGGTGTGTCTGTGAGGATAGCTACAGAGATCATTAACTGAAGGGGAGATGTTGGTAGTAGCACCATATAGGGTCAAGTCCCATATGGGGAAGATAGTGGAGAAAAAGAAAAAAACCAGCTGAGTATCAGCATTGCTTTCCTTTGCTTCTGGTCCATCATGAAGAAGGTCCTTTCCCACCACCATGATGCTATGCTGTTATGCACAGGACCTGGTAGCTACAGAGAGCGTCCTCTGAAACCACGAGCTGAGACAAATATTCCTCCCTTCAGCTAAGTCAAGCATCTGTCAGAGTGGTGGGAAACTGTTCTCAGGCAGTGCTCAATATCATACCCCCAAACAAAGCATTCACCTGAGCCTGGGACTTAGGTTCATCAAAGTGAGGACCTCAAGTTAAGACATATTGCTGGATACAGAGCTGACTGGTACAGATGTCCAACTGGGAACATCAATACTGAATTTTGTGTGAGTGAGAAATCAGTTTTGATTATACTAAGCAATTGAAACCTGGGGGTATAGTAGCTAATATTCAGCACCTTACTGGACAGTACTTTCCTTTTGTGGATAAGAGAATGAAGTTTAAGGTTGAGATAACTGTCTCATGGTCGCAGATTGTGTTGGGGCTAGGCTTTGGACTATGTTCTAGCTAACTTGCTATAATTCCTAGGAAGTTGCAATTTCCATGATACATTTAGAGTTGCACAAAAATGGCAATTGCTTAGAGGATTGTTTCTTCATGTTCTCTTCCCCCTTTAAACTATTTTGCCCAGAGGTTAATAGGATTTTTAAACAACAAAGGCCACGTTTAGCTTCTGGACTGAGCGCAGAAAGCACTATTGTAGGTAGCCTTCTTGTTTCAACCCATTAACATCTGTTGGTATATTTGGCTGGTTTGGGGTGGGATGGAGAAGGAAAATCTTTCTCTGAGGGCAATGGAAGTTAATAGATAAGACTTTGGTCGTATTTTATTTACTCAATCTATTTGCGTTCTTAGGATCATTGAATCAAACCATTATTATTTATTATAGTATTTTATTTTGACACATTCAATAAAAATAATAACAAAGAAAGAAAGAAATCACCTATAATATCAATAGTTAAATGATTGTATAAAGTAAGATTGAGAAAAATCCATTAGTCATACACACTTCCCAATTAAGGAAGGGCAAAGGCATTACTTTGTCTGTCTATCTATCTATCTATCTATCTATCTATCTATCTATCTATCTATCTATCATCTATCAGTCATCCAGCCATCTAATCAACGTATCATCGATGTATCCATCTATTCATTTGTCTATTCAGATATATAGCTTTCATCTATTTGTTCACATACACACATACTAAAGCAAAAATTGAATGCCATTCAAAAACGACAAAAACATTGTCTTCTATCATGAAAATATTTTGTTTAGCATATACTAATTATTTTTTTTTTCAACAAGTACTCAGCAATCACCAGCTTTGTACCAGATGCTATGGTAGGGTTTGTGAACACACAATAAGGAACAAAATAAAGTACTTGCTGGATTTAGAATCACCTAGGAGACCGGTGAGGCACACCTGTGAGTATGTTTGTGAGGTTATTTCCAGAGATGACTACCTGAGGGGTGGTTTGAACAGCAGCGTCCTATGGGATCAAGCCCATATGGAAGAAAATGAGCAAAAGGAGAAATGGGTCATATAATGAAGTTTTATCTTTGTAATGCACCATTCCATCAAATAGAAGTACAAATCTTATTTAACTAATTCCCCATGGAAAGGCATTACAGGTTGCTTCAATTTCGTATGTTGTGACAAAAAAATACTGTACTGAATACTCTTGAATATGTATCGTTACCTTCTAGTGCTCTTATTTCTCTGCAGAGTGCTAGAGAATGCCAATCAGATCATGTTTAGCATCTGAATAGACATTGCTAAATTCCCTCTCAAAATATGGGCATGATTCTTGCCCTCTTTGCTGCCCTCACACTCAGATATCACCACTGTCTATTAGGAGTGCTCTTCATCTATACTTGCAGTGGGAATAATAATACCCACAGTCGGTGCATTTCGTCCATAGTTGGGAACACCAGCAAAGAGAAGGAGCTCGGCAGCTTCTGTGGAGTGCTCAACAATTTGGGGTCGGCCAGCAGGAGAGGCTTCCTGGCAACAAAGATGCTTAGCAGTCAGAGAAATTACCCACGGAGAAGAAGAATAGGGGCCAAAGCAAGCATGACGGCACTTGGGAGCCACTGATTTGCATTTATTGTTTACATATCACAAACATAGTTGCATAGATCCACTGAGTGCATAGGTCAGGTGGTATTAAGAGTATAATAATAATTGATACTTAATAATATTAATAATGGAGGTAAAAACTAGCATAGCCAAATATTTAGGGTAGTCTAGAATCCAGATAGTCTTATGAGTAGGATTTATATGTATTGTTTCATTTAATTCATGCACATTTCTTGATACTAGACGGGGAGGGTATTTTTGGACTTGTACAGTAAGCATTCTTAATCATTAGCAAGTTTATCTTTCTTCCCTGCTTCTCTTTGGATCACTCTAAAGCCTAGGCGTTCAGTATGCTTCTAGCACACCACTGCTCTGCCATTGGCATTTTATTTCAAGTTTCTGATTGTTCTGGAATAGAAAGAGAATGACACCTGACACCGAGAGACTGCTTTCTGCTGAGTTATAAGTGTTCTTTTTTTAAGCATCTAAGAACAAAGTATTATTTACTGCTCATTCCTGCCACATCACAGATGACTGGGAGTTGGCTTCCTATCTCCTTTGTCAAGGACTTCAGTTGTCGAAAGTTCAGCAGAGCCTGCACTTCACTTCCACAATCTCTGCAGTAGAGAGAAAATGCAACACTGGGATGTAGTCTGCTACTCTCATTGGCTGCGGCAAGTCACATGCTTACAGCCCTGTGGTCAGAGTCCTTTATGAACTGCTGCATCTCATCTCCTGGTCAACAAACACCAGGAAGTAATGAGGATGGTGACATTAAGGCTCAAAAAAGTGGAGTCGTCAGCCCCAGATCACCTGGCTAGAGAGTGGTTGCAACCCAAGAAATCAGTCTCACACTCCAGTCAGCCCTCTGTGTACCTTCCATGGTCATCACGGGAAGGCAGGTTGGAGGAGAGTGTAAAGTGTGCACCGCCAAGGGTGCTACCACACTTGACTGCCCTATGTGCTGGTGTCAGGGAGTCCTCAGGTGAGCGAACTGGTTTGACTCAAGTCTGTACCAGGCTTTTTCTTTGAGGCTACCAACTGGCTCCCAAATCATGACATGGAGACTTATTATTAGTTACGAATGCTTGGTCTTAGCTTAGGCTCGTTTCTTGCTAGTTCTTATAACTTAACCTGTTTCTCTTCATCTACATTTTACCTCAGGGCTTTCTACCTTTCTGTTTTTCTGTATATTTTATTTTCACTGCTTCTTGTGTCTGTCTGTCTGGCAGCTGTCTGGCTTCTGCCCCTGGCATGTCCTTCTTTTTCTCTCCCTCATTCTCTCCTCCCTCTTCTCTCATTTCCCTTCTCTCTCATTCTCCTCCTGAGCCTAGAGTCATCTTCCCACTTATTCTCTCTGTCTGCCAGCCTGCCTATCCCTCTCCTGCCTAGCTATTGGCCATTCAGCTTTTCATTAGACCATTCAGGTGCCGTAGGTAGGCAAGGTGAAACAAATGCAACACATCTTTACATCATTAACAAATGCAGCACAAACAAATGTAACATAAATTTACATCATTAACAAAGGCAGCAGAAACAAATGTAACACACCTTCACATAGTTAAAGTAATATTCTGCAGTATAAAATAATGTAACACATTTTTGCCTAGTTAAAATGATATTCCACAACACAAGTCCTTCCTGTGGCCTCTTTCTCCAAACCCAGCCAGAAAGACGAGTCTCTTCAGGAGATGCCTTTCATTGACATCAGTGATTCCCATAGAAACAACCCAGCCACGATTCTTTTCTGGTGTAGTTTCCATTAACCTAAAGATATTAGGTGAGCACAATGATAGAATGAATCTGTGTGTCACTAAAGGGCCAGCTCTATGAATAAGTCATGTAGCACAATGTAAAGTGGGGAAACACATTGTAAATTAACGTTGTTAGAATGAGTACTTGATAACAATCCCAAGGAAGGCGATTTACCTCAGCACTTGAAGTGACAGGAGCTACGTGGAAGCCAAAGCAATTTGCATTGCGTGGAGATGGTCGGCTTTGCTCCCGCTGATGAATTATCAAATGTGTTGGCTGCTCTCTGTGTGCCGTGGTATTTAATGTTTACTAAACAGCAACGGGGAAAGTAGGTGCTCTGTATGTCTTGGGATGTATGAGTGGCAGAAGGCAGTGATGATTCTTAGAGCAAAGCAAGGGAAGAGTATTTTATTGCCACACCCCTCAAGGGGCAACACACCAGGCTTTTATCCTCTCTTGAATTTTGGATAGACTATCCTACCCTGGGGCATCATAAAGACATCAGCCCTCATCTGCTCTTGCATCCTAAGCCCACTTTCCTGCCCTGGTCCTCTGTTGACTGGGTTCCATTATTTTCAGGTGTTATAGTTGTTATTTGCCTAGTCACCTAGGAATTAGTATATGTCAGGATCTGAGGTGCTGGAAGACCACAGAGCTTGCATATCATTCTCTGCTGCTGAATGCAAGGTTTCAGGTTTAAAGACATAATATTTCCTTGGAGCATGGCCCTGGGCTCCACACCAACTTCTTCCTCAGGAGTGAGACTCCAGGATCTACATTTGTTCTAATGTAGGAGGATGAAATTGCTGTGTTGAGCCAAGGGAGCTTCTGGTGCTGGGATTTGGAGAACAATGACCTGCCCTCTCATCTGAAGAGAGCTAGGAGCCAGTCCCAGCTCTAAGGAGAGCTCAGTATCACATCAACATTCTGGAAGCCCATTTTTTACATCTTAACTTTTGGCAGATTGTACATCTTCCAAGAGTTGTACCAGGAAGGAAAATGATGCCTTCCCATGGTGCTCTGTCTTCCCACCTACTCCACCCAACCCCTGAGTCATCAGTCTAGAGTAGCCCCACCCGTACTCCGTGGCTTGGGTCATGTGATTGAGAACATGATTCCCCAAACTTGAGTAACATATAGACTCTTGAGAGGGGAATACAATCATCATGGACCCTAATGAGGTTCTGAAAGATTTTTATTAAGATGGTGATAAACATAAACATGAAAGAAATTAAAAAGTAAGTGTGCTGATGAAACGAAGTCAAGGAAAAAGTTAAATATAAACATCACTGCCAATTCAAGAAAACTGACAGGAACACAATTACATAAACACACTTGTGTTTGTTACCGTGGTGGAAGTAGTGATGGTTTGGGGACTTTTTTTTTTTTATTATTATTTTGTTTTTTTCTAGACAGAGTTTCTCTGTATAGTTTTGGTGCCTGCCCTGGAACTTACTCTGTAGACCAGGCTGGCCTTGAACTCACAGAGACTTCCCCTGCCTCTGCCTCCCAAGTGCTGGGATTAAAGGGATGCGCCACCACCGCCCGGCTGATTTGGGAGCTTTTAAGAACTAGAGCCTAGTGGAAGTTTCTTAGGCCACTGAGGGCACTATTCTCTGTCAGGATTGTGGGATCTGAGCCTCTCTCTTTCTTTTCTGTTTGAGATGTGACCACTGGCTTTGACTTGTGTTTCTACTGTGGTGTTCTGCCATCTGCCACCCTCCCCAAAGCCAAACCTGTAGGGTTGCCTGATCTTGGACTCTGAAGCCTCAAAAATATGAGTTAAGGGAATACTGAGATGACTCAGCCTGGCCTGAGTCCAATCCTCAGGACCCACATAGTGGGAGGAGAGACCTAACTCCTAAGAGCTGTCCTCTGGCTTCTACATGTGTGCCTAGGCATACTAGGCATACATGCAGGCATGTGCATGAGTGCACAAACACACAAACACACACACAAATAAATAAACAAATGCAACAAATTAAAAATAAAACTGTGAGTTGAGTGTGTCAAGTATTTCATTACAGCAATGAAAAGCTATTGTTCTTGGAAGTGGGGTCTCCTCTCTAGATGGCACTAGGTTCTTTGCCTTGGATGCAGGCTCTCTTGGAGTAAGGACCAAGGTACCAGCATGGCTTCCATCTTTCTACAGTATTTCCCATCACTTGTCATAAAATTATCATACCCTATGAATCTATACAAGGGGTTTTCAGCCTTTCCTGGAGAAAACCCAGGAAGCAGTGTTTGCTGCCTGCAGGATAGGGGTAGAAAGCGCAGAGGCTGAGTTGGTGTGGCTGAGCTCATGAGAAGGTGCTCATCCAAAAGATTCCACGTGTGTCTATTGATTGCAGTTCATTTGTTGTTGAAATGTGTAGTGACTGTAAGATTTTCTTTCAGAGAGTACATTGTGTGTAGACCCGACTGATCTCTCAAGAGCTTAAATATAATGTCCTAAGTGTATTTTTCTAAGAACTTTCCCATCCCCCTCAAGTTTTCTCCCTTCATCCTGGGCATCATCAGAGTGTGGTTCATTTGAAAGACAGCCAGGAAGATTCGGGCTCGAGTGCTGGTCGCAGGCCTTTCTCCTCCAGGGCCAAGGATGGAACCCAGGCTTCAAACACGCCAGGCTGAGCTCCATCCACAGGTACATTCCACTGAGTTACATCCACAGTTACATTCCACTGAGCTCCATTCACAGTTACATTCCACTGAGTTACATCCACAGTTACATTCCACTGAGCTCCATCCACAGTTACATTCCACTGAGTTACATCCACAGTTACATTCCACTGAGCTCCATCCACAGTTACATTCCACTGAGTTGCATCCATAGTTACATTCCACTGAGCTCCATCCACAGTTACATTCCACTGAGTTACATGCACAGTTACATTCCACTGAGTTACATCCACAGTCCTTGCTGTTTTTATATATATATATAAAAAGTTCTCATTATCTAGCTAATCTGGCCTTGAACTTGCTGTGTAGCCCAGGTTGACCTAGTACTGGCAGCTCTCCTGCCTCGGCCTCCTGAGTGCTAAGACTACAGGTTTGTGCCACCTCACTAAGCTGGCTTTGGTCATAACTAGCTTTCTGATTCTGGCCAAATCACCTTCCCTTCTTTATCCCACCTGGAGAGGGTCCCAGATGGCCAGCCACCTTCCGTTCTTGGTCCTTGTTCTCATCCATGTCCTCCAGCCCCCGTAGAAGGCAGCCTTGAGCTACAGTTAATCCCATTAGCTCCCTTTCATTGATTGTGGTTTCATCTCTATTTATGACGAAATCCCTGATCTTCCAGCCTCTCCACCCCTCTGTTCTACCCTGACTTTGCTTTCTCCTGTTCCCCAAGAGAAGCCCCCATCTTTCATTTTGTTTCTTCCAGCTGTCCCATCTCTTCCCCAATGAGGTTCTACTCAGCATATTTTGCCATTTTTACAAGTTATCTTTTCTTCTGAAGGCTTCTGCTGTCCACCCCCTCCTCTTCTTCCTCCTCCTCCACTTTCTTCTGTGTCTTTGTTTTCTTAGAGTCATTCCCGTCTAGTATGTCATATCAGCTTTCTGATGTCCTGTCTCAATCAGATTTCCCTGGACACACTATTCTCCGCCTCCACTTTCTGTTGAACTTCCATCTCAGTAGTGTGATGCAGATATGCTTTCCGCTCTGTTCCCATCTCTAGAATTCTGTCTCCCCGAGGGCAGGGCACACTGCCTGTTGCCTTCACCATGGCGTCCCTGACTCTGGGACAGCTCTAATTTATATCAAATTGTCAATTATTTATATATATATATATTTGTAAAAGAGTGAAGACCTCCCATTGATCACATACCTCTGCTTTCCTTTGCCATAAAGCAGAGGTAATAAAACCTGCCATACTTGACCTCATCATTTCCCATGGGAAGTATATAGTAATGGGATTTGCAGTCAGGAACGGTGCCAGAGACAAGGAGGCAGTGTGTTCAGATAAATTCAGAGGGTCTTGAAGAACCTGGCGTGCTGGGAGTCAGTCGGCTATTATCTCCCAGGCAGAAGGTGTGGGAAGTGATACCTGGCTGCCTGGAGAGCTCACCCCTCAGGCACTACCAACTCAGTGTTCCCCAAGCTCCTGCACCTTGCTCCTGGAGCCGGCCTGCCTTTGGTCTAGAATGGAGTGTACTTGCCATGTGCTTGTTGAGTGATCACAGGCAACTGAGTAAGTCTGAAGCTTTCTGTTACTGTCCCACTTTGTCTCTTATGTTTCCCAAGTCTTCCTGATTTCCCTCTGGAGTCCTGATGGAGACAACCAGCTCAGATAAGTACCGACAGTGAGCCAAGCAGCACTTTTAAATTGTTGGGGATTTTGTTCAGTGAAGCTCGGCCCCCAGCCTCGGTATGCTGGTTGCTTTTATTAAAATGACTAGGGCATGGAGAAATCCAGAGCAGAACTTGGGGTTCTTGCTGTTGTACTATGTTCTGTCTCAATGGTGTGACATCACAGGGGTTTCTTTGCCTCTGAGTGGCTTTCTAACATGTAGCACCACCAACACCTTGCTCTCTGAGTTCCTATCGGACATGAGAAAGGTAGCTTAGAGAACTAGAGGCCAAAACAAAGACACAGTTATGACCGCAGAAGGCCGCGCAGGGTAAAAGTTTGGGAACCAGTGTTGAGTAGAGAGGTTGTACCTTGGCTTGACTGGACGCAGAATGTTTAACTTCTTTTTTTTTTTTTTTTTTAAGATTTATTTTATTATGTATACAGTGTTCTGCCTACATGTATGCCTGCGGGTCAGAAGAGGGCGCCAGATCTCATTACAGATGGCTGTGAGCCACCATGTGGTTGCTGGGAATTGAACTCAGGACCTCTGGAAGAACAACCAGTGTTCTTAACCTTTGAGCCATCTCTCCAGCCCATGTTTAACTTCTAAACTCTCAGCCCAAGCCCCACAGTTTCCAGAGGACCCAGGAAGCTCTGATAGTTCTTTCACAACGGCAGCTACTAGGCCCTGGGGTCATTTTCAGACCAGATCTGGGTGACTTTTAAGGGCAATGTTTTTACTGCTCCAGGGTATCCCAAACAACCAAGCACTGTGCTCCATTGCAGCGATTCATTCTGCCCCAACATAAATATTTCCATGTGTTTGTGGGTTGATTTGGGGGAAGTCCTGGCCCCAGGGGCAGGTGGGATGCACTCAGGTCAGAACCTCACTCTTCGGAACATTAGATCTATTGTTCTTTCTCACTCCAGTTGGAGGTGACCCTGAGTAGCCACAGATCCATTGGCAATCTGGGGAAAGTGTCTTGAGAAATCATTTCCACTTTTCAGACCATCAGGTTGCTCTATGTCCCCCTTGTGGACTGATATTGTCCTGGTTCTGGGAGTGCCTTCCCCTGCAGAGCCCCACCACGTCAACAGCTGCTTTCTGCAGTCTGAGGAGAATGTCTCATCTCGTTAGGTAGGAACTAACAGGGTCAAGCCTGCATCCAGAGAGACAGCAGCAGTCCTATAGCAGTGGACATCCCCAATACCCAGACCTCATCTGTGCTGCTTCTCCCTCAGTGCCGTGGATGGCTCCCACAAACTCTAGTTTGTCTCTGTCTCCAAGGTAATAGAGTTAAATCAGCTGGTCAATTTCAACAGGAGCAGAACCTGTAAGACGCTACTGTATTCTGAGACGGTGCTAATAAACTTTAATAGATTTCAGCTAACAATTTGATATAAATTAGACATCGGGCTGCTGCTGAAGTAATAACTTTTGGCACTAAATAACAGGAAATCAAGCACTGTGAAGAGCTTCAAAACTACCTTCATCGAGCCTCAGAGATTCGGGCAGATTTCACTATTGATCACTGCTTACTCTTCCCCAGGTTTTAAGAAAACAACAAATTGCTTCAGAATGCACCCCCAAAGGAGCCTAGACACCTCTCCTGCCACACCGACTCAGTAGCTTGTTCATATAAAATGGCTCCTGGACTCAGAATGGGGATATCTCGGTGTGGAGGGTGCAGAGATTCTGGAATATTCAAGAGTATTCATCACAGAATGTCACTGCAGTTCAATTCTATTTAACAATTATTTAAATGCAAGCACTTAATTAGTCTGGGCTTAGCCTTGGTGTCGATTGGAGAACTTGTTTGGATCCTGGCTATGATACTAATTACCTTGGTCAATGCAGTTAGCTTCACTGAACTCCTGGCCCCTCACTGCTTTCATTAAAGCACCCCAAAAGAGGAGAGTAAGGCAAGGATCTCCCTTGAAAGTGCATCCAAAAAAAAAAAAAATGGATGGGAAACTCAGTGGACCACATGACCATTGAGTGCTCTGGCTTCTGCTGCGCTTCTGAAATTTATGGCTTGGTACGTGAGCCTTGGAAATGGTCACAAGGTTCTCCGATACAGACATGTTGGCCTGACCTATCCCTCACCCCTCCTTCCACTCTGTATGCACGAGGACCTAACAGTCTTAGGAACTAGTCTGAGGTCAGTGCTGGAACTTCTGTATTGGTCTTCACGAGGGTTGGGAGATTTTTTTATAGATCAGAATTATATGTAAGGTCATTATTACTCAAATATTTGCCATTTCCCACCATCTCTAAGGCACCTTTTTTTTTTTTTTTTTTTTAAGTTTAACATCTCTGAGGCTGGGTAGTGGCTTTCTACCATTGTTAGTCAGAGCTAATTAGCAGAATCTGTCTTAATGTCTCACACAGTCATAGTGCATCCTATGAATGAGGTCATCGCAGATTACACGACATACAGAATTATGCGCCTATTATAAACGGTGCAGTCTTCTGGGTGAGGCCCAGAACAACACATTCCTCACTAGAGATATTGACATCTTACCAGGGCAAGAATTTTAGAGCATCTCAAACATGGACACTTTGTCTACTGAGGACAAAAGCCAAGAGCTCATGCTAAATGGCTCGTTTTCTTGTGTCTTTGTTGGCCACAGTGATGCTTTGATGTTAAAGTGGAAGCTTGATCTTGATAAAAGCATGTAACATTATCAACACATTTATATTAAATCAGTCAATGTGACAGCCAGTAGTCCTGCCTTTGAAGCATGTGAATGGCAGCCAACAGAAGAGTTTCCAGTAACTTAGCAACCAGAGTCATTGATAGTTGTGATGGTTGATATTTTTATTTTAATATTCAATTGGTGTGTGTGTGTGTATGTGTGTGTGTGTGTGTGTGTGTGTGGTGTACAAGTGCACGCTCACAAGCAAGTGCATACACGCCCACAGAGGGCACCAGATCCCCTGGAGCTAGAATTACAGATGGTTAAATCACCTAATGAGGTTGTTAATGACCTCACTCTGGTCCTCTAACAGAGCCAGAAGTCTTCTTAGTCACTGAGCCATCTCTCCAGCTTTGGGGGTGGTTAATCTGGATTACCAACTTGTCTGGATTTAGAACCAACTAGAAAACACACCTTTGGGAGTATCTGTGAGGGTATCTGAGATGTTTCAGGCCCATCCTGGATGTGCGCACCAACATCCTAGGAGCTGGAAGCCCAGGTGAGTAAAATGGGAGAAATGGACTGAGCACCCCACTCCACTCATATGGATGTCATGTGACCAGCTGCCTCATATTCCTGCTGGTGCAGATCATCCACCATGCTGGAACTATGTTCCTTCTCAGACTGTAAGTCAAAACAAGCCCTTCTCCCTAGTGCCTTCTTTCTAGGTATTTGGCCACACCACCAAGGGAAATAATACTATTGATATTAAAATAAGGATTCTGTCCTTTGTGTGTTCCCTTTACTCTCTGCTACCCCACTTGAAAGCAATCGCCAAACAACAATAGCCAAGGGATCAAGTGCTTACCATGCACTAGGTATTATATTACATAGCTTGAATTTACTCTGCGCCCATTCAGCCCTCCCAGTTACTTCATTTACTATTTATTATCCTCCCTTTATTTTATGGGAAAACGAAGGTTAGGACAGGTTTCTTGTCTTGTGTATGGGTCACAAAGCTGGTGGTTGATGACGAGATTCCAGTGCGGTAGACCCAGTTATAAGATGAGTCAGCTCACGTCAACAGGGAGTTTTACTTCAGAAAGAGAAAATTGAGTTCTAGATACATCAGCTAGGAGATTCTAGAATGAAGAAAGGGACTCCCTTGTTTACTCAAGGCTTTCTCAACATTCACAGCCCTTTGAAGTTTCTCAGCGTGGCAGCTGACCTTGAACTCCAACCCCAGCTCTAAGAGTCCAAGGTCTTGTTGGTAAAGGTTCTGGGAATCCTGGACCATCCAAGTCAATTCATCATGGTCACACACAGAAGCATCTATACTTGCAAAATTGTTTTCATGGACCGAGGTCATCGCTGCTGAGCTAGTCTGCTCTGCCCCAGTGGATGGAAAAATACTAACTAGGAAAATAAAAAGGAGAGAGCTGTGAGGCTGGTAGGGAACAGGGAGCTGTCAGAGAGAAGTCTGAGGAGGAAAATGGGGGACAGTATGATCAAGACACGTTATGTACGTGTATGAAATCTCAGTGGATATGTAAATAAAATACATTTGAAAGTACTAAAGAGCCAGTCACCTTTCTGATATTCAAAGTGTAGATTCTGAAATTGATCAGTTGAACTCCTGAACCACATCCTCTCAAAGCTATTGGATTCTCCCCCAAATTCTGAGACAGGGTATTGCTGTCTCAGTGTGGGAAAGCAACTATGTGGATGGGGTTGGAGCATGAAGAGATGTCCCAGATATATGCTTTCATAGTTTACGCATTGATTCCCTGTAAACACACCACCTATTGAAAAATTATGAAACCTGGCCCTGGGTTCATGTGGAAATACTAAATGTGTGGCATTCAGTGAACAGTGACTGCCATGGGCATAAGGGAAGGTAACTTTAGGTTGACATTGGTTACTTCAGGACACTTGTCCTGACATTCCCAATTTTTATCTCATGAAAATGGAGCTGGCTATTTCCAGGGAAATGACCTCAGGGCAGTGGTCAATTCTTCAAATATTTCATTGATTCCCTCAAAGCTCATCATGGCTCTATGATTGTCACAAAATAGGTTTTCACAACTTTTCATCTGTGAGAGTAGGGACATATTGACAGGTTCATGGGGGCTCTGCTTCATTTCAAGCCCCCTTCCTTCCTGCTGCCTTTGCTGGGAACAGGCAGTGGCAGCTCCTGTTGCTCCTCAGATGTCTCCTGTGCATCTCAAGCTCATTCCTTCCACCCACAGGAGGTAGGTATCCCCTGTGGTCTCTGTACTGGGGACCACAGCCCCACAGGGCGTCAAGCACAGAGAGAAAAACAGGTGTGGGGACTCCAGGCGAGGCCACTTTGATGCTCTTACCTGGGAAAGCTGCCCTCAACAAACACATTTGTTGCTCATACGTTATCTGTTGGCTATCTACTCGGGTGTCCATCTGTCAGTATGGCACCATGCCCAGTCCATTAAACCTAGCTGCCAATCACTAACAAGCTGCGTCAGCAAACTGCATCTTCTAGAGACCCTTCTCTCCACCTCTCTTTGAGTAGGCTGAGGCCACTAACACCTCCACCCTTCTATCCCTTAGAGGATCCCCAGTGTGGGATGAGAAAGCCTTGTCCTTGGAGTCCAATCATAACTGAGACTCAATATTTGGAGAAAGGGACAGATGGTAAAATTGAGGTCTACACTTGAATTGGGTGTGATCCTGCCTGACTGCGCAGGGATAGAGAGGATATGTAAGGGTCATTGGTGACACATCCCCCTCACAACCGTAACAGTGTAGTGGGGTAGGGGAAGGGGACAACCAGAGTCACCTGCAGCATTGGTGATAACTAAATGTTTTTATTTCCCTCTGCTATTTAAATCTGAGAGGTCACCACAGATTCTGGTCTGATCATTTGATCTCCAACTGGGGACACCTTTTCGGGAGGCTACGGAATCTTTAGGAGGTTAAGTTTAAAAGTCCCATGTAGGTCACTCGGGGCAGGCCTCACTCTGCTTCCTGGCTGTCCTGATGGAACAGCCTGCCACACACTCCTGGCACCATAATTTAAGCTGCTCCATCTGCCCCCCCCCCCCCCCCCCCCCCCCGCCCCACGTTAGACTGAGTCCTTCTGAGACCAGGCACCAAGAGAAATCTTTCCTCCCCGAAATGTTGCTGCTGGATCCTATGGTAACAGCCCTCTTTGGTTCCATGCAGGATTTGCAGGAGCTCTGGAATTCCACATATCATTGCAACTTGCTATCAAGGGCACATTCTCATCTCTTGTGATATTTCAGGCCCCTGAAGGTGCTGGACTGAGCGAAGGCGGAAGATGCTCTAGAGTTTTGGAGTGGTGTGGAGCCGGGTACATGGTAGAGTATGGAACAGTGCTCAGATAAATGATAGCGATTCCCTCATAGAACAATTACTTAAAGGAAATATGATGTTTTTGTTTACAGCATCTTTTTGGTAGCTTTTATGTGCCAGGCATCATTCTAAGCTATTGAGAGGTAGTGCCAAGGAAGATGGGCAGGTTCTCTACCCTCATAGAATTTTCTTCTTTTAGGGACCAGGGAAAAAGCCCAAATGAGTATGTGATGAGACCTACAGAGATCAACCTTTTCTACCTTCTCTTGATCCTGTAGAAAATAACAAATAGAGGAAACTTGCAAACATGTGTTAGATGAGACATTTTATCTGAATTTGCTGGGTGGTTTCCAATCAGCCCTCTAACACATACACACACACACACACACACACACACACACACACACACACACACACACACATACACACCACACTCACATGTACACATGCCATCCTCTTGCACATGGGATGCCCTTAAACTATACATTTATTTTCTTGCAACACCTGCAAGAAATAGACTAGTGGACTCTAATGATAAACATGGTGATCATAAACATGGTGATCTCCTTGTTTTGATTTTCTGCTGCTGTGGTAAAACACTGACCAAAACCAATTTAGGGAGAAAAAGGTTTATTTAGCTTATATGTCTATGTCACAGTCCATAACTGAGGAAAGTCAGAACAGGAACGCGAGCAGGAACCTGGAGGCAGGAACTGAAGCAAGGACCATGAAGGAATGGTGTTTATTTGCTTGCTTCCTGTGGCTTGCTCATCTGTTATTTTTCTCCCAGGACTACCTGCCTCAGTGAGCACTTAAATCACCAATCTAGGTGGAAAAGAAAAAAAAAAAAGACCCACAGAACACCCATAGACCAATCTAATAGAGGAAATTCCTCAACTGAGGTTTCCTCTTCTCAGGTGACTTTGTATCAAGTTGACAAAAATTATCCAGCCCACTGGTCCAGAGACAACCCAGTTTGTATAGGGTGCTTATCAGGTTCTTGTACCACAAAGAAAGGCATCTGAGCATTTTGTTGTTGTTGACTCTTTCTGCATCTGAGAAAGAGTTGTAGCTTCTGGTCCAGTCCCCTATGTATCTACCTTGGAGTATCTCAACAAGGGAGAATGACTACTCAGAGTCAGGACATGTGAAAAGTGAACTAGAGAAAGAAGAGGACTACACTCCACTTCTTCTAAAACTCCATCTACCTTAAAGATTGCACAAGTCATGGAACATTCCAGAATACAAGGAACTGCACTCAGGTGTAGATGTAACAGCCTTATTAAATAAGAAACACAGAGCCAAATGCAGAGTTAAAAGCCCAAGAGGTCAGAGCAGTAGCTAAGAGCTGATACTAAAAACCCTTTCTTACCCTTCACTGCCACTGCTGTCCTTCTTCTCAGAAAGAGACCTACTTCCTGTGTATCTGTCTTTTTATTGACTTTCTGTTCTGTCTTCTCATTGGTTGTAAACCCAACCACATGACCTCCTCGTCACTGCCTGTCTATATAGACCTCCAGGTCTTCTATGGTTGGTATTGAGAGTAAAGGCATGTGTCTCCATGCTGGCTGTATCCTTGAACACACAGAGATCTGCCTGTCATGTGATCGGGATTAAAGGTGTGTACCGCCACCGCCCGGCTTCTGCTATGGCTTGCTATTAGCTCTGACCCCCAGGCAACTTTATTTATTAACATACAAATAAAATCACATTTCAGTACAAATAAAATATCACCATACTCAGGAACAACCTTCTATAGGACGTTTGGCTAAGCTTCCTCTCTGGTAGGTGAGGACCACTCTGATATGGCTTATCATCAAATTATTCACCAGAAGCGCATTATGGTAGTCAGTGGATCATATTGATAGCTTCTCTTCAAGGCCAAGAAGGAAAATAAAAGAAATGTCCGGGAAGTTCTACACAGGTGGTAAGCACCTGGGGGAAAAGTAGGTAGGGCCTGGAATGGAAGCTGCTTCTAATAGGCTGAGATGGGAGAGGACTGTGGGCCCAAGGCAGGTTGTAGTGTGGATGGTGTCAGGGACTTTCTGTTTCCTTAGAGATAAGAATCTTGTCTGTCCCACCCATCAGTATATCACTTACATCCAAGTGTGCACTCAATAAAAGTGGGTGCTCATTTATGCACTGAATACATGGACAAAGGTTGCAATTTCCTCTGCCCAAATGAAGTAAATGTTGGCATTGCTATCCCTATGGCAGAGGAAAGGGTAGTGCTCAGAATGGTAATGGGCAGAGGGGAGTTATTTGATTCATGAGTCTAGACCTGGTTGCAAAACCCCAGCATGAATCGAATTGCCAATGACACAAAACAAAGTTTACCTGTGTTTGAGAATATCAATGAGGAGGAAATGCCCTGAAAGGTCTGAAAAGCTTAATTTTATACCACCTGTCAGAAGACGCCTATTGATCATAACCATCAAAGATTTAAATAAGTGCATTCATTAGCAAGGCCTGGCTAAACTAGGACCTCAACATTTTCTTCAGCATTTTATTCTAAGGGAAGAGCTGGGATGGGCACTAATGCATTAACACACAGACATGTTTGAAAACAGCTTCCACACCTCACAATATTGGCTAGCAAAGTAAATTGTAGTCCTTTTGTACCCTGGAATACCATGCAGCCATTGAAATGCCACTGTAGATACATATTTGTTAACATTGACATTTGTGCATTTAGTAGAAGTAGGCTAGGCTACATGTAACAGAAAAGAAAACTGTCATATGCTGTCATCTAGAATACTGCATTGGTCTGAAGAACTACATTCAGGAAAACAACCTTCTATGGGGTGGCATGGTCTTTGGAGGTTACTGGGTCATAAAAACTGCCTCTTTCAGGGCTCCACGGCTAGGTCAATGCCATTTTCATGGGAGTGTGTTCCTTATAAAAGAGTGAGGTTGGCCCCTTTGTCTTTCACACTTACCTCCTTTTACCCTTCTGGCTTATGCCATGACTGACTCAGAAATAAGACCCTCATCAGATGCTGGACTTAGAACTCTGATCCTGGACTTGCCAGACTCCAGGTTGTCTGGAACATACTTCTGTTGACTGTAAATGATCTTTCCTGTGGCATTTTGTCATAGTGGCACAAGATGGATGAAACTAGCATCTCTCTTCTGTGAGATCTGACCTATCATCAGACTAGTCCTTCTAGAATGGAGTTTCTAGATTCCTTTTCTGTGAGAAGTGCAGAATCCTTGGCACTGGGGAGCCATAAAGAGCTGAGTGCATGAGACGCTACATTGCCTCGTTCCTGCTTCGAAGAGTACCCTGGGTCTCCACCAAGTTCAGAGTTGTTATAGTTAGGGTGGCATGTGAAATCTCAGGCAGTGAGTTGAGGACTCTAGACAAGGCATGTGTATGGGACTCTAGAGGGCCATGGCTTTAGTTGGTGATTTCAATTCCATTCCAGAAACACCCCCCACCCCCCCCACACCCCCCCCCACACATGCACATGCACAATACCACAAATAGTAAACAAGAAACTTAATGAAGAGGATGAGTCAAGTTTATTTTAGAATCTCCCAGGATATCCCCACGTGTAACCGTGTTGTGTGAGCCCAGAAGTGTTTGTAAAATTTTTCTTTACAAGCCCTTATTTACAGCCCCCTATGAAAGCGAGGCAGCCTTTGCTTATTACCATGGGCCCCGAAGCAAGAACACATCACCAGTCTTACAGGAATTCTCAATTCAGTAACATTAGGTAGGCGAACTTCAGTTTAGTCCCGGCTTCACAAGGCCATGGCCCCAAGCCAAAGTGACTAGCAGTAAGAGTTAGCTGTGATTACTTCAGGAAGGAGTTCTGGGAAACTGGTGGAGTATGAGCATCAGAGGATCCCACAGGACTGAAGTTGGTAGGGGAAATAGTTAGTGTCAGGCAGCAGAGTCCCAACTCACTAGATGGGAGAGAGGTAGACAAAGAATTCTCCTGAGGGAGACCAGAGCGTTTGGTCAGTGTATGTATTTAAAAGGCAACTCTCTCTTTACTGGTTTTAAAATAGAACCCTTAGATTTTTATTTCCACTAGAAGTGTTTAAAGCTAAAACAGAAGTTAATCACAAGAGTGATTTATTATATTAGGGACTTTTAGGTCACAAGAAGTAGCCACTAACTTGAGTGAACTATTTTATAAGGGAAACTTTTAAAAAGAACCAGAGGTGACCTATAACCCCTGGAGTAAGAAACATGGATCAGGAGACTAGGGACAGGAAAGTCTCATGAACTTAAGTGGCCAGTCCTTTGATTGCTGACAGGACAATGGTTTTCTTGTAGCCCTGCAAAATGTACTCTCTGCATCTACATTATCCAATAGTCTTAACACACAATGTGGCCTGATTCTTTATCTTCACACTCCTACTGATAAGTCTAGAAAACAGAACAAAACAGAATATGGTTGACCTACCTCAAGTGCTCATCCACTGTCTGAACAGCTGTGATTGAATGACTAGGCCATGTTGGAGTTTGAGACTAGAGAGAATCTCTGGGAAAATAAAAAGGGCACATTTCATAAGAGGGAATGAGGAGTGGAGAGAAATGATTAGCAGTGTCTCTAATATATTCACCAAACAGGAGAAGCTGAAGTGTTCAACTCAAAGGCTAGATGGCAGATTCCAGGAAGGACAGGAGTCTGTGTGCTCCCACCCTTTCCATGACTTCTCTATTTATTTCTCCACTAGTTTTCTAATTACTAACAGCAGAGCAATCAATATAAGGTTATCAACAATAGGGACAAGTTAATTAAGATGAGCAAATTAATCAGGTAATTAAGTGGCCTTCTCCCAGAAGGTGAGCCTGCCAAGGTGTTTGTGACATCAGGTCACATCAACTTGCCTCTATAAAAGACAGCGAAACCATGGTAACTGTGGATCATGCCTGCCTGAACCACAAGTGACATCAGTCTCATTAGTGGGCACTTGGTTTCTTTGGCAAGTAGCAAGTAAGTCCATATTCCAGTTTACCTTCCCAGAGCCTCATTCTCACTCTCACCACACCTTTGTTCCAATGGCAGACTTGGACATTAATAACCCATTCTTTCCTTTTACTCAAGAAAGAAAACCCCAATCTGCCACTGGTATTCCAAGTTTGAGACTTTGTGTCCCAGCCTCGCTTGCAGCTAGAAAATGGCAATGTGGTTAAATGGAAACCATTGAAATGTTCTTCCATGGTTCTTTGAAGAAGCTGACCCTGCCTGAGGACGTGTCCTTTCTATTTCTATTATGTATTTTACAACTTCCATTTGGTTCTTTTTTAAAAAATTTTCTGTTTCCTTGCTGAGAGTTTCTGTTCCTCCTTATTTGTTTCAAGAGAATTTGTAAGTGATTGTTGAAGAATTTTTATGATGACTGCTTTAAAATCCTTCTCAGACAATTCCAACATCTGATTCAGCCTTGGGTCTGTTGATTATCTTTGCTCATTCAAGTTGTGATTTTCCTGGTTTTCGATATGATGAGTTTTGATTGTGTCCTGGACGTCTTGGTTATTATGTTAGGAGACTCTTGGTCCCACTTTAATCTTTTATTTTCCCAGTCATTCTCTCTGTTTAGGTTCAGCTCAGAGGTCCTGCTTACTGTTGTGCTCTATGGTTCCAGTGACAAGTTAATTTTCAGAGTGAGCACAGTGTTGTTTTGTCTACCATGCTTCTGGTGTTACTGGGCTTCCACTAAACGCTAGGGAGACGAAAGAGAGGAGAAAGGGCATCCCTAGCCTGTAGGGGGGAAACTTGTAGTGGAGGAAGACAGTCCCAAGTCCGTGAAGAAGGAAAGCATGTTTCCTGGCTGCTTATTTTTTATATTTTTAAAAATTAATTCACATAATTGTGCCTATGTAGAAAGCATGCAGTCTGATATTTCAGTATAAGGACACAAAATGCAGTGATCAGTTCAAAGTAATTAGTATATCTGCCACCTTAAACATCTGTCATCTCTGTATGGAAACATTTAAAATCCTCCCTACTAGCTCTTTTGTAGTATACAATTAATTGTTGTCAACCATCATTACTCTACTGTGCTGTAGAACATTAGAAGTGGGGGAGGGGAGGGAGTCCAGAAAGAAAGAACATAGAAATGGACGGGAGGTAATTATTTAAGAAATCGTGCATGAAAATTTCCAAGAACTGCAGGACATTAATCATCAGAATGAAAGACCCTGAACAAGTTCTAGCATAGTAAGTGAAAAGAAGACACACATACACACACACACACACACACACACACACACACACACACACTCAGCCTCATTTTGAGATTTTAAAAACTGAAGTGGACTAAGGATATAGCTCAGTGGTAGAGCATCTGCCTAATGTGCAGGGCTGTGGGTCTGATGCCCATTACTGACCAAAGCAAATCCTTTAAAAATAGAACGTAAAGCATCATTCGTTTTATCCAGCTGCGCTCCCATTCCCATTAACCATCCTCTTTCTATCCCTTTCTCCCTTCCCAGGCTCTGGTAACTGCTGTTCTAATCCCTACCTCTATGAAATCAATATTTTATGCTACATTTAAGTGAGAACAGGTTGTCTTTGTCTTACTCCTTCTAACTTATTTAATTTGGCACAATAAACTCTCTATAATTTTTCTTTTCCTTCCTTCCTTACCCCCCCCCTCTTTCCCTCCCTCCCTCTCTTCCTTCCTTTCTTCCTTCCTTCTGTGGCTGTCCTGGAACTTATTTGTAGACCAGGCTGGCCTTGAACTCAGAGATCTGCCTGCCTCTTCCTCCCAAGTGCTGGGATTAAAGGCATGGGCCACCACTGCCCAGCTCTATTCCTATCTATGTTGGCATGAATGACAATGCAGTCTTTTATGTCTGAGTAATATTCCATTGTGTATATGTACCACATTTTCTCTACAAATTTATCTGTCAGTGAACACTTCAACTGGATTCCACTTCCTGACACTGTTAAAAGTACTCTGGCAATTATTTTTGGCAGCTGAAGATCACAAAAACCTGCTCTCATGGACTAGAACCCACATTGTACCAGCTTTGAGAAAAAATGTCATTGTAGTTCTTGTCTCAGAGAAAAAATTCTATCTTGTTCCAGCCAATGATATTTGTATTTTCTGACCTATTTTACTGAAGCTAGTACTACCTGAGATTGGAAGGAAGTGGGGAGGAAGGAAGGGGGGAAGGAGAAAGGAAGGAAAAAAGGAGGGGAAGGAGGGAGGAAGGGAGCGAAGGAGGACAGTATTAACTGTAGTCTCCAGAGCTGTTTGGTCCCTGTCTCCAGCTGAGCAGCCTACTTCCTGCTGTGCATATGATCTGTACACCCTCCTTGGCTTCCTGCATCTTCTCCTCTAAGTCAGAGAAAGCACGGAGTGTGGGAAGGGGCAGAATTACTAGGCTTACAACACTTCGATTCTAGTAAGCTCAAGTCTGAATCCCAGCTGCATCATCTGTTAACTTCATGATCTCATGTGTGTTATTGCAATTACAACCAAAAAAAAAAAAAAAGAGGTCGTAGGAGCTGAAAGGTGACTCAGAAGCTAAGAGTACTTGGTGTTCTTCAAGAGGACCCGAATTCAGTTCCTAGCACTCATATTGGGTGGCTCACAACCACTGTAACTCCAGATCAAGGGAATCCAACACCCTCTTCTGGATTCCAAAGACATCTATCCATGCACAAGCACTCATGTGCACATAGATTCAAATGATAAATAAATAAAACAGGATATTAATAGTAAATCAATATTATCATGAAGATTCAAAACTATGTAGCACACAGGGCCTCACATCTGAGAGTTATGGTATCATCATCTTCTACCCATTTCAACATTGCAAGTTGCCCTATAAGTAACAAGCCATACCAAACACAGCATAGAAACAATCGGAGATCTGTATGCAGAGTGCTTGCTATGATCTAGACATGACTGGACCTCATGTGTCGGCTCATTTAACCCACAAGAATCAATGCGGTGGCTGTTATCATTCCCCTTTAGAGGCAGAAAAATCTGTCTGTCCATTGATGACACCACCCAGAAGTGTCCATTGGGCTCTTATTCTACTCTGGGCTTGTTCTCCACTAGGTACCTCTGATGGCTAATCTTGGTTGTCAGTTTGACTACATTTGGAATTAACTAAAGCTGCTGAGCACTCTTGTGAAGGATTTTCTTGGTCAGACTACTTGAAGAAGGAGAAACCACCCTAAATCTAGACCTCACCTGTGGATGCCCACACAAAAAGGAACATGGTTTTTCCTGTTTGTCCTCATTCTTGCTGGCAAATCTGTCAACTTTGGTGCTGTGGTCAGTATTCAATCCAACATCTTTGGGATTCCCATACAGACTGAAAACCAGCAGCTCTCTAGGAATCCTTATGACTCTAATGCCAGATTAGTATGTAGACTAAATGGCTACTAGATTCTCAGCCATTCTGTTATGAGACAGTCATTGGTGGACTACCAAGACTGTAAGCCCCTCTAATAAATCCCATATGTACGTA
The DNA here is from genome assembly GCF_007827085.1 of Peromyscus californicus insignis. Lineage (NCBI taxonomy): Eukaryota > Metazoa > Chordata > Mammalia > Rodentia > Cricetidae > Peromyscus > Peromyscus californicus. The sequence continues at coordinate 121,185,600 of NW_026294606.1, forward strand.
TTCCTTCTATCAATTCTGTTTTTCCTGAGAACCCTGACTAACACAATGCTGTTTACACAAAGGTATACAAAACATGGCCTTGCCATGAAGGGCAGCTAGTGTCTGTGTAAGAGGTCCATGTGTGAAAATGGACCCTCAGCATGCAAAGGCACAGGGGACATAAGTGTATGAAATCAGCTTTGGGGTACACCAGAAAACAGCTCATTCCAGAGGAAAGGAAGTCTAGACCCACAACCCAGAAGGCTCATTCTGCAACATTTACCTCCAAAGTTGATTTTTTAAACAGAATTTCTCTGTTCTTAGGTGGCGAAGCAGCATGGCTTCACATACCCTCTGTATCCATGAAAGGTTGGTTTCTAGACCCCATGAGGGTACCACATCCTAGAATTCACAAATTCTTCATTTAAAATGTCATAACACTTACCTGTCACCTAGGCATGCACTTCTGGAGACTTTACATTGTGTCTAAGGTACTAGTCACGCCTGATACAATCTGAGAGTTCTGTCAAAGCTTGTTTATAATGACAAGAAAATGTTTGAGCATGCTCAGTACCAATACTGTCATGGCAGCTACACAGGGCTAACTATAACATGTCAGCAATGACTTGAAATTTTGCTCCTATTGTGGCTGGGTTAGGATTGGCCCCAGAAGTTCAGCACAACCAAATTCAAAGGATAAAACAGAAGCAAACAGGATGAGATGACTACTCTCTCTCTAAATCACCTGACCCCATGTCAACTTCCGAATATTGGTCTCTGCACTAAATAGATACCCAGTTAAAGGGAGTTTCTAAACCAAGTCCTTATTTCAATTACAGCCATGGCTATTGCATAGGAAGAATACTTTTCTGCTCAACAACACGGTCCAATTTCAGGTAGTTACCTCCTATGGGACATGAATGAATCCCTGCTAAAGGGAAAAGAGCTGTTATGGAGCCAGCATTCTCTTGTCCATGTCCCCTTCACAAACACACAGATCGGTTCAGATTTTCATTCGGTTATTGAGCTTTCTTACAAGGAGTTGTTGACAACAATAAGACACATCCTGATAATCAGACTTACTACTGTTCCTAGCGCCCCCACCCCCAAATTCAGGCCATCCAGACCAAGCAAAACTTCCTCACCTGCAATCAGAAGCAAACAAAGCAGGTGCAGGTGGAGGGTGGAGCCGTCCTTTCGATAGTATTCCACGCCTAAAATGCTTCCCCCCCCGCCCCCCCCCCCCCCGAGTTTTGCTTTGTGTTTTCTGGCAGAGAAGAAGATCCATTCATCTTTCCTCCTGAAAGAAGAGCCAGGCTCTCGAATGCTCAGTGAAAATGGAGCTGATGGGGCTGGTGACTGAGCACGTCTAGTACTGCCAACCTGAAAATGAATGAGGTCAGAACCACCCCAGGGACACGAACATATATATTTATGTAAGAGGCAGTGAAATTTGTCTGCAATTAAGTTTTTCGAAACTCTCAAATCTGTTGTTTAGTAGCTTGGAGCAGATGTTGAAAGGTTCATCTTGGAGTCTGTCTTTATTGATAGGCTGTCTTTTGATCTGCCGCCAAAGAAGAAATCTGGATGTTATTTGGGATTTGGAAATTTTCTTTAAATAAACATATTAGTTAAGTATGTAAATCTGCTTAGTATCACTTCGAGCATATTGCCTGTGCTGGAAACATCTGGGGCCCGGTGTCAGCCGACTTATTAATTCACACTTAGTCCCTGCTTCACCCGGGTTACTGCTGAATATTGTTCTCTTGATTGCCTAAGTCAGCGGTGTCTTGACAACAGCTTCAAGTTTTGAGGTTTAAATGTTGACTAGTGAGAAATTCACCAAGCGAGGCCTGTTTGGGTCTTTCAGGATGGATTTTGGAAATTAATTGTTAACATTTGGGATTAGGAGTGGTGGAGATCTGTGTTATTTATCTGAACTGGCCAGCATGTAATTCTGGGAAGGGATTATATGCAGCGCTACTGATAAGCACTGAAGTGAGGTCATTAATACAATGTTGGGTCATAAAGCTCTCCACTCTATGGAGGAGTCTTTTCCCGTGGTTGAAATGATGCTCAGTTGACTTCATCCTTTAAGTGGAGGGCACATCATTTTGGTGGGCTCTGGTGTAGTGAATGAAGGCAGCCACATATTCTCAAGAATAAAAGTGACATGGCACACAACACCAAGAGTCTTCTGTTTCTCACACACTTAACCCAGACAGCATGGATTGAGTACATTTGGAGAGCCCCATAATGAATGAGGATTGTGGTCAAGGGTGAAAATGGTCAACACAGTCTTTGAAAAGCAACACGAACTAAGTGCCAGGACCTAGGAAGCATGGCATGTAGCTATGGACAAAGTCCCTGTGAATCCTTACAAATCATCTAAAAGGCTTATTGTCAAGGGAAGTGGGAATATGGAGGGAGGAACCCAGGACTGGTGGTAGCACACAATGTGGATTTTTGCTGTGACTAGGGCATGCTACCAGGGTTGGAACATGAGTGACCAGAGGTCAGAAACAAGGTGACAGGTCCCCAGTTCATTGCTTTAATGCACTGATGGTCACTGTGTCGAGTGTGGAAAGATCTGCAACAGACGTGAGAAACAAATATTGTTAATATTGGAGTCCCTTGCCATCTCGCGACTCATAATGCTGACAGTCTAGCTCATGTCCTCTTGGTGACTCACTCCACCTGTATCTTTGTCCATAAGGTTCTGTGGAGGTGGGATACCCTGCACCCTGGGTTGGCCTGGCTCTTGGAAATTAATAGAGTTGCCTGCCCTTCAGAGTTATGGGCAAGGGAAGGGACACCTGCCTGGGGCAAAGGAGGTTGGAGTCATTGGGCAAACTACCAAGGCGCTTCAGTGGCCTGACATGCAGATCCCCAGCAGCCAGAGTGAGGATTGTCATTGTTATCCCCTTCTGCACGTGTTTGAGGATGTGCTGGCTGGCATGGGGCTGGCCCTTTGGGTGCCTTCAGGACACCCGCTTTCATAGTCAATGCATCCAAACCACAGATGAATCCAGCACCCTGTGAACATGAAGGGAAGGAAGGAACAGTCCACCCAGTGTGTAGGAATGAGAGGCGTAGAGTTTGTGGAGAATCAAAAACTACCCGTAGTGCTTGCAATGGCTCCTTGTCTCATCACTGTGACAGGATAACTGATGGAAGCCACCTAGGGACAAAACAGCTTATTTTGGCTTAGAGTTCCAGGTGATACAGCCCGTCATGGCGGAGAAGTCACGGCAGCAGGAGCTTTAGACGGTTGCTTGTATTGTGTCTGCAGTTTAACTCCTGTTGTGATCTGAGGAGGCTCAGGTATTTAACGTGTGGTTCCCAGTTAGTGGTGATATTTGGGAGAACATGGTAGGACCTGTCGGAGGTGCTGCCTTGTTGGAGGAAGCCCTTCCGTGCTAGCAGACTTTGAGAGTTCACAGCCTCACCCCACTTCCAGTGTGATTCTTGCCTATCTGTGGTTGAAGAAGTGAGCTCCCAGCTTCCTTCTCCAGCCACCTGCTGCCACGCCTCCCCTGCCATTGTGAACTCTCCCCATGGAACAATAAACCCAAATAAACCCTTCTTCTTTCTCTAGGTTGTTTTGTCTTGGCCATGGTGATTCATCACAGCGACAGAAAAGTGACTTATGCAGCTTCTGTCTCCTTTGCACTCAGTCTGGGAACCCAGACCATGGAATGCTACCATCAACATTTAGTCTAGGTTTTCCCACCTCAGTCCAACCTAGATTATCTCTAACAGACAGGTCCAGAGATTTGTTTCCATGGTGATTCTAAATTCCCATCAAATTAACAATCAAGATTAACCATCACAGGGGTTTTTATTTTGTATCTATATCTCAGCAATCCCAAAGCATAAAACTAAGGAAATAATTGTTATAAGGATAATTAATATTTTATTTTAAGAAACAAATTGATGGCTAATAAAATAAGCTAACATTTCATTAAATTAGCAGTTTGACAGCTGTTGTCTTCCCAAATATGCTTTTTGTTCCATTTATTTCCATTAAGCAAGTCCTGGATTTCTGCTATGTACCAAGCAGGTGTCAGGAGGGGTATCCCACAGTACAGAAGAGAGACAATGGCAGTGTTACTTGTGGTCTGGGGTGGGCCCTGGGTCTTGCCAGATTCTTAGTTTCTAAAATAAAGAATTAAAGGCTCACTCAGATTGGCAAAAGTATCCAGGAAACTTTATCTCAAGCATAGCAACAGAAAAGATCAGCCAGCTCGTACCTGTAAGAGGGAAGTGGTCCACACAAGTGAAGCTACTCAAGGCTCCTGATTATTGTTTGGGGCCTCCTTTTATGGGGTTCAAGAGGAGTTTGGTCACTGAGGGCTGTCATGAGAATGTTTCTGTTTTGATTGACAGATTTGGTCATCAATTTTTCTGCTGCACATGTCCCTTTCCACAGTGAATCTGATTTTAATCATATGAACACCTAATTACACATAAGCGTAAGATGTTACATAGAGATTTCTCATTAAAAGTTCATTGGGGAACATGAATTTTGTCTTATTCCACATGTATCCAAAACTAGTTTTGGCTGGATCAGCTTTCCCACCCTGTACCAAGGTGTATTGGAAATACTTTTGAATGGAAGCTGAGTATGTTGTCATCATGTACTCACTGTTCAGAGAGGATGTACATGTAACCTTACGTAGTTGTGGGTCTTAGGTTGCAAACAGGTTGCTAGGTGCATTGTTGAGAGAGGGATAAGTGTACATAGGACGTGCAGGGCAAGGAGGTAAGCTGTAAAATACATGGGTAGTACTGGGGTGTGTTCTGTCTACCAAGGATATTTATTAATCCTTTTAGACTTCAGCAGGAGTTTCTGACCTTCATCTGCAGAGGTGAGGAGGGGGTATTTGAGAACTTAAATTATAAGCTAACGGCTAGAGACAGCTTGGATACCCTCTAAGAATAAAAATAATAGCAAGGACCCCTCCCCCCTTCCTACACATAAATACACAATTTGTCAGCAGTTGGTGAGAATTGGTTTCTGGCTTCCACTGTGATACAGAAAATAGGTCAGGTGGGGCATGACCCCTGTGGGTACCTGGCTTCAGGCCTTTTTAAAAATAAATAAGAATGTAATTATAGGAATAATGCTGTATGTTACAGCAGTAAATAGCTAGTATTTGGGAGAGAAGAAGGCAGATAGATCTGGGCTTCTTGCCTGCCTGTTTTTAGAAAGAAAAAAAAAAGACTATTCCTAATTTCAGGTTTCTGTAGTTGAGGCCTGGAGTTTTCTGGATTCCCTTCAGGGAGATGGCTGAGTGTGCTCCCCTGAACCTGGATCTCAGAGGTGCCTGTTTTCAGCTGTTGTGTTTGTTGGAGAGGTGAGCCACAGCTTGTTTTCAGCTTGTTTAGGAGTGTGATGGTTTGACTCTGGCTTGTCCTCTCCCACCCCAGTTCTTGTGCTGGAGATGAAGTCCTCAGTGTCATGATGCTGAGAGGGGGTAGGCCCTGGAAGAGGAGGGACGCTCACAGGAGTATCACCCTCACACTGGGCTAGTGTCTTTCTCCAGAGACCGGCACAGTTCTCTTGAGACTGGGTTAGTTCTGGTATGAATGGAAGAGTTCTAACAATGGCAAGTTGCTAAAAAGCAAGTCCGATGCCTTTCTCACATTCATGTCCCTTTCAAATGTGGCAAATTCTCTGTCCGCTTCTCCACTGCAGTACAGTGGAGGTTAAGAACATCACAAAAAGCCAAACAGACTAGGGGGCTATAGTCCTGGTCCTCTAGAACTGTGAGCTAAAACACTTTTTTTCCTTTGTAAGTTATCCTTCCATGGGCATTTTGTTATAGTAACAGAAAATGGGACAATGAGCTAAGATGTATAAACGAGGTTCTCCAAGAGGTAACTTTAGAGACTCCAGTAATTATATCCCTTGCTCTTCAAAATGTGACCTGTATCTCTACCAATATTATATAATTGCCTAGTATTTGTTGATACGTCACTTATTTTGGGATACAGACAAAATAAGACACCCGACAGTGTTGCCTGGTTGGGGAATGAAGGCATATATTTTTTCAGTTCAAATGACAGAACTCCAATTCTTACTAAAACAAAGGGTACATTATTGGCTCGTAGACATAAAAAAGCCATGACTGGGTCAGATTTCAGTTAGTGGCTAATGATCATGGAATAGTTTAAAATGGCCATTTTTTTTTCCCTCAAAGTCTATAAATTAGCAATTTAAGCTGGGCTCACCTGGGCACCTCTGCTGGGCCCTTTTTATCCCCCAACAGGAGCCGTGGGTAAGCTGGGCAGTCCAATTCTGGCAGCATGCTGTGGGTGAGCTGGGCATCTCTGCTTCTGGCAGCTTGCTGGCTGTTTGCTGGCCTCATTTAGGTCTTTTCCACACTGTCTTGTGCTCCCTCGAGTTAGTCCAGGCTTTTCTGTATGGTGGTAGGATTCTGAGAAACACTGAAAATACATATCACTAATTCACTACATTAGCCAAAAGGAGTTTCTGTTCCTATTTAAGGGGCAGGGAACAGTTTCCCTCCCTCTCTCAATGCTCTTGGTAAAGAATCTGAAAAGATGCATTACCAAGGGTTAATAGTTGAAAAGCATGAAAAGGTGTCTGTCTGTTTACCTAGTTCCCATCAGTGTCTTCAAGGCTGGCTTCAGTCAAGGCTGTATTTGGAGCTTAGTTTCATCACCCTACTCTGTTGACTTGTGCCTCAGACTCCTGTGTTACTGCAATGGCTAAGACAGTTCCAGCCCCCACAATCAAGATTAATAAGGAAGGAAAGTCCATCTGCTCACTTTCCTAGAAAACCCTTTTGCTTGTAACTAGATCATATGCCTATATGATCAAGTCAATCTCTATGGCCAAGGGACACAGTCCAAAACTTGGCTTGGATTTGGCCTCATGTACCCAAATGGGGCCTCACAGGAAGTGTCAAAGCTTTGAGTGTGGGCATGACGGAGCCTCCAGGGAAAACTGGGAGCTCTCACTGGAAGGAGGACCAGTTACTTTGGCTAGTCATATGTGTGGAATGACCACAGAGCCCCCTGACAGACACAGAGGAGTGCACAACACTGACTGGAATTCCATTTGCCAAGTACATACGATAACATATTAGGTTGTGGGAGGGGCTGTGAATCCAGATTTGAAAACAGATCTTCAGATGCCTCTGGCCTGAACCATTTTCCTCAACACGGGGCATAATTTAACGTGATATAAGAAACATGTGATCCTTCTTATAGAGACTTTTGCTTTGTAATAGAAACATCACATTAACCGATGGCAGTTTTGGCTTCTCACAATCATCTCCGAGTTGTGGAATCAATACACTTTCAAACCCCTGCCCATTCACCAAGGCATTATCTCCCCAAACTTCTTTGTCCCTGCTTATATTTGTCAACTTTACAATCCTTTTATTAACAGCAAAAGCCTGGGGAAGCTACAAATAAAAGCAGGGATTACAAAAGAATTCTTATTAAAGCATGCCTTCTTTGAGGCACAGAGTACAATGCCCTCCGTCTCCCCTTGTGAAAAGATGTGTTTTCTTGTTTAATTAGAATAGACTTCTGTTCCTTCAGAAGACAACAAACAGGCCAGCAGGATGGCAGAGGCTACAGGCTCCAAGAAAGGAGGTTTGCTTAGCTCACCTCTGGTCCACTCTGTGAGTGTGTTGTGGCTGGCTAAACGTCCTATCATATTTGGGAACAGATAACTGTGTGATAAGCACCGTGTCCCCATCACATAGTAATTGGTCGCAGTCTGTTTTCCTTGTTTTTGTTATTGTTGTTACTTTGCATTTAAAGCCTGTGTTGGAGAAATGCAAAGCCAAGTGCATCAATTAAGTCCTAGCAAGAACCAGATGGCACATTCAATGTGGGTAATTTGAGGGGAGTTTAGTAAAGGGACTTATTGTGAGGATGTGTACAGGGTTACAGGAAACCGGGATGATGCTGTGCCCCAGAGTCAGCAACCCTTTCCCTTAGAATGAGGGTTGGCAAGCTGCTGGCCATGCATGGGATCAGGTCTGCCACTTGTCTATGAAAATAAAGCTTTATTGCAACACAGTCATGCATATTCCAGAGTCAGTGTTGAATATAGCAACAAAGATCATATGACTTATGAAGCTTAAACGCTCACTGTGTAGCCTTTACAAAAGATGGACGGATTCAAGACCAGGAGAAAAGTATGGAAACGAGGTGCTTATGGTGTAAAACTTAAAGAACTACCGCCTCTCAGTCTGGCCCTTCAAAGCCCTGAGGATGAGCATCGCTTCTAATCCTGCTGGCTCACTTGCTCCCTCCAGTATGGGCCTAGTTTACTGGTTCTGCTAGAGTGGGCTAGACACCAACACAGGGTGACTCGGCAGATATGGAGACAGAGGGTGGGGTGGGGGATGAAGACTGTAGCCTCAGTCTCTTGCCTCCTAAAGAGCCCTCACCTCTTCCGCCTTAAGTCACAGGGAGAGGAGGTGTATGGAGTCCATGGCATGGACAGACTGGGGTGGGGAAAGGAGAGAAGAGCAACCCCAAAGCAGAAGAAAGGAGGACATGAAGAGAAGAGGGTCACTGAGAGAACACTCTCCAAATTCTGAGGTGCTCCAGCCACTCAAGGAATTATACTCCAGGCTATTAAGGACGAGAGTGACCATTCAGCCCACGGAAACTTTGGGCAACATTGGATACAAGGAAGGGAGAGTGGGGCTCATTCAGAAGTAGGAAATAATCCAAGATCTGAGTTACAGAGAGAAAGAGTGGGTCCTAGCCTTCCACAACACATCACAACCTTAATCAATTAAGGATTCTGTGACTACTTTAGGTTCTGTAAGGCTCTAGGGTTTCTTGATCCCTCCCTAGCACCCAGCCCAACACTTGGCACAGGTAGTTAATGCATAAATGCTTATTGAACCAGCTAATTGAATAAAGACTATATGAATGTCTACACCTAAAACTGAGCCATGTGTCTGTGTGATGGGCGGGGGGTGCAGGCAACTAAGGTAGTAACATAAAAATCCTCATCAAAAGCAGCTAAACAAGGATGGTTGAAAGTAGAAATGATACATGCTGGAGCTGGGGAGATGGCTCAACAGGTAATGTGCTTGCTGCACACACATGAGTACTGGATCCCCAGCACCCATGCAAAACGCTGGACGTGGTATCAATGCCTGTGATTCCAGCGCTGGGGAGGTAGAAACAGGTAGATCCTGGGGCTCATCACTCTAGCCTCTGGTCTAGCTAATCAGTGAGCTCAAGGTTCAGCAGAGGGGCAGAAGATGCCCAGAATGAAGAAAGAACAGAGGAAGTCCTGAGTGAATGTGAGCCGTTGACATGAGCACAGCCATGTCAAGGACCTGGATGCCTCAGACGCACGGGTGTGGCAAAGCATGGATGAGGCTCAGAGGGATCGCAAAGTCTTTTTGGTCTGAGAATGCTGACAGTTATACAGAAGATGCTAATCACAGCATCCTCCTCTGGGATGACTGCAGCCTGAAATTCCATCCCTACAGACACATCCTACCAAGATTAGCTAAACCTCCCTCCCTGTTCAACTGTGTACTGCCAACCCATCTCCTTGTTCAGCTGTGGACAATAAACATGTCTCCTCGATTCAGATTTACAAAATAGACTCTCCGAGGTTCTGGGCTACTATTGTTGCTGGCACATCTTCATCAGAACATGCATACTCCACCCAATCCCAGCTTTTCTGTTCGGTGTCTGTGTCTGTCCTTTCTTCAGTCCTTTGTCATCTGTATAAGGACAATCCCCAAGTAGTGCATCAAGTGGGGAACCCTGCATTTCCCCCCAAGTAAGATGGAGAATCCGAGAGGAAGACTCCTGACATCAAGGTCTGGCCTCCAAAATGCATGACTAGGTCAACACAAATATACATCTTCCTACACACACACACACACACACACACACACACACACACACACACACACACACACAAAGAGAGAGAGAGAGAGAGAGAGAGAGAGAGAGAGAGAGAGAGAGAGAGAGAGAGAGAGAGAGAGACTAGCATTTTTTTTTTATTTTACTACCAAGTATGCATTACTTGATGAAGGCTTCTGACTTTCTTCTTCAATTAATATTACATTATACTGGGGAGACCTGTAGCTTCTCTTTCTTATGTAAATTGCATCACAACGCCTCACCTAGAAGGTTGTGTTTCTTTAAAGTAAGATGTGCAACCTGGAGAGACTGAAGGACTATTCTAGGGCAGCTTGCATATAAGTCGTCACCATTTCCCCGTTTTACAGATTTTTTTGCAGCATTGTTTTTAGAGTTTCCTTTATGGACTCTTTCCAATGCACTCTCATTTTCACAGAAACAGCTCCGTTTCCTTTCCCACTCACGTTAATGTACGTGATTATACTAATGAATGCAACTGAGGCAAACAGATTGGGAATAAATCCTAACGGACTCTTAGGAACACTAGCGCCCGAAGAATTCAAGAGCCTGGCTGAGGGCATGCGGCACTGCAAAGGTACCCACTCGTCAGGAGTTTTCAACCTGGGTGGGGTGCAGTAGAGGTGTGTTTTAGAGGAAGAAGGGAGAGCTTCAGTTAGTTTACTGAACTGATTAAGTGAATATTATTGGAGAGAGGGCCTCCTGTGTACAAATTACCATTCTCTGTCTGTGTGAATGTATGTGTTAGTGTATGTCTGTCTGTCTCTCTCTTTCTGTGTATCTGTGTGTGTGTGTGTGTATGACTCTATATATACATCTGTTTGTCTGTCTGTCTGTCTGTCTCTCTCTCTGCATCTGTGTGTGTGTGTGTGTGTGTGCGTGCGCTTTGTGATTTTGGGTAGGGGGAGCACTTTACTCTATGTCTTTATTAAATTACCTGAAAAATAGATAGTAAATATTCAGTACAAAACAAATGCTACCCACCCCATCTTTCTCCTATAGGAAAAGGAGTAGTGTCTGTAGAGTCAGGATAGAATCCGTCGTGCTTCAGTGACAAACAGCCTTTAACCTGAGTGACTTGGAAAACCAAAGTTTATTTTTCTTCATTTACATCACACCTGTCATGAATTGACATGGGACCCTTGGGCAGGACATCCATTCACTGTGAAACACAGGTTGATCACACAGACAGCATGTTGTGTGCTGTTGATGTCTGGGGCAGAGAGGCGAGAGACAGCCCTGTACAGTGTCCACAAGCAATTAAGTACTCAATCTAAAAATGAAACCTGATGCCATCTTATTGGTCAAAGCTATTCATGTCGTCTCACCTGGTGCCAAGGAGGGAAGAGTACAATCCTCAAGGTGCTTAAAAGTGTGTGAAATACTCCAGGTATTTGGCAAACATCCCTAGAGACTTCCACAGCACTTCTTAATTTTTACCTTGGTCTCTCCTCCTCTTCCTCTTTCCTCCTCCTTCTAACCCCCCTCCTCCTCCTCTCTCTTCCTCTTTTTTTCCCCTCCTATCCTTCCCCCTCTCTCCCCCACCTCCTTTCAGCATTGAGAAAGTGCTGGCATTGAAACCAAGCGTATTTTTGTTACCAGCTGGGTAGGCACATTCAGACACTTAAAGCTCTTGTAGTAACCTTGCCTAAAAACGAGTACTTTGAAGACCAAATTAGATAATACAGGGGAAATCTTTAAAAACCTGACAAGCGTTTGCTTGCCAATCTGTCAAGGTGTCTTCTCTCCTTTGTGATTTCCCAAGTTCTCCTTGAAAGGAAGGGTGAAGGTTTTAGAGCCAGATGTTAGGCTTGACAGAGAAAATACTCTGTTTTTATGATTGTATAATATGATATACAAGGGAAGCCAGAGTCAGACCTGACTTCCAGGGGTTGTCTCTAGGTGTTAAAACATGTTGCCAGAAAATCCTTAGCCAGGCAGTATGGCGCTCCAAAGAATCGTGTCCCCGAGGACATCCCCGCGACGCTATCCTCCATTGGAAACTGTGTGGCTGGCACCTGGCAGGGCAGTGCTGCTCAGACCTTAATACACACAGGAGTCACCAGGGGAGCGGGAACCCAGGTTCTGACGCCACAGGAACCATGGGGCGAGATTTTGAGCTGCTTGCGGTTGACCACAGACCTGTCGTTCAGCAGATGGCACTTTGAGTAGAGAGCTTCTAAAGGAAGTCTACGAGAGCATAGATAGGGACTATAGATGTGACTCTGAGTCCAGGAGCTACTACGTGTCATACGAGGCTTGGGCAAAACACTTCTTCACTCCAAGACAGTGTTTTCTCATCTGTCAATCAGACCGCCTCACAAAGTGGTTTAGTGAGATGTGAGGCAAAACACACTGTCCGCTGGTAAGCGCTTCAGGCCCGAAGCGTGGGCCCTCTCTACCCTGGAAGCCGCCCCCTCCTCTCTTCCTCTTTTTTTTTTTATGTCTTATGCAATGGGTGGTAGAGGGTGCCTCTCTCTTATCTGCTGTGCTAACCATATCACAACGTCCAGAGTGATATACCTTGCACAATTGAAAAGTGTCAGAGGTACATAAGAGAGAAGCCGAAATCTAGACAATATACCTGAACATGTGGACAGGGGCATGATGGGAGGGGAAGGGAGGGGTGAGCCCTGAAGGTAAGGAGAGTTGATATAAATGGCAGCCGGGAAAAATCTTAACCAAATAGAATCTTTAAAGCAGGCCACGAGCAGTGAGACCCTACTTTTTCTTATGGGATGTGGTGATAAAGAAATTACATAGTTATTTGAGAGGAACATAAATAAAGATTAATAGGTTAATGAGTTATTTTCCTTTCATTACCACACTATTGTACTTTATTATAATTGCTTTGCACTCATTTAATTAAATTTGAACTGGGGCCAACACAAGATAATTTGTTTTCCCTGTACTGAACAATGAGTATGCAGATTGGATGTACTGAAGCAGTAATCAGGCCTCTGTTTGTAACACTTTTCTACTCTGAGTAGACATTATAATTGATAATTTGATTGTTGCAGCACTCTGTGCAATATATTTTAAAGCAACATTAACATAATGGAAATTATGTTGTGGGCTTAATCTCGGCTTTTCACTGAGAAGCTATCTGGCCCCCTCCGTGGGCACCAGCGAGCGTCTGAGAACAGCAGGCCTGCCTCCGTTTCTCTCATTCTTCTTTTTCTTACCTGTCTGCTTCTTTCCTCCCTCTTCCTTTCCTTTCTCCTTCATTCTCCTCTTACACGGTCTCCCTCCCTCCCTACTCTCCCTCCCTCTCTCCCTCTCTTCTTTTCCTTTTTCCTCCTACTCCCTCCCACCTTCCTTCCCTTCCTTTCAGAACACCACTCACGGGCTTTTCTTGTCAGGTTTTCTAGCCCTGTGGGAGAAAGCACCACAGTGAAATAGAGACTGTTGACAGCAATCGCTGTTCCTATGTGGAGACCCGTTCACGTCTGGAACATTCGGGAAAAACAAACAAGAGCCTCTCCCGCAAATGACTGAGTGAGAGATTATTCAAGGTGGGCCATGCGGCCCCCAGCAGCAGCCACTGTGCTGTCGGTAACCACAGTGGGTTGATTCACGGTGGGGTCACAAGCTCTCTTGAGGCTTTTCTGCACACATCGGCAGATGAGGAAATGCCACCAGCATTATCTTTGTCTCTTCCTTGGGACTGCAAACACTTTCTTGAAAAGATGTGGTCTTTCTTTTCATGAATGTGCTCTGGGAACTAATCCCCTTTGGGTGCAAGGGTTTCCTGGCCTGCAATGGAAACTAGGTGTGACATTCTGTTTAATAATCCCAGGCCAGAGATCTCCAGCCCAGGCAAGGAAACCTTGTGCCCAGGTGACTTCTGTTGACTTTTCAGAGCTCTGTAAATATTTGTTTCTGTGTTTGTTTTGGGAGCAGAAACATCTGTGAGTGGTTGGAAACCACCATGTGTGTTTTGGAGGGGCTGAAAGAGGGGAGTTGGGGTGTTCTTTATGTGCATTGACCTGTCCAGATTCTGAAGTTTTGCAGAAGCCCAGTTTCCTGGGAGAGAAGCCCATTCTTTCCTCTTTCATCCTTCCCCAGGCCTGCACACACACATGGAGGTTACTGTTGCATTTTCAAATCAGGTCGACACGGTGCCACAAGTAGTGTGCTCTTTACTAGAGGGTCAGCATGTTGGAGTGGGCAGGTTGGTCTATGGCATAGTAATTTTTTCCAGTGAGTACCTTAGAGCCACAGCTGACAGCTAGTATCTTGTCTCCCCTCTCTTCTCTGCCTCCATTTTTACTTTTTATAGAATATTAGGCTAGAACTTGACTCACATACCAATTACCCAGTTCAGAAACAGCCCTTCTGAGGTTGATTTTTTCCCTACTGTTTTCCTTATTTGTCTGGAGAGTGTTTTCGTCTCTCTCATTATTGTGAGATGAACTCTTCTCAGTTGGACCTACTGTTCTAATTATTATTATTAGCACAGATGAAGGGCCCAGAGTTAAATGTTTTTACAACTCTCCCAAACCCCCGTTAAAAAAGGAAACAGAAAGATAGCCCCAGTTGGCCTGAATGGCGTATGCTTCCTCTTGCTCACAGATGTTGTATTTAAATTAAGAAGCCCACAGCTGGGATGTGGTCATAGCCTAGAGACACAACTTCAGATTCTTGCATCAGCCCACCCATGGCTCCTGGCCTCCAGGGGCATCTCCAAGGAAGCTGGCTTCCAAACAAGGACTCAATGCAGATTCATGGAACACAGGAAAAAGAGGGCTGTGGTCCCTTCCCCCCGGTGTTGACAAAAGATTCCATGCTCTTGTAGACATCATTGTACTTGCTGGGGAGGGGGTCAGCTGGGCTCGTCAGAGTGTGTCCATCTGTTACAGGTTCATGTGTTTGAACACACGGTCCCCTGTAGTGGTGCTTTTTTGGGAGGTTGTGGAACCTTTTGGACATGGGGCCTAGCTGGCAGACAGGGCTGTGAGAATAGGACTAGAAGATTTCTAGCCAGCCAGATTTCAGCCAAGTTCTCTCCTTCCTGTTATGGGCCATGCACGTAACATATAGTTGCCCTATCTCTGCTCAAGACACCAATGGAGTCACCTGCTGCCATGTCTCCATTGTACACTGCATCCCCTTAAACTGAAAGCCTCCCTGTCTTCAGTTGCTTTCGTTGGGTGTTTGCTCACAGCAACTAGGAAGGTAACTCACACGACCTCCCAGTATGTCTCTCTGCAAGTAGAACTTAAGGATGTGAATGCACTGAAAATCATGATCCCAGTAAATCTCAGGTGAAGAATAAGAGTTAAGACAAGGTGAGTAGGCCAATAATGGATGGTGCGTTATCAAGCCCTGGGTATCTCGTCTCAAGCCTGCTAGGGACCACTAAGTACAGTGAAGAACACCCAGCTCAGAGTCCCCTCACTTGGGTGAAGGGCAGCAAGGTGTTTACAAGAGCAGCTCCCACCAGCTGTTGGTAGAGAGCTGCTCCTGCATGAAGGAGCCTTAACCCACCTGATTCCACTCCGGTGAACACAGAGCAGGCTAAAGGTGCCAGAGAGGTGAAGTGCAGAGACACCAGGAATAGATGTTGAGTCAACCCAATCACCAATGCTAGCAGCCTCCTGGAGTCAACTAGTTAGCTGCTGTGGTGAGGAGGCCTGGGATGATATGGGTGGACACAACTTTGTCATACAAGACATTATGGACATCAAGTCTTCTTTCCCATGCTATAAGGTCCCCAAGGACAAGGCTGAGCTAACATATCAGCCTGCATTCGTAATTACCACCTGATCAACTGCATTATCACATGGATGGCCTGGCACATGGCCCGAGTGTGGGGCTACGCACATGGTAAGAGTTATGTCTCAGCTTGCTCAACACCCCATGAGAAAGACCCCACCACAATCCCCACCGTGCATCTTAACTTGCTGGAGTGAAGAACAAGGATTTTCTAACCCAGGCAGCTTGGCTCCAGAGCCCTGACTGTCTCACACAGGTCTCTGTTTAGAATCTGACTGTGGAAGCGTTAGAGATGTCCTCCCTTGTTAGAACAGCCCTTTCTTGAATATTCCCTTACTTGAATATTCAGTTACTTAGAGTTTTGCATCATTACTACTTTGGTGCTACAGGCAGCAAGAATCAGAGAGGATAAACCACACAGCTCATAAGCAGCTCTGTCCAAACCCTGACCTTTCCTGACACCACTCACTGAGACTGGCTACAGGATGCTCTCCTTTCTAACCGGGCCTCTGAAGCAGGGAATAGGCAAGGGATGAAAGAAATGAGGAAAGTGTATTGTTAACGCATGACAGAGAAAACAGGTGGAGCAAGGGTCAGTCAAGAGTTGAGGATCATTTGGAATGTCAAGACCCGTGCCTCCAGTCCCCGATCACATGCCTGGCACAATCACCTGGGGTGGTTGGTGGCTGTGTGATCTTGATAATATCTAAAGTGCTTTACAATCTACTTCCCCCTCACCTGGAACAATAGCAGGGACATGGGAATGGAGCCAACCCCATTGACCTTTTACAGGCCATTCCTTCAAGTCTCTTTTAAAAACATCCCTTCGAGTCTGAGACTAATATGATGGTACCAGTGTCCTGCAAGTTGGATTCTGGAGATCAATGGTTACATGGGGCAATAGCAAATCCAAGGGTGTGCTAGAGCAGGTGGGAAAGAGGGGGCCACCTGTGCTCTTCTGAATGGCACTCTGGGAGCTCACTAGGTGGCGCAGATAGGAACCTGTCTCCTCTTTCCTTCACTGCCTTCCTTTCCCCTTTTCTCTTGCCAATGGCTTCTGTTTCCTTTGTAGGAAGGAAACACAGAGTGATAGAACTAATGCTGTCTAGGTACTCTGGCCACCTGACTGTGGCCAGTAAAGAAGAACAAAGGCTGCATTTGACAAAGGTGGCCCCCACTCCAGGTGGGGGATCAACCAAGCAGCCTTCATGACTAACTGGTTTTCAGCCCCCAACAAAGGGCAACTTGCTGTGGGGTGTCTTTCTGTATGCTATGAATATGTGTTGCTCTGATTGGTTGATAATAAAGCTGCATTGGCCTATGGCTGGGCAGGATAAGGTTAGGCAGTACATTTGAACTGAAAACAAGACAAAGAAAGGTGGAGTTGGGGGATATGCCAGCCCCACACCCAAGGAGCAACAAGATGCCAGCAGACCGGTAATGCCACAGCCACGTGGCAATATATAGATTAATAGAAATGGGTTGAGTTAAGTTATAAGAGCTAGTTAACAAGAAGCCTGACCCATAGGCCATACATCTTGTTTACTTGGGACTATGCAGCTGCTGGATGCAAGTGGGAGAGATCCATCCAGACTGTGGAGCTGGGCAGGATTGGAGAAACTTTCAGCTCCACAACTGTACCAGATTATGCAGGCATTTGTCCTCCATAGTGTTTACAATTACTTAGCATCTACTTTTTTTTTAACAGTAAGTTTTGTATTTGAAGAACTTGAGAGCAACGGAAATCTTTGAAAATCAGATGTGGACACTTGAACCCATTCTACTTCATGGCCATTATCTACTGGCACTGGGTTCCAGCTGCTCCTGCTAGGACAGGCTTGCATTATCAACTCAATGTTGGTAATGTTTGGTTAGTCCTACAGTCAGCTTGCTTTGAGGTTTGCTCCTGCTTTCTTTCTGTTGCTGTAATAAAACACTCTGACCAAAAGCAACTTAATGGAAGAACAGATTTATTTGACTTACACTTCCAGGTCACAGTTCATTATTGAGGGAATTCAGAAACTCTAACAGGAACTCGAAACAGAAACCATGGAGGAATGGTGCCTGCTGACTCACTTGCAGACCTATAATTAGCTAGCTTTCCTAAACAACCCAGGACCACCTTGTCCAGGGAATGGTGCCACCCATGATGGGCTGGAACCTCCTATATCAATTAACAATCAAGACAATCCCCTACCGACATGCTCCTAAAAATGTAGATGGCTAAAGAATTTACATGCCTGTGATTTTACCATGTGAGCAAGACAGGCACATTTATGAAAGATCAGACCTTGGCAGATGACAGAAGTGATGTGTCCTGTGCATGGAATCTGCAAGATGTCTTCATAAAGGGATCTCCCTGGGTTCTCTACTCCAGGGATAACCAGTGGAAGTCTCTTCCAATTCAGATTTGCTCCTCTTAGCCAGGGGCTCGTTCTCTGTTAGGGAGTCTCTTCACCTTGAGATGACACTGCTCATGTCTCCCAACCACCTCTGCACTACGCTCCTCTACCAACCTGGATGCCAGGGCAGCTATTGCTAAATACCCAGTCCAATGGATGTGAAGGCTGAGGCAGTGAGGTCATTGATGTACGTAGGCAGTCTTCTCTGTGGTTTAATTAAATGGAAATGGGAGAGATCTCTCTCTGTCTCCACCTATCTCTCTCAGGTCTGGTACGAGGTCATTTGAACATACTCCCTCTTTAGTAAGAGGCAAAGATCAGATGTCAAAGCACACCAAAAGCTAATCTTACTCACTTTACAAATTTGGAAACATCTGTCTTGGATTCACTTCTCTATCTCTCCTTTCCTTCATTCTTCCTTTCTACTAAGTAAACAGAGAACGACCTCATGGTGTTCTAGATCTTCAAAATGCTCCCCAGGCTTCTCTGTGATTCTCATCTGAACACATGAAAAGACAACAGAGTGGAAGGAGGCTTTCCACTGCCCACGCTTGGAGCCTGGACTCGGTAGTAGAGCTAACAAGACCGGTTTCACCCTGTGGCTTAGAAGAAGGCTGACCATGATGCCCAGACCCCTGATATGCCAGTGGGACCTGAGCTGCCTCCAAGTGCAATGGCTGCTTTGGTTTGGGGAATACCTATAGTGTTCCAGGTCTCTACAGAGTATTTTATATACAAAATATTGTAATTCCATAAATACTTCCCCCCGCATATCATTCTCTTCATTTCACCAGGGAGGAGGTTGAAGTGCTAACCAAGCATGTCCAGAATTCTGACGAGGCCACTCCACAGGCTTGGGGCTCAAAGTTTACATTCTCTCCACCATACTGAAAAGGGGGTGGGGAATCTTGTATTTTCCTCTGCTCAAGCTCCTACTGTGTTCCAATAATCCCATCTACAAGAGTTCTTGAATCTATTTATCCCCCATGAAGCTCCCTGGTCAACTTGACAGTTTCCCACATGTTGTCTGGGATTATCTGAAGACTGGAAGGCTGTTGGGCCATTTTACCATTCAAGAGGCCTCCAACTACAGAAAAGGAAAGGCCACTGGCTGCCCACACCTGGACTGTGCACTGCAGTCAGCGTTTGGTTCTTCATAATCTCTGGGTTGCCGCTTTCAATGTCCTTTGGGAACTTGGCTTAAACTGAGTAACGAACATTCAGGAAGTGAAAGGCTCGCACCACACCCTTGACATGATGTACTAGGGAGAAGGGAGTAAATATTAACCAGAAGGTAAATACGGAAGCACCATCGAGAAGCAGTATGCAGAACAAGATGTGAGTGAAGCTGGAAGGCAGCCAAGGCTTGGGTTCAGTCCCCGCTAACATATACTGATGGTGTGATTGTACATACATAGCTTAGCCATCCTTAATCTTAACTTTCTCTGAAAATCTAAGATGGTCATATATTCCTATGAGACTTGGCAAACAGAACAGGTGACCTCACATATAGGACATGTTGAGAAGCTTGACCAGCACTGTTATGGAGTCAGTAAACTATACTAATTATTTATGCATGCACCTATGCACAGTTAAACAATAACAAACTTACTATAGTCTTATCTCAAATTCCTTTGCTATGCTCATATTTCAGAAGAAAATTCACATCAGGATCCTTATGATACTATTCTTTCTAAACATCCAGAGCATATGCATTCTAGGTTCAAGCCAAACCATGCTTGATGTGAGTAAGAATGAGGCCAGAAGTCAGAATGCTACTTTATGATATCAGATAAGACTTACAGTCCCTGAAGAATGACTGTGATGTGCCATGGACTGTCCTGATGCAGGAAGGGTGTGTGTGTGTGTGTGTGTGTGTGTGTGTGTGTGTGTCCAGAGGGTGTTTAGAAATACATGCAGAACAGGCTTCCCAGTCCTTGGAGGGCATCCTGGTGAACTTACATCCCACAAAAATGGGAACTGGCAAAGATTGGAAAATAGCAGCCACAAGAGCAGGGGAAATAGGATCCTAGTTCTTAGGAGGCAGAGTAGAAATGGAAACTGTTCCTTCATGAAAGGAGAAGGGTAGGGGGAGCAGGGGACTATAGAGTTTTGTGGTATCCATGATAAATGTGGTGACTGGCTGGATACGAAAGTTCATGTGCTATTTTGGAATCCTTGTTATAAGGACAGTACACCACTGGTGAGGCCAAAACAGGGCAGTCACAGTGGAAAGGGCACAAAGTCCATGGTCACTTTAAAAGGGAAGTGAAAGGAGGCTGGTGTCCTCCTGGGAAGGAGGGATGACAAGAAGGACACTCCCAGTGACACAGCATTCTGAAGTGAAAACAGAGAGGCTGAAAAGGCCGTTTGAGGTCGTCATCTTTCTGTCCTTCTCCTCCCGCTCTTCTGCTTCCATGGTTATATATTCATGGGGCTTTTCAGTATGTGGGCATTTACTTGAAGGAAAGATTTGCAAATTTACCTGGAGACGGAATGAGAATGTGAGAAACAGAATGTCACACTCCACCCTCAAGACGAGGAATGCCTTTGGGAACCACTGAGAGGGTTCTGAAAACATCAGGTGACTGGAGAGAGGGCACCTGACAAGTATGGAGCGATTGACCTGCGCTGGAAGTGACTTTGAACTCAGACATCTAGAATCGGGTCTGGCACGCAGTCATTATTAGCGTTGGTCAAGCATCCCCAGGAAAGCCTCAGGTTTTCACGTGAGCAAACCAAAGCACACGGGCACTAGGTGTCGGGATTGGGGTGTGACCTCTCATTTATTTAGTGTGCTCACACTCCATCCTACCTTACAGCAGGTAATAAAAGGGGAAATAAAAGCCTGGACAATAGCCGTGCTTAACTCACAGCTCCTTTACTCAGACATGTTGCCCTGGGAACCTAAATACTCAGTATGTGTTGATAGGATTCCTACACCTCTGAGTCCTCAGCGTCAGTGGAGACCAAGCTCTCCTGGACGTCCCAGAGGGAAGAACAGCTCCAGAAACAAGATGAGGGGAACTGGGACCTGCGCACTTTACGGTAGCTTCAGGACGGCAGTGGGCCACTGTTGAGGACAGGGTCAGCGGCTGCACTTGTGCTGTGGAGCCTCTGTGCACTTGTGACGCCTCTGTGTGTCTGGACATAGGCCCGCCCTCAGCAAGCTGACTGCCCCACAGGGCAGCTTGGTAAATGGCTGCTACGGTCACTGGTTAGCAAAGATGAATGTACAGGGAGTGAGCGAAGCCCTGAGTGAATGTGTGTTGTTGACATGGGCATGGCCACGCCAAGAACCCCAGTGCCTGAGACCTATGGAAGTGGCAAAGCCTTCTCTAGGTCCTGTTCAGAGGATGGTAAAACACCACATGTGGATGCTGACAGTGTGTGCAGAAAGCTACCACCATGGTAGCTTTCTCCCCCAACTGTTCCCCTGCAGAGGCTGCGTCTATGGAGATTACTAAATATGCCTCCTTGATTCAACTACCACCAATCCTGCCTCCTTGCTCAGGTGTGCATCACAAACATGCTCAGCTTCTGAGGTGATGTATCATCTCCACCAGAAAGCCTATTCCACCTAATTCCAGCTTTTCTGTGAGTCCTTTTGTCTTTCTGTCCTTTCTTCATTACCTTGGTACCCTAGTCAGATCCAATCCCAGAGCTGTGCAGGGATGAAATGTGGACACATTTTTCTTTCTTGTTCACAGTTTAGAGCCTGGATTCTGTTCAGCACAGTCTAGCACCAACAATGGCTCACATTTGACCTACCACAATCTTAGCAATCCATTCCCTTTTGCAAGTGACAGGCCAGGGGTGTGGGCATGGACACCAGTGTCAACCAGTCAGGTGCAAGGAAATGTCTGCAGGAAACTTGCATTCTCTGATTCTGATGAGAGAGACATCATGAAGAATGCTTGTCTGCTTGTTGGTGTAAGAGTGGGATGCTCGGAGCTTTTGCAGCTGTCTGTCACCCATGGGGAGAGATACTGCCAACTCATGGAGAAGGGCAGGAAAGAGTGACAGAGTTCATTAAACTGCAGCGTTAACCCCCAAACCACTCAATTCCATATTCAAACCACTCAATTCAACACCCTGCTATGTGAGTTAACCAAATGCCTTTACTGCTGAAGGTAATTTTGCTTGAAGTTTCTATCAGACCAATAATGTGAGAATATCATGAAATGGGATTGGAGAATGTATATGCTAAATGTTCCCAGGTCATCCTTTCTGTGATATGAACATACTAAGTACCATGAGGTTTGTTAGGACTATACATATGAGGAAGGGAAACGTCTTTCTGGGTGAAACATGAACAGCTTTTGGGTTTGGTTTGTACTGGGGCCTGGGTCTGTGAGGGTGGAATGGTACGTCTGAGCACAGTCCTGCAAAGCAGAGTATGTGGATAGAGAAAGGCAACTTATACACTGGAGAGGACTATAGAATGGGAAGGGTAAGATCTGAATCTGGAATGACAGCTTGAGCTAGATGGATGTTTGGTGATGCTTTCGTGCGGTATTACAGACTTGGTGGCTGCCACCGAGCTAACACAATGTGAGAGGCAGGAGAAGCTGCTGGCCCAGTCTGCGGCACCTATGCTTTCAGGGCCGTTAGGAGGAAAGAAACCCTTCTGGAAACTGTTAGGGGTACCAAATAGCTATATCTTTTTAGGACCTCCAAGAAATGGCCCAGAGAGAATCAGGATGGCATAATTAGGGAAGAAGGTCATGGGGTGGGACCGTGGTATGTTAGAGGTGCCCAGTGCAAGGTTAACTTTCTAAATGGTAATGGGTTTGCATCTCTGCTTCTTCTAGGAATGAGCTGATGGATTCTATTCTACTTCTGGGCCATGAATTTCCATCCTTGGGCATTTCTAACAACCATTCAGTAGTTCACTGCCCTATACCCAAACCTGCCTTCCTGTAGCTTCTGACCACGGACTCTAGTTTTACCTTATTAATTTCAAAAGGGTAAATGAGATCATTGGTTCCAGTCTATTGTGATACGAATGTATGCAACTTCCTTCTGGTGGTCTCAGAGTGGACACTGTATAGTTCCCTGCCTCTTGACTTTGGATGGCTTAATCTTGGTCAATATGAAGCCTGCAGAGGGTTTTAAAGGGCATATCTCTTGTGTTTCTTACATTACCATGAGAAAACTATTCCCAGAGGGACATTGATTCCAAAAAGAAAAAAAAAAAAAAAAAAGAAGAAGAAGAAATACACAGAGCACATCTGAAATCCAAACTACTACCCGAGTCTGAGGTCAGCTCCCTCCATCAGGCCAGAGAAATCAGCTCACCTGTAGATGCACACAAGATAAACAGATGCTGCTGTGGCCTGCACAGCATTAATGTGGCCATAGCTGACTAAAAGGCAGAGTAAGGAGGCTATGTTGACTCCCTTTTGCACCTGAGTGCTCATCAGATAGATGGAGGCCACTATTATTCCTATAAAATGTTATCATTTTGTTCTCATTTATCCCCGGCGCTGATAACTATTCCTTGTGTGACATGCATTTGAAATCCTGCCTGCATCTAATTGCTTACTCTTTCACCCAGAACTGAACATACACCGCTCCAGCTGTAGTGTGGCCGCACAGAATCTATTAAGATCATCACTGCCTTTCTGCTGAAAATAAGACCTATTGCTGCAGCCTAAAATTGCTTTTAAAAATAAGTATTCTGCTGGTAGATCTTGCTGAGTCTTGGGTTAATTAAAACCCTCAGGTTTTCTGATTTATTGACCATCAATCCAGCTCCCCAACACTGGACAGACATGGTTGACTCTTATTTGTATTGTTGAATACAGATTCTATTATTTTGAAATATTATGCAACCTGGTGTTACCTAATGTCACGGCCTGTCAATACAAGTTGAGCCCCAACTCTGCCATCCAACACCACTGGTCCACATTACTTACATTATCTGAGAATCTGGTGAACATGGCAGCTCTCTCTTCTTTCACATGATCAAAGAAAATAAATTGGGTAACACATGAGCAGAAACAAGAGTTCTGGAGATGTGAGCACTGTTGGTTAAAAAGAACCACAAACCCACTTTTAACTGTGTTGCTGGGCTACTGTGTTTTCATCTATTGTTGAAAGAACATTATCAGCAATGTGGTTGGAAAGATGCCTTGCTTAGGTCAACCTTTGTAACTGCAATAATTTTATCAAGAGTCAACATTTGGTACACCATGATATTCTGGGGAACTGGACTCAGGCATTGGCAATCTCCTTTTTCTTTTCTGTGTGTTCATTAACATTCTTTAATAGCCTCAGCTTTAAAATGATCAGGAAGCAATACTGAGATAATGACTCCAGCCTCTAGAGAGTCAACCTGTAGAAGTGTTTTATGAACCTTCTCGTTTGGTGAAGCTCCGTGATGTGATCCATCGCATTTCATGACATGAATCATCAGGATGCCCCACCTGGTTTTGTCTTAGTCTCGTTGCTTTCTGGACCAGATTTGATTTGTGTACCACCTCAAGATCCGTCCTGGTGCTGGATGTCAATATTCATCTTCCTCCTGGGAATCCTGGAGATTTCAGCTTCTGCAGGTGGTGGGAGAGATGGAAGGACTTGCTGAGGTAGCGGCTCTCAGACTCCCAGGTTTACTAGGTATCTCCTCTCTTTAGTCCTGCATCACGGGCCTCTCACTCACTAACCTGTCCAGGACTTATCTGTTATCAGTGTGACTAAGGACTGGGGATTCTTCTTCCCCCTCTCACAGGCATGGCGGGATGATCAGGTAACTTCCCATGTTCTCCATCTACTAAGAGTAAGCAGTCATCCCAGCCAGTGTGGTGCAGAGTCCTCTCTGGCTCCCTCTTCTTCCTCACCCCATTAGCACATGAGCTTTGGCCAAAGGCTTTGCTTTACAGGGGAGGAAACCCTAGCACCCTGTCCGTAGCTCTCAGAACTCAAACTTCTGCCCCACTTTCTCGGTCTCACAGTCTTTAAGTGAGGCTCACTGGAAATCCTACAGAACTGATATGTCCAGCGGCAGAAGACAAATATCTCAGATTTTTTTTCCCTCTTTAGGTGGGAAAACCCCCAAAAATGTTCTATACTATTCTGCAGAGGTCCCTGGTGGGACTGGGACCCAGTGCTAGGACTTACTCTTCATTGGCTTCCTTTTTTCCTCTTTTCCCCTTCTCCACTTTAGAGATCCTCCTACTTCATTCTCATCCCTGCTAGGATTACACTATGTGTCCCCACGTTCAGCTTGCCTTGTTTATTTATTTACTAATTATTATTATTATTATTATTATTATTATTATTATTATTAATGTGTAGAGATATTCTGTTTGAATCTGTGCCAGTGTACCACATATATGCCTGGTGCCTGAGGAGGTCAGAAGAGGGCATTGAATACCTTGGAACTGGAGTTACAGATGGCTCCATATGGGTGCTGAGAACCAAATCCAGATTCTCCAAAAGAGCAGCCAGCGCTGTTAACTACTAAGCCATCTTTCCAACACCCTTTTCAGATAATTTTACTTCTTTGCCATAATCTAAATCCCAAGTAACATAACCTTGAGCCCTAAAACAACAACTGTCTTATTTACTCACGATTTTTAAATCTTTGTGCATGATTTAGGCCTGGGTCCATCTGGGACACTGAGTACCCGGGACTCTGACCCTCTTTCTGGCTCCATGTGGTCTCAGCATCTTCGTATTTCTTTGTGACCTCTCTGTATGGCCTCTTCAGCAGGGTAGCAGAAGGCAGGGAAGCCACCAGCTCTTCTTCATCTCTGATGCATCAGGCCTTGGGCCGGACCAAGAGCTCAGGGAGTAGACCCATCACAGGGCATGGGCACAGGAAAGCACAGTTTGCTGGGAGTCACGGAGTCAATGTTCTGCTAGAGGGACTTTCAAGGAAGTCAGAACATGGTCCCCAACAGAAGAGCATTCTCCTTCACCAGTTTTATTTGTAGTATTTTGTTTGTAAGGATCATTGCATTTTTAAAACAATGGTTGAAAACTGCTGTTTTCAGAACAGTGTTGTAAAAGGAGTTATAGAGACCACAGAAACCCCTCCTCTCCATCTGTCCCATGTGGGATCTAGAAGTCTAAAAGGTAATTGCTCAAAAGAATCACAGCCTCCCTCTGACTTGTGGTCCCAGAGTCAACACCCTCAGTTTCAGGGCTTCCTCCCAGCCCTCCCCCACTGCTCACTGACTTCCCACCTGTGGCCTTCAGTCCTCACAGTTCCTGGGTAAACAGCCATTTGTAGAGCACCTGCTGTGCTCCAGGCACTGGTCCAGAAGGTCCCAGTTCCACTCATTTAGTAATTCCAGCCTCACACACAGCAGTGGCGAGCTGGTGCCGGCTTTGCCATCTCACAAGATGGCTCTCCCAGCTCTGTGCTTAGGCACAGCATGCTGGAATCTGACCCCTACCAGGGTAGGAGTCTTTTAGTTTAGTGAAATCAGCATGCCCTACAAATACAGACTTTCTCTCTGAGGAGGTGGTTGTTGAACACTCACTAGCACACTCTGGACTTGATTTTATGTCACTCTTCCTCCAGGTTGAGATCAGTCCTTGTCCACTGGCCAGGCTCTACTGGCCTCTAACTCCCAATCCTTCATTCTCAATCAGCCACTTTATTATTTACACCACATTTTAAGGTCCAGTCTTGCTGATAGTCCTTCACTGAGCACAGAAGGAAAACCACCTCTTCAAATGTGACCTTTCTAGAACTTCCTCAGAGCCATCCTGTGGTCTGACACCACAAGCAAAGGTCTAGATGTGGCTGGTCCCCCAGAGGCTCATACACTGGAGACTTGGTCCTCAAGCCAGAATCAAACAGGCGGGGTCCACAGAAAGCAATCTGCACACAGGGTTTCCATCCTCAGGAGTGAATTAATGCTGTTTTGGGTAGGTGATTCAGATCTAGTTAGGAGTAGGTAAGCTCCCAAGAAAAAAATTGCCCTACAGAGAGCAGACTGCCACCTCCATGGTCTCTTGCTTCCTTGTCTGTGGTCATTTTCCTTTCTGCTCTCTTCTGTGATGCAGACACTCTAGACACTAGAGTCAGTAGCCAAAACTTTTTTTTCTTTTTAAGTTATGCAGCATCAGGTACTTTGTATAGCCACATAAAATGGAACAAGACAAATACTCCCATCCTCTCTCCTTCCTGATGGCTTTGTCAATTTTCTCCAAACCCATTTCCACTCACTTGGATCTCTCCCACTAAACCTTGTTCATGTTTATCCCCATTTTAGCATGGCTCTTGGAGGACCAAAACTAACAGGAACATCTAGTATGCCGAGGAATTTGTATGTTCAATCATTTGACACACTCTTAGACTAGACTATGAGGGCAGAGATCATATCTGGCAGTGTTTTTTACTTCAACTGCCATTAAGTTCCATTAGGTACTCATAAGCACTTTCAGATCTAACAGAAAAAAGGAGCCTTGGAAAATACAACATGTTATGCAAACAGATAAGTGGCCAAATGGAATATGTGCATTTGCCTTAACTATAGGCGGTAATAATTTCAGCATGGGAAGTAAGATTAGCAGGTGTCACCTGGAAAGGAAGGCAGACAGACTTAAGACTCAGTCAGCAATCCAAAGGGTCCTCATGGTAACTTAGGGACTTATATTGTATTAAATTTTGGTGTACTTACTGGAGTGAACTCATGGTCTTTGCTCAACCATGAGAGTCTGGTAAAGGAAGATTAAGAAGAATCAATCCAAATGCTTCCCAGATTGACAAACTGAGAGGCGGGGGCATTGAATACAGTTAACAAGGGAGCTAGGACCCCTGACTTGCTTGAATCTACAATTACCTTGATCTGGACCTTGGGAAAGGTCCTTGCCTCTTCAACTTATTTTGGTATTCCCAAATGCTATTCGGTAGTCTGAGGACTCAGGCTCTGGTAACTTGAACAGCCCTGGATTCTAAGTGGAGGGAAGAGATCAAGTAAGGGGTGGCCACTTTCTTGTCCTTACATTATTTCCAGTACCCCCCTCCATCCTGCCCTTGGGAGGCACCCAAGATGTCTTGCTTGAACCAACGAATGAAATCAAAAGGAGGACACCTCCTCTTTCTCGTGGGTACACAGTGTCAGGGCCCCAATCTGTGCCAGCTGAGAAGGCAGGAAGCAGCTGTTTGCTTTTCAGGGAGCGGCTGGGTGATCTGCCTGTGTAAATAGCCATTCACCCAGGTGTCAAGAGGAGCCACTGAGGGGACTCACACTTCCTCCTCTGCCCCCAGTAATGGTGCAGAGAGCCCAGCTGTTGTCCTGCATTTTTCCAGGCACCCTTGGAGTGGGACACTGATCTCTTTCTGACCCAGCCTCAAGCAATATGCCTGGCCTTGCACTTCCACTCTTTGCTCAAAACATTGGTCCTTCAATCACCTTCCTGGAGAAACACCAGCATATTATTGAGGAGGTTCAGCCTACACGTTTTCTGTGTTCTTCGGCCACACTGTAAATGTTTGTTTACAGTTTGGTGCCCTATCTCCACAACTGGAAAAGTGTCTGTGAATGGTGTCGCTGTTCAATAATGAATGCTGACTGATGGACACGCGAGGCTTTCTCCAAGCCTGGCACATAGCCCCTAGCCTGCAGTTCCATAGCTAACTCCACCTCTCTGACTTAAGTCAGCACGCTGTCCTCCATCACGATGTACCCTCATACAGTCTTTTTCATATCTCTTACTCTTACATACTCTTCCTTTAGTTCACTTCTATTTACTTCAGATAAATGTGAAAATTTTAATTGTAGGTTCTGATCATAACAGGAATCAAAAACATTCTCCATAGATTAAAAAGTAGTCACAAGAGGAGGCCTAATAATGGTCACAGACCTCAGAACAAAGGGATTAGTGGGTAGAATTCTAGCTCATTATATTTTTCTTTTTTTGTCTTGGGCATTCATTTTTTGATAAAAGATTCTGGTTATACTAGATGCCCAAGAAGCCCATGGCATCTTCTTAAACAACCTCAGAATAGAGAAACCATTGACATCTCTCTATCCAATGGGCCAAGCTGGAGGCCCCTGGTTTCCTTCTTAAAAGAGAAAATCTAGTCATGTTAGGGTAGTATGGGAGACAGTTGGCATTAAGCACTAAATGTTCACAGAAGAGTGAATGACTTTCTCTGTGTAATTTAGTGCCTGTGGACCACATTAAATCATTTTGGTTTATGGTGGGATCTCTAGAAATCTCACTTAAAGTACACATTAAATATTTAGGGTTAAATTGTCACTATACCAGTGACATTCTTTTGGATTAATTTAGTAGTACACATCACTAAATATTTCCTGGGGAAACACTGAGCAAAGGCTATGTACTAAATGCAGAGAGCCCACAACTTATGGCAGTTGGGGTTAACTTTTTTTTTGTCTGTTCATGCTACAAAAGCAATATGTACATGGACTTTTGAATTTGAATCCTCTCCCAGGCTAGCCACATGTACCATGACATTCCTTATGATGCTGGGCAATGGCAAGCCATATATCCCATCCAGCTGTGGAATAACCAGGATAAACAAGAAGGTGCTCTTCAAGGTACTATATTGCCAATATTTGGAGAATATGGACATTTAATAAAATACATAAGATAGTAAGCACTTTATTATGAAACAGGTGTTGGATTAGATGATTTTGCCTGGCTGTGGGCTAATCTCTGTGTTTTCAGTTTGTTCCAGACAGGTAGGCTAAGCTCAGATGCTCGGTAAGACTAAGTGTACTGAAGTTCAAATTGCAATGTCTTTTACTTACAATGGATTTATCAGGTCATAACCTCATTGTAGTTGAGGAGCATCTGTGTTTCCAGAGTAATGGTCGGGCTGTTGAATTCTGGTAACACCATAGCTTTTAAAAGTTCATGTGTAATAACTTCAACCTTTGGAAACACTTTAGGTATGTCCAAAACATCTGTATCTCCAGTCACATGGTCCTGTCTCTATATATGACTGGTAGTTGGGGGGTGGATTTCAGGTGTAAATAAAAACAAAATCAGGCTGGGCAATGGTGGTACATGCCTTCGATCTCAGCACTCAGGAGGCAGAAGCAGGCAGACCTCTGTGAGTTTGAGGCCAGCCTGGTCTATAGATAAAGTTTCAGCCAAACAACGAAACCAAAACCAAACAAAATTGAGATAATTTGGGAGTCTGAGTATTTTTATAAAGATTTTTCTCTCCGCTTCCTGCCTCCCCACCCCTTGACCCTACCCAGTAAGCCACGTAGAGTTGGATCACTAATTGCAGATTGAGGTTGCTCAGATCTGGACTTTGCTTTTCTTGGAACTGGTCTGTTCCTAGTTTACTCCTCCTTCTGAGGCATAGCCCTTGTGGAAGGCAACTGAAAACCTAGGATGCTTGGCATGGTGTCTTTTCCTTTGTGGGTCTGACTGTAGTCCATCTTGTGCAGCTACAACAGAAAGCTGCAGGCTTGAGACCTCATAAAGAATGAGATGTGTTGCTTAGCATCCTGGAAGCTGGGAAACCAAATACAAGGATGCTGGCATCTTGTAAGGATTTCTGTGCTATGGTCTCCCCTGGTGGAAGATAAGGGCAAAAAACAGAGTAAGAGGAAGGCTGACCTCTGCCTTAAAACATTTCATTCTTTTGATATTTAATCTGTTCCAGTAATGAAGAGATTAATTCATTCACGAGGTGATAGCCCTTATACCTAATCACCTCTCATTAGGCCACACTTTCCAACACTGTGCCCTAGAGGATCTATTCCCAACACATATACAAACCACAGCAGGTTCTGAATTGCCATTTCCTCCTTGGTATTGTTACATAGTTTCTAATCTTTTGAATACCAGTTATGAATCTAATCAAGGACCTAGGGGAGAAGCAGTTTGAGAGTCGAACTCCCCACTCTACTTACACTTCTTAGAGATCTTAGCCCCTCACCTCCTTGCAGCCTTCGGGAGCTCTACATTGTCCTGAAACAAAATCAACCAACCTGCTTTTCTAGTTGTTCATAGCTGACAGATTTGTCTATGACAAACAAATCTACCATTACATACAGAAGGGAATATTGTTACATTGGAAAAGCAAGTGATAAGACCATGTATTGCATGGTCTTCCACTGACTATGCCCTGGATTGTAACTCCAAAGAAGACTCATCTAGCTACTGACGTTGATTACTTATTATATAGGGTTTCATTTTCTGTACATATTTTATTCTCTCTCTCTCTCTCTCTCTCTCTCTCTCTCTCTCTCTCTCTCTCTGTTTTACAATGTTTGGACTTTAGTTCTGAATAAGGAGCTATTTCTCACCTATTTAAGTAAAAAGAATGTAATATGGTTATTTTGAAGAAGCAAAGACATAAAAATATCATAACAAAATGGCCCCAAATGGACACAACACACATTTATTTATTTATTTATTTATTTATTTACTTTAACTTTGAGGGGAAATGTTCTCAGGGATCTTCAGCTGTATAGGACAAGACAGGGTTCTCACATTCCATGTCCTGCAGTAGCTGTACCACACTAAGGTATAGTAGGAAGGGGTCCTTTCCTCAGGGATTTTCCAGGTTGTTGGATTACCCAAAGGGGCACAAATTATTTTCTCATTATATGCCTGGTGTTAAATAAAAGGGAAATCATAATTACAGAAATATTTTATTCTAAGACATTTATTCAGCCAAATTTACACTAACACACAACAAATTAAAAAGGGCTTCTGTCTCAGAAAGAAAGACATATCTCCATGGAGGTCTGTAATTTACAGAAAGGCTTAATTTAATCTCCACAGCATTACTCTGCCATCCAATACTGCCAATACTTCCAAAATTTGGAAGTTAATATTAATTTCAGTCAATTTTCATTAATTTTGATTCTACCTAGATTTCTAGACCTTTAAGATGATTTTGAGTTTTGCTTCCAACCACATTAACTCATGCCTCCATCATTTTATCAATTAAGAGTTGTAGAAACATGCCTTTTATTTCCCAATCTACTTATTAATAGATTACAATTTTTTTTTTTTTGGTTTTTCAAGACAGGGTTTCTCCATGTAGTTTTGGTGCCTATCCTGGATCTCGCTCTGTAGACCAGGCTAGCCTTGAACTCACAAAGATCCGCTTGGCTCTGCCTCTCAAGTGCTGGGATTAAAGGCGTGCAACACTGCCGCCTGGCAAAATATTAGAATTTTAAAAGATAATTCAGAACTAAGGGCAGAATAAAGTGCAGCTTCACTAAAGACTTCTATCCATCTTATTAATACTAAACAGACAACTTTGTATGGCATTGTTTAATTTGCTTTAAGTACCCTTAACTATAACATAAATGTATGTACATACCACTGGAATTGCCAAAAAACCTTATTGCCATTCAAATCTTCTTGGTGAATGAACAGTCATTGACTGTAAATTGAGACCAAAATGGGAGAAGATGATGGAGACAGGAGTGGTCCACTGGAACCTCGGTTCCTAAGACCTCTGACTTTGTAACTGTCATAGCCAGTTTTTTGGTCAACTTTACACAAACCTAGACACCTTGGAAAAGAAACTCTCAACTGAGGTATTGCCTCCATCAGACTGGCCTGTTGACATGTCTATAGGGTATTTTCTTGTTCAATGGGGCAGGGGCTGCCCACTGTGGACAGTGCCATTCCTGGACATGAAGTCCTGAGCTGTGTAAGAAAGGTAGCTGAGCAAGCCGGGGGAAACAAGACAGTAAGCCTCATTCCTCCGTGGTCTCTGCTTCAGTTCCTGCCGTCAGGTTCTGCCCCGAGTTTCTGCTTTGGCATCATTGAGTGTTGGACTATAACCTTTAAGTCGAACAAGTCTTTCCCTTCCCAAATTACTCTCGGTCAGTGTTTCATCACAGTAACAGGAAGGCAAACTAGAATAAGAGCCTTTGATTCTATAAGGGTTCTCTGTAGTTCAAAACTAACCAAAGGTTGGGCATAAACAAATATTATGAGCTGCACATATTCATATGCTGAAGTCATCATCCCCTGTACCTTAGAAAGTGACTGCTGTAGATAGAGCTCTTAAAGATATGTTTACCTTAAAATGAGGCCTTTGGGGTGGGCTGTAAAACCCTTGTATTAAAAAGGGGAGCATGAGAACAGAGAGACATCGAGAACGAACGTGTGTACTCAGAAAAGGCGGTTTGAAAAAGCAGTGAGGGGCAGCCATTCACAAGCCAAGAAGAGGTGCCAAGAGGAAAAGGAAGGCAGGGGCTACAGCATCTCTGGCTGACTAAAGAACGAGTTTAAGTGGGATTCATTGCCTTCAGTTGTATGTAACAGAAAATACAGTCAATCATATTGAAAGCTGAGTCACGTGTTATTTCACGTAACTAGCAATCAGGACAAAAAGAGGCCACTGCTCCGTCCATCTGTAACTCAGAGCATCGCCAAGCACCTCCTTTTTTTGCATGTTTCTGTTTCAGTATCCTCTAATTAGCACAATGGCTCTGAGCTCAGAGGGGATCAAGTCAGGCTGACATGATATACATGGAATTTTAAGGTATGGCATTGTCATTGTCTGGAAAAGAAATTATTGTTTCTTGATTTCCTATAAAAGCAAAGGAATCCTTGTCATACACCCTTTGCACTCTTTTATACAGGTCTCATGGGCTGGAAATGCATCACGGCCAGTGGCTGTGTTAGTCACAATTTCCCACTGTAAGGGCACACCCAGGAAACAAGTTGCGAGAGTAGGATTTATTTTGCTCACAGTTGCAGAGGTTTTACAGTGGGGAGGGGATGGTGGAGTGGAGCACCCTGCTCTCCTGCCGGGGAACAGTGGGAGAAAATTCTCATGCTCTCTAGCTTTCTCCTTTTTCCTCCTTCCAGTCTGTCTGGATCCCTAGTCTATGACTTGGTGCTGCCCACATTCAAGGTGCATCTTCCCTCTTCTTTCATCCTCTGTGGACACACCCTCCCAGGCACAGCCAGGGATGTGGTTATTACCACCCTGTTTGCTTTCCAGTCCTATCAAGTTCCCAATCAAGGTTAACCACCATGGTGAACTGATAACCCCTGGCAATGAAAACAAGGCTATGGTGAAAGATGGACTCTGGGCAGATGCTGCTGCCTAAAAAGGAGAACCCAAATGCAGCAGAAGTAAGATGAAGAGAACAGGGAAGTCACTTGGAGGAAGTACTCAACAGCGTCTCCTCACACCGCGGTGCATGGACAAGATTGCCAAGAGAAGTTTCAGCAATGTGTTACTGAACGAATATCTTTTTAAACATCACTCCTGTCATTTATCCATCATGTTAATGTAGCCTCACAAAACTAACCACAAAATTGGTATGGATTTTCATCTTCCTGAATAATTAAAAAATTATATGTGTTATCTCATTTGCTGCAGATAATTAGACAGAATGTGGAACTCATTCATGAGGAGCTCAGAGACACTTGAAACAACTTCCTCAAGACCACAGTATTTGCTTCCTGGGACAGGGAAAAAAAATAAAACCTTAACCTTAGAGGTAATAGGATAAAATGATACATCAGGAAGATGTGTCAATTACTGGTTTCCAAAGATAATCATGGGTGGCTTAAGTGTATAGCATACAGAGATGAGACTGAACTTGGGAACTGTTCATTTTATCCCAACTGTATGCTAGGATATAGTATGAAAGACCCTATCTTTATATTTAACATTGAGAATGAGCGTCTGAGAAGGACAAATATGGTCATTTCTTGTATTAAGTAAGGTCAGAAGCAAGACTTACAGTTATAATATCCAGTCTATTTGTATTTGGAAGAATTCAAGAAAATTTTCTATCTCTCCTATATTTGTGAGTCTAAAGTTTCATATCTAACTTGTCTTTTATCATAACCAAGGAAAATTATAACTACTTAGTCTTCAACTACATCAAAAACCCCAGAAGGATTTAATACTACCTAAGTAAACAGGAAGAGCATTGTGAGAAACTTTCAAAAATCTAGAATGACAGAGACAGCTGGCTGCCTGGACAGTCACCTAAAGTTCCTTTGCAGCATTGAGGCATACATCTTCAGCCTACAGGCATAGAAATTCTCAGTTGCTTCTTCCTGTGTCCTGCAGAATGTCTGGCAGTCTCTTCTGTGAAGCAGGAACCTGAAGGACCATCTCACCTTGATTTGGCAAAATTCAGTGGTCATTTTCCTATGGGTCCTGCATGTCCAGTTGATAGAATATTTTGTTAAGCAGTCCAGGCGAGAATGGTTTCTTGCCCAAATGGCTAACTTTTGCCATTAAAAAAAGCAAACTCCATTAATGGGTTTCTTTAATGCCCATCATCCTCGTTGAAGTAATTGGTGCTGCCAGGAGCAGATGTGTATCATTTTCCAGAAAGTCTAAGTTTTTAAAACATTTTAAATGCCATATTCTGTAGTTCTTTGAAGTGTTTGAAGATTACCTACCTAATTTAAATATATCTATGTATACCTAGAAAACTTAACTAACATGACTATAAGTTTATCATAGATGACTAATTATTAATCTGTATTTCTTAATTATACAATATAATTTTAAATGAGTTGCATAAACATAATACCTTAAACAAGAGTAGAAATATATATAGTATAACAAAATTAACTTTAAATTTGCATCAATAAACTAAAATCCATAGCAATGTAAAACATTTTAAACAAGTTGCTGCTCCTAAAAGTAGGTTCAATAATCTACCCTTTCAGCCTACCATATCTATATCAATATTCTACTACAGTTGTGCAGAGTGGCTTATCCCCTTGCTTTCAGGCTGTGGCTGTGAGAGGATAAGGAAGTCTCTACTGAAGAGAAGAGGCACGTTTGTAACAGAAAGAAAATACCTGACTTTTTACCACTGCTTGTCCTGGTTAGGGTTATTATTGCTGTGATGAAACACCACCAACAAAGAAACTGGGGAGGACGGCTCTGTTAGGCTTATGCTTTCTCATCACTGCTCATCACCAAAGGAAGTCAGGACATGCTGCAGGCCGCAGGAATATATCATAAGAACTCAGCTGGTTATGGCAAAAGTCACTACCTGGAGAATTCAGGGAATTCCTCCAGAGGAAGCCAAATCCCAAGGAGTTTTTGGTGTTACTTGGCTTGTTACATATCAGTTGTATTCTGTTATGAAAATCATGTGTGCCTTCATAGTTTTCCCAATTGACTTTTCCCTAAGAACGGCTAACAGTGTGGACTGATCACTCTCTGGACATACACATTCCAGGTATTTGGAGAACAGCCTCGGGAAAGGCTTCTCTGGAATCAGGTATCTCCCTTAGCCACTTTCAAGGACTACAGGAAACACCGCCCAGGTGGGTGCCCAACTTCCGAGGACTAACAATGATAGCAGCCCACATGCAAGTCTCCTGACTTAAGGTAAATTCCACAAGGAGACACCGCCTAGGAGAGGTGGACGTTTAAGTAATAGCTTTACACAATTTAGCTCGGACCCTCCCTTTATATACCGGGACTTCCAGGGCACATGACGGAGAAGAGAAAAGAGAATGGAAGAACTAGATGGGTAAGAACTTGAGAGGAACAAACAGATGGGGAAGAACTAGATTGAAGGGTTAGAAGAGAGGAACGAGATGGAAGATGAGGAAGAGCCAGATGGGGAAGAACAAGATGAGGAAGAGTCAGATGAGAGAGGAGATGGGAGAGGAGCTGATAGGGGAAAGAACTAGATAGATGAGAACCTAGAAGGGACAGAACTAGATGAAGGAATTAAGATAGAACCTGGAGGGGACAGTAGATAAATACCGAGAGAAATTAGGCAAGAACGGAGCTAGACATGAGAGCAGAATAGAAGCTGTATATAGAGAGAACTATCACAGAATAATAAAGTGTGTGAACTAAGGAGTTTCGTGTACATAGATTCATTCCTTTTCATAAAAGATTAATTATCAGCTGGTTGTAGATTCTTCCTGGACTCTGGGAGGGGACTATCGAGGGGCTAGACCGCCATAGTCCCCGATAAGGACAGGAACTCAAACAGGGCAGGAACCAGGAGGCAGGAGCTGATGCAGAGGCCATGGAGGAGTACTGCTTACTGGCTTGCTCCCATGGCTTGTTCAGGCTGCTTTTTTTAAAAATTCATCTATGTATTTTACATCCAGACCACAGCCCCCTCCCCAATCTTCCCTTCAACCCCTCAATCTCCTCCTTTTCTGTCTCCATCCAGGAAAGGGTAGGTCTCTTATGAGTATCAATAAAACATGGTATATCAAGTTGCAGTAAGACTAAGCATCTCCCCATGGACCCAGTATGAGAAGTAGGGTCCCAAAAGCCAGTAAAAGAGTCAGAGACAGTCCCTGTTCCAGCTGTTAGGCATCTCATAAGAGGAGCAAGCTACACAACTGTAACATATATGCAGAATGCCTAGGTCAGTCTCATGCAGGCTCCCTGGTTGTTGGTTCAGTCTCTGTGAGCCCCTATGAGCACAGGTTAGTTGATTGTGTAAGCCTTCCCATGGTGTCCTTGACCCCTCTGGCTCCTACACTCCTTTTTCCTCCTCCTCCTCCTCCTCCTCCTCCTCCTCCTCCTCCTCCTCCTCCTCCTCCACAGGATTCTGGAACTCCAGCTAATGTTTGGCTGTGAGTCTCTACATCTGCCTCAATCAGTTGCTGGATGATGTCACTCTGATGACAATTGGGCTACAGCCTGCTTTCTTATAGAACCAAGGACCACCAGCCCAGGGATGGCACCACCCACAACGGGCTAGGCAATCTCCCACCAATCATTAATTAAGAAAATGTCCTACAGGCTTGCCTACAGCCCCATCCTGGGAGAGCATTTTCTCAACTGAGGTTCCCTCCTTGAAGATGACTTAGCTTGTGTCCAGCTTGCATAAAACTAGCTAGCACACCATTCTATTTTTTTTTTTTTTGTCCTTAAGCAAGACATCTCATTCCTGTGACATCCTTTCCTCAACACAAAGGAATGGAGAAGTATTTATCTACCTGGAGAGATGTCATGAAGATACACCTAAAAGATATGTATACATGTGGTTGTCTACATAGTGCACAGCTGTCATGCAGTCCGAATTTATTCAGTGTTAAGTGGGTCTGTTGTATATGGGTCAGATTTTAGAGTATAATTCGGTTGTGATTTCATGTGATCCATCATGCAGCCTCTTGTTTCAAGCATAACTTGTTTGCCATGGCTTCCAGATTCTGTTAGGTTTTGCTCTCCCACTCTATTCCTCTTCCTTGTACTTCGATTCCCAACATCCAACCCCGCCAAGTGCTTTCTCCTTCAACACTCACTATTCCAGCCCAACCTCTACTGGTTTGAGAATTTTGAGAAGTATCTTTAAAACTTAGTGTCATTGCTGTGGGACCTGCATGGGACCAGACTAGGCTCTGTGCATACAGGAGACAGTCGTGTAGCTTGGTCTGTTTGAGGGGCCCCTGGCAGTGGGATCAGGATCTATTCCTGGTGCACGAACTGGCTTTCTGGAGCCCATTCCCTATGGTGGGATGCCTTGCTCAGCCTTAATGCAGCAGGGAGGGGCTTGGACTTGCCTCAACTGAATATACCTGGCTTTGCTGACTCCCCATGGGAGACCTTACCCTTTTGGAGCAGGGAATGGGAGGGTGTCAGGGGGGAAGGCATGGGGGGGCGGAGCAGGAGGAGGGATGAGAAGAGGATCTGTGGTTGGTATGTAAAATGAATAAAAAAATGTCTTTAAAAAAAAAACAACTCATGTCATTGGCTGGATTATTGTATTGGGGGTCCCCTGAATAGGTCAGTCCTTCTGAAAAAGTTACACTTTCTACTTCACTGACATCAGATGTGGCTGTCGAACCTGCTTTCACCAACAAAAGGTGAGGACAGTGATATGTGCAGACACTTTGAGCACCACGGCATCCTTCTGTGACACCAATTTTTCTTTTACTCTAAGACCAACAGGACCCATTTAAACACCTCTGTTGTGTAGCAGTCCCTCCTAGTACCCTCTCCACAAGATTAAAATACTCCATCCTTTAGACAGAAAGTAAACAACTCAAAATGGCTTCCGGAAGTCCCTGAAACTGATCAGATTCACTAGGCCTCTTCCTCCCAAAAGTAACCAATAAAGACTACTAAAGTCACTTTCAGAAAACCCAAGCTACCAAGAAAACACTGAGACCACCCAAGCTGCCTGGAAAAAGTAGAAACCAGCAGAGGTGCCTAGGAGGAGGTCTGGATCAACTGAGCTAGCTGAAAAGGACACTTTCCAACCTATTAAGCTGTCGGTTGACTGTGCCGTGTGCTCTAGGTTCCCACCTTTGGTGAACTGGCACTACACAGGTATGGACTTTGGTGATGCAGCTGCCTTTAAGTCACTTCTGCTCCTGTAGGTAACTCCTCACCCATATTCCCGTAAGTGACCCCAATAAAACTCATTGTTTCACTGAGTTGGACTTTGGTGGCATCCATACTTTAATCTATTACTTTAACCTCTCTGAGCTGGGTAGTCACGTGCGTATCCTTAGGAAACATCTGTCCCACAACACCATCTCTTCTGTTTGGGTTCTGAAATGAAAGCATATAAAAGTAAGAGCTGAGGGTGGTAGATCAGTAGATAGGAATGTATATGAGACGCTGTCCTTTCTAGTTGTCACCCCTAGACTAAAGCATCATCTATCCAAGAGATGGCTAATGGAACCTCAGGTCCCCACCACACAAATGACTTCTTTGTAACTATTTAAAAACTTCCTAATTTAGGACTTCTTTCTTCTCTGTTGCCTCCTGGAAATGCTATCTTGTAATGTGTTCCTGACAGTCTTCCCTTTTTTGGTTCCAGGATCCTAGATGACCTCTCTTTTCTCTAATCAACCGCGACATGTTATCTGTAACTGTTTCTGCAAACATGTTTGTTGACTTCTTGGTGAAAGCATGTTTCTCCAGTGATGGTGATTGTATCATTTCACCATTATAATACTTCCTTGTGTCTTGTCATCTTTAGTATAGACAAGGGTTGTGTGTTTTCCTCTTATGGAGCCTTAGAACCACATACTTGGAAGAGCACAGTAAAGGTGTGTTCAAAAACTCATTGGCATGGGTTCCGGTTCTGGCAAGATGAAATGCTCACCTCTCTGTCCTGTTACTTACACTGAAACACAGCTATGGAAAGAACTTGGTACTTAGAGAACACAGTGAGACCCCATAGATGTTTTCAGGTTAAGAGAGGCTTAGCTGGGAGGTGAGGGAAGAAATATCGTCCTGGAGGAGTGTTAGTAGAACACAGGTGATATGAAGGA
This sequence comes from Peromyscus californicus insignis, assembly GCF_007827085.1. Lineage (NCBI taxonomy): Eukaryota > Metazoa > Chordata > Mammalia > Rodentia > Cricetidae > Peromyscus > Peromyscus californicus. Next base: position 121,225,766 of record NW_026294606.1, read on the forward strand.
GGAAGGCGGGGTGGGGGTAAAGGGAAAGATGACTGAGCTACGTGAAAAGTCACATGGAAATCTACTGTTTTGTAAGTTTATTTGTACGCTCTCTCTGCTTCATTCACATACCTATGTGACTATATATATAGAGGGAGAGTAGAGATGGAATCACTCTACATGGAGGATAATATTCCTTCCAGAAAACATTGGTTGCCAAACAAAAATGCCCCAGTGTCTGGGGCAAGATACCTCCTTTTAGGTTGTTGATGATCAGGGGTGCCAGAGATTTGCCCCAAACAATACAAGCTATTGTCATTGCTCAATTTCCCACCAGTACTTGACATAAGACCCCATTGCTGCAGATATCATATACATTGGTCTTAACACTTGAAGAGTTCAAGCTAATACTGACCTGGAAGCATCCTCCCTGCTGACTAGTATTATAATCCTAGAAGGTATTACACAAGTTGCCGGGGGGGGGGGGGTTAAATGAGAATGCCCCTCCTTCACACACACACACACACACACACACACACACACACACACACACACACACACAGAGTCTCGGGCATTTGAACACTTGGTCCTCAGTTGATGGTGCTGTTTGGGCGAGGTTTAGGAGATATGGCCCTGCTGGGGGAAGGATGTCACTAGGGGTGGGCCTTGAGAGTTTAAATCCTCAAATCATTTCCAGTGTGTTCACTCTGTTTCATGCTTGTGGTTCAAGATGTGAGTTCTTAGTTTCCTGTTTCTGCCACCATCCCTGTAACCTGCTGCCCAGCTGTCTCCGCCATTATGACCTCCAGCCCTCTGGAACCATAAGTCCAAAGAAACATTCTTCTGTAAGTTGCCTTGATTATATTGTTTTACTAATATAGCTAATACAGGCAGAAAAGTCATCACCAGTCATAACCAACTGTGGACCTATGACCTACAATAACAACTGGTCTGGCTATGATAGTGACATGAATATTGTGGTGTTAACCACTGGCTTTCTGATTGGACTTGGGCTCGGTCCACAAGAGAGAACACATGCTATAAATATGACCAAGAACCGTTGGCTGGGGAGCTCACAGGACTTACAGGAGAACCTAAGACTATTATTTCACTAAAAGGACATAGTATCAAACTGCTTCTTAAGTGATTACGCCCATAGATTAGTGCAGCTCTCAGTACTCATCAGAGAAGCTTCATTTTTCAGTAGACAGTGATTAATACATGACTGGTCACAGTGCAGAGAACAAGTGTCTGGAATACTCAGCCGTAACTGGGACATTAGTGTTACACTACCTTCCCCCGTTGCTCAAAGAATGTGAACAAGGGACAGAAAGATTGTAAGAGCCAGAGTTCAGGGAAGGCAGGAATGAAACAGTGTCTTTTGGCCATGAAATGGCCATTGCACTCATTTGTATGGTGCATCATTGTATTTATATGTGTGCATTGTATGGCTGCCCATATATGACTTCAAACACACACATAGAATTCCAATATGGACTGGGGAGGAGCTCACTAGACCCCATTCCTAGCTGAGGAACTATTGGAAGTCGATGGCTTCTGGGGGACAGAGAGTTAATCTTCTTCAAGAGTATTGTCCCTGGTTGGTTGCCCAAGTGCCAGTGGTTGGTTCTACATCATTGTTCATATGGAGCAGCAGTAATCAGATTCAGTTGTTGAAAAGAAAAAAAGAAAAGAAAAAAGAAGAGGACATGAAGTTGGGAAGGGGTGTGTGTGTAGGGTGGACTAGATAGAATCCTGCAGTAGTTGGAATGGGAAAGAGGAGAAATGCAGTCCAATTACACAGTGTGTGTGTGTGTGTGTGTGTGTGTGTGTGTGTGTGTGTGTGTGTGTGTGCAAATGAAGTTATGAAAGAGTAAATAAAAATAAATCAGACTTTCTGACAAACTATAATTGATATGTCGTCTTAGTCTGCCCAATGGGTTTCTTTAGGTTGGTTAAATTCAAAAGCTTCCAGTACTTCTTTTCTTGGCACTTGAGAATTGGCTAGTCCCAAAGAGGTTCACCAGGAGGTTGAATCTTTCACCATATAATTTATCTTTTTTTTTCCTTGCTCTAGATGCTGATGTACAACCACAGCATCTGTGAAGGGCCATGCACCATGGCAACTTTTCCATGTTGTAACTCTTTTATACCCAAGACTTTTTTATTTGACCTGTGTATAGAGGTCTAGTAAATGGACATACAAATCAAATGTTTGTTGATAATAAATTATAAAAGAAAGGTATTTGCTGGTCACATAATTTTCTCATTTACTACAGATGAAAGCAAAACACAATAGTTGGGCTCATGTCATTATTTTTATGTAGAAAATTCAGTCTTGGCTGGATACTTGATACTGCAGTGCCAACACTTTTCGGTGTTAACCGGGGAAGGGCCCAAAAAGGAGGCAAAGAAGGCAGCAGGTAGGGACACAGGCAAGTCTGAGATTCCTCCCCTGAGGTGCAGCGTTGTCTCTTTTTCGGAACCACCACATATTGAGATCAGACGTCGGCACTGAAAGTCCTTTAGGTCCTTCCTTGTGTATGCCATTTTCTTCCTGTTGAGAGCTTGTAGGGTGTGTGGTTGGAATCGCCGTGGAGAAAACATGGCAGTGCTATTTCATCACACAACTCCAGGGGCAGCATCCACACTGTGTTTATCTAAAAGAAGGAAGCTGTGTCTTCCTTGCCCAGCAGTAGCCTCAACAGGAAGGAAACAGAGTGTTTTCCCGGGACCACAATGATCATTCTTCTGTTTGGTTTCTATTATATACTTAACTCTCTTCAATTCCCAGGGTCCTCATTTGAAATTTTTTAATATTTCCCTTTTCTTCAACATGTTGACACAGGACAGAGTAAGTAGATAAAGCTAAATGATTTTACTTGCTGTCTTTAAAGGGAAAAGCTCTTGGGCTAACTGGCCTCACTTCTTTAAACATGCTTTTTAAAATGAGTGCAAATCCTCTAATCTAACTTGTAAAACATTTAATATTTTGGATATACGGTTTTAATGACCATCCAAAAGTCACAGTGGCTGGACAATGGGAGCTGCCAGGCTATTGTGTGCTGGCCACAAAGCCATGAGGTGGCCCTTTCTCTCAGGTCATAAGGTCAAGCTCTGCAGCATTAATTTTGCTGAGTTTCTTTGTTATAAATAACAAACAAGGTCATTTATTTTCATTCTCTTGTTTCTAATTGCATGCATGGACTCCACAGTATGAACTCCACAAACAGGTGGCTGGAATGCTGGGGAAAAAAACTTGAAACTGTTCCAGGAAAGAGGGCATGTCCCACTCTGGTGAAACAGTTTGATGAGGTAGAGATTTAGACCCTGCAGGAGACGCACCTGCACTATTACTGGAAAAGCAAACACTAGTCTGTTTGGCATGCACAGATCTATGTAAATTAAGGGAGATGATTTTGTAGTTAGGCCTCGGCTGTTCTCTGATCAAATGCAATTGTTTCTCCTTTCTCAAGAAACACACTCGTTATTAGATTCAAGTCCTTCTCGGTTATTTGTTTATTATTATTTTACAAGTTTATTGTTCTCTGGTTCTTAAAGAGAATGTTCCATATAAATGGAGACTAGGAATGTGGGTGCTTTTCCAAGAAAGGATGTCATGGAGATGCATTTACACGCAGTGCTATTCAGATCTGCCATGAGAAGGTTTAATGTACATCTGTCTAAGGATTTTCTTTCCTTCATGCCCCTATAGCTATCCCTTAGTGAAAAACAAAATCTGGACTGACCCCCACCCATTTGCAGAGAAAGTCCTGGGTCTTCGGCCCTCATTGTTCAGCTGGGCTTTGTGGGCAGCCCTGTCGGGGCCTCCTGCTGTAAACTGGCTGGGCTTCCTCATTTCCACCCCTGTGGAAGCCTCCTCGCCAGCCTGCACTACCTTTGTCTCTTTGAGGGGGAAAAAAAAAAACACCAGCCTTTTTCACTTGAGCAAAATAAAAACTACCTAGGATTTGTTTCTGGAGTGTAATTATAAACTTCATTGTGCATTCTTCCTGCCTTTGATGCTTATCTCGAAGAGTTCAGTGAAAATAAATTGTTTTTATGAAAACAGAGAAACCATTTGATAAACATGCTGTCTCTGGAAATTGTTCCCGCAAAAGAGGTCACTCTTTCACTTTAGAAGAAATAGAATATGTTTCAGAAAACAGGCAGGACGGCGTGATTTTTTTTTTTTTTTAAGGTAGAGACACTGGAATGCTGATTGCACAGAGTCTATTGGCTTGTAAAATAACTTCATTCATTGAAGACGTACTTAGGCTACAACCAAATACTTGATGCAGTTCCTGTTTCTAGGAATTAATTCTCTGCTTAGTGCTTTTCCCTGCTAGGTTTTTGGGGTTACTACACTCTGTCAGAACCTACCAGTGATGCTATTTTTAGGAAAAGTGATGGTCAGTGGGAAAAGGGGTTAATTTCGGTGGGCTCTTCCTGTATCTCCTGGTACAGAGACCAATATGAACAAAATTTGTCTTAGTAATGCAAGTAGTAACCTCGTGTACACAACTGAATATATATATTCATTATGAAGGAAAGATTTACTTTTTTTCCATCTCCCATGTTTCTGTATTTTTAAATGAAGTAAAGATACAAAAATAATTTATATTTCCAGACTAGAAGTTTGGAATTATTAAAAACTGAAACAAAAATGCCCTGGGCCTGGAGGTTTCTTTCAGGTTGTAATTCCTGGTGAAACCCTTGAGGGTCAACTACTTTCTCTTGGGTGTTGTGCAAATGTTGTGCAAACTCGGATCTTCCCGAACCCCTGTACATGTCAGCCATTGTGAGAATGTTGGCCAGTTGATTTTATTTGAATGTGATTCCAACTATGAATGTGAAATACCTATTCTCTGACAGGAAACCTAAATTTTGTGGCAATGGGTTTTACATACAGATTAAGAATCCAGTTTGGCTAGAGACCTTGTGCTTTATGACGCGAAGCCAAGTTCAGATACAAAACCAACCACCAGGCATTTACACTCATAATACATTAGCTGTTACTATGGGAATAGAGGAGGGACCAGAGAAACTCTGGCCTTGTTAATTTCCATTTGGAGCTGCTGTTAATTTGGCTACATTACATACTGCAAACGAGGATCATAATATTTGGATGGGACTTTTCACCACCCAAATGCAGGAGAACTAAGCCATATATAATGTCTAGTAGTATCTGTTTCATCTGGCTTACATGACTGTCAGAAATTCCTAAAAGTCAGATTTCTGGTTGCAAAATCCAGCAGGTCTGGGTTAATACAGTTCTCTCTGGTCCTTGCTTAATTTGAGGCCTCAGAAAGTAGGGGAAATTTTCAGAGTTCTGTTACGATTTAAGGTTGCTTTTACCCTTCGTAACATCTGCTTATTTTTTTTTTTTCATTAAAAAAATATATTCTTGCCGGGCGGTGGTGGTGCACGCCTTTAATCCCAGCACTCGGGAGGCAGGGCCAGGCGGATCTCTGTGAGTTCGAGGCCAGCCTGGGCTACCAAGTGAGTTCCAGGAAAGGCGCAAAGCTACACAGAGAAACCCTGTCTTGAAAAACCAAAATATATATATATATATATATATATATATATATATATATATATATATTCTTGGGTGAATAGAGACAGCAAGCTAATCAAACTAACAGTAATGACCCAAATCATAGACAACCCCTGAAGGAATTTCTTTATGTTCAGAAGTTATATTTTGGCTTCACAAGGACTCTTTTACTGTTGCTATTTTTTTCAAGGTGTGTGTATTTGCTCACATACGTGTATTTTCATGTGTGTTGGTGTGTTTGTGGGGGAGTACAAGAGCATCTTTGTGAAAATGAGACCTTGGGTGTCTCAGAACGGCCATCTACCTTTTTTTTCTGACAGTGTTTCACTGAACTGAGGCTCCCCAGTTAGGTTAGATTGGCTGCTTACCTCTACCTTTCCACCCCGGGATTACATGCTTTGCTACCACGCCCAACTTGCTCATGTGGGCTCTGGAGACTGAACTCAGGTCCTGCTTGCAAGGCAAGTATTTTGTCAACTGAACCATCTCCCACTGCAGCCCTCTGCTGCCCTTCTTAATAAATGTTAGCTCTATTCAACAGAAATTCAAATCACATTTAAGAGGCATTTTTTTTTTGTTTGTTTTGTTTTTCGAGACAGGGTTTATCTGTGTAGCTTTGAGCCTTTCCTGGATCTCGCTCTGTAGACCAGGCTGGCCTTGAACTCACAAAGATCTGCCTGCCTCTGCCTCTCGAGTGCTGGGATTAAAGGCGTGCACCACCACCGCCCGGTGTAAGAGGCATTTTTGAAGAAGCTTCTTCAGGTTCAAGGCTAACCTGGTAGTAGGAAGCCTTTGATATGGGATTCAGAAAAGGAAATTGCAGACAGACTGGTAAAAGGGACATCCTATAAAATAGATCACATCACAATTGCTGTTAATACTTTAGAGTCCATTCTAAAGTTTCCAGTGGACAGGCCTTATCCCCTGGAACTTCTAAAATGAGGTGTGCCTATCAATGCAATGAAGAGTTTAATCAAATCAGTTCTAAATGAAACAGTACAACTTTAGTGCTTATGTACACAAGAGCTCTAAGGAATCAGGGTGCCTTAGAGCCCCCTCAATGGAGATTACTCAAGTCAGGGGTCCTGTGCAGTCTTACATTCCACCCTAGCCAGACTGCCTGCAGAGACTGTTCCACCATTAAAGTGTTTATTCTGCTTTCCCTTCTCCCCTCCTTCTCCCTTCCCACTTTCCTCATAAACTTACTCTTATTCACAGCAAATTATGTACCAGGCATGGTCTGCTGCGCTCGAGATGCCGAGTGAGCATCTTGCAATGTGCACCACCTCATCCCTCGAGTCTCCTTTTAAAATACCCTAGAGACCTAGACCCTGGCACCCTCCTAGCTATTCGTGAATTTGTCAGATCACTTCACTCAATAGCCGCAGTAGCGGACATATGACAGGATCTCCAGGTGGTTGGATGATCCAAGACGTGTGTGTGTGTGTGTGTGTGTGTGTGTGTGTGTGTGTGCGCCTATCTGTGATACAACACATAGTCCCTTCTAAAAGCTTTCTCTTATGAGTCTTGTCTGAATTTGTTCTTATTCACAAGTGTGTCAACAGTGACTGGCATGTACTAGGTGCCCAAAGACAGTTGCTGAATGAGTGGAGACAGACTGGAAAGATCAAATACACAGACTTCCCAAATGACCAGTGACTCCTATTCTGATGTTTCAAGCACATCCCAGGCCTCATCGTCCCATTTGCCGCCCCCCCCCCCCCATTTTTGTTTACTTCTCACCCTAAACTATCAAAAAATATGCAGACTTGTGAGTCTTGCCTCCTCTCAAGGGCTTCTACATGACAGGGAGAGGCTTCATAGGAAAAATTTCTAAAATAGTGGCCAAGAGTGGTATGGGCTGTAAGCAGGCATTCCTAATTCCTAGAGCCTCGGGGGCAAGGTTCTCACAGTTTCTAGGAGATCAACACACTAGCACGTGTAATTCCAGCTCCTGCAGCTAGTGGGATTTCTACTGCAGAGTATTTGTGTGCCTGATCCTGGAGGGCTGATTACAACTTCAGGTTTCCTGTCTCTCTGCAACTTTGATTATACTTTCCTTCATCCTCCATAATCAAGCTCAGATTGCTCCCAACGCATGGCAGTAAGGTGAGGGATGTGAGTGTGCAGAGGAAAGCTCATCTTCCCGCCCTTCCAGGCTTGCTCCCTTTAAGGCTTATGTGGTGGGAAAATTCTTTTCTGGTTCTCTGGATCAGCAGTCTGCTTTTCTCCCTTGGTCAGATCCTGCACTAGCCGCCATTGTTAAATGCTCATCGTGAAACTTAAAAGATGTTCTCTTTCGGGACAACAGGTGGCCACTGCAACCTCCAGCTCTGATTGGTGGAAAGGCCACAGGCGCCCAGTGGCCCAGAGAAAGGGCCTCTACTTCTGAGTTTCAAGAACTTACTCAATGGGGTGTTGTCCTGATAATATCTCAGCACACTGCCAATTTGTGCAACCCGCTGGGCCATTAGGGAGCGCCGCTGGGTTGTCGACGTTAAATGGAGACTCAGGAGAGGAGACCAAAGCTTTTTCAGGAGGGGGGAAATCAGAGTCAACCCAGTGACAATGTGAGGAGTTGTTCCTTTCCTGAATACACATGGCTTTCTCAGTCCCGACAGGTTTCTGCTAAGAGCACGAGCGCGCGCGCGCGCGCGCGCGCGCACACACACACACACACACACACACACACACACACACACTTTCACCTAATTGAAGTTTATTTTTCCCTGCTTGATTCCTGAAGTATTGAGTGAAGGTACACACACAGGTGTCACAAGCTGGAGTGTCTACTTTGGAGAACATACAGAAACCCATGTATGTTTGGAAAAGTTCAGGCCCGGGCCAGCGAAGCGATCAGGGACTACACCGTTAGAGACTGTCAGTCGAAATATTTCAACATCTTTCCCTTCGAGTTCAATGTAGTTCGCTGATAACTGAGCCGGGAAAGGGAGAAGATCTCACAGCTCCGCCAGCGTTTTCTACCGCCAAGGCTGAAGGCCAAACTTTCAAATTAACTCAGAGCAATAAAGCCGAGGGTGGTGGTGGTGGTGGTGGGGTGGGGTGGGGGTTGGGGGTGGGAGTGAGGGGAGGAAGAAAGAGAAAGAAATAAAGAGGGGTAGGTGGGTGGGTGCAGCGTGGGGAAGTTAATCACCCAGAACCTTTTAGGAAAAGAGGGACATTTTCTCTTGGAGAGCAGCGAGTGATCCGCCTAGATCCAGTTACTCAAATGCCTTTCAAAAACAAACAAGAGTAAAGAAAATACAAAGAGACCCGACACGAGGCTTTACCGGGGGAAGCTTCAAGTCTGCCTACCTGTGAAAGGTCAGGCCCTAACATCCCTTTTGGAAAATACCACAGGTGTACATGGGGTTCCCGGTCCTGGCTACCAGGAGCTACTTGAGCAGGTTAGTTTCTGGGCTGAGTCTACACCGGGAACACCCGGGCATAAGGGCAGGGTAGAGGGGCTGGGAGACAGGTCCCCACCAGCAAGGATTGGGACAGGAAGGTAGAGACGGAAGAGAGGGCCGGGTCGGGAGTGGAGGTTTGGGGATACTAGGGCAGGGGAAAGCGAGGGTCGCACAGGAGGAGAGCGGGACCCGAGGAGGGACAGTGCTGGAAGCGGCGGGGCGGCCGAGGGAGGCCGGGGAGCGAGGAGAGCGGTGAGGCCGTGGGGACAAAGAGGACCGGGGAGGGAAGGGGTGGGACGGAGAGAGGCCGGGAGAGGGGCGCGCGGTGGCCGGGGCTGCACGGGGCGCGGGGCGGGGCGCGAGCCCGGAGGCGGTCGGCGGCCGAGCGCACCGGCGGGGCGGGCGGCGCGCCAGCTGCCCGGGGTGGGAGGGGCGGAGCGGCGGCGGCGCGGGGAGGGGACCGGCGGCGGCAGGAGGGGGAGCGGCAGGGGAGGGGCCGGGCCCCTTGTCTCCGCGGCTCCTCGGCTCAGTCCGCCCGGGGAGGAGGAGCGGGGCCAGCCGCCGCCGCCGCCGCCGCCGCCGCCGTCCCAGCCTCGCCGCGCACCTGAGCTCGCCGGCCGCCCCGGGTCTCCGCGCTGCGCCCCGCGCCCCGGGCGCCCGGCCCGTGCGCAGCCAGCCTCGGTGTCCCGGTGGGGCGCGTCCCCCGGGCCGCCTCCCGCTCTCCCGCGGCTCGCGTGGCCGCGCCTTTGTGTACCGCGGCCGCAGCTCCCGGGCTCGTCGGCGGCCCCCGCGCGACGCCCCTCTAGCCCCACGGCCCGTGCGCTGTCCCCGGGCGCCCTCGGCCGGGCGTCCCCGACGGTGGATCGCGCGGCCGCAAGGAGGCGGGTAGCGGCCCCGGCGAGCTCCAGCCCCGGCCCCCGGCCCCCGGCCCCCGGCCCCGGCCCGGCATGGATGTGAGGTTCTACCCCGCGGCGGCCGGGGACCCCGCCGGCCTGGACTTCGCGCAGTGCCTGGGGTACTACGGCTACAGCAAGGTGACCGGGCCGGGGGCGGGGGCCACCTCTCCATCCTGGGCGCGTCCCGCGTCCCGCCTTGCCCGCTGCACTTTCTTTTCTATCTTTCTTCTCTACACGCTGGTTTCTCGGTGCGCCTTCGTCTCTGACCAACTCTCCTCGTCTTCTCTTTCTGTCCCCTTCCCACCCACCTTTTTGTCCCTCTGCTGGCGCTCCCTCTGCCCTCCTGGTCCCCTCCCCCGCTCCCCCAAAGCTGTGAGAAGCGCGCCCGGGACTGAGCTGAGACTCGCGCGTGATTCTTTGTAGATGTTATTAGTAAACACGATTGCAGCACCCCTACTATGTGTGTGTGTGTGTGTATAGGGGGCACGTAGGGATCCCGGATCTCGTGGTTCAGAGATCTCCTCCTTCTCCCCGCAGCTCATCTCAATTCACCCATTCGGTCAGGAGCTTGTCCCGGGCTCTCAGGAAGTGAGGAACAAACTTCAGAAGAGTGCCCGGGTCCGGGTCTGGGAAGCCTGAAGTTGTAGGACCCTAGCAGGTGCCCTTTACTTCCTTCTCTCTAGGGTGCTCTGGACTACCAAACGAAGGTGCTCACCTCTCCCGAGTTAGCTCAAGGGGCTTCTCGTATATTATTTTTTTGCGAGGGCGGGTTAAGTTTTTTCTTTGGGGGACATCAGAGTTGCAGCTTCACACCACGCCCCGGGGGGGGGGGGTCACCCTATCTTTCGCACCTCTCCTCGCGTTAACTTCAGGAGCAAGCGACTCAGATGGCCATAGGTGGACCTTGGACCTGGTCAGGGGGCTTCGAGGACCGGGCTTGTCCACCTTCCCTAAAAAGCTCCCACCACAGAGCTTTGAGACATAACCCCGAGGGCGAGATTCAGAGAAAGAGCCCTGCGCCTTTTGAATGTGTTTTTCTTTTCCCTTCCCCCCTGCTCCTCCCTCCCCTCCGACTTTTCTTTCAGATCCTAGTTTGTTTATGATTGCTTGGATAACGGAGGAGGAAATACGGAGGCAGCTGAAAGAAAGGTGCAATACAAAACTAATGAATAGATAGCAGGAAGAGGAGGGATTGTATCTAGACTCCGGACAGTTGGCTGAGCCCCTGGCTGATGAAAATCCTGTTCCTTATTGTTTATATTCCCTTCCCAGCTCCAGGGCTAAACTTTGCAAAAGACCATCGGAGTCTCACTGGCTTGCTTCCGTGGCCTGGTGGGTACCCCTGAGCCAGGCACTCAGGGCCCTTCCAGTAACTATAGGGTAGAGGGACTTTATTCAGTGTTTTTAGTCCAGTGATGGTGGTGCCCATTCATACGCTTCCAAAATCTGAGAAGAATGCCTTAAGCATCGAAAGCAAGGCAAGAAAAGGCCGAAGGCTGTAGCCAGAGTAAAGGATCGGTTTCTGTCGTCTGATTTTGGATTTACTCAGGTTATTAAATGCTTTAAAAAGTCCCCCATGTATGCTCAGTCAGGGACTTAGGCAGCCTAATTAAGTATGTAGTGTTTCTGAGAATCCGCCTAATTGTTCCAGTGGGGTATTACTTATCTCCTCAGAGCTCAGCCTGTGTATGCAATCCTCCTGTGAACTGGGCATGCTCTTATTTTTGGAAGCCATTACCTTGTCTAATGTAACTACTTTCTCTGATTTAAGATCAGCAACACTCGAATGACATCCAAATAGAAACCTATTGTATTAAGCCTGTCACTGCCATGCATGGCAAATCTCTGTTCACTGGGATCCCAAGGGTTTCAGGGGACTGAGGAAATTGTGGGTGTTTTGTGTGTATCTCCTTTTATTTTCTGAGAAGGGTTATTTTGAGTCAATTTAAGCCGAGAAGCTTATTTCAGGGCGGGTATATAAAGCTTGAAATCAGACAGTATTTGTCTAGCTGCCGGGTCAACTTTAGCAGTGGGGAAGCAAGCTCATTGGTGCCCTTTTCTGAATCTCTTAGTAATTCAGCAATCTGATGGTAGGAAGGACTGTGGGGACCCAACTTATAAAAGTTGGAATCAGCTTTGGGAGGGGTCCAATTGAACTTATTTCTAAACGGTGTTTGTCTTTACACCGTTACTTGTTTACAGGTAAAAATGTCAGTACCTTTAGGCTGAGCCACAGGTCAAATAGAGTATTCCTCTAGTCTTAATTTCTGGAGGGGAGAAAGAACAATTTTATTCCTCATAATTTATCTTTGTACAGAGAACGTAACAGAAGAGGAAGTATTAACTTTATGAGTACAGAACAGCAAGAGCTAATTAAAGGTTTACAGCATTTGCTTCACAGCTAACTTGCATCTCAAGTGGTGTTTGCCGTTCAGAGTAGATTTATTGAAGAGGTGAAACAGCATACAAAGACATGCGTTTATTCCATCTGAAAGTACCTGGAATTATTAATCTTTCTTAAGGCTTGACTTTCGAAGACTTGTATTATCTTCTGAATGAGAAATGATGGATTACAAAAAAGTATGTTTCTGCCTTTTCTTGTTTTAATGACCATCTGGGAAACTTCAGAAGGAACCGACTGTCGGTGCCAGGGCTTCCCAAGTGAAATGCGAGCGCTTATCTTTACATTTATTTACAAACCGTGAATAATAGGGTTCCATTCATTTCTGCTTTTAACAAATGACCAGAGTCCTTTGTATAAATTATATGTGAGTGTATTATCTTTTCACCCTGTCAGTATATGGGTCCCTTTTAAATGTCAGCACTCAGGAAAGTATACTGCCTATGGAAAATGGATGGAAGGGTTTGGAGGGTTCAAAAGTCATTGCAAACAGGAGAATAACTTCAAATAAAATATAGCCAGGATCATTAAAATCAGTTAATAATTCATGAATCAGCCACTAATGTATAAACTTAAAGCCATGTCTGTTTTCTAAGGACTAATTGCCATTTTAATTTCAATCCACTGTTTGAACATTTACTTACTTTTTTATGATACGACTAGCAAATTGAACTAAAATCTATATTTTAAGAAGGAAGAAAGTCAGTATGTTATTCAAGTGAGTTGGTGACCCACTGACTAATCTGGAGTTTTCCCTTGGGTTCAGTTAATTTTATTTTACCAGCAAGACAATAATACATAAAATACCAATTAAAATGAAGCTGTTGTAAGCCTGCCATCCCTAAATAAGACCGTGTACCTAACGTGGGTGTGAGGTGAAATAGTACAGCAGGTTAAGGGTGAACTCCCACTGACCTTTCCTTGATTTGCTTAATACTTCTGCTTCTTGTTTTCTTTTCAAAATATGACTTCTTGCACTTATGCAGATGAAGGCCTCAGCCCTAAGTCTTACTCTCTCCTTTTTATGTGGGTTTTTATTGATCACCCTTACTTAAGACACACTCTCGCTTCTCCTTTGATTCCATCTCATTGGGTCTCTACTCTGGCTCGCTTGAAGGGTAAGAGAGACTGAAGGCTAATTTGTTCCTTGCCCCTCTTCTTGGGGACCATGTTTTCGGAACTGAAAATGTGTTGAGGAGGGATTTTGATGGATATTTCCTAGATCAATATCTTACCCTGTCATGAGGTTAGTTACTTCATTTCTAGGATCTGGAGTATGAGGCTGTTGAATTTTGAAAACGCATTGAGATATCCTTATCCATATCCTTCCATGACAGGTCTTAAAATGAGATATTGAAGCCACATTATAGAAGAGAAATAGCTTTTTTAAAGAGTTCCTAGCAGGGGTCATACACTCGGATATCCATAGAGACAGACAGTGAACCTGCGTGAGGACAGGGTTTGTGGCCAAGCTGAAAACACCACCCATTTAAAGTCATAGACTTGCTCAGTATTAGCTAGACTATCACCATGACAACATTTGGGACCTGTGCATCCATATTTTACAGTTCTCTTTTGAAGAGAATGATATTCTGGATTTTTATGTAAAATAACCATAGTTATTAAACTATATCCACAGTTTTGAAAGCTGACAGGAAATTGAGTAATTAAAATAATGGTGCCAGACCATCACAATCTACTTTTGTGTTGCTTTACAACTTTGGTCTTAGACTGGTTTGTAAGTGGAATAGAACTTAGAGATTTTTTTTTTTTGGTAAGTCATTTGTAGTTTATGTTTAATTATATGGGACATTTTATTCCCTTGTCCAACAGTGTGGTCAGTGTGGTGCTGGAGTGGACATGGGCAAAGACCTGGGTATTGTGGTAGTTGTAAAGTTGACTAGACTTTGGGCAGAATGCAAGTTAGTACATGCACAAATGGTCTGGGCAGCCCTCTACGTCATATCAGACATTAACATGAACCATGCCCCAATTCCATGTTATATGATATGATAGTGCAGCTGGGTTGATGTTGATCAGTTGTAGTACGTATGCATTTTGTAGACATTTAATTATGTACTTTTAAAGTTTTATTGCTTGCTTAATTCCACCCCCTCTCCTCAGCTTTAACTATTTTCACAGGCCATTGGAAAACTTAAAGTCCAAGCTGGTTTAGAGTGACTAAGGGGTAAAGTAGCCCAGTGGTCACAAAGTAGATGCCTACACGCTCTCCATTTGGTCAGCCCAAACAGTGGAGTGCTAAACTGAACCCTGTGCTCAGTAGGGACAAGCATAGAGTTAAGCAAAGAAAATTAATCTTAGGGATTTTAGATTAAGCCGATGCATGCATGTGGTCACAGTGTTCAAAGAGTGTCGCTATTTCTGTGCCATCCTCCTCCAGGGCACAAACTCAGCTGGAAGCCGAAGCCACTTGAGGAGTTACTTTATTTAATCACCACGGTATTTAAAAGAAATAAAACACCCTCAATTAGTTGTCTGTTTCTAAATAATCGTTGCATATAAATGTAGCTTTCAGTTGTGTGTGTGTGTGTGTGTGTGTGTGTGTGTGTGTGTGTGTGTGTGAGAAATAGTCACAAATTTGGTAGCACTCAGTCTGTGACCAGGCATCTTCTGGAAGCACTTCTGAGGGGCACAAAACACAGTTTGGTTGGCCCTCCATATTCCTCTCAGGTGCTGCGAGGCTTGGCGTTTGAAGGCTTTCATTATGAGGAGATTCCCATTAAATGAGAGAGACAAGATGCAGAAACCGAGTGAAGGAAGGTTACTTGCTATCACTGGAGAAATCATAGAGCAAGTGTGTCTCTTGGTTAGTCATGTGGTGGAGGAGATTGTAGAAGGGGTTGTGTGACCATTCTGTGGAGCCGTAGTCCTCTCTCTTCCCCCACACAAGTCATCCGGGGAACTTGTTAGGATGCAGGCCTTTGGACTTCACTCCTGGAGACTGACCACAGGCTAGCTGACATGGGATATTACGGTGCAATACTCCCACCAACATAGAGTTCAGAGTGAGGAAACAAAGCGGGAGTCTTCCTCTTTATGCAAAAAGTGAAGGAAATGGATTCGATTTATTTGAAATCGAGGAGGTAGGAGATGGGATGTACTTTAAACTTGAGGGCTGGTAAGCTGCTTTAACACAGCCCTTCACTTAGCAAGGCTGTCCTTGAGGAAGTACTGTGTGAAGTATGCTCATTTGAAAGCCCTGCCAAACTCATGATTTAAAAAAAGGTACTGTTTTTTGTGTATGTGTGTGTGTCCATGCTGGACACGTGGACGTTCTGAGGACAACTTGTGGGAGTTGATTCTCGCCCTCAACCATGTGAGTCCTGAGTAATGAACTTAGGTCTTCAAGCTTGTGTGACAGGTACCTTTGCCCAATGAGGGGGAAACCAGAGTACTTAGAGCTTTGTGTCAGCTTGATGACACATCCTTATACTTTTGATAGTTATTTGGTAGGAAACACCTTTAAATAGTTATTATTAATTAGAGGTGATGTAAAGTTTGCAATAATTTAAAATACTATCAGCCATATATGAAGGAAAACATTTCATTTTCTTATGAGTGTACTTTTACAGTGGATTTCTGTGAGATACAAATGGTGTTTTTAGTTGTCTTAGAGAATCCCTTTCAAATGGTTGCTAAAGAGATCGTATTTTTTTTTTTTTTGCTAAGTGTGCTTATAAATTCAAATATATTTGGAGGTATATTATGGTCACTTAGAAAAGGAACAAAAATTATGTTTAAAAATAAGTCATGGAGGCTTTTATTCAAGGTGTCCCTGAGCTTCTGGTATTTTTTTTTTTATCTTCTCCTGGGGTGGTAGATCATTTCGTAGCCTGTGTTTCTTCGGTTTGTGTCTTTAATATCTTCCTCAGGGAGGCCATAGTCTCCTAAAGTATATTCCATGATTATGCAAGACATACAAGCTTCTGGAAAATGCTCCTTAATCTTAATTTAATTTTACTTTCCTTATTAAAGAATAATTTGAATGTTCTGATAATCCAGAAATTAAACCAATAGGCCAATACCAAGACACATTGGGGTTCCACATACTTAAGTAATGTGAGACTTCTGCTTCTAGAGGTGCCAGATCTTAAACCCGGCCATTGTAGTCCAAATATGGTCATTTTAATGTGGCCTCATCTTCATGAACTCAGTTGTTTGTGGAGAATCATTGGACTAAAGATGATGATGGGGTGATTTTTCAAACTGATTCAAAACTGACGTAAGATAAATAACTGCATTAGAATGTGAGATTTCCCTCCTGATTCCTGCAGCTAATTTGTAAATGGGAAAAGGATTTACTCTAGAGTGATGAAGCTCCTATAGTTTCTCTAAAACTGTTGTAGGAAATAATAACGGAAGTCCAAAATGCTGAGCTGACTTGCAGACCTTTACAATACTTGCCTGCTTTGTTAGAAGTTGGTTTCCTTGTAGAAAGGGTTGGGAGTAAATCTGGAAATATTGACCCATTAAAAAAATCTGCCCAGCAGATCTCTCTGCTACTGCCCCTTCACGCCTGATTTCTTAATGAAGCACTTGCAGTTTTTGCTTGGCTTATTAAAAAAACTTCTAGTAAGAGTGTTTAATAGAGACATGGTTAAAAGGATTATATTATTTAAAAATGCTTTGGGTTGCAAGTGAGAAAGTCACCCAGCTGAGTAAAGGCAGCTGGGATTGTCAGTTATGTTTCAGGTATAGCTAGATCCGGAGTCTCAAAGGACACCAGAGGATTTTCTTATCATTTCTGCTTTCATGTGTTTGCCTTTTCAAATCAGCTATTCTGATTGCAGGGAATGTGATGATGTCCATCAGTGGGTCCTGGATCAAGTCTCATTGAATAGACTCTGGCCCCAGGCCCAGAGTCAGGTGGCATCTCAGGAGGGGATTCACGTATCATTTCCCTTGAGAGCATGTGGTAACCTACATGGTTGAAGAGTGGGGAGCCTTCTTGATTTCTGTGCGAAAAAGCAAAGTGCTGCTATCACAAGACTGGAATCGGATATAGGGTGGAAATAAATGTTTGTTGTAGATGCCAACTCAGGTGGCGCTTGATGAAGTTGAAGATTTGCATTCCCCTGTTGATGATTATTCTTTCTGGAAATCAGAGTGAGCCTGTGCTTAATAATGCACTGTGTGTGTGTGTGTGTGTGTGTGTGTGTGTGTGTGTGTGTGTGTGTGTGTGTGTGTGTATGCACACATATACACATATATGTCTTGGCTATTTGTATATATATATTATATATATTTGTGTATATACGTCTATACTATTTGTATTAGGTATAAACTTCTTGTTATGGACTGAGAATAGATGTGGCTTGCCTTCAAGAGGTCTCTAGCTTGGCTGGGGGCAGATGTTTGTGAAGTGTGTGTGTGTGAGTGTGTGTGTGTGTGTGTGTGTGTGTGTGTGTGTGTGTGTGTGTGAATATGTATTTGTAAGACAGAGGTTCTCTAGGCTGATGGTGTGAGTAAAAGTGCCCCGTGAGCACATTAAGGAAGAAGGTTCTAGAGGCATGGTGCAGCCAGGTGGAAGGGCTCATGGGGGCTCTCAGGCTCACAGTGGACAAGTGAGTAAAATGTGATTTGAGGAAGAAGAGGGAATGAGAGAATTCCAGGTAGAATTTGCTGCATGAACGTAAACACAGGCAAAGGTCCATTTAGAGGCTTGCATAGGTTGGCCCCACAATATAAGTATGGAGATGAATTCTCATCTTCCTGATGAGGGAGGTGTGTTTCATTAAGACCAGGTTATGTCTGGTGAAATGTCCATGCTTTCATTTAGTAGGTACTAACTGAAGTATGTATGCAAGCATGCATGTATTTATGTATGCATGTGTTTGAGAACATTCACATGTGTATATGCATAAATGTTTATAGACATGCATGTAGGCAGAGAATGAGTCTTGAAGGGGGCCCTACTGAGAAGATATTTTCAAGGCAGCATCTGAGAATGTCTGAGGAAAGGTGAAGGAGAATGTGAGCCTGAAAGAGTGCTGTTGAGTGAAGGGCAGTGGGTTAGTGTGGAGGGTCAAAGGTGAGCTTTGCTAACCATTTGGAAGAAAAGGAAGACAGCAGGATGTAAGCAGCATATTTGCACATATAGTTGAGAAGAAAAGATGACAGGGAAGGAGGAAGAGATACCCAAAGACAGACAGAATGGATATTGATGTTTTTGAGCGCTGATTGACAAACCCAGGATCTGTCTTTGCCTAATTCTGTTTTTTTTCTTCCTCTAACTCTCCACCTTGCTTTGTGTGTCCTGGACCACACCAGCCTTCATCTCATCTTGCTGTGTCTAGAACCATCTCTCCACAGACCTTCACCTCCTCGACCCCTTGGTGTCTGAGTGTTATCTTTCAGTATGGTCTAACCATCTGCAATGCCCTAGTATCTAAATACACTATCCCCTCCCCTCCAGTTAGGACCTTAGTGATTCTATATCATTTATTCCTAATGTATAACATAATTGCTTGCATTATTGTTTATTCTGGTTTTTTTATTCACATTGGAATTTGAACTTCTTAAGGTTTGGGGGGAGGTGGTGTCTGTGACCAGTACTTGGCATGCTAAGGAAAATGTGATAAGGCATGAAAAAGATATAAAAATACTGTTGAACAGAACTGGTTGTAGTTTAGTCTGTGAATTTACATGTATTGGACCTACCACATGCTAGAAACATCTAGGCAATGGAACTGTAGATGAGAACACCCACTTGTCCCGTTTTAAGGAGATGGCCTGCGATTGTCATGATTCACTTCAAAGCTTTTAAATTCAAGTCTTATTTATAATTTTCTACATCAGTACGTTATGTGTTCGTGGCAAGAATAGAGCAATGGACATGAAGATGGCTTTGATGGTGGATTTTGCTGAAGTGGCAACAATAGAAGAACAGGAATGGAAGGAACTGACCTTAAACGAAGTTGACTGAGAAATGACCAAGCAAAAAAGTAGCCTCAGTGCATGCCCAGGGGAGTGTAGTCAGGTTTCAGCTTACATGTTACAGAAAAACCAATGAACAGAGGTGAAATTTGTATAGCAGTGGATTAAAAGAGCTGAACATTTACTTCCCTTCACCTTAGTAGTCTAGAAGTAAGTAGTTCACGGATGCTATAAGGGCTTCATAGATGCCTAGGAACAAGGGTGCTCTAGCTCACATGAGTCTTGTCTTCCTAGTTTAGGGTTGAGTTACCAGTAAGTAGTTAGGCCAGCAGGAAGGAGGAGGCCAAAGTTAAAGGAAGATTCCAGAAGCTGCTGTACAAATATTTTGCTTATAGTTCACTGGCCAGATTGAGTCAGTTGTCCATCTGTGATGACTAGATTCCCGGGAAATGCAGTCTGTACTGCTGCTGGCCATGTGATCAAGCTAAAGTTTACCCCATTGCTGTGGAAGAAGTAAGTAGATGAGAAAACATGGAGATTAGCAGGTATGTGGGAATGAGTTCCAGCTGAGATCCTAGGCCCACTCTTTGGGTGTTTCCAAATTGAGATTGTGTGCAGTGGTCCAGTCTTCTACACGTTTTTGTTGCCATTTGCTTCTTGGACAGCCCTTGGTGAGAGGTGCATTGTGCCACGATGGATGGCTCTTCAGTCCTTTCTTCAGTTTGGGCATTTTATTTTGGGCCTGCTTAAAATACCCAGTAATTTATGTTTTTCTTTGCAGAAACTGCAAATCATCATGTCCTAATTTTAATTGATTACCTATATTTCAGGCCCACATTTCTCTTCTTTTCAAAATATATCTTCAAGTTTTATAGTGCTATTTCTCAAGTCCCAGTATAGGCGACCAAGCTTTGAGCGGTAATCCTTCTCCACTCAACGTTTTTGAAGCCTGAGTTTCTGGAACATTTTGATCAAACCCAGTTTGCTGCTGACTCCTGTACCCACATATCTACCAAAATCCCCTGTCTGGAGAAACCCACAGACCTGAATGTCCCTTCACCTCACTGAACCCACTGGTCTTTTCCTTCCATCTTGACCCTGTGACCTTGACTGCCAGACTTGTTGGCTCTCCTGGCTTCTGGCCAGCCACCTCTGTGACTCCCTCCTGAATATCTTTTCTCTGAATAATTGCTCAAACAAGTAATCTTTACCTAGGGTCCCACCCAGACCCCCTTATCCCATCCCCTTCCCCCCACCCCCGACCGCTTCTCTCTTGAGCTTCCTGGGACTAGCACTCTCTCCTTCAGTGAGCTCTCATTGCCAAGTCAAACTTCCTTATCCTTTGTAAGAGCATGGACTGTCACCTTCAGGGAACATACTATTCTAAGCCCCAGAGTTCTACGTTATAACTTAGACCCTCCTGTGTCCACTCTAGTCCGTCTGTGTCCCCTTTTCCCTATGTTCCTAGATCCTGATGTTGGACATCTGGATGTATCCAATGGCTGCTTCTCTGTCACTTGTCTACTGTGTTTCCTGGTCTTCCCAGAGACTGGGACTTTTCTCAAGCTTGGCTTTGTTTTCATTTGCCTCTGTAGTACAAAACGAAACAAACAAACAACAGCAACAAGCCTTTGTAGGGATCTCTGTGCCTTTCTTTGGCTCCTTTGTAGTATTTGTGTCGGTTATCTGTGGCTGTGTAACAAACCATTTCTAAGCATACCCTGGCTTATGATTCTGTAGGTCAACCATCTAGGCTGAGCTCAGCAGGATAGGCGTTCTTTTCCTCTGAGCTTTCTCGTGTAGTCACTGTAGGATTGCCAGGATACTTCGTTTTTTGGAGGGCAGCTGGCTATCAACTGGGGACCATGTTTTTCTGGAATGCCATCCCCTGCCACAGTGTGAGGCTTGTTCTCATGGTGGCTTCCTGAGAGAGCATGGAGTGCATAAGAGGGCTGGGCCCTGGCTGAGAACTATCATACACCACCACCTCTCATATTCCGTGGGCCAGAGTGAGTCACTGGGCTAGCCCAGATTCCAGGGAGAGGAAATAGAGTCCATTTATGATTGACAAAGAAACAAAGTACCTTACGCAAGAACCTGTCTACAAAAGTGTACAGAACTATGACCCTTCTATAATCTACCTCAGGCCTCAAGCCTGTATCTCCAATTTAGCCTCAGATTTCTTTCTGCTTCTTTCCACTGAATTCCTCCCTCCCTCCCTCCCTCCCTCCCTCCCTCCCTCCCTCCCTCCCTCCCTCCCTCCCTTCCTCCCTCCCTCCCTTCCTCCCACCCTTACCTTTCTTTCCCTCCAACTAAACCTGTGTCCTACTTGTCATCTAGCCTCTCAAGGATAGTCTAGGCTGTCATTGTTCTAGAAACACTTGAAGTGCCACATTTGTTCATAGCAATGCTTCCTCTAATTCGCAACCTCTAGTGTCTCCTGTCAGTGGTATTTATTCAGCATTGTTCCACATTGATTTCCGTTATACCATGTTGCATATGGCAACTGGACATTGCTGTGATGTGTAACAGTTTTGTAGTACATTTATAACTACCACATTTTAAAGCATTTATTTATGTATTGCTTTTGTTAATCCAGTGTGCACAGTACCTACAGGGAGCATTGGTTAACACAGTAACCTGTTGTGTCTTCCACTCGTCATTGGAGGGGTTTCATGTTTAATATCAAACATATCACAGTAAGCCAGTCTCAACTTCCTTAGCAGGTAGCTGGTGAATTTTCTTACCTGTCTGATCCCTTCTAGTCACCACAAGCCGGGATTACCTGCTTTTATAATTTTCCACCTTGCTCAGATGACATGCTAATTGTTTTTGAAAACATTAATTTGAAATAGCTTTTGTCTTTCTGCCTACGAGCCCAACTGTTTACAGAAAGTAATTTTCTTGGTGGCAAAATATACTTGCTCCGTCTGTGTCAGTGATTTTCAAATATCTTCTCCATTCTTGGCTTTGTCTTAAGTTTCTGATTGTGAGTGGGGACAAATCATGTACCAGAAGCTGCTGACTTCTATGACTTATCAATCACAGATTTGTAGACAACACTGTGGTCATGACAGCCCTGCTTTGGACACCTGGCTTCTCTTCTTCAGGGACTGTGACAATGCTAGAGCTTCTAGGACATGTGAAGCGGCAGGTGACAGTCAGCCTTCCCTGTGCTACATGTGATCAAGCCTGCATGCCTGTGAGGGTGGAGCTTGAGGAAGTTCAGGGTTCCTCAAGTCAAGAAGAAGAACATCTGTTGGGTTAATGAGAAGGCTGAAAGAAAGTGATGGATGATAAAGATCTAGGAAAGGACAAAGAGTGACATCTAGTTGTTGAGAGGAAATTTGGAAGGCTTTGTCTGTTAAAATGAGTTTAGTTCAACAGTGTTAAATACATTAGATGACAAGTGAGATTTCATTGGTGGATTACAGCCGCCAACCAGAATTTCCAATCCACTAGAATTCATTGTTCTGAGAACTTTTTTCTGATGATGAATTTTGCCATCATGTAATTATTGCAACAGAATTTTTATTCTTCAGTTTCTTATCAGAAATGATTATCTTGACATCTCTACTGCCCAGACCATATTTTTAAAAAGTCTGCTTTAAGAAATAGCAGTGGTGTGAAGAAGGTACATTGTATCCACTTATCCAGATAACAAAATTCAACGAGGGGCCTCCCCAGGCTCCAGAACTGACCCTGCCAATGGTGGACCGTGCACTGGGCTCCTTTATTATAGTGCGCTGGTTAGGGTTCACTTCGCTTTAAGGGAACACATGGGTAGCAGGCTCTTGAACATCCTTCATTGTTTGGTTTAGACTATGTCTCATTGTATCTCATTGAGTCTCGAGAATGACTCAACAGACTCAGAGAACTTGAATGGGAGGATCTGAAGAAAAGTCACTTCCTTTTGTCTTAGGGATGTATTGACCTTGTCATTTTCACTTCTGTCTTTACATTGGCTGCCAAACAGTTGGAGTCAAACAGAAGACCCACGTAGTAGCTGTTCAGGATGCTGGGAGACACTTTCCTATGGGCTGGCAGTCTAGATTTTATTAGTTTCTTTTTTAAAAATTTAACTTACATTTTATGTATATAAGTGTTCTGCCTGAATGTCATATATGTGTACTATGTGTGTATCTGGTGCCCACAGAGGTCAGAAGATGGATTCAGACCCCCTGGAACTGGAGCTAGGGATGGTTGTAAGCCACTATGTGTGTGCTGGGAACCAAACTCAGATCCTCTGCAAGAACAAGAGCTCTTACCAGTGAGCCATCTCTCCATCACGTTTTATTAGAGTCCTACTTTACTTTACTTTACCTTGATTCTTAAAAGTACCACCCCTCTTTCAAAAATCAAACATGCAGGTAAATAGTTGAGGCACCTACAAGTACAGCAGGTACATGTTTGTTTAATGTCAAGGATACTTACATCTTTCTAAAATCAAATTTCCCCATCAGAGAAGGAACTAAAGCCTCCCATTCTGATGTTGTAAAACAAAGAAGCACAATCTATTCATTCCTCTTTTGGTGTCTTTATTACTATAATATAATGCTCTGTGTGACATTTGTCAGAAGTTTGTTATTGGCCATTTCCTTCAGAATTCTAGCCTCCACTGGCACCATCAAATGTACAAATTGGTGTCTCTTCACTGAGTTTTCAATGTTTGAACCTTCACATCACCCAGGAGGTATTAATCCCTGAGAGTAGACCTCACTGCATAATTGCTACCTGTCTGAATTCAACCTAGACAGTGCTGAGATGGGCCTGGCATTGAGGTTCTATTATCAAGTGTGGACAGATCCACACATGCATCCCATGATCTAAGAATTGGCTCCTGAGGGTCCAGAGTCTCCCTTGGAGAAAGGGCTGCCCTGGCCTTCAGGTCCGTTGCCTGGTGCCAGGTGTTAGTGGAAGAGAAAGAGTTGACCTGTCCTGCAGCCGGCCACCCTCTTAGATAGCTTTCAAGTGACTCATGGTAATGCAAATGTACTTGACCATTACTGGGAGGCAGGGGGTCACTGTTTTGTTTAATCAGCTTTCTGAAAATTGGGAAACTTAACTTCAGTAACATTGGAGAGCAGCCTTGGGTTATTCTTGGTTCTCCTTATCAGAGGTGAGACCTGAGTTCTCTAATGGGTTTCAGTGGCTTCAGATAGATAGCATGGGATGATGTCAGGGTGTGAGCCTGGCTGGAGAACTAGATAGGCTGCCAGCTGGATCCAGAATTCAACTATCTACTGGTGATTCTAGCATGTTCCCGAGCCTTTCAGAGATTTTACTTTGTGGGTCTGGACAAACAGTGGTGAGCAAAATAGATTGTATCCTGACCCACAACACTGAACTTCCTAGGAACAACTGCTTTGTGGAGTACCCTGTGATCAGCCCCCTCACATCTGGAGGCAACCACTAGTATTTACAACATAGGATCATTGGAATATTGATTGTAACTCTTATGAAGCACTCCATTGATGATAATACTACAATTATTACTCCAAGACATCCAAGATGATGTTAACTACTGTCATCATTATTTCATGTCGTGCTGACATCAGCTTAGTGTCTTCACATGTAGATCAAAGCTAACACAGACTATTGGAGATAGATTGCCTCACGATATCCCAAGGTTTGGGGGAACTATTTGGAGGATTTTCACCTTGAGTACTGACGGATGAACCCTGTGGTCTTGTTTAATGTTTCATTTGGGCAAGGTTTCTCAACCTGAACAGTTTTGATATTTAGAGCAGACAGTTCTTTGAGGATATAGTAGGGTGTTTGATCACATTCCTGGCCTCTACCCACTGGAGGCCAATCCTCTCTTCCTCCATTGTGACAACCAAGAACGTCTCTAGACTCTGCCAAACGTCTGCTGGTTGGGAAACACTGTTTTGTTTTTAAGATTTTTTTTTTTTGGGGGGGGGGAAACTTTCCAGTAGTGTCATTTAGGAAACACTAGCTGGGATGTATTATTGTTACAAAGGGAATTTATCAAAATATGGGGCAGATACCTTTTTAGGGTCTAAAGGAGAAAAAAGAGGCTCCATCACTGTGTGTTCCCCAGAATAGCCAAGAAAGCCACTGCTCATTCTGATGAGATGGTCACCAGGGAAGGAGGCTACTGGATCGGCTTAAATAATCTACATTTGTCTTGACATTTGCCAAATGTTACCCTTTTTCTTCTTCTTTCTCTCTGGGTTAATAAAAATATCTCTTGGGTTTACAAAGCTGTGCAAATAGAGTGGACCAAGATAGAGAAAGTCTGTGTTCACCTAAAGGAAATGTAATATGCCTATCCACAGGGAGTTGGCTCAGTTAGGGTCCACCTATTTTGGGGTGCTTAAACTAAGTCACAAAGCTATTTTGGATGAATAATCTATGCACAGATTATAGTTGACTACTAAGTCGGAGTGCCGTAGCACAGATTGTAATTTCTTGTCCATTTCTTTTAACATCAGCACACAAGTTGATTATTTGCATGCTTGGTTTCCAATATGTCTATTAATTATTGTTACTAACTTTCTTATTTTAAGAACCACACACACCTGGAAGATCAGGAATCTTGGTTTACTTGATTCATTCTTCTTTTATTCTTCAGAAATTCATGGAATGGCCACTGTGTTTGGCATGGAAAGCACTGAAATTTGGGAGGCAATGTATAGCCCCTTTCATCTGTGAATTTCCAGGACCATTGACCACATGGACTTTGTTTTCCACCTGGTGCACTGTGTCCAGCATGCAGGAGAATCTTAGCATATAGCTAGGTGTAAAATTTTACACTAACATTTAGGGTTCTTTACTTACTGAGTTTACTTGGACATTTTTGGCAACAGTTGACATGGTGTCATAAGCCCGAAGCAATGCATCTAAAAGAACAAATTCCAAGAAGCAGTGGTCCAGAGTCTCCCAAGAAGAGAGTTGCCTAAGCGTCGTACCTGCTAGATCCTTCTCCAGCCCTTGTCACTGTGACACTGTGACCCTCCCCTCTCTACTATGCCTGGAATTCGCAGAGGAAAGGGGAGTGTTGGAGACAACAATGTCCCCTCTCTGGCTCTGATCAGGGTTTTATTGTCAGGAAATCCCCTCTTTCAGGGACTTCTTTGTCAGCATCCTCTAACCAGCCCTCAGCCCCACACCCCGGCCCCCCGCCAGAGGACGATTTCAAGGCTTTATGGAAATGAAAAGTTGCTCTTCTTCACAAAAAAAAGATTGGGGGAGATAAAGTGATTAACACTTATTTTGTTCAGGAATCCATCTGAGCTAGCATCCTTGAGCACTCATTTGCCTTGTTGGGAGGGTAATCTCTTTCAGAAACATTGGGCAGAATTGACCAATTCATTATGTATGTAAGTCTGCTTAAGAATGTTTAATTCAGTGTGCCCTCATCTCCTGGCTTCCTAATCTGCCTTGGCTATTCCATTCTCTTTGAGTTTCTGCAGCTCATTTTCCCCCTGATTATTGAAGCTTTCCCTAGACATTCCAGGCTTGGTGGAATCTTGATGAATAGATTTATGGGGAGGGGGTACCCTCCTCTTTTACTTGGTTGTTGAGACCAGATTGTTCTGGGGTAATTAAACTTGGGAAACTACAGGCTTAGGTATAAAAATATGAGACCACTTAAGCCAGTGAGAATGTTGGAGAATGACTTACAAGCAGTGGGAAATTTCTATAAACAGTAACTACTTTAGGACAACATGAATAGTCCCACAGAATTATGAGATATGTAGATTAAAGCAAGAACATAAAAATATTGGAAACTACTGAAAGAACATGAACATTTACATATGATCCATAGGGCATGTGTGGATTTCCAAGTGCTACAGAGCAGCAGATCCATGGGAAAAGCTTTCCCCTTAGTTATTACCTTCATATCACATGTCCCTAACATCTCTGATAGCAAAGATTTGCTGAGATCAACTCATAAATGCTTGATAGCAGTCATTGCTAGAAATTAGTATTTCCCTTTGTGTGTCGTCAGTGAAGTTCCTGATGTCTAAATACACTCTTTCAGCAAGTGTTCTGGGGCCTAGAGTGGAATTTGATTATATCGTTTTGTTGGTGCTCTTTGACCTCAATAATTTTGGTAGGTATTCTGGACTCCAGATAAGTTCTCTATTTCCTTGACAGATTTCAGAGAAAAGGATAAAAGAGAAAGAAGAAAATTCGTCCCCTCCATCCCCCTCCCCCCAAATTAAGCATGTCTTTACTTCAAGAGTGTATGTGGACAGTTGCCCCAAAACAGTCACCAGTTTTTACACCCGTGAAAACGTAGTGTGGTAGGGTACCACAGTGTGGGACCGTCAGGATTCGTGCGTTTATCTTGCCTTGTTTTTTAAGATTTTGAAATAAGAATAAAACAAGTAGGATTTTTTTCTTTTGTGATTATTAATCCAGCTCTGGAGACTTCCTAGGAGGTTTTTACCATAGCATGAGAATAAAATTGGGGTGAATATGCTAAAACAATATCATGCTAAGGTCAAAAGGTTGATAGTGGGGCTCAGAGAGTAGAACTAAAGAAGGGGGCTGAGGTTTTGGAAGGTCATGCCTTAGGATAAAGATCAGCCCCACCCCTTCTCTTCCTTCTTTCTTTCAGGTTCCTTTTGTGTTTGTTTGTTTGTTTGACAGTCATGCTGTGTAGCCCAGGCTGATCTGGAAAACCAACTTTCCTGCCTCAGCCTCTCAAGTACTTAAGATTATATGTGCATGTGGCCAGGGTAAGGCTTTACCTTCTAAAACAAGAGAAAACACCCTGTGACTCAAGTGTTCCGCTCAGATGTCTGTTTGGAAAGGTAGCTGAGAGAGGGGCTGTTTAAGGAAGAGAAGGAGTGACCATGCTTTTATAAGAACTGTCCTGTTTTACTTTCTGTGGGGAAGAGAGGGCATGCAAGTGTGCGTTTCCCTTAGTCCTGTTCAGGGAGTGCCAGGATCTGCTCAGGCCTCATTAAGAGACTCTGTCACCATGCACACGTACAGTGGTGATTGGAAGTCATTTGCATTTACTGCTTCACCCATGTAAATCATAGTAATTTTAGGAAGAAAGAATTGCAAACATCTAAAAAATTCATTTGAATGCATTCCTCAAATTCCATTTTAATATATCCATTTCTTTCAGGCAGTCGAATGTCTTATCAGAATTATTTTTTAAAACTGAAATAGACCATTTTTAGGCCCTATTGGATTCTGCGAGTTATTAAATTTCATATCTTGCAGGGCTTATTTTTTTCTGATGCCCATAGTTCAAGATAATGTTTTTTTAATACTACATGCAGAATTCCAGAGATTCATAATCGCTTATGACATCTTAATGTCCACAGTGACATTCCACTGGTCATATCCAACTGTGATAAACAGCTCTCTACTCTATAAAAGACGACAGTCACTAAGTAAATGCAGGAAAATGCAAACAGTCCCTCAGTCTTATGAATAATGTCACAGATCCTGAATGTTAATTTTAAAGAAAACACATGCTTAAATTTAAAGTTTATGCCTTCAGCGCATAGTCCTTTTATTCTTCCAGGGGAAAAAAAAATTCAAACAGCTATACTTTAAATGAATTTAATGAACTGCAAAGACTGACATTTTCACTATAAAAGTCACACTTCATTTAATGAGTAGTTAAATATTGATGCTATATTAAAATACAGGCAGAATAAAAATGGCACAATGGATTTCAAAATAGGAATGCAGAGTTCTTTTATGTTGAAAATTTCATGAACTAAAAAAGGAAGTATCATTCATTACAATGTCTTCATAAATACAAATATTCTAGTGAAATAGAATATTAGCCTGCAGTCCATAAATTCCTTTAGATAAACTGAGGTAAGTCAGTCTTTTTGCTGTTTGATTTAGTGTCTGTCTCAGCTGGCCAAGGCCTCTAGCGACAGGGTTGACATTATGGAGGGAGAAGTCTCTAGTTGCCTTGTGTTCACGGACTTGAAAACAACTAAGGGTGGGTATCTAGTCTCCAGAACACAAGAGTCTGGCACACTCCCTCCTGCTCGGGCTCCTCTGTGGCCCCCTCAAAGCCCAGGACATGCCCTTAATTTGATGTCTGCCACCTGGGCCTTTTCTGGCTTCGGACACGTACTCACTTTGTCACCATCACTTGGCAATGTTCCACTCACCTCCAGGCTTTGGCTTATTGCCCTCTCTCCCTAACCCTATTTTTCAAGATGTTCTTCAGATCTTTGCTTCAGTGGTGTCCTTTTCTCAGGGACCAGCCGGTCAAAGATAGAATCCTTCCCCATTGCTTGGTACATTTCAGCCATCTCCCTGCTTCACTCTGCTCTGTGGTAACGTAGTGTTTTATTTATTTGTTTGTTGGACTCCTCAAGGCTTCGGGTAATATCAACCAGAGAGTCTTGCCTCCTTTGGTCCTTAGTTAATTCCCAGAACCAAGGACTGTCTTCTCTAATGGAGGCATTCCAGATGTACCTTCGGTGCATAAATGAATGACAGAAACTTATGCTTTGAAGCACACTTGGGATTTGTAAGACGGTATTCTCTGTGGTAGTTAGAAACAGAGGCCAGACTTCGTTACTGTTCTTGGGGAGACATGGACAAATGTCTACTCACTCCAGATAGGCAAGCAACAACAGACCCAGGGACAGATACCACCAAAGTCAAACTTTGTGAACCGATGAGTTTTATATGGTTTCTTATAGGAATATGGGCAAGGGGTTATTTACAGGAGAATAGTGACTCAAAGACAGTTGCATCACCAGAAGCCTACCTCAGCATGTGTGAGAGCTCATGAATGTTGGAAACCTTAAGTGAACTGTACAACTTGCAGGCAGCTCAACAGGCTGGAGATGATCCTTTCTCTACCTCTCTACATTTCTCTACCTCAGCCTCTTCCAGGTAGCTCAGATCTTTGTTTCTTGAAGATGATATTGCCTGGTCTGAGCCTCTTCTAGGCGGCTCAGCTTGCCCGAGAGTGTCTTTCAGCAGTTCTTACGGCTTATGTATACTTGGAGAGGGAGAGGGAGAGCCTAGTGAATCTGGTCAGTTTCAGGGACTTCCTGAAGCCTTTGTAGTTGTTCACTTCCTGAGGTATTGAGCTTCTCTGCGGGATGGGAACCAGACATTTTGATTTCTATTGTATTTTTCATATTTAATTTCTGTTTCTATTTTTGAGACAGGATCTCCTGTAGCCCAGTCTGGCTTTGAACTCAATGTGTAGTGGATTCTGGGTCTAACTCCTGATCCTCTTGCCTCCATATCACTATATGCTTGGATTACAGGTATACACTACCATGCCCAGATAATTTTTTAAAAATCATTGCCTCTAACTGGAAACTGTAAGGATTGCATATAACTTGTGGCCCATTTGCGCTTACACTGACTGAAGTCAATCCAAGATTCTAACTCATTAGGAGATAAAGCCTATGGGGCTCATGTTAAGCACTAAATAAGGAAGGTAAAGGCTTTAGTTACGTTACATGAAATGCTATTAATATTTGTAGGATGTCTCTAGGAACTCCTGTAAGTACTTTGTGTGTAGTAATAAATTTAATCCTCAACAACTATGAATGTCCCAATTAAAAAATGACAGAATAGAGGCATGACTGTGTTTATCTGAGGACCTCCAAATCATTGAGTAGGTCGGGACTTTAAAGCCAGCAGGCTGGTTCCACAGGGTGTGCCCCTGGTGTGCCTCTTACCCAGGCTTTTCTTTAGAGCCTTCCGGAGGCTCAGAGTGGTTGCTAAACCTAGTTGCCAGAAGCTGGGGCACATAGAGTTTCTGATTCTGTAGGTCTGGGTGGAGGTCAACAGTTGACATTTCTAAGTTCCCAGGTGATGCTGGTGCTGCCATCCTGTATCACAGTTTGAGTCTTAGTGTCCTGAACCATCCCAAGACATCTGAAGGGACCAGGGTTCCTTGGAGCCTGTTGTATCCACTGGAACTTCTGTAGGCAGCAGACCTCTACATTCTCGCACTCCAGCAATAATGGTGATGTCAGCACGCAAAGCCGTAGACGAGACAATGAGTTCGTGGGCCTTGCCTTAGCTGATTTTCTGTTCTTACTATAGACCATCCAAGACTAATGTAGAAGCATGCTTTGTCTTGGATCATGGTCTCAGTAGCTAGACTGAGCAAAGATACAGCAGTTGCTCCCAGGGAAGACTGTGTGCTGCTTCAGCTCCTATCAGAGAATGGAAGGGAAGTGAGTGTGTGAAAAAAATGAGCATTTGTGGCAAGGAGGACTTGCTGAGAATGAATGCTGTCTTGCAGGAACTAATGACTTCTGTAGGAAGGAATCCAATCTGTAGAGAACTAACCTAGTTTCACAAGAAAGATATTAACCTACTCAAGGGCTTAGAGCCCCTATGACCTAATCACCTTTCAATGGCCTTTCCTACCAACACTTTACTCTGACAGTCATACTTTAACTTATGTTAAAGGACTAACTACATCCATGCCATAAATAGACTACATATACAATGAAGCATGTCCTGGAGCCTCGTGGTCTTACACCATTGTTACTTCTTCCTCCAGCTGAACATGAATGGTGTCTGTGTGCTTCCAAATATTTAGCAGAGAAGCTGGGGCTCTGATATGCAGTGTAGAACTGGAAGACGCTAGGTTTCTACTGTCAGGAGGGCCTGGCTTGGATTTTTAATGCAGTGTGTTTTTCAATCACAC
Organism: Peromyscus californicus insignis; assembly: GCF_007827085.1. Taxonomy (NCBI): domain Eukaryota; kingdom Metazoa; phylum Chordata; class Mammalia; order Rodentia; family Cricetidae; genus Peromyscus; species Peromyscus californicus. Next base: position 121,257,552 of record NW_026294606.1, read on the forward strand.
TGAGCCACACAGAAAACTTTTCATTTCCCTTTTCAGCCTCTTATTGCACCAGTGAGAAGATCTGTTTGGTGCTAACATGTCTTTAACACCTACCAACTCGCTAATCTCCCTTTTTAACAGAGTGGTTTTGCTACAGGGTGAGGGGGTGGGGAGCACACGCAGGTCTCAGCTACAGTCACCCCTGCCGCTGGTGCTTTGCTAGAATTAAATATACGACTTTGCCTTGACCATGTTGGTTTTCCACTTCACATTATGAACTCTCCTTTTCTGAATAAAAATACACATTTATTTTTATTCATGTGGCTGAGTTAAAGAGAAGTGAACGTCCTCACAAAAATTATCTATAATCTTAACATTATAAATGCTTTGAAGAAAAAAGTTCATAACATCATGTTTGCGGCAAAAAAATAATTTAAAAAATACCAATCATTTGTCTATTAGTATTGTATATATACATATATATATATATATATATATATATGTATATGTACAATGCACGTGTGGGTGGAGTGCACATGCCATGTTGTGCATGTAGAGGTCAGAAGACAACTTTGTGCAGACTTTTTTCTCCATCTGCCTCTGTGTGCACCCACGGAATCGAACTCAAGTCATCGGGCTTGTGTGGCAGATTTTTTTACTCACTGAGCCATCTCCGCCAGCCTGTGAGACTATTTTTGTTTTTGCGTGTGAGTGTTTAGACATTTTGCTGCAAAAGCATCAACTAGAGAGATTATATAAGGTTGTCTCATACTCCATTATCACTTCTTTGAATCGTAAAGTCTCTCGAGGGCCAAACATATCGGCTCCAAGTTTTTGTAGAAAGAGGAGTGTGGACCTGCTTTCAGTGACCAGATCCATGCAGTGGTCTATCAATCACTGAAACTGACAAGCACTGATGTTGAAGGAAGAGCTACATATAACAGGAACAGAGCAAACATGACTCGGAACAGTGCTTCTCCCCTCTTGCGCACAGTGAACAGCCTGTAGTGGTTACAACGCTGTTTGAGAGGCAACATTCTTTGTCCTGCATAAGATAAGGAGCAACCCTGCTGCCGAGCATCTCTTTAAAATAGTTTCTCAGAACAATGACAACACAATAAAGCCCACGATTTCATTGTAAAATCAAAGCAATTCAATCAAGAGCTAGTTGGCTAAAAGTATGTTTAGAAATTACATCAGGAACTTTCATTGAACTAATTGCTCTCGTGGGTCTGCAGTCAAATGTTCGTGTTTTGTTTACCAGGGTTTTGCTTTTCAGTCCTTCATAGAATTGGGCACCCTGAACATACTATGTCTTCATCTGTGTTGCAGATACAGATTCCTTTCATTATTGGTACACTGCTTCTGTCCACCACTGTACCACTTCTTCCCTGTAAGAACCATTGTCTGTTTATTCTTAAGCCTGTCTTCTCGGCGTGAGAGATGGATGATTTCCCCACCATCTCATCTCCCTCATCTTTTGTGCCGCTAGAATTTACTTTCACTTGTCCCCATCCAGCAGAGGGAGGGAAGACAGGAAAGACTCAGACATACATAGAAGATCCAGTGAGTTGTGGTTGGGCCTGCCTAAGCTCAGGGAGCCAAGCACACTGGTGAGAGTCCTCATTACCAGATAGCCACCTATCTGATAGTAGGGCCTAATCCTTTGGTAAGCTGGTTAATGCATCCCGGTGGGCCACCTGACAGTGTCTTTTATCAGTTTGTTTGATGAATGGACTAGCCATTATGCCTCTAGTTTAAAGAAGATGAAAGTGGTTGGGAAAAACTAGTTGTAGATTTGAATGTGACATCACAGACTAATGTAGGTCTGACAGGCTTTAAATAACTTGTGGTCTCCAAATATTTGCAGATAAGAGAGGACAGTTTAGTCCCATCTGTCTGCCCAGTATAGCTAGGGCTTGAGGAGGTTGTTTTTATATGCTTTGGCTGAGACAAGCCTCTTTGATCTTCTTGGTGTAATAGCTGCCCCATAATTCATCCTCTCTATGAGGAAGGATTTCCTGGTGACTGACATCATGCCCTTCTGTACCTTCCCTCAGCTTCTAAATCCAGGCTAATTAGTCACTGTCCTTTGTGTTCACACTCAAGTGTAAATTTTGGGAGAGAAAAATAGAAAGAATTTGCCTAACCATAGGCCGTGAATTTAGATCATTGACGTTATATTCAAATCAGAAATGTCTTCTTGCCAGAGAAGAGAATGTTTGGAGGAAGCAGTTCATTGTTGTGGGAGAAATAAATCAAGAAAAGTATTTATTTAGTCTTAATATTTGTCTTGTTCAAGTGGACATTAACCCCCCACTCCAGACTAGCTCTGAGGTGATCTTCCTCCTCCACCTTCCATGTGGTACTGCATTTTGCCAAAGTTAATGTAGACATTTAAGATATGTTGCCGACAATTCTAGTAAATATTGGAATTCTGTATGAGAATAATACTGATATTGTGGCTTTGTTAGGACAGATGCCATTAGCAGCAATATAGAGAAAATGTTTTATTAAATACTAATTTCATATGTTATTTAACAAGTAGCTGGCTTTGAACACATTAATCTCTCTTTTTAATTCAAGGTTGATGGTCTGGGTCTTACATATTGTAACCCTGAATAGGCCATTCAATAACTATGCAAAATATCTATTTCTCCCATGGGTATTTGCGCTTTGATATATTCTGATCCTTATTAAATTTAAACAGGATCAAATTTATACAGCTCTGGCAGAGATTTATTAAAATACACTGAATGGACAGCTTGTGGGAGCGCAGCGTACTGTAATAACATATGCCTTTTACCAGAGAGCAGTAATTATTGAGAATCAAATAAATCTGTAGGAGGTTAAGTATATATGGAAAAGATATCAATTGCAGTTCTTCAAAACTAGCCTGGAATGTTTGAAGATGTGTTACTGTGCAAAATAATGAATGTCATCTTTTTAGACTCCAAATATTTAGCAGTGTTTGAAAATGCAGGTTTTAGGGAATGTTTGAAATTCCGAAAAAGGGGGTGGTTCAACATTATCAGAAGTGTTACATGTGTTTAGCACACTCCATCTGCGCAGGCACCTGCGTTTTTCTGCTTTGCCCTACTTTTTATTAAACCAAATTGAAAGCACGTGTATTAGTCTGTGTGCAAGGGTTTTTTTTTTTTCAAGCAGAAATCCATGTGTATTTTGGTTAGGGGTTTGGGAGAAAGGTTCTTGATGGCCTAAGTAAGATTGTTTTTGATACTCCTAAACACGTTTCTATTTTATTTTTTTATTTTTTTTTTTTTTGGTTTTTCAAGACAGGGTTTCTCTGTGTAGCTTTGCGCCTTTCCTGGATCTCGCTCTGTAGACCAGGCTGGCCTCGAACTCACAGAGATCCACCTGCCTCTGCCTCCCGAGTGCTGGGATTAAAGGCGTGCGCCACCACCGCCCGGCTTGTTTCTATTTTTAAACTATCATTTTGTTCTTACTCTTGTGTTTTGCTTAATCCTTTCACAGTGGCCTTGGTGTGTTGAGCGTGATCAGGTCACAGTGGTTTTAATTTATTATATGTCTTATAGGATGGTGCATCCGAGGACAGTTAGGATTTCATACTGAGCTTAAAGGTAAGAGACATCTAATTCCCAACACATGTGGTACACATAAACTCAGGGAGCCTCACGTATATACACAAATAAAAAGAATAAAAATATGAAAAAGGCACACAGTCTGTTTTTTGAAGTGTATAGCATTGATAGTTTCTTCTTCATAATTTAAACATTCTGTTAACAGTAGCCAATATGAGTCATTTTCCTTGCTGTCTTTAAAGGTTGGGGTAAGCTGGCCACCACCGAGGAGGGTGAAAGAGGAAAAATGTCCTGACATAACACATCCTGCACTTCCTCTGGACCTGGCCTCTTTGCCTGTTTCTGCTGTAGAGACAGAGGCATGGGTGGGGAAAGCCACCTTTCCTTTTTGGTTAAAGTAATATGAGGGCCAAGCTGGAAGGTGTCTGGGAACCAAGGGCATGTTTGGGTGGTGGTGTCTAGAGGTGATGAACTAAGTCCTGGAAGTCCACCCCCAGTGCCAGTCTGAGTCAGATGGAGAATTGGTAACTGATAAGTGCAGCGGGGTGGCAGATCTGTTTTCTGTTCTATATGATGGTGTCAGACTGAATTCTTTTTTAAATTATTATTATTATTATTTTTTGGTTTTTCGAGACAGGGTTTCTCTGTGTAGTTTTGCGCCTTTCCTGGGACTCACTTGGTAGCCCAGGCTGGCCTCGAACTCACAGAGATCCGCCTGGCTCTGCCTCCCGAGTGCTGGGATTAAAGGCGTGCGCCACCACCGCCCGGCCTAAATTATTATTTTATGTGTATGGATGTTGTGCCTGAATGTATGTATGTGAACCACATGATTCCTGGTGCCTGAGAAGGCCGGAAGAAGGCACTGGATTTCATGTAACTGGAGTTACATGTGGTTTTGAGCTGTCACGTGGGTGCTGGGAATAGAATCCAGGTCCCCTGAAAGAGCAATCAGTGCTCTTAACTGCTAAGCCATCTCTCCAGCCCCAGACTACAATTGTGTACTTACTTTCCCTAACACTTTTTGTATGTGTATTATTATTATTTTTTTTTGTTTGGTTTTTCAAGACAGGGTTTCTCTTTGTAGCTTTGCGCCTTTTCCTGGAACTCACTTGGTAGCCCAGGCTGGCCTTCAACTCACAGAGATCCCCCTGCCTCTGCCTCCCGGGTGCTGGGATTAAAGGCGTGCGCCACCACCACCCGGCTTATGTGTATTTTTTTAAGAGTTAGTATTTATTTTTATTTTCTGTGCATGAGTGTTTGGGTGCTTGTATGTATATATTTGTACCATGTATGTGCCCTTTGTCAGCTGAGAGCATCAGATCCCCTGGAACTGGAGTTACAGACAGTTGTGAGCTGCCATGTGGGTTCTGGGAACAGAGCCAGGTCCTCTGAAAGAGTAGCCAGTGTTCTTAACAACTGAGCCATCTCTCCACCCCCATGGTGTGTGGCTTTTAGGGGCATTGCTTTGGGAACACTTCATGGTATGCTGGATTTTGATGCTCTCTGAGAGGTCATGACCTCAGTAGGTGCTCCGTAGCAATTACTCTGAGGAGTCAGTGCATTAGAAGTCTGTGGTGGGAGGAGGAGCCTGATACATTGGTCATAATTGTCCTACATTGCAATTGGCTCAGTTTGGAGTGCACAGTTTGGGTAAGTCATTTCCATCATCATCATTTCCTTGTGTCCTTTTGCTGTTCGTTCCTGATAAGCTTTTCTCACAAGTCAACCAAACGAAATCCATTACTATGGAAGTGTGGTGTAGGCCATTAAGCCTTTAGTGGGTAGCATATGTGCTTTGCTTTCAAATACTTTATTATGTTTGGTACAGTTATTGGTAAGATGAGGAGGTGTTAGGGATTTGGGGTTGAATAAGACTTTGTATCATTTGTAGTGGAAAAGATTTGTTTGATTGTCCTTCATTGTTCTCATTGCATGAACTAGATCTTTCTAAGTACATCGGAGTCATCAATCCACTTCCTTTCACTTGTAGTTAATTAAAGGTTTACATTTGTGTCTGTTTGTGGTTGAAGGAAACACTGTGATTTCTCTTCCACAGCTAGCTGGAGTTGTACAGTGATGAGGGCCTGCTTCCATGTCCAGCTAGTTAAGCTACAGTAGTTAGTAGACAGACACAGCTCTTCAAACTGACAGTCGGTTAAAAATATTAAATAAGATGGTTTGAAATCTAAGTGTCTTAATGTTAATTTTTGTCTGGCTGACATTCATCCTTATGAAATTCGAATAATATGACCTTTGTATCAAGACTTCAGACCAGATGAACTCACCCTTTCAGATCCAAAATTTGTAATCAATTATTTGAGAGTTCTTTTATTCTAAATGTATGTGTTTGAATTATAAGTAAAGCAGGTGTGTGTGTTTAATCAATCATACAAGTTTTTAAATGCAAATTTTTAATGCAGATTTTAAATGGTAAAGAAAAGGGGAAATCCTGCTATTAGTGACCCTCTACTAGAAGTTAACTATTGGTTGAGAAGTTTGACTGTGGCTATAAGAAAGATATTCATAATTTATAAGACATATTACTGTCGCTCCATGCCAATGGAAACAGAGTAAAAGCTAGTATGCGCCGGGCGGTGGTGGCGCACGCCTTTAATCTCAGCACTCGGGAGGCAGAGGCAGGCGGATCTCTGTGAGTTCGAGGCCAGCCTGGACTACCAAGTGAGTTCCAGGAAAGGCGCAAAGCTACACAGAGAAACCCTGTCTCGAAAAACCAAAAAAAAAAAAAAAAAAAAGCTAGTGTGCGTTGCTATAGGTCCCCTCAGTACGAACAGAAAGGAAGTCAGAAGGGTGATGGAAACACCTTCAAGCTCTTCTCCTGGCTTGCCTTTTTCAGACAGAGGAGCAGGGTCACTTAGCTTCATAGATTCCTTAGGGTTGTCAGAAAATCCTCTCGAATCTGGTGCTGTATTTGACTGCTGATTAAATCAGTAGTAATGACTGTTACCTTCCAACTGAAATATATCATCAGGGAGGACAAGGAACACCAAAAGCCTTAATTCCTGGAGAGAGAGAAAGGGGAAAATATTTGTGTGAAGCATGATTTTAAAAAAAATCATTGAAACGTCCATGCAGTTAGCTATCTACACTCAGAAAATAACCTCACAGACTGCTCCTCCATTCCATGCTACCAAAAACACACCAGACACTCAAAGCAGTGCATGATGCTGGAAAATTCAAATCAAGAAAATCTCAGAGAATGTGGGCCTCACAAGCTATCTATCCAAATTCAATCTTCAGGACCAAGGACAAGGCACAGGCAGGCCTCTTCTCATTAAAACTTGACTTGCTGGCACCATCAGCCTGAGGTCCATGGTGAGCTTAATAGACGAAGAACACGTGAAAACACGTGTAAATTCTTGCTTTCTTTTTTCTGTAGAGGTGAATTATGTTTACTGAGGCAGATTTATTTTTTCCCCTTCAGATGTTTAGGTTGTCAGTTTCACATCTTCGTCAGTGGATTACTATTGAGAAACGTGTGGGCAAAGGCTCGAAAGTGGGCTTCCTGACGCGTTTTAAACTTCTTGCTGAGGAATGGCATTATGAATTATGAATCATGAATGTGTAGCTTTAAGAGTATCCACAATTGCTTACATTTTGTAAGGAGTCAAAGAAGCTGAGGAAGGAGCCTCCTCGTATTTTAAATTCTATATTTTAGATGCTCACACTGCAGATTGGACATTCCATCCTCTAACTGCAGCCAGTGGGCTGGAGTGAAATTGTAGTTTCAGAGCAGTCCCCGAATGTCATTCCACGTTTCCGGTTGGAACTAACCTTGATGCGGGGGCAGGCAGGTTCTGGGTTGTGAAACCTTCTCTGCATTATCCCACTGTGACTGTAGGAAGCTTTGGTTTCCCATGCACTTTCCAGCTTCCATTTCATCTGTATTTTTGTATCTTTTAACACCTGGCATTACTCTTGTAAAAACTGCAGTTATTTGAATGTTTGGGAAGTATGGGGAAGGCCGTAGGAATGTCTGTATATTGAATATACAAAAATAGTCACTCCACCACTGCAGCTGAACCGTGCAGCACCCGCTGTCCTAACAAAATATCCCCAGAACGTAGGGAATTATTGATCATTAGTTTATCATCCTTTGTTTCCTGGAGGACAGTGCTGCTCTTAGCTGTCCTGGCCAATGACAGGAACGAAAGGGGCTCACCTAGTTCACACCATGTTCTTCAGCCCCTTCCATCCTTCCCCAATCTTCTTAAACATTCTCTGGCATTCACCTTGGAGAAGCCATCTTAGCTTCTTGCATCTTTCTTCCATCCCCTCCCTCCACCTACCTCTCCATCCCCATACCTTCTTTTTCTTTTGTTTTTTTAAAGAAGACAGCATAGTCCTGCCTTAAACTTTACCACTTGTTCTTTCTTTCTTCTGGCAGTAATGTTCTTTGTGGTCTCTCCTTTGTAAGGCTAGCATTCTATTTTCTATGTCTCAGTTCAAAGGTACAACCTCCTCTGGGAAGTCTTGTCAAGAGTGACTGACCCACCAAGTCACCCTTATAGCCACACAATCTTAATTCCTTCCCCCGAACTCTCCTCTTCTACCTTCAACTGTCCTGACTCATCAAGGCATGGATTGGAGGTTTTTGGGTGCGTACCGGCACATACAGTAGTACCCGGGATGCGGTTATATAGTTGGTATTTGTGCTGTGAATGGATGTGTTGAGCAGTAATGATGTGTGTATAAGTTAGAGACAGAGGCTCGGGTTGGTGGGACAGCTTTGAAGTTCTGCATTTGGGTTGCAGTCCTTGTAAGCCTGGTGAATATTCAATCCAGCAGCTTCCTGCTTTTCTCTATAGAAACCTCCTGGCACTTTAGTAACTGTTTCTGGGGCAATTTTTTTTAATCATTTTTATTTGACTCAAACAAAATCACCTTGAGTCATTTATGTGTCTAGAATGTGCTCTGATCTCTGGAGTGTGGTTGTAGGAAGCATCTTGCTCTTTTTGTGGACAGATACACGTTTTGTGGTTAAAGATGAATTACGAAACACAGTCAAACAAATGCAAGCCACAGACCATTCATCACACTACCCCGGGAGGGAGAGAGAACCAGAGCTATCATTGTTTAAGATTAGGGACTAGGCAGAGTGATGCTGCAACCTGGAACATCTAATTGGGAGTTCACTTTTTCACTGTGGACCCACCTCTCAGGAGGTCCAAGTTCATCCTGTCACCTGTCAATCACCTGTCAGCTCTTTTGATGTGAATTCAGAATTCCCTGAAATTATTAGGACAGAAATGCTTTAACGCGAAAGTAGTTTGTTTTCAAACACACCAAACTTAAAATGATTAGAGTCGTCAAACTTCCTGGGGCCAGAGGGCCATGCTTCACATCTTCTTACTTCACTGGACCTGTTTGGGTTAGAATTCCCTGTGTTTATTCTTTCTACACACACAGTAACGACAGTGCAAACCTGTTCTTTGTAAGGAAGCGCAGGAGATCCAGAACGCCCAAATCTGAACACCTTCACTCTGCTAACGTGTGCCTTTGAGTGTCCTCTTTACACTCGCTCTTCTTTTGTGTCATGGAAACATACCGTACAGTTGCTCTCTTTGCATTGGGCCTCCAGCCTCTCATAGGTTGTGCTTGTTCATGTAGATTATAATTGGTGCTCTTCTGGGCACACTTAGTCCCAGTGCAGCCCATGTGTGAGGGTCTTGAGTCATTTTCGTTGCTGTTCTTAGGGTCACTCTCCAGCCATTCCTTACAGCATGTTTGTTTTCTGAGAATCACATACATTCCTTCAGATCTTGCTTTTTTTCTTCCCACCTCTACACACAGAGTCAGCAGTTGTCCCAGGAGTTCCAATTCCTTTTACTAGAATTAAATTTAAACAGAACAAAACAGTTGACTGCTAGGAGTCCTATTCAGAGACTCAGAGGTGAAAGAAATGACTTCCTGTCAAGCTATTTCTGGTAAGAATTAGAAAAGGGATATATGTATCATTAGACATATTTAGATACTAGGTCATGAATTCAAATAGCTATTTTACATTAAGTCTAGCAACCCCAAATCTGTGCTTATTTTGTTATAATACACATGTGTATTTCTTCATGAGCTCTGGCTCCCTAAGGCCATAAACATTACGTTGATTCCTCTTCATTGATCTTTACATGTTGTCCATTCCTTTACTGTAATCACTTCATTGATGTAAATATTTTGAGGTTGCCCATGCTTGTCATAGGAGGGAGAGGAAAAAACAACAAAACACTTAGACTTTTTATTATCTAAGTAGTATCATTTATGCAAAAGCTTTCATCTTTCCTTGGTAATGCAACCAGATTTTTTGAAGAACAAGGGGTAGTCATGTCCCCAGAAATTGAAAGAATATGGCGATCTTGTATTTAGAAAAACCACTCTTGCCATTACAAGTAGAAATATCTCTGTTTGTGGGAGGGTAGTCCCAAGGGCTTTTAGACTCTTCACTTGAATACCATGGTGCTGACCATTAATGTACTGGCTTGGGGACATTGCTGTGGATCTTAGACTCATAGTTAAAAGCATTAGTAGGTGTGTGAATATTGGTCATTAGGTTTAATATATTTAAGTTGGTGTACTGAAAGTTTGTTTCAACCAATGCCTTGCAGCTAATGTGATTATATGCATTTAAGCATTGTGTGTGCACACTCAACACACACACATGAATCCACATTAGGACACATCATCTGGAGGAACTGTGTGTGGGCGTGTGTGATTGGCAAGTGTGAAATTGAATTTAGTATGAGATTCTCTGTCTTAGGTAAAATATTTGAAAGAACGTTGATAGCAAAAAGCTGTCTAGCCTTGGAGAAACTGGAACAAGAGGTCTGAATGTTAAAATTTCATTTAAATGGCAAAACACTTAGAACTACGCTGGAAAATTTAGTTTTAGTGGGAAAACTTTAATTTGCCTATAACATGAGGTACAAGTTATTAATTGCACCAAAGATAACATGCTAATTAGAAGGTTCGTGTATAGTTGTCAGAGGTTAACAGTGCACACTGACAGACTTGGAATAGAAACTAATTATATTATGTTCTCTAGAAGGAGTATTTTTACCCACGAATGGAAGATACCTTATTATAGCCCTGTTTTTTCTTAGCTTGAAGAAAGTCTTTTAGCCGTCCTTTGTAATAAAGCTGCAGCAATGAGTCTTCACACCAGCAATGAAGGCATAGAAATAGCTTGGCTTGCAGCCTTCGCTTCGAGCATGCTCACAGAGGCCGTTCACAGAAACGCTATGCATATTTGACACTTAGATGAAAGACACACAGAGAGGAACCTTCAGAAGGTTTATCCTGGGTTAAGAGAACATCACAATGATCAAGATTTCTGGAAATGCTCCAGTACTCCATTTTGAAATACCTGATTGATAACAGTCTTCTTTTGCTGATGAGTTGGGCTTATGCATCCTCTTATAGTGTTTCATACCCCGCTCTGTGTGTATGTCTGTGTGTGTGTGTGAGTGTGTTGTGTGTGTGAGAGTGTGTGTGTATGTGTGTGTGTGTTGTGTGTGTGTGAGTGTGTGTGTGTTGTGTGTGTGTGTGTGTGTGTATGTGTGTGTGTGAGTGAGTGTGTGTGTGTGTTGTGTGTGTGTGTTGGCTCATGGTTTCAGACAGTTCAGTACACAGTTGATTTGCCCTGTTGCTTTGTTGAAGCACGTGAGAGAGGAAACCTGCCCTCTTCGTGGGAGCTGAGAGGAAGATAAGGGACTAAACTCTCAATATCCCCTCAAAGGCCTGATGCCTGTGACCTTACTTCTTCCCACTTGGCTCTACCTCCCCTTAAAGATTCCATCATTGCCCAGTAGTACCACAGATTGGGGACCACACCTTTAGCACATGAACTTTTTATTTCTATTTATTTTATTTTTCTTTATTAAGAAATTTTCTACTCATGCTATCCACAGACCCCCTCCTCCCTCCTCCCACCCCCCAGTCCTCTTTCCCAAGCCACCCCACATCCCCACATCCCCCAAATCGAGGTCTCTCATGGGGAGTCAGCAGAGCCCAGCACACTGAGCCTAGGCAGGTCCAAGCCGCTTCCCACTGCACCAAGGCTGTATGTAGCACATGAACTTTTGGGTGACATTGGGTATCCAAACTATGGTAGCGTGAATTTAAATTATACAGCTTTTAGGTACAGCAGTTTACCTAGTGAGGCTGTTTAAACAACAGTACAGTGACCACCCATTTCCCCACACTCAGCTTCAGTGAAAACTGTCAGTAATTGTGAGTCCCTGTCTGTGCCCTTTGACTTGTGACTTGAATCTTTCCACACCTTAGAAAGGGTCACTTTCTTGACTTTCAGATTTATTATTCTCTTATTTTCTTTATCATTTGACCTCATGTATTTGTTCCTCAACAATGTTCTTTGATTCTTTATGGATCAGATCTCTGTTGGGGTGGAGCCATCCTGTGTGTATGTTTTGGTTTTTTTCCTCCTTCACCATTATTTTTGCCTTATTCTTGTCTAAGCCTACCCTCACGCCTAAACCTCTTGTTTTTGTTACTTGGTAGTGTATTATCCCCTCTGCCTGCTTCCCTTGCTGGTTTTTTTTTTTTTGTGACAGTGTAGTCCTGGTTGGCCTGGAACTCACAGAGATCCTCCTGCCTCGGCCTCCTATTGGTGAAATTATTAAGGCCACTCCTCGTAGTTAAAAGGGGAGTTTATTTAGTGGCGTAACTTACAAATGAAAAGATAGGTCGGTTGCAGGGTCTGGGAAAGACATAGTGCAGTCCGGCGGTGTTCTCTGGAGAACTCTGCTCGGTCTACCTCCAGCGTCCAGGGTCCAGGAACCAAGAGAGCTGGCGCATCTGGATCTCGGGTCTTCAGGGTCCTCTCTTGGCCCCGCCTTGTAGGCGTGACAGTTACTGAAGCCTCAATGGGGGTTGGAACTTCCAGAACAAAGCTGGAATAGCTACCCACTACAGCCTCCCAAGTGCTGGGATTAAAGCCGTGCACCTCTATGCTCAGCTGGGTGGTGTTCTCTTGATCACTCTTGTCGGTGGACTTTTGCTTATCCTTGTTAGCATTCGTTCAGAAATTTCTATTTTCTCTTTATTTAGGAGTGAGCATGTGAGTGTTAGAGGAAGTACTTCACTCAGGAATACTGAATTGTTTTCTGGAGTGGTTATACTAATCTGGATTTCTGAATTGAATCTTTCTGTGTTACATATTTTCTTCAAGTTGGATTTCATGATATCTCCAAGTATTTGTATGATTAATCAACTAGAATTATATGCAATGGAAACTTACAGGAATTCTGTGATTACGTAGTCTTTGCTTCATCAAAATGCCCAGTCTCAGTAGTTTGAGCAAGTACTAAGCACAGTCATTAATAAACTTCAAGCTCATTCGCAATGTTACAGTTAGTGTCACAGCTTAATTGGAAGGTTGCTCAGCCAACAGATTCACTTTCCTCTCTTCCTGGACCTCCTTTTGCCATTGACCAAGATTTTAAGGCATTATTCACTTTCAAATAATCTAATCTGGAAGTAACAAAAATAAAAATAAAAAAGTATTAGCCTCAGTAAAATGTAGTTAAGATCATGGACATACGTAAAAATTTCTCAACACTTTATCTTCAGTGTATGGCTCTTGGACTGACTAGAAATTTCAGTAGTGATATTCCTTTGTTTCACTCATCTGCAAATAATAAGTATATTTAATTTTATTCAAATCAAAGTTTTGAAGTCATATCTCTTGACTGAATTATTTTGCTTACTAAAATGTGCAGTTAAGAGAATTATTGAATTGGAGATGTCTATGACTCTGTGTCTGCTGTGAAAGTTCTGGCACTTCTCTTGTTTTCTATGAGTAAAATTCATGAGCTAGAAAGCTATCAACTTCACGCCATAATTTTGGAAAGTTTTTTTTTTTTTCATATAGGACATGTATATGTGTAACCCCATTTCAAATAAGGAGGTGTCATGCATTTTAACATTAAATAATGTGAACTGGATTCTTTAGTCGGGGAGTCTGTTGGATTAGAACTCACATCTCTGAAAGACTCTAACCAAGGTTTCCAACTACGTAAACCCATTAGCCCGTGACTTCTGGAAAGTCAACACCAACAGAACTACCTTCTAAAAACTAGGACTTCTAGTTTTGGTGGCATGGGAGGCAGAGGCAGGCAGATTTCTGTAAGTTCAGGACAGCTAAGGCTACACAGAGAAACCCTGTTTCAAAAAACCAAACCAACCAACCAAACAAACAAACAAACAAAACCAAACCAAAACCAACCCAACAAACAAACAAAAAACTTTAGAACATCTTAGCTGAAGTGCATTTAGAAAAACATTCTAAGGAGAGTGAGATTTCCAAAGATCACTCGTGTGTTTAGTCGTTTTTCCTAATGTCTGGGATGCTGATAGGTAACTGGTTGTTATGGGAGTCCTCTTTGATAATCTCAATGTTGCCCCAGCCCAGAGTGAGAATCTTCTCACCTTTGCCTAACTTACAGCCTATGAGGAGTTTGGATTATGTACATGACCAATGTGCTTGTGATGATGAATCCTTTATGGTAAGGGCTAGCTCCTCTGGTTGTATGAATATGTCACTGTTCAGGAACTCTCTTTTATTAAAGGGATAGTTCTGCATCCTGAGGCCTTTGCTAGTTCTTTAAAATGCTTCCAGGCCGGCCATAGTCCGTCACAGCCTACCATGTGCAGGGTGTGGGTGGAGATGAAGACTCTGGTAGACTATATATCATCACACGTGTGTTTGCACTTGTGTTTTTACTTCTCATCTGTGAGTCTTCTGTTGACTTTTGTTTTTGAGACAGTGTCTCACATTGCATCCCACATTGGCGTCTGACTCGAGATAGTCCTTTGGCCTCAGCCTGTAGAGAGTGAGATTGTAGGTGCGAGCCACTACACCTTACCTTTTTGTTGTTTTCTCTTTACCACCTTGGACTTGATCCTACTAGTTGGGACAGTTCTTTTTATCTCCTTTATTTATTTTTGTCTTTTAGCCATCTATTAGTTAACTTTTCCCATTCCCATGATTGGCTAGCCAGTGTGTCAATTTAGGGGATAGAGACTTGATTCTCATTTACTATAAAACCTGAGAGTTCAGCCCTTGGCTCCTTGAGCAGGGCATCATGGTATAAGAATGTGTGGTGGAGGGAAAATTTTTGCCTGATGTTAGACAGGAGGTAGAGAGAAAGGCCATACATGAAAGAGAAAAAATGAGATCTAGCCCCAAGAATATGTCCCCACTCACCTGCTTCCCCTAGGCCCCGCCCTCCCGCCTTTCACCACCTCCCAATAACGTCATCATGTTATGAACCCATCAAGGGATTAATCTACTGACTACATTACAGCTTTCATGATCTAATTGTTCTGGAAACATCACAGATACACCCAGAGGTGTGCTCTACTAATCCCCTGCGTGTTTTTTAATCTAATCAAGTTGACAGTCAGAATTAACACTCACAGGTAGCTGGACCTTTATATGCCCAGGCAATGATGGATCAGAAACTTTGCTGGGTTTCAGACATCATACTGTGGAGAACTTGATACCAAGAGGAGCTTTGTGATTGAAAACAAATTTTAATTGCTGCTTCCAAAATTTTTGGTTGTATGTAAAGGAGCTTCAGAGTTTAACATGTAGGCTCTTCTCTGGTAGCGACTGGAATTCTGAAGCATCAATTAAAGGCTAAGTTAGAACTCATCACCCAGGATACAGATCGGCTGAAAGAAAGGTTGAGATTGTCCTAGGGGTTTTGAGTTTTTAACTGTATATCAAATTATTAGCTGGTTTGATACAGTTTTGATTGTTCCATACTCTCCAGAAAGAAGAGTTTATTGGATGGAAACTAAAGCAGTTAGTAGTGGTTTTTTGTTTGTTTGTTTGTTTTGTTTTTTGGTTTTGGTGGCAAAATCTAGCCATCAGCTCTATGAAATCCAATCTGGTCATGTGGTCTATCATAATCTGAATTACCCGTGGGCTTCGAGATTGCCAGTGACTGTATTTAACGCTTAGCTTGGAGCCTGGCATCCAGAAGTTGTAGCTCCAGAAAGAAGCACAGCAGTCAACCGGTCACCCCTCCCAGGACAGGGTCAGCCAGGGGATTCTCACTGCGTGTGCGGCTGGAACAAATCACCCAGGGCCTGGTCCCGTTTGATTGCTTTGCTTCCTAGCTGTATTGCCGCTGACAGGAGGACAGGGAAATGGGGAGTGCAGGGGTCCCCCTGTCACACCTGCCCTACCCAACCTGGTTCTCTTTTAATTAGCCTTCCTTCATTAAAAGCTGTTTGCCTTTGGATGCATTTTAGGCATGATTATGTAGGAATTACTTCGGGCCACTTCCCTGGGTCAATCCCTTTGCCTTACCCTTCCGTCCCTCACTAATCCTTGACCTGTCCGTCCCATCCGTCTCTGAGAACCTCCTGTATCCACAGTCTTCAGCGATGTGAAACAAAGCATTCTTTCAGCCTATAGACCTCATCTTGGCTTTGACCTGTCACATGAGCAGAAAAAGTGTAGAGATGACTTTGCTCCCAGCTGGCGGTGTGAAGATCCGTTTGTGTATGGCCATTTCCCATTTCTCCTTATTTTCAAGTGTGAGCTTCGAAGAGGAACAAACGGAGCATCCTCATCTTCTCCAAGCAACAGACACTTGCACAACCAGGCAGAGCTGGCAAATGCTGCCCTCATGTTCAGTTTTTCTAAAAGAAGCGTCTTAATCTTGGATGATCATGACCTATTATTTATTAACTACCTCATGCTCATGCGGTAATGAATGTGGAGGTGATGGTTCTGTGGGAGGACAGATGCCAGAATAGGACTCCTTGATTGGAAAAACAACACAAAAGCAGACCTCAGAGCGATGTCTGTGTTATGTGATGTGTTTATTAAATGTATTTATTTAAATTACCTGCCGTGATGAACTTATTTGAATTCTATGACACACTTGTTTTTTGAGTGTTGAATTACAGTATCAGAACTGACTAATTTATTTATAGTGTGTGTGCTGTTGCTGTAGTCTTTTTTGTTGGTTCAAATAATGTTAATACCTCTTTTAAAATTTTTTAAGTTTTTAAATTAAAATGCAATTACATCATTTTCCCTTCCCCTTCTGCCTTTCAATTCCTTCCATAACTCCCCTCCCTCACTTCCTCTCAAATTCATGGCCTCTTTTTCTTTAATTAGTATTGTTATATACACATACTAACACACACACACACACACACACACACACACACACACACACACACACACCACACACAGCACCTACTGGGTCCATTTAGTGTTGCATGTATGGCCATGATTTCAGGGATCATAACTTGGTATTGGATAACTATTAAAGGGCTCATCAGTGTGGGTGACAAATTTCCCCCCTCAGTTGTCTTTAGTTTCCTGTAGTTGTTTGTCTAGAGGTGGGGCCTCATGAGTTCCCCCTTCCACAATAGCATGTGTATTGGTGGTGTCTTTGTTCAGGTCTTCTTTAGGCAGCCATGTTGTTGAGGTATCATGTATAGCCTAGAAGACCCAATTTTATAGCAGACTTCTTGGTCCTCTAGCTCTTACAGTCTTTCTGCCCCCTTTACGGTGTTTCCTGAGCTATGATGTACGTGTATCCACTGGGATGGACACCCCATGATCGGTTGGTCTCTGCATTTTGACCAGTCATGGTTTCTGTAATGGTCTCTGCATTCTAAATAGTTATACTTAGACCCACAGAGAAGAGTCACTCTCAGCCCTCATCAAATAGCTCTTTTTATACACTTGTCATTTGTTATTCCTTGGGAGTTGTGGGGTGGAGATTATATAGACTTTTCTCTAGAGAACCCATGAATACAGTTCAAACACTGATTATTCCTCCCTGCTGTCCTTTAATTTTGTAAAGCATTATACTTGAATCTGGAAAGTAAGGCCACATTTTTGCCATCTCCCTCACTCCTTCACTAAGGTGAACACCTGCTCAGGCTGGCGTTGTGTTGGGTATTTGGTAAGATCCCTGGTTATCATGCTTGCCAGTTTTCTTTAATGAGCAAACAGAATTGTCATGATAGACCACAATTAATACCATCTTTAGAAATATAGATATTTTAAACCAACACCAGCCAACTTGCTCAGGGATGGTTGCCTGTTTTTATGAATACAGTTTTATTAGAACATAGCTGTACTCAGTTATATATTGTCTGTCTTCTTCGTTACTTTCTTAAAGGCTTGATGGTCCACAGAACATGGAGAAGTCATTGTCTCATCTTTAAGGCAAAGTTTATTAGCCTCTGGTTTAAAGTAGTACTTGAGAGCCAGGTGTGATGGGGCCCGACTGTGATCCCAACACTTGTGAATCTGATGCAGGAAGTTCAAGAGTTTGAGACCAGCTTGGGTTACCTGAAACCTTGTTATCAGTAAGCCAGAATTATATTTATTGCAAAAAGTGATATTATTTGACAGTGTGTTTAAAAGTTTCTCAGACACTGAGGATTTTTTCATTGTTATTTTGAGACAGGGCTTTACTCTGTAGCCCTGGTTAATCTGGTATTTACTGTATAGCCTAAAGTGTCCTCAAAGTCATGGTAATTCCCCTGCCTCAACTTCACGAGTGCTGAGATTACAGGCGTGAACCACCACATCTGGCTTCCAGATGTTGAGTTCTGAGGTTCAGTCCTTATCAGCATAATATCAAATTCATGTTTGTTGTAAAAGGAATTTATAACATTTATAAATACTCTGTCTTGTTTTGTTAGAAGTTGTATTTGAAACAAATTTCTAGAATTCTTCATTCTGACCAATTAATTCAGTTCAATTTCAATTTAAAGATTTTCTGAAAAAAACTTTTCTGCTTTGTATTAGATGTTGTAGCCAGGTCAACCAATGGTAATTTTCTGTAGCTCTTGAGGTATTTCTCAGTCTGTGCTTTTGGTGGAAATAGGCTTTGCTGTTTTGACAGGAATTTGTTTTCTCCTTGAGGACCCACTTTGGGAGGTGTGACCTGCATCATTCATGTTGCTGGTTGTCTTGCTGCAGCTGGATTTCCCGCCACATGAAAGGAAAAGACACTTAGAGACGGAGGTGAAACTTGACAATGGAAAGACAAGGGCTTTCCCACACAGCTTACGTTTTTCCTGCTTGTTCTAGTTAGGGTTCTGTTGCTGTGGTAACACCATGAACAAATACCATGAACAGGTTTATTTCAGCTTACAGTGTATAGTCCATCAATGAGGGGACTCATTGCAGGAACTTAGAGACAGGAGATGAAGCAGAATCCATGGAGGAGTGCTGCATACTGGCTTGCTCCCAATAGCTTGCTCTGCCTGCTTTGGTGTACAGTCTAGGACCACCTCCCCAGAGGCAGTACCATCCAATCTAATGGAGGCATTTTCTTAATTGATATTCTTTCTTCTCAGATGACCCGTTTCTGTCAAGTTGACCATCAACTAACCAGGACAGGGTTTTACATTGAAATGTAAATGTTCCTGGATGGCTGCAGTTGAGTGTGTGTGTGTGTGTGTGTGTGTGTGTGTGTGTGTGTGTGTGTGTGTGTGTGTGTGTGTGTGTGTGTGTTCCTGGTCAAAATTAGGTTCTCAGGACATGCTTATTTGTCTGGTGGGCTTAGTAAGGAACAGACATGCAGGATGTGAGAAGTTGTGTGTTGCCAAGCCGCTCGGCAACATGCAGGTTTTCTCCCATATTGATGTCAGTCCAGTTTGCTGGCTGTTTGGATGACAGGAAGCTTTCATGCCCTCCTATCCTCTTCTCTTGCCCCTTTACCTCAGGGAGTGGCCAGCAGCAAGTGTCACAAAGGCTTCCTTATGAAGGTGTTACAGAGAATCTTAGTTGCTTACCTAGTTGTCCTGCAGAGATCATCTTAGGTAGGAAGGTTTTTAAAAGGAGCCTGTTCAACTCAGTGGCTTGAGGCAATACTTTCCCCAGTTTGGTCCACACAGCTCTAGAAGTTTTCATTAGACAGGAGCAGAATATGTTAATGATTGGATGTTTCTATAATCCTTTTTCTGTTACCATCTTTTGGTATGTTTTGACCTATGCATAACAAATTGGAATGGTGTAGATTGTGTCTACCTTTTTATCAGTAGGCAAGCCCATGTGTGCTGGAGGTGGAGACTCCCAATTCTAGAAAGACAGTGTAGTAGCTCAGTGTGGTCCGAAGAGCCTGTTGTCTGCATCACCATATGGCCTTAGCCAAAGTCCCCTCTTCACTCCTCTATACAATGGGTATAGTGGGTGCCCTGGCTCTCTGGCTGTTGTGAGGCATTAGTGAATATGGAAAGTATGTTGACCTCTGCTGGCACATGTAAATATGCAGGCATTAATCACTTAGTTTAGATAATTTGGTTGTCTTAGTTAGGGTTTCTATTGCTGTGAAGAGACACCAGTACCACAGCAAGTCTTATAAAGGAAAACATTTAATTGGGACTGGCTTACAGTTCAGAGGTTTAGTCCATTATCATCAAGATGAGAAGAAAGGCAACGTGCAGGCTGATGTGGTGCTGGAGAAGGGGCTGAGAGTTCTACCAAGCATTCAAAATCATGAGTCTGCAGAGGTGATACTTTGTCAAACCACCACAGTAGTGAAAATTACTAAAGACTGCTTAGTTAAGTTTAAGAGTTCAGAATCGTTCTTAATTTGGGTGCAGACTCTCTCATTCATAACTGGACCAGTTAGTTACTTAAGCTGTCTGGCCTTTTATTCCATAGGTGCAGATGGGGCTGGTAAAAATAATACTGTATTTTATTTACTTGGGCATATAGTTTTTCGTAGTTTAACATATCTGAAGTTGAATTCTGTCTTATGATCTATGGGGTCATAGATTTTATGAAATATCATAGTTTCTACTTCATAAGGGTCTTCTCAAGGATAAAAAGGGGTGATTAATGGGAAATGATTAGTATAATACCTATCACCTAGAAGCTACTTAATAAATATTATGTTGTCATCATCATCATCATCATATTATGGGCTTTTGCATTATTCTGAAAGGACAGGGAGAAAGCAAAACATAGCAGTGGTTGGAGGGTTTTGTAGAAGAGCCCTGGCATAACTAGCATTACAGATGTTCAAGGCCTTTAGAAGAACCCCTGTGGTACCCAACTTGAGAAAGAGGGCAGAATTTTGAAACACTTCAGACATCTCTGGGAGGCATCACAGTGTGGTGCTATTGGTTTATATGAAGGAGTGTTGATGAAGTGGCACCAGTAATTGTCAATCAGAAGAGTAGTGGTTATTGTAAGTCTGTGCCAGGAGTCAACATCTGTGCTGAGGTGATATGGACAGGACCAAACTGCCTCATTCATATACTCTGCCATTTCTCTTTGGCATATAGTACCACCTCCTCCACTAATGAGAATGCATGCATACAAAAAAGAAATGTATATATGAAAGGTAAAGTGTGATGTTGTCTCACTTCTCTTGCCCAGGAAACACTAATAGGTTTGTTTTTGAACTCTGCAAAATTTGACATAACCTCTTTTGTTTGGAAAAGACAGCCTGATCAGCCATCCGTTTACCAGTACTAGAGGCTCTGTCTTTGCAGAGGTGGACAGCTTCGAGTCCACATGAGTGTCCTGCTTGCCTCATTGTGCAGGAAGCAGACCTTTACAGTTGTCACTTGGTGCCAGTGGCTCTTGTGTTCAGGGCTGGCGATGGTTGCTTGTCATGGTTTCTTCCTTATTTCAGATCGGTCACTCTCAGGACTTGATGGAGGACAGCCTTGGAAAGAGCCTTTGGAAAAGCCAGTGCATCTTTGCCAGTATCTGAGGTGGCAGTGCACTTACCAGCTTCTGCACTCACCCTCTACTTGTTGGGACAGGGATGTGTTGAAACCCCAGGGAAAGCATGCGTTCTTGTGGATATAAGCACAGAGTCCAGGTGTGCACTGTTCTGGCAGCTGAGAACACCCTGAGGTGGGTCATGGATCCTGCAGACACCTGGGGAGGAGATTAATCACATGGAGACTTAGCATCCTTGTTATTTGAGATGAGGGATGTGAGACTCTTTCCTCCCAAATCCTTAGGCATTTTATTTCTCATTTTGTTTGTTGATCTGTAGAATCCGTCTGGTCCCTAACAATTGGATTCTTCATACCCTCCCCACCATCAGCTCATTTATGGTTTTGTTTTGAAATCAGTAAATCTTACGCTAATGCTACACTTCAACAATGCTTTACTTAACATTGTAGGTACCTGGAAACATATCTTGAAGGGATGTCTCTCTAGTAATTCACAAGGTCTGGGTTTTGCAGGTCATTTTAAAGTAAATGCTGCCTGGCTTCGTGTGAGCAGCTGTCTGAATTGTCGGGACTCTGGTGTGGAACACCTAATTCCCTTCTGTTGTTTACTGGCTTTCCAATTTTACCCCTGTGATCATAGTTGTAAAACCTAATTTCCAAGGGGTCTTGTGAATCCTATTAGTAGCTTTGTGTTATAATAGCAATTTTATATTGCATGGGTATTCATTTTCACTATTATGGAATAATCAAATCAGCACCTCTCTTATTATGCCGTCGAAATAGAAAATAATGGGACTGTAATGTAAAACTGCTAATGTGATGAAACTCGCTCATTGTGTTGGGGGAAGAATGTCCTCCTTTCTTGTTCCAGCTCACTTGAAACTGTGATTGAGGAAGGAAATGGAAGGCATTTCTACATCTGTGATAAGGCCCCGCGAACATCCTTCGTTTGAATACGTAATTATCTTTTGATGGCTCTGGGTACTTGTGTGCACACCTGGAGGCTTTCTCCTGCCACAGTGGCCAATGCGCTGGCAACAGGGTTGCTCTGTGGACCCGTTTTGTGCTGTGGTTTCTCTTTTAATCATGAGGAACACGGATGTCTCTTTGCTTGCAGAGGAACTGTGCCTTCTCTGTTGCTCATCAAGGCCTTCATCTAATTTGTTTTGTTGGGTTGTTGGGTTTTTTTTTTTTAATCATGAAGAGCATATTTAGGCTACATCATTAGAGGCTACCACAACCCCCCGAAGGTTCTGATTTGACAGGGATGTTGGGAGGCAGGTCAAGTGACTGCCTAATGAAGATGAATGAAGAAAATTGCCGGGACCAGGATCATGCAGGGGCTCCCAGCCCAGGTTGTTGGAAGTGTGATGGAATCTTATCGCTTCATTTATCAGTGTCATATTTGGGCTAAAAGTGAGCAGTATTGTTCTCATTTTCCCAGATGGATAGGTCAACTTTAATATTTACTGCTTGTGTAGAACATTTGTTTGATGTATTTCCATTAGCTAGGCAATAATAGAAAAGCAGTGGAGAGAGACACGAAACAGCTCCCTTCCTACTTGGTTGAAATACAGCACACACCAGTGTGTAACTACTGCCCGAAGTGCCATTGCTTCCCCCCCTTTTGGCTGATGACGCGATTGTATATATTAAAGAGTCCCATGGAAATAATGGAAGCAGCATGAATATAATACATATTGAGAGCAGCTGACAGGGTATAAATTGTGTTGTCTTTTGAATTTCATGATTTGGTCATATAATTGGTGAGTTTCTCTTGGCTGTATATTCAATTCTTACTCTAATATCATATTTTAGAATGGGAGTAATGTACAGTGGATTGCTCCATCCTCTGGGATCTACGGTGAATCTCAAGAAAGCTAAAATTTGAGGAGAGCACAAATTGTTTTCAGTAGCTGAATAATGTTGATTATTTTCTATGTATCTTTGTGGGAATGAATACCTTGTTACAAAAAGTATTTTCCCATATGTTTAGAATATATGAAAGATAAGACCCTCAATATTGAAAAAGATAGCCTCAGTGAGAACAGCTAGCTCCCCATTTATCAGCCAATGTTCACATTTTGCAGTAATCTGGATGTTAGGGTATTATTTTATACACTGGAACAAACCTAGCTCTTTGTAAAGTAGGTGTTGTCTTAAGTGCAAAGCAAACATCTTAGCCATATGTTTCTATAATTTAAATTAATTTGGTACAGTCATACTGTTAATCTTCAGTGACTTGTTGATTGGCATTTTGCAGACATATTTCTGGAAGGCTCCCAATGCCGTTTTCTGCAGCCTTTCTGGCAGTAGCAAAGAGCAACATTTCCACAAATTGGAATCTTGTACAGCACTGGGAAGCGAGCCAAGATTTAAATTAGACAATAACCCCTGCTCTCTATATAGCTCCCATTCTTCAGCTGTAGGCAGAGTGATTTGTTTAATACAGTCAGTCCTGTACCATATAATAGACTGATGTATGAGTCACTCCTTGGCAATGTGTGTTTCTTAAATTTATATAGATTGAACAACTGGTTGGTAATGTACTTAGTTACAGTGCTACAAACAATAACTATTAGCAGGGCTGAAACAGCATGCAAGGGTCATGCTGGGGAGGTGTCTGTGAGGATCCTGAAGGATTGTGATTTTTAGAATGATTCTCCTTTTGAGGCTAAGAGACTCTATTTCATAAACACGAGTGTGCTTCCTTTATTATTTTTTTAAGTGAAGTAGCCATAAAAGTTTTATGTTATAGTTTTCTGTTTCTCATTTTCCATTTGTTTAAAATTGAATTGGGAAACCTAATTTGCTTCAAAAATTAAAGTAAACATCAGTCTGCATTTGGGGCAAGACCATTTGGTTGTGGTTTTGCATGTGTGCACGTACGTGTCTAAACATTAGCTGTTTCTTTAAAGGGACATCAGTGTAGATGTGTATTTCGCCGTGTTTTCCAGGTTGGACTGTGTCCCTGGCCCTAGCTGTTCACATGATGAAAGAGACCTTTCTGAACAAAGATCTTTTCTTGAGAGAAGAGCTTGTGGTCCAAGTTCAGTTCATGTTTATTTAAAAGATTAAAATCATTAGACCAGATCTCACTTTTTTTTTGTCCAAAAGAAAATTGATTTTGCGTTCCATGAAAGTGGGGACTGAAAGAGGGTATTCAGGGACACACAAACAGAGGCGATGCAGAAGTCTGTGTGTGCGGCTGAACAAAGCAATTCTGTTCTTACCACTGAGCATTCACTGAGTCTGGGTGTGAAATTTTCTGAACAGAATTGTCACCTGTCTTATGAAAGCACTTCTTTTTAAGGCAAAGGGATCATTTTAATCTGAAATACTTTAATGCTTTTTTTGTTTTGTTTTTGGTTTGGGGGGGCTTTTTTCTTTTTTTTACCTCTGCCAACTGGAGCATTTATAAAATAACATATTCTGTAAATATTGAACAATACAAAGACATCTTTCATAACAGTTTATAGTATGCTGCCTGTGCTCAGTGAGAGCCAAGCAGTAGTTAGTGGCAAATGATATGCCAATCAAAACTTATTATTGAGAGTGTAACCTGGTGTAATGCAGCATCTTATCTGGAAGTGTCAACTTGATAGAAGCCAACTCTTTGTCTTTTAGAGTTAAGCTCTTGTTTGCCCTCAGTTCATTCTGTCTCCCAAAGGCTCATTTGAATTGCATGAAGGATAATCTGCTTGACAGTTTTATACATTTAAACAATCTTGATTATATGGTATTTTACATGTTTTTTAAGCTCCCAGTTACTATTTTACGTAGGCTTTTAAAGAAGTCTTTAGTCAGAAAAGAATGAGCGAAATCGATAGGTAGAATCCGATACCCCATGAGCAGCATTCAGTGGAACTGGATAGGGGCTCTTCTCCAGGATGATCATGTTTGATCATTGATGGGGGGTGGCAATATGCTCAGAATTGCTTCTACTAAAACTCTAATGAATAAATGAAAGAAAACACAGTATCAGAGTTTCAGTGCACCGGATGGAGATTGGAGGCAATCTTCTGCCCCTCATGACTTAAATTGGAAAATTTCTAGATGAGTTTTGGTTCAGGATCAAGTACCCTGCTGCAAGAATTTGGAGAGTATCTGTCTGTTAGCTGTCCTCTGGAAGGGCATGGGTGTGCACTCATGCTGTGGGTCGTTAAGAGCTAACCATCTGGTACCAGGCACACTGGCTTCAAATCCTGGACCTACCACAGGTTCATGTGCTAGGTGAGTTTTGAACAAGATACTCCCCAGCCTCTCTGAGAATCTGCACCTGTACACAGGAGGGAAGGTAATACTTTTCCTCTAGGGTCACCATCAAGGTGAGATAAACTGCAAGGTTCGTATGTGCTGCTGTTGCTGGGGTGTGTCTTTCCAGCTCTTGTCTGAGCCTAGTGAGACCCAGAAAAGGGGCCCAGAGACACAACTTTGCTGCCTTCTTGTCTTTCATGGGCAAATTGCTAGGTGATCATTATTGGGAAATCACATGGCTGTTCTTAACCCTTGAAGGAAAGGAGTTTGAAGCAACGGCATCAAGGAATTGCACCTTGAGGGATTAAGGAGCTGGTAGGTGGGATCTGAACCCGTGTCCTTGAACTTGCAACCCAGAGGGCAGTAGGAACTTAGTAGGAGTCTATTTCTTGTTCACTTTCAAGAATGACATCTTCACAGAAGACCTGTTTGCTTCCACTCCAGTAGGGTGCTGAGGACAGTGTAATAAGTGAGTTAATTAATAGACAAAGCTGTTTGACTTCTCCCCACTAGTACAGGACTGAGGTGGATGGCTTGTCTCAAGATAATATGCAAAGTGAAAACCACTGTCCTCCAGGATCCCCCATTCAGGCTGCTGAAGTAACTGCCTGGTGCTAGAGTGCTGAATAAATATTGATTGGTGGAGACGGAGCAAGTGATGTAACCAAATGCAAGTGAGTGCAGCTTACCGTGGGCAGCATGTAAGTGCTGAGAGGAGACTTGGAGAGGGGGTTTTAATTAGAGAAATGGACTTGATGGGAAATGTGAAGGGCAAGGAAAACAAAGGATGACCTAAGATGTATAAAACTCTTGAGAGGACTACAGAAATAGAGGTAGGGAAGAGTAAAGAGAGGACAGTGGTTCAGATCCACCACTGGTAATGGATAGACAAACAGTGTATGGCCAGTGAATGTAACGGAAGTGTGCTTTTTGTCTGCTTACTCTGGGATCTTAATTTTTTTTTTTTAGATTATAATATAATCACGTTGTTTCTTCCCTTTCCTCCCTCAACCCCCCCTCCTTCTGTGTGCCTTCCATTTGTGCTCTTTCCAATTCATTGCTTTTTTTTTTCTTTAATTGGTGTGTGGGTGTGTGTACAACCTGCTCAGTCCATATAATGTTATTTGTATGTGTATGTTTTCATGGCTGACCACTGGATGGTAAATAACCCTCTATCCTGGGGAAGACTTTTTCTGAGGCCTCATGAGATTTCCGCCTTCCCTCCTAGCATGTCTGCTGGCCTCATTCTTGTCCAGGTCATATTTAAGCAGTCATGCTGATGAGACTTCGTGGGTATTACTTTTGAAATTTCTAGGAGACACAGTCGCACAGTAAACTCCCTGTTCTTCGTGCTCTTAAATCTTCCCTCCCCCTTTTCTGCAGTGATTCCTGAGCCTTATGTGCAGGAGCTCTCCTGCAGGTGTATGGGTTGAGTGGGGCCCTACAATTCTGCATTTTGATGGATTGTGGTTTTCTGTAATGGTCTTCATCTGTTGCAAAGAGAAGTTCCTTGATGAAAAGTGATGATTACAGCTAGAGACAGGTTCTCACTATGTAGCCCTGGAACTCACTATATATATGGGGCTGACCTCAAATTCATAGAGATCTGCCTGCCCCTGCCTCCCAAGTGCTGGCATTAAATCTGTGACCATTTGTTAAGTGTCCACACCCAGCTTGAGTGGAAGAAGGAATGGAAGTCAGAGAGGTCACACCTGCTTCTCAGCTTCTTAGGACCCAAAGTAAGATTCATCTTTCTCTCACTTTGCGTTCGGCAAGAACTAGTTTTGTGGCCTGGTCCAGATGCAAAGGGCCTGGAGACAGGACAGACCCTGCACCATAGAAAGAGGAGTGACCTTCCAGAAAAGAACAAGCCATACCTGCCACAAATAACAAGCGTGTTTGTCAGAATTAAAGAGTTCTTCAGGGAACAGGAAGAATCGAAGTCAAAATTGTTCTTAGAGTGTGGGTGAATGGATCTTAGTGGGGGTAGGATTATTAGTTAGAAAACTTCTGTTTTTCTAATATATGAAACTCAGGGCATTCAGTGTTGGTGAAGATGAATGTTTAACCAGCAGGTGTTCACAGGGAGAATTACAGTGAGGAAGTGTCTGCTGTATTAACATTGAACATCAAGGGTGGGGTGGGGACTGAGGAGCTGCCTGGCTAATTGTGTGCTGGCCAGGGTTTGAGAAGTAATTACCGTTTTTCTTCCAGAGAGATCGGCAAAGTTTGCAGGAAGAAAGGTTTGGTTTCCAGAGGTGGAGACAAAGGCTGCCTGGATAAGAAGGCTTTTTCTGTAAATATGGCAGATTTGGGGAAGATGAGACCTCCAGGACATTTTCTTAGGAGAAGGGGTTTTAGGGAGGACAGACGTGAGTGTTTAGGTTTGTCAAGTATT
Organism: Peromyscus californicus insignis; assembly: GCF_007827085.1. Classification (NCBI taxonomy): domain Eukaryota; kingdom Metazoa; phylum Chordata; class Mammalia; order Rodentia; family Cricetidae; genus Peromyscus; species Peromyscus californicus. Next base: position 121,285,464 of record NW_026294606.1, read on the forward strand.
TATAGCCAGTTGTCTCTCTCTATTCTTGCCAGTAGGTAATGCTTCTCGACTGATACTTGGTATAAAATGGGCTCTGTTGCTTTTCATCAGCAGTGTGTTTACCCATTTATATTTTAAACTCTCCTGGGAATTCACCATGACTACTTTCATTTTATAGTTCAGTGTATGGATATGCTGAATTCGAGTAAAAATTGTAGCTCTTCCCCCAAAGAGCTAGATTTTGAAAAGGAAGTAGGTGTGTGTGTGTGTGTGTGTGTGTGTGTGTGTGTGTGTGTGTGTGTGTAAGGATGCCTGTGTCTCTGTGTGAGTATGGGGTGTGGTCCTGCATGCATATGCATGAGGGTCCAAAGTTACATTTCTAGACAGTCTCATATCTCTGACTTTATTCTGTTGCTTTGTTGCTCTGAGACAGGACCCCATTATGTGGCTCAGGCTGGCCTGGAACTCAGCAGTCCTCTAGCCACCATGATTGTGTACAAGTTGTTCCGCAATGTCTGCTCCCAGGTATCTTTGTCTTAGTTTGAAGTCATTGGTTTCAGATGCCTACTGGAGTGGGTCACATACCTGAGTGCTGAGTGGGCAAAGAGAAGCTGAGTTCAGTCTACTCGGTGTCCTGCTTGCTGTACTTGTGAATATAAAGGTGGGACCCCACCTGTGACTGCCAAGGAGAAGCCCCACCTGTTTTGCCTTCCGGAAAAGTTGTTTTGATCTGACTGTACACAGAAAATGAGCTGGGTGATCTTTTTTTGTTCTCCCCTCCCCCAAGTCTATCTCATGACTCATGAAAAGAAATTGGAAGTTGAGAGAGTCTTGTGTTGAGGGGCAAAAATAAGGATGCTTTCATCATCCTACAAATCAGAAATAGAGACAGGGCCTTGTGTTGTCTGCTAACGTGGAGCCCAGTCTGGCTGAATGGAAAGGGAAGAGAATGCCTTTTGATTGGCTGTTGGCCGTAGGCTCCAGAATTGGTAGGAAAATTTAGTTTCTACACGAAAAGTTAAGGGGTACATTTATTTTTATTTCCAAGGATCACAGTAACAGTACCATCGAGAATTTCCCCAAATGTTGCACAGTAATTTGATACTGAGATTCATTGTGCATATTTGTTTTGAGAGATTTGATTTAGTAGGCCAGGAACAACTTCAGAGTCAGGTTGCAAGGATCAGCCCTTCAGATTGGAGTCCTCATGGACCAGCTGCTTGCTTCTGCTCCTGGCTGCATGGTGCATCGCTCTGAACACTGCTTGGCGCGTGGTCATGGGTTCCTTCTTTCATGACAAGCTAGAAACCTTCAGAAAAATTATAGCGAGATATTGAAACCTATCATGTCCTGGTCTTTGATGTGAAACGCCAACCAAAGTATCTCTGTTCTGCTTGGCGTCCCCAGGGATGGGCATGCACTGTTACTGACTCACAGGGTCAGCTTTTCCTTGTGCAGGAAATACTTCTTTAGCACTTCTACACTTTTTACACAGTATGTCTAATACTGAAAATAAAAGACTAAACAAAAAGAGACACACTCCTTTGTGACGTTTATCATTTATAATCGACGGGTGAGGCAAACAGATCAGGCAACAATGCCCCAAATACATATACATCACACCCCTGGAAGAGAAAACAAGGCTGTGTCCGCTGACAATCAGCTTTTCATAATTGTGAGCTCTTGTTAGAAATAGCACACAGTAAGTCCTTTTCTGACTACATAGCTAAATTAAAAAAAAAATCGCATTCCTTGAGCACAAATTTGAGAGCATGTCACAAGTCTTTCGTTGTGCAGGGAGACACTCAGGCCACCTAGGGGGCATTTTTAAAAAAGCCAATTACCTTCCAGTGTGGAGAAGCCTGGGTGTGGGAAAGAGGCCTGGCTGTTTGATAGCCACATGGAAGGCACAGGACCAAGCAGTGAAGGGCCTTGGAAGCAGAGGTGATGAGGTCGACAATAAATGGGAGGACCTGGGGCTGGGAAGGAATGGTGGTGTCCTCGGCGAAGAGATGTTCGTCCCAGTGGGGAAGGGAGTTGGTGGTCAGTAGACTGCGTGTTACAGTTACAGGGATGGGCATGATCAGGTCTGCAGTTAGGAAGGCTACCTACAAAAGCAGACTAAGACAGTTGTTCTGTAGCCATGTCATGGCAACTGGATATCTAGAAGGCCCTGCTGAGGAGAACACTTGTGAAATACCTTAAAAATATACCCTGCTTACACTCTCCTCCCAGGTTTGCTCTAAGAGTATAAACATTTTAAGGTTTTGAGATTATAAACACCTTTAAGGTTATTTATATTGCAGAGAGGGGGCAAGGGAGAAGGCTGGGGGAGAGGATGAGGAGAAAGAGAGAGGGGGTGGGGAAGGCATACATATATGCGAGGTTAATTTCAAAATACTGAGTGGTCACATTTGGGATGAAAAGGATTTTATGTTCCACCTCTTCAGTACTACCCATTTCTTAGGGCGTAATGGAATGTTGTTTAGATGACAGCCGGAAAGACAGCTTCACTTGCAGTGGATCAGAAGAAGATAAAACAGATCCGAAGGTGAGTTAGGATTGTCAGGTCCATTACAGAGGAATGAAGGACCTAGGGCTGCGGCACACACTCATAATTTCAGTGCCCAGGCGGCGGAGGCAAGAGAGTTAGGAATTCAAGGCCAGTCTAGGTTACATAGTGAGACCCTATCTCAACGAACCAAACCAACCAACTAACCAACCGACACCTAGGACTAAAAAGTCCATTTGTATCATCGGCAAAATGGAATGACTTTATGTCCGGGAGTGAGAGGAGAAGGTTGCTTGCGGTTTGGATGAGATATTTGAAGGATAGTAATGGGTTGCTTGAGAGGAACATGCCCCAAACTGGAAAGAATCAGCTCTGTGTGGGCTGAGTGGGTGTGAGGTGTCGAAGGTTGCAACCTAGTGTATTGAAAGTTTTGTAGACTGGCCAAGTGTGGCTGGCAAATGAGGTACAGTGGGGTGAATTACCAGAGTGTGTTTAAGGGCAAAGGGGAGCCAGGTGGCGGCGGCAGCACGCGCCTTTAATCCCAGCACTCAGGAGGCAGAGGCAGGTGAGGTCAAGGCCAACCTGGGCTACAGAATGAGTTCCAGGAAAGGCGCAAAGCTACACAGAGAAAACCTGTTTCTAAAAACAAAAAACAAAAACAAAAAAAAAAAAGAGCAAAGGGGACTTTCCAAGAACACTGAGTGCCAAATGAAAACATTTCTTCTAAATAGAGATGATTGAAAGTGTGTCATTATTGAGATGGAGATGCAGGGGGAAGGTGTCTATGTGATTTTCCAAGGAGCAGTTAACAGTGAATTTAATGATAACCTATCATTACATAGAGGAACAGAGATAAGAGGAACATGAGGAGAGAGGAGAAGTCGGGTTGTAGAGATGGAGGGAAAGGAGTAGTCAGGCTGGGAGGAGGAACTTGAGAGAGTCTCTGCCATTTTTATTCCCCTACACCTTCCTGTAGTTTTGAGACAGCATCTTAACATTAGCCCAGGCTGATTTGAAACTTGGTGTAAAGCCTAAGTTGGCTTTGAACTCATGGGAACCTTCTTGCCTCAGCCTTCTGAGTGCTGGGATTGCAAGCCAAGCCACCATGCCACACACTTGCTCTAACTTAAGATGGAATGGAATTGGGATATTTTGGTACATCAGAGGGAATTAAATGAGAAGTTGAGAAGTGAGTTGGTGGAGCTGACTATAGACCCTGTGGGGTGATCGAGGCAGAAGGGGGCATTTCCCCTGGTGAAGGAAGAAGAGACAGTTGAAGACTTCATGTATGATGGCATGTGTGATCTGGGTAGGAGGAGCTGAGATTTTTGGTAACGAGGTGGGTAGGAATTGGAGCCAAGAACCTTTGTGAAGGACAGAGGCCATTGGAAACTGAAGAAATGGGACAGTTACAAGGGGTTGCTAGGTGTGGAGGAGGCTCTGCTGAAATCAGAAACCTCATGATGAGGAAACGGAGCCTTCAGGAGGCGGGATACAATTTTTAGATACTGATCTCTTGGGATCAGTAAGTATGTGTGTGTGTGTGTGTGTGTGTGTGTGTGTGTGTGTGTGTGTGTGTGTGTGTGGTGGTGGTGGTGGATATTTATTCACATGTATGCTATTTCATGAGAATCCATTTCCCATTTGCTTAATAAACAGTCAGATGTCGATTTTAAACCATTTGATTTTTTTGTTTCTGGAACCAAGTAATATCATGCCAGCTTGAGTGCCCTTTTTCTGTGTTTTGCTTTCCTGGGTGTGGTCTTTGTTTTTGTTTGTGTGTGTGCTTTGTTGTTTTTTTTCCTAAAGTTGGCATTTTCTCTCCCAGTAAATTTTTTTTTTCAAGTTCATGAAGGAATGAAACATGAAATCCAGATACTTATACTGTCTCCACAATTAAAGTCATTACATGCTGTCAGTTCTGAGGCGCATCCTTGGGGCCATGATGCTCCTTGCTCTTAGCTTCTAGTTAGGGGATGTAGTAATGGGGAAAGTTACCTATTAACATGGTCTGGCATGATGAAAGAGAGAGGAAGAAAGATTTGAAGATTCTAAAGAAAGGGGAATAACTGCCTATTTGAACTGATGGGAGAGTTGGCTAGTGCTGGACTAAGATGGTTGCTTGGCCCTCCAGAGGAGGCCACTGGTGGGAAAACAGATGTGTTGGATGTGGGAAGAGGAAGAGGGTCAGCAGAGGACGTGGCTGAAGTTGAGCTGTGAGATGTATTCAAGAGCTGAAATAAATGCAAGCATACGTAACCAAATAAGTTCATATGCAGAAAGGACCACAGTGAGTTCCATCTGGAACTTGTCTACTAGAAGCTTTACCTTTTGTTTATTTTTTTTCCAGGAATAGGAAAAGATTTGATGTGAGTGAATTTTGTTCTTTTCCAACTTTCAGAATGGAGAGACTTTCACTAATAGTCATTCATTATTTGCTTCCAAACATCATAGGCTTGTAGGAATTCTCATGGCTCCACAGATAAAACTGGTCATTTAAAAGTGACCAAGCATTGCTAATCAAAACCCATTGCTTTGTGAGAAATGCTTCCAAATTTTGTTTGAAGTCCCCTCAAATTTCTAGTTAACATTTTTATGTATTAACTTTCACTGTAAAATCCAGTCTGGGACCAGGGGTGTTTCTTGCTTGGTGCACATGCTTTTAATTTCAAACTATTCTTATGTGAGGTGGCATGGATCCACATTGCCTTGTGAAATGCTGTGTTTCCTAGCTGTGAAAGGCACCAGGAAGCTTGTGCTCACACATCATGATGGAGTAGACCTCCTTTCCTTCCTGTGTATGGATGCTGTTTGTTTTTTATCCTGTGACTCAGCTGCTCTGGTAGCCTCTGAGCTATTGTTGCGGGACAAGATGTGGAATAGAGGAGCAGACCTGGAGTCGCACTCTGCTTTTGACCCCCGAAACCAACATCGTAGGCTGTATAACCGTTATCATGTCTCATTGGTGGGCCAGCCCTCTCACTAATCCCAGATGATAGATCTCTGCTGAAATGTGAGAAAATCAATTTGCCCATTTGGTCTTGGGGATTTTCCTTTGTAAAATTTTGACTCGTGTTATCTACTGAGGCATAATTTATATGCTAAAGGCATAATGTTTATAATCTGTTTCCTTATCGGAATCAGGGCTCTGTGGTAGAAGTTCATATTTTCTTTATACCCAAACTTCTTTTGCCACAAGGGACCCTCTTGCTGTCCTAACAAAACTAGAACTGAGTATTTGCGTGTGTTCTTGTGGGTCTGGTTTTGTGTGGATATCTGTCTTGTTCTACAGTTCCCTGAAGGCAGTGGTCGCAGGTGCTTCCTTATGTTTCTGCTCCTTGCTTCTGAGATAGGACAGTGACCTCCGTGTCATGGTGTCTGGCAGGCATGTGTCGGTCTCCTTGTTCTTCGGACTTTGCAGCACTTAACATCGCTGCTCGTTCCTGGTGTCCCTCTTGGTGGCAGGGACACCACCTTCCTAGGCTTTCCTTCTACATGTCTAGTCACTCTTCCCCCAGCTTCTCAACACTGGGGCCATGAACTTTGGGAGGTCACAGAGGATCTGCTGGGGCTTCTGGGAAATCCCAGTTCTCAGCCCCACTTGCGTGTGAGGCTTCACGGAAGGCCCCGTTCCTGTGGGTCTTGTAAGAGTCTCATATGAAAAAGTGAATCTAGAACTTTCCTATGAACTGTAAACATCTCTCAGCGCCTCAGTTCTGATGAGTTTAAAATGCGCCTGTCTTTGAGACCACGCCCCAGCTTCCTGTTTTCTTGAGTGGCTTTGCCACACAGCAGCTTTTGGAGCCCTAAACCTAGAAGTCTGGCTGACAGTCCCTTCCCCACTCCCCTACCCCCTAACTGGGTCCCAGGCAACTGCCCGAGACAATCTCTGTGGTTCTTTTCCTTCTGTCTCCATTTCACCCATCCACCCCGTCGTCCTCTGAGCCCAGGCTCCATCATGGAACCTTCTGTTCCCTGCTCTCAGCCGGTTTACTTCACCCTCCATCCTGACGTCATGGCCCACTTTACAGGTGAAGTTACTCCTTCATTCCTGCCCGATTGCTCTGTCCTGACTGAGTTGGAACTCTTGCAAGGCAGCAGCCATCTTTTGGAGGCCTCTTTGTGCTGTCACTGGAGCGAGCTTCTTAGACTCTATGTGTTGTTGTAAGAAGGAGGAAATGAAGGGACAGTAAAATCTGGGTTGCTTTTGTCTTCAGGACTGGTGTTTACTTCCTTGCTTCCGGCCGGCCAGTGGAGATTAAGCATATCCTTTCTGGGAAGACCCACTGTAGACACATATTTTCCTGGTGATAGATAAGTGTTAATTTTAGAAAGCATAGAACAGAAAAGCAAAAGAGGGAAGAAATATATTATCACTTATGGCTTTGAAGCTGGCTCTCGATTACATCATGGCCGTTTTCTTCTGTCCTTCAGACCCTTTCGGAATGATTCAAAATAAAATCAACATACAGCAGACAGACGTTTTTAGAGTGCTTGCTTAACTTTAATGGGAGATAACTCTTGGGAAAGAACTGTTCTAAGAGAGACTTCTTATGGGATCAGAGTCTGCAAGGCTTGATGAACCTGAGGTTTTACTTAAAATATATTACATTTGGTTTAGTGTCAAAAGCCGTTTTCTGCTTCAATAACTGGCTGCTTTCTGAACCTCCATGTTATTATCTGGACCTCCCATCATCCTTCTTAAGGCTAGTTTGTGGATTTCATGCTCAGTTTTTGTCTTAAATGCCACACTGTATATAGTTCCACGTGACCACATAAAACACAGGCTTTAGGTTCCCTCACTGGGAACTAAATCTCATCTCTTTGATGAAAGATAACAATCTTGTATTTAAAAAATAGTTCATGGGCTGGAGACACAGCTCAGCAGTTAAGGGCCTTGCTGCTCTTCCAGGGGACCTAAGTTTGAGTCCCAGCACCCATTTTAGGCAGCTCACAGTCACCTGTAATTCTGTTTCCAGTGCATCTAATACCTTCCCTTGTCTTTGTACACACACACACACACACACACACACACACGTAAAAATAAATCTCCAGACAAAACAAAAACCAGCTCTGTCTGATTTTTAACATCATTTAGCATCTTGCCTAACAATGAGGACATTGGACCCTGAAAGTTTCATTATTACTCTTGTTCCCAAAAGCACCTGTAGGGAGGTGCCAGCTGAGCTGGAGGGAGGCAGCCTCAGCTCTCGGTACCTTCCTCAAGTCTGGTGAAGGCCTTTGACTTCTGTCTTTCCTCTTACTCGAAGAGGGGTCATCACCTGTGGAGAACCCCAACGTCTTCTGTGGAGAACTTCCCGGTCACGCACCTGTGTGATGTAGTTCTTCAGTTGTGTGTTTTGATAGCCTCAGCTCTTTGTAATCTCGATACAGTCATCAAAACGTACAAGTGAAATGCCGTGGGCAGTCAGCATTATCCCCAGGGCATGGTTGATCAGCAAGGGTGTATTTTTGGAGTGGCATGTGTGGTAGAGTAGAAGGGAACAGCTTGTGGCCAGTGCCAGATGGACATCCCTCATGGAATCTGTTACAAATCCCAGGGGCCCCATTAGACAGGGTTTACTTTCAATATTAATCTTGATACGAAAGCAGCTGCTGTTCTTAAAAATATCATACCTCTAACTTATTTTTATTATGGCCAAAGAATTTTATAGTTTGGCTTTATAGATGATTTCAACTTTTCCCTCAGTTATTAACCAGCATCATGGAATGTGCAATAACTTTTCTTATGTGCCATATGTGTGTGTGTGTGTGTGTGTGTGTGTGTGTGTGTGTGTGTGTGTGTGTATGTGTGTATTCCTCCACTAGTCACAACAAGAAGAAATAATTCCTTTTGTTAGGAATGAGTGGTCACTGCACACATTACAGAGGAGTCGTTCTAAACAAGGAACAAACCTTTTATTTAAGAGCCAAGGAACTTGCCTGTGTTTCCAGGCAGGAGTTTCCTCCCAAATATGTTTCTATATAGCTGTAATATAATAGAGATAGTATTACAGCATTTTAAAGGTGGTGTTCACAGTCTTGAGCTCAAATGCGGCATCACCCATAGCCTCCTGTGATTGTTTTATGCTTTTCCTGTGTTTTCTCCTTTGGACACTTCGGCACCGACAGCTTACTCCAGGTTATCCCGTCCAGTCCAGTCACTCTTCTGGAAGAGAACCGAGTTTTTGCTGAAGTGAGTAAATTTGGTAGGTGACTTGGGAAGAGCTGCTCACAAATTGCTGGGTAATCACATCCTTTGGATTTGTGGAAAGAAATGTGAAGGTAATCTTGAATGTATTAGTGTGCAGTGCCCGGGACCCCGAGAAGAAAAAGCCTTTTATTTAGGAATACTTAATTTCACGGTTGTTTATACAAAATGCCGAAATAAATTTGAACTGTGTACCAGATTAACACTGTACAACTTGGCCGAATTTCATTATTTGTCGTCAAGATGAAAGCAAGTGGCCCTGCTTTGAAGAGATTTTATTTTTACAGTTATGTTTAAGAAATGATTAGCCTCATACTCAAACTACTTTTCAAAAAGTTCGCCTTTAAAAATAAATACGAGATATAAAAATCTTAACGCATACATTTGGGAATGGTTGATTGAGGGGATTGTGATTGCCCCCATGTGCCCTAAGACCACATCAGAAGTGGATTATTGTCTCATGTGAGCCCGCCCTCCCTACTCAAAGGTTTTAGACAAACAAACATCCATGGTCAAGCAGAGAGTAGTGATAGTGAGAGGGCAGTATCATCAGCCATCAGGTAAAAAAAAAAACGTTGTTCTTCTAGGATTTGAGTCATCATAAAACTACAGGAAGACGTATAGAACCGAGGCATTCTTGTGGTGTGTGCGAAGGAAGGAGGTTTCTCAACTATGCAGTGAAACCCTGGCCTGATAGCTCTCTGACCAGAGTGGTACCTGCACTTGCCCAGATTCTGAAAATTTGTGAGCCAAGTATCCGAGCCTTGCTCTCAGAAGTCATGGCCTTGAATTATAGACATTCTTGGACCTGGTGTAGACCTGCTGGGCTTAAATGATTAGACATCGTTCTATATTATATATGCTCGTGAGCTTGTCATTGATGTTTTTTCAGTTAAGGAAGCCTTAGATCTTTGGTTTATCAGATGTGATTAAGTCTGGAGAATAAACACACTGAGTCACTTAAAATATTTCATGTAGGATTTATGGGCTTATTGATCTTCTGGGGGAAAATGTTAGTCTTAGAAGAAGATGTTAACTCTTTCTATTTCTGGACTGATTCTCATCAGGAAGAAAATAAAAGCCAGTGTCTACTTACACACATAAAGCTCACACCTGACAACCCACTGATCGCTACATATTTGAAACACATTCACCTTGATTGTAGTCAGTAATCTTATGAATGGAGATATTCAGGATCAGCCTGGTCCCCACCCCAGAAAGAACACTGGTGCTCTGATGGTATAGAAGCGATAGTTCTATAGTATTTATCTTTTTAATGCTTTAACTTTAGTCTTTTATTCATGCTTGCTGGGTGGAGGGGTCTGGGTCTGGGTTTTTCAGCCACTCTTTATCTGGACATGATGGTCCTTCTGAAGCTCTTCTGCAGCATCCCTGCTCCCCACCCTCTCATGTAAACAGGAGACACGATCACACTTTCTGGGGAACATAATTGCTCTTGGTTGAGAGTCACTAATCTATATATTTGTGTGCATAATTTTATCTGTATGTTATCTATACCTTTGTCTATAGTTTAGACGGCTGAACAGATGAGGGGCTACAGAACATCAACTCTTAGACTTTAGAAGTCAATGACTGGAGACCATGTAGGAAGCCATTGATGCTTTTCTGGCACTCACACTAAATCATAATTATATGCTTCCCATTGGTTAGCAGAGTTGAGTCACCGAACTGAAGATATTTGTAACTAGTCAAAGGTTCTTCATTTAAAAATACAGAGATTCATTTTACTGAGTTTGTTATTTCTTTTTATAATTTGAAATTTCGTATTCTACAGGAAATAATGACCAGGATACTTGCTAAGGGTCCTCGGTGTAAATATTCCTTTAGAGACCTTTGTTTCTTTTCAGAAAATGTCTCCGGTGTCCTTATTTATTTATTTATTTATTTTGGTTTTTGGTTTTTGGCTTTATGAGACAGGGTTTCTCTGTAACAGCTCTGCTCTGTAGACCAGGCTGGCCTTGAACTCACTGAGATCTGCCGGCCTCCCGACTGCTGGAGCTCCTTAATCATTTGATTGCAGGAGAAACTGCCAAGTCTGACAGTAGAAGGGAAATAACCTGGATTTTTATCTCCTTTGACTTTTCATTTCTACTTTGTTTTAAGGCTTTGTTAAATCACAATAGCAGTGGTTCATCTGACTTTGATGTGGACTGACCCATACTTGGCATTTGATGGAAAGGGAAAATAATAAGTGGCTTAGTAACATCCCTAACCACTCCTAGGTGGGGCATTATCATTTGAGGACTTCCTGTGGGCCTGGCTCTGGTGGGCTCAGCCCTGCCCTCAAGGAGTCCCACAGAGAGACAGGCACTGCAATAGACTGCTTTAACACAGTGTAGAGTGATGGTTGCCTTGGAGCTTAGAGAAGAGTCCAGTCCAGCCAGGGGTGGGAGGGTACCATTATAGATAGTGTTTCTAAGGAGGTGTTTTCTGGGTATCTTTAAAGATGATATGTGTGCACACAGTGGAACAGTTTATTGAAAACTAATTTACACTAAGTGCCCATGGTAGATGAGAACTAGTTTTTCCTAGCAGCGATGCCAGTATTTATCATAGGTCACAGCCCTTTCTTTCTCAGTCCAAGAATTCTGCTGCTTCTGCCATGTGTTCCCATCTCTTGACCTGCCCCGTCTACCACTGTGACACTGGGCTTCTCAGTATCTTTCTCTCCCAGTCTGCTCTTACTTCCCAGGCAAGTTCCTACAGGTCCCTCAAGACTTCACTCACATGATTCTTCACATAACCCCCCACCCCCAACCCCCAACTTTCCAGGGAGAGCTCTTTCATACATACCCAATGTTATTCCCCACATGGAGAAGTGTATCTTGTTTTCCCATTAGCAGAGTCTTGGGCAGAAATCAGAACTTATTTTTAGCATAGTATCTATTGCGCTCTCTTATATAATGGGCTGCTAATAAATATTACATAAAGTAGCTCAACGAGACCTCATTTTACTCAGGTTATTGAGTTCCTTCATCCCCACGCTTCTCCCCCTCGGCGGCTCTTTCTGCATGAGGTCCTTGGCTGGCGGTTTGGTATTGCCCTGATTCCCCTGGCACAGTCCGTTCCCACAAACTTCTGTCCTTTCCTCCTTACAAATGAGGAAATCATAAAGATAACAGGACAGGGTTCACCTGATGGCGCCCAGCTTGAAATGGCAGGGTTGGGATTTGAACTGAGGTCTCTCTAGTCCACCTGTTTGTTCATCTATTCAACACATACACTGAGCACCTGTTGTGGCCAGATGTTACCCCATGGTGAAAAGAAACATCACTGTCACCACAGACCTCCATCCGAGTAAACAGAAGTCAAGTGCAGAAGAATCAGTTTATAATGAGTGGCCCTTGACCCCAACCAGACAGAAGGTGGAGTCATGGGAAGGGTAGGAAGGTGGGTGTGCAGGACACAGGGGATTTCAGTAGAGAGAGGCCTCGCTGAGGAGTGAATATAGGGCAGAAGCTTACATAAAGGAAAAGGGGAGAGTGATCAAGGCCAGGAGCAGTGGGTACACTGGTTCAGGGAAGGGACCAGGGGACATCAGAGGCAATGTGCTTGGAGCCTGGTGGCAAGAGTAGCCGTCTAAGAAGGAGTTGAGGGAGGCTCCAGCAGTTAGAGTGTGTAGCAGCTTGTTACTCTGGAAAGGAATTTGCATTTTGATCTGGATATCACAGGGAAGTCATGTTCATTTTTTGCGTAAGTTATGTGTGTGGGTGGCATGTATGCACGTGGGTGCATGTGTGTGTGTGTGTGCTAGCGTATGTGTGGAGGCCTGAAGTTGATGTTGGATTTCTTCCCTGAGTTATTCTGGGACAGGGTCTCTTGTTGAAGCTGGAGCTTGCCATTCTGGCTAGCCTGGCTAGTTAGCTTGCTCCAGGGATCCCTTGTCTCAACTTCCTGCATGCTGGGATGACAGGTGGCCTTCTTTGCCTCTGCCACTACTATGATTACTCATATCAGGACTCAGATCCATGGTGCTTGAGCCCAGGTGGCAAGGACTTTCCTGGTGAGCCATCTCCCCAGCCTTGCCATTGGAGTTTTTAAGTAGTGAACTCTCTTAGGCTGTCACAGGGGCCACGGAGTCAGTCTTGATCGTTTTGGGCTTTTCCACTGACTACTAGCATGATTAAGAAAGATGGCATTTTATACATTAGCCCATTCAATTCTCAATGCCTCACAAGGTTGTTGACCTCTTATCTTGGTATTATAAGTTGAAAAACAGAAGTACATGGAGTTGCCCGTAGCTCAGCTAGGATCTTGAACTTATCCCTCAGCTAGTTTGGTGGGACTGGGATCCAGATATCATTCTCCCTGCCACCTGTCTGTGGGCACTGTTGGCACGTGCACCCTCATGCCAGCCTTGGAGATTTCCTGTGTTGTTTTTGTTTTAATTTGTCATACTAAGAATAGAATCTAGGCCTTTGTACATGAAGGACGATGCCTCCCATTGAGCCACATCCCCAGCCTCGTGGTCTCTTTCCATATGACTTTTGTGTGCCTCAGATTATTGATGTAAATGTGCAAGTGTGCATTTATAGAGAGATAGCTTCCCCTCCCAGCAGACTGGTTCACAGACCTCCCCTTTGGAAAACGTTTAAGAATACTAAAGTTGGCCTTCATTGCCCCTACCAACCTGCTCTCTCCCTGCTCACTGACTGCTTTGATTTTTAAACAAGCCCTGTGTGTGGTTAGGTCTGCAGCTTTGCCCACCTCACTCACCCCTGCGTGGGGCTCTTTGTCCTCCTGCCCACCTCCTGAGTTCAAGACTTGTCCTCTTAAGTGGCCATTTCCTTCTGACACTTTCTTCCCTGAGTTTGATGACTATTTGTTGCTGGTTTGGTCCTCACACTGATGCCTTATTTTCTTGCCCATCAACTCAGCCACACTGTCATCCCTCTACAAGCAACAGTTATATCTCTTTCTCATCCTCTACACAGAGAGAATACGTTCCCCACATGAGTCCTAGTAACTGGTGTCTCTTGAGTACTCAGATGTGGGGGAGGAAAGGGAGGCACATAGATGGACCATGCAAAAAACCTGCTCACAGTGTTGTGTTACTGTTGGCACTTTCTCTGTAGGGTGTTTAAGGGCACTAATCTCCCAGTTTTCTATCCTGGAAATATGGGTGAGGGTGTGTTGGCCAGCCCAATGATTACTCCACTTTGGCTGAAAACTCCCTTGATTCTGAATCCTTCATCTCTTTGCTCACATATGTGTGTATATGTATGTATATATTTTATATTCAACAAGTGTCCCCCCCCCCCCCCCGTCACTGTTAACTTGTCCAGATGGTTGTGCGATCCACAAACCCAAATGCGTCCAGATCCTGGGAATCCCAAGGGCTCTGTTTGAGTTGCGTCCCTATGTTTGGGTTTTGTTGTCACTCGTGTGGCCACACCACTTGCTGAAACTCCGACAAGCAGAACAACTTGCTTTGCCTTCTTGATACAGCTACGGATGTTTCTGGCTGTCCTAGTGGGGAGGGTAAGAGAGTGAGGTGGGTGTCCACCTCACAAACGGTGACCTTTTCCTGTAAGTGGGAAAGGTGAGAGATGACAAACTCCTGTGTCGCTGTAAATAACAACAAAACAACATGCCACCAGCGTCTCCCTTAGCTCATTCTAGAGGCTGAGAAAATCTTCTTTAAAGTCAGCATGGTGAGACACACCTGGTAGCCCAGTATTCAGGAGTCTAAGGCAGGAGAATGGCCAACTTGGGGCCAGCCTATACTACACATTGGCGTCCCATCTCAAAACAAACAAAGGAACAAAAAAAATGTAGGGAGGGAGAGAAAAAAAGGAGGTTTCGTTCTTTTTTTTTTTTTTAATTCAAAATGTTAGTCTAAAATGAACTAGGCAAATACTGACATGCTGTACAGTTCTTGAGGGAAAAAAACCATAAAACATTAAATGAGAGCCCCATGGCCTTAAGATCTGATACAGTCAGTCCATGGTGGGGTCAGGTAATTTGCATGTTTGAGCAGGCATTAGATTAGTCTCTGGTCCTTGGCCACACCTTTTGAATCACACTGATTTAGACCAAGAACACTTCTTCAGAAGAAAGTATTTCAAATTAGAAAAAAAAAAATCAGCCATTAAATTGAATACTTGATGCCCTTACTCTTTGGCATCGGATGGTTGGCCCTTCTCTCGGCATTCTGCCTGCCTTAGAGCATCGGTCATGGTCGTCTGCATTTTGCCACCATCCCCAACAGCCCTCCCTCCCCTCCTAAACTTCTGAGTCTTTCCTTTCTTTAAATATACAGATCTTTTCTTTGGAGTGGACATGGTAATTGTCCGTACTCACAGGCACAGTGACATTTCAGTCCACCCTGTAACGGTCAGGTCCAGGATGCGTCTGACTGTACTTCTGTCCCATCAGGCATGCATCATTTCTTTGCATTTTGAGCATTCTAAATACTCCCTGCTGCTGCTTGGAAATGCACCGAATTGTTGCTAAGCGTGGCTACAGATCAGCCCCATAGTGCCTTTCCAGGACCAGTGTTTCTCCAGATGGGTGTCTCTAGAGTTTGGAGCACTACTTCTTAGAATGTATGGTTCCCTCTTTCTGCTTTTTTGTTCATAGATATTGTGTGGGGACAGCAATGGTGGTGGGTCTTCCTTGTCATTTTAATTTCAGGCCCAAGGGGCTTGGAGAATACTGTGGCTTTTCTCACCCAGGAGTTCATTGCCTCATTCAGAACAGATCTGTTGAGCATCTACTGTTCACCATTCTTCTTGGCAATAGGACTGTTGTGTAACAAAGAGACACCATGTTCCCCTCACTGGACTTATATTCTAGTAGCAGGAGGGAAACGATGACTGTATTGTGTGATGTTGGAAGTGTTCATGGAAAAGGTGGAGTAGGGAAAGAAGGACCAAAAGTGTTGGAGATGGAGGCTGTACAGAAGACTCAGAAGGAGGGAATGAATAAGTTGTGGGGACATTTGGAGGGACAATGATCTGGATGAAAGGACCAGCCAGTGCAAAGGCCCTGAGGTAGGCATCTGTCTGGGGTGTTGCTGGGACATCAAGGAGGCCATCATGAGCAATGCAAATGTTGCCATGGTGCTAGAAAAGAAGCAAAGGCCATTGCAAACATATGTCCTCTTCCCTGAGCCAATGGGAAGGCACTGGGAAGTTTTGAACAGGGGTGACAAAGGTCTCTGTGGCAGTGTTATGTGTAGTCTGTTGAAAGTTTGGTGGAATAGGGATAACCTGCTAGGAGGCTCCTGCAGCCACAAGACAATGGGCTTAAGCAGGGCTGGATCTCACAGAGGTGGACACAGGTGGTCTGCCATGGAGGTGGACATAGGAAGCGGACACAGGTGGTCTGTCATGGAGGTGGACATAGGAGGCGGACACAGGTGGTCTGCCCTGGAGGTGGACATAGGAAGTGGACACAGGTGGTCTGCCATGGAGGTGGACATAGGAGGCGGACACAGGTGGTCTGCCCTGGAGGTGGACATAGGAAGTGGACACAGGTGGTCTGCCATGGAGGTGGTCATAGGAAGTGGACACAGGTGGTCTGCTTGAGTTTAACCAGAAAGATGTGTCAACAGGATCTTCTGATAATTTGGATGGAGAAAGGAGAAAAAGCATAGATTCAAGAATGACTTGGCCTGAGGCAGGTCCCTATTGAAGGAAATGGAAAAGACTGCAAAAGTCAGGCTTAGGGAAGCAAATGGGTTCAGCATTGGATATATTCCTGAAATGCCTGCTGACATCCAAATCGAAGCGTTAAATATATGAGTCCTTACACTTTCTGGTGTTCAGCAGAAGATATCTGGGCAATTTTAGCTTGTCAAAAGGCACATGTGTATGTGTGTATGTAGAATTATGCATATATGCACATATACTTGTATATACTTAGCAGCATTGTGTGTGTATATATGTATAGGTAGTTATATGCACATTGCTGATAAACCTTACATTGAAAAATATCATAGGTCAAAAACATCACAATTTGGATATTCTAAATTGAAAATGTCCTCAGATGAAAATGCAATTAAGACACCAAGCCTACCAAACATCCCAGCTTAGTCAGGATACTGCAGATGTTTTTATGTTTGAATAGGAAGTATTGCCCACGGGCTCATGTTTTACATGTTTGGTACCCCATTGTGTGCTGTGTACTAGGAATTCTAGGAGATGGGGTCTAGAAGGAGGAAGTAGGACACAGGGGGCAGGCCCTTGTTAGTAGCCACTTCCTCTATCTCCTATATCTCAGTGTTTCTGGACCATGATGATGTGTTCTGCTCTGCTTCTCCACATCTTCCCCTCACAGTCTGAAACCAGGAGCCAAAACCAGTTTCTCCTCCCTCAAGCTATTCTGTCAGGTAACTTAGTCACAGTGACAGGAATGCTTACAAACCTAGCCTGGAACCAGAATTCAAAAGCTAAGGGGGGATGCGCAAGTGTCTATGCCATTCACATCGCTTCTGCATTGTGGCTAAGTCTTTTTCCACATTCCTGTTGGGCCCCCAACCTTTGGGGACACTGTAGATGGTCTTTGTGCTCTCGTTGTTCTTGGTTTCTTGGTAGGGTCCTCTGGATCCGCCCATGGTGGTCATCCGCACTGCCACTGCTTCTCATGTCTGCCTTGTTTCCCTGTGAGCTTCTGACCCTCAGTGGGATTGCAGCTTGACATCGTCAGACCTTTCCCAGAGTATAGTTATCAGAACCACCAGAGGGAGTGGACTTCACCTCCTGCCCCATCCATCAGGTGGCCAGGCCTGACACACGGGGTCCATAACTACAGTTTGTTTGTGTAAGTAACTCAGCGATGTCTGGGTGAGGCATCAAATCGGATGGTGTTGCCTGCTAACAAGTTTAATGAGGAAAGAGGAGAATTTGAAGGATTATCTTTTTTTTTTTTAGCTATTAAAATATTTTTAAACTATTTATCTATTGGTGCCATTTAGCTGTTTGAGATCCCATTGTTAATGCTGCTTTATTAGAAGTCTATACAATTCTTCACAAGGGTGTCAACATAATTTCAGTGGAGATGATGCTGTGGACTGGCCAAGCCCAAGGATCTGCCTTGTGCTTACAGATGGGGTTTTGTCGCTGCTCTTCTATTTCATCCCAAGCTTGTGGCTAGCTGAGCCAGACTTTGCAATCTGCATTAATTTACTGTGGCACTTCACACAGTCACATGGGCCACGGGCATTTCTACAGAATCCCACACCGCTCCTTTTTAATTGATGTTCTTCATAAATTGTGTTTGCCGAAGCTGTAATTCCTCATCATGCAGCAAAAGTAAACCCACCTCTGAGTACAGTGGGGATGCTCTTTTCTGAACCTGTTAAGAGTCAGGATCTCCACATGCAGAGTCATTTAGTTCTCCTTTATAATGACATTTTTGGAGATGATGTCTTTGGGATAGCATCTGTTGGAGTTTGTCAATGTCGTTAAGGAACTGTTACTCCTTGTACTTCTTGTGAAGGTTAAAAGTCCCACACGTGTACTCTTGTTACGACATCAGGAATGAGATGTTTTCTTGGGTGATGTTTTCATGTGTCCGTCACAGTAATTAAGTGCCTCCCCTCATTCATCTTATTTGTTCAGAATATTTTGCTTTAGTCTTGAGAAGGCATCAAGACCTTTATATGACTGAGTAGGGGGCCTTTGGAGGAATGTCAGTGGAGGCTATAAGCTCAAACATTTGGAGCTAGACCAAGTTAAGGTGACCTAGGATGGGAAAGTTAGAAACTTGTAGTTGATTTTTAAATGTGTAGATTTTGCTACAGTGTAAATTTAGGATTAGCTTTCGTATGAGTGATGGGGGGTGTAGAATAGCATTGTCAATGTCTTTGCAGTAAGGCTTCCTGAAGAGCTTGGTTATTGTGAGGTAAATAAAAGGAGAGAGCGACGGGTTAGTGGTCTTCTTTTTGATGATGTGGGCTGGAGGGTAGGGAAGGTATCTGTGGCCTCTATTAAAAAAAAATAGTAGTCCATGGGAACCTCATTTGTGTCGCCATTGTGTCCCCGGGCCTAACACAGTGCCTTAAACAGGTGGCAGATAGTTATTTGTAGATTGAACAAACCAAGAGTTCACAGAGCCCTTAGATTCATAGAAGGCATCGAGGCACATCAAAACAAAACAAAACAACAACAACAAAAAAAAACAAAACCAACTTTCTCAAATACATTGGACCGTGGGACCCTTTCCTTGAGGAACATCATAATAGACTTGGGAACACTAGAATACCCTCTGGGAAATTCCAGCTTGGAATAATAGATTTAATAAAGTTTAAAATTTGAATTGATCACCAAGTGAAAGAGTAAAGTGTATATGGGTTCTGGCGTGGGAGGGATGCAGAGAGTGAGGCTGGGGGATGCCAACTATGCATGCTCAAATCCTCTGGGGCAGGTAACTTGACCCCTGGAATCCTTGGTTGGCTGACCTAGAACAAATAAGTATGATGATAACTCTTGTCTTGCTGGCTGTTAGGGAAAATGGATTGCATTTAGTCCCACTTTGGAAAATGAAATGAAAAAATAGGTACAAAAGGCTTCCATGGGTATCACTCATTATTAATTACCATTAAAATATTTGACAGATGACCTTGGGTAGCAGGGGTGATTATGGGTCACCTAGGTTTGATGGGATCAGCTTTTTATCCTTTCAACAAATACTGGACTGCTTCTAATATGCCAGGCCTGGTTAGTCCTGTGTGTGGCAGTGGGGAGCCCAGGTAAGGCCCCTTTCTCCTGGACCTGGAGGGTGTGTGTAGTACAATGGTTTTCCCATTGTCACTGCCTTCTAGAACATAAACTAAATTTAATTGTACACAACTCCAAGTTAATTGTTCTTAGGTCAGTCTGTTAGTGCTCTACCCCAAAGGAGCACTTTCCCTCTCAGAATCCGATCTGTTCTCAAACACCAAAAAGAGAAGCAGGACTCATAGACCACACTTTAACATGAATAAATAAACAGAAGGACATGGGGGCACACTCCTGGAGGTTGAGCACTCAAGAGGCGGAGACAGGATGATTAGAAACTGTCTGAGGGCAGCCTGGACTCCACAGCAGGCCTGTGTCTCAAGCAAACAAAAACAGAAGTGGTTCCTAAGAACCACTCCTTTCCTTCTGGCTACTAGAATGGCTGGATGTAGCCGGTAAAGAACACACCGCACTCCGTGAAATGGGGATTTCAGATAAAGAATGGGTTTGTAGTTGTTGGTGGTGGTGTAACTACATCCCCACAACTCTATGTGCAGAAGAAAAACCATCTCCTGCCACCAGCCACCATCTGAAGGCACCCTTTAAACAGGACATATTCTACCCCAGGTAGAAGAGAAACCCTTGCTTCTACTTGAAATGATTTATAACTGTTCCCTCCCAGTCACCAAGTGCTTCCAAATTAAAAGCCATTAATTAAGGCCTTATGCAGATACCAGAGATAGGCAAGGAGCGTTCTGTCCGCTCCCACTCCCCCCTCCAGGTGAGAGCTTTTCAAATTATGTGGACCGCTGGAGCCACCTGCTTGAGTAAACGCAGCAGCTCGGCCGCGTGCAGCTCATCAGCACTGCGGTGGTACCAGTGTTGTTACTGATTTTTCTCATTTCTCCAGGGCAAATACTAATTAATGGATACAATTCACAGCTGATTAGCTGTAGTTTCTTCAGTAATTACATTCGCATACTAACTGTTCTGAAGAGGATTTCTAACCCAGTTCTTATTTCACTCTGAGCTTAATTTGTTTTTCGTTTGTTTTTTTTTTTGAATTGTTTAGGCCTTTAGTTTAATGGCCATTTTATTTTCCTTTGTTGTTCTAGGTGCTATTAGATAATAAGTGAGTTTAATCTTAAAAAAAATACTCTCTGATAATGAGCTCTTTGCCTTAAATGGATTTCTAATTCCCCAACAAAGCCAACATTTAAATAATGTTAAAGTTGTGGTACTGGCTGTCAGGCAGTTGGGGGAGGGGCAGAATTGGAACATGGACCATATAGATTCAGATATGGGTCATATTTGATTATAGGCCTGAGCATTTCATGAAAAAAAATGTACAACAGAAGCCTATGGGGTTTTGTTCTGACATATTTTTCACACTGTAGAAAAATGGAGAAATGTGTGCGTTCATCTGTGCACCCATGCGTATGTTTTTGAAACCACATGCCTTCAGACAAGCCAGATCAAGGTCTTCTTTAAGGCCTAATGAGTACACCTTTCAGAAATTCTTAAAGACATTCACCCAAATGAGTCAGAGTGCTGGAGGAGAGCCTGTCTGATAGCTCATTGTGTGTGTGTTCAGGTGTTGTGTGGTGGTTGATGTTGCCTCCGTAGACCTTCACAGCACTATGGAGCCCTTAGACTTTTCCCTGGAAATCTTGCTTAGTTCCTGGTTCCCTGATGTGATAAAATGTTGCAGGTCAATTCTGCTCCCTGCAGGTTCAGAACTGGACTGAGAGCCTCTCTGGAATGAGTGGGATTGAGAAGAGGATTACATGTGTTTTCCATATCTGCGTATCTCTTTTCTACTTGTTCCTTCTATCAGTCTACATATGTATCTGAGTATCTATGTATCTATTTCTAACACTGTCCATCTGTTCACCCATCCAACCACCCATTCATCCAACCATCCCTTGATCTACCCATTTATCTCCTGGGAAAATTATACTTTTTACTTTAATGTAATTGCTAGCTTTAATATATATTAGAAAATAACTATATACACATCACCCCTTGGAGACCACACCTGTGTTTCTTTTGATGCATTAAATGAAATGGATAGAATACTTTATACAAGGATGTTCCCTTACCATTTAAACATCATGAAAATAACACAGCTCCAGATAATTATGCCCACAGAGCCTTCCCATATTGCCAGACTGATAGCAGAATGTTGAAAACAACGAAATACGCCTACCTAGACCATTTGAACCTAAAAATACATTTCTGCCCCAATCCAAGTTTTACATTTTGATAACAGGTCCCTGGAAGTAGAGAGCTTAGGTCTGAAATGCTGATACAGTCTTGTTTGTGATGATATGAACAGGCCATTGTGTTAGGGAATGAAGTCAAAATTGCTGTGTTCATAGGATCCTGCTTATTTTCTAAACCTCTTTGCACTTAATGTTACATGGAGAGATTAAATAACACAGCTTTCAGTAGCTCTGATAGAGCTAGATATGGGCAGTTAAGCCCCACTTGGAGATTTTAGAAATATTCCTTAGTCTTATTTATTTACATTCCTACCACACCCCATTCACATAGAATTTGAGTCTCGGAAATTGAATTGTATCCCTTTAATTCACATTTTTAATCTGCCCACACTTGTGACCCCTGTTCTGGGAGAGTGACGTATGAAACCCCAGCATGCTTTAAGATGTGTCCAAGTGGTTTTCTTGGGAACTAGTTTACTTCCTATCTCTGACCAATGCCAGTTTAATAAACAGCACACTAGTGACCAGACAGCCAAATGGTTGTAATTGTCTCCTTTCACTATCAGTCTTGGGGAAAAACACAACTATTTTCTAGAATTATCGACAGCATAACGCCGTACTCTAGTGGCAATAGGAACTGATTGACAGTAGGTATAGTTTCACATTTCTAGTTTGGCCCATGAACCCCATTACACTGGCCTTCTTTCCAAATCACTTCTAAGTATTAAATAAACAAGGACGGGTTTTACTTTGCTTCCATTAACATAAACTAATGTTTTTTTTTTTTTTCAGTTTGGAAATAATAACTACATGAACATGGCTGAGGCAAACAACGCCTTCTTCGCTGCCAGTGAGGTGGGTGTCTGTTCATGTTTTATGTGTTGTATAGATAATTTAATAGGCTTGAAGGGAAAAGCAAGGTATCGAATTTCTCTCTTTCTCTCCTGTGGCGCAAGGTAACAACTTTGGAGGAAAATGAGAAAAGCCTATTGGAAAAGAAAATAACTCGACAAGGCTTTATCACTGTCCACAGACTGTTGTTAACATTTGGAACTTAAGTGAGTCTCTTGATGGAAAAAAGACATGCACAAACAGTGATAAATATGTAATAGAAAGCACGTGCATGCACACACACACACCTGAATGTCTAAGCAGGTAACTAATTAGTTTGGAAACTTGAATAGAAAGTATTTTGCTTCATAGCCTTCTAAGGATAACTTCCTTGATTGTCATGGCTCAGGAAACTATGACAGACAGGGTTATGGTTTCTAGAGTGTTGTGCAATGAGTATTTTGTTGTTAGAACCCCACCTCCTAGCACAGTGCCCACAATAGTGGGTATTCAATGAGCAATTATTGAGTGTCTGAGTTAATGAATAGACATGGTCCAATATGTGATTGTCGCTGGGTGTAGCTGGAATTCTGGGTGATGGGCTCTCCATGCAGCGCCATATTAACTCCTGCTTTGTGCTAGTTCGTGGTTATACATGGGATAGCATTATCTTCTTGCTATTTTTACTAGGTTTCCACCTTTTGTCTGGCCTCATTGGCATGCCTTCCAAACAAACAAACAAACAAACAAAAAACACCTCAAGGTACTTGATTTAAAAAAAAAAAAAAGAAAACCTTTTCCTACAAGGGTAGATTGTGTGAGATTTAACATTTCAAGCAAGAACAAACAGAGGTATGAAATCGATCCAAATGGAACAGTTCCTCTGTGGCTCGGGCAATAAAAAGTCTTCATTTTCCAAATACATTCAAATATAGGAGTATGAACTAGCTTGACCCCAGAGGACTGAAAATAATAATGGCTTTGCAAATGATCCTGGTACAGGGGAGCAAGTGATACGAAAGAAATTAATGTCTAAAAATTATTAGCGTAAGTGGAGACTCGAGAAGTAAGGGTCTTTGTAGATTAATCATTTTCCAGTGACCATCATCTTTCCAACCAGAAGACAGCTTAGAGACAGGAATACTGTTTGCTTGGCACGGGCTGCTGTGCTGTTTGGGATAATGAACACAAACCCCATCTGTAAGGACAACATGATGTTTCATTCTGTGGGATTTTTTTTCCTCTACATTTGAATCAAACATTGATGAAAGCTGTGCTGCCAGCAGCTGTTCAGAAACAATTTAATTCCAGCTGTGATAATTCACCGTGTCAGACGTCGGCTGTTATATGTTGATACAACACTTCTCCAGATTTGCATTCTTATCAAAAGGAACAAATGTTTTGAACATTTCAGTACAGATGGTATTTAACCATGCACATACTACTTTAACATGTTCAAGGTAAACACTGGAAAGTCAATATCTGTAAAAATTGATCACATAAACGCTAAATGATTAATTTGATCAAAAGTCCATGTCCTTCATTGTTGATGGGATTTGTGGTGACTTGTATTCTTTCAGAAAACAATGTTTGGGATTTGCAATACTTAATATTAAATATAAACGCAGCCATAGGGTTATGTTCATTAGCCAACCGCGTTTGTGGCCAATTCATCCCTTTGTTGCTAAGAACTCAGGGTACCACAGTAAGAAGCTGACATGGGGGGGGGTATCATTGCAAGAATGCCCATGTCGGAATATCAATGCTGCATTCTGGCTCTCAAATGCTCCTTGAGCTTGCGGTGTTTTCACATTATTGTGTCAGCCAATCTCTCTTTTCTCTGTGGAAGACTTCATATGTAATATTTTACCTCTCTTTACAGGTAGTTAAGATTTTAGCATCTCCTTGGTTACATATTACAATAATATTTCATTGCATTGTTTTATTAGGTCAATGTAGACATATATAGCTTCTAACTTAAAATTAATGTGTCTTTAAAAAATTTTGCATGAGGACATATTATATATAACATGTCTATATATTCCTTAACAAAAATAAAAATTGAAAAGCTCTTTAATTTTAACTGCCTGGCCTGAGGTATGCTTTATACTGGAGTTTAAGATCTTATGCAATGGCTTTACTGCATCTTTCCATGATCAAAAAATAAAGCGGAGTTAATGCTAATGTGCCACATTATAGCTCTCATCTAATTTCCCAATCACTGCATTAAAAGTAAATTTATCTGTATTTTTTTTTAACATTTTAATGAGTGCAAACTAATTCTGGAAGACTTTAGGTTGGCATGCTGTAAAGCCTAAATCGTGCCTGAAACCAGTTTGCTTCACATGGACAATGTCCTGCAAATAACACTATGGGGACCAAGGTGCTCTAAGTGTGAAATTCACACATTAGCTTCATGTTTTCTCTCTGTGTCATGATTACTCTGACCATTTTTAAAGTACTTTAAATATTTATTGAAATAATATTTCAAGTGTTAATTACAGTGGTAATGAAAACAGCCAAATGCCACATATCAAGAATGAGTGTTTATCCGTATTGTTAATGTGATATGTTAGATTTCATTAAGCAGTAATGGGGTAGCAAATGAGTCACAAATTACAGTTGCATCTGTTACTAGACCACATTAGTGCCAAAATAACAGCGAACGCAGCCATAGGGTTATGTTCATTAGCCAACCGCGTTTGTGGCCAATTCATCCCTTTGTTGCTAAGAACTCAGGGTACCACAGTAAGAAGCTGACATGGGGGGGGGGGGGGTATCATTGCAAGAATGCCCATGTCGGAATATCAATGCTGCATTCTGGCTCTCAAATGCTCCTTGAGCTTGCGGTGTTTTCACATTATTGTGTCAGCCAAGGTCCTCAAGGTGGCCACTTGCCATGCTATCGACTCCCTCAGCTCACGAGCTCTTTCCTTCTGGTGAGTTGCAAATAATGCTTGTAAGGTTCTGTGTGCAAAAAATGCTTTTCTTTGAACCCCACCCCTACACTGAGTTTGTTTCTCTTTCCTTTCAGGTAGTTATTATATAGCATAGTCATTAAGAGTTTGAAGAATGATGATTTTTCAGCTCTTAATTAGGTCTCTTTATCAATAATAGCAGACTCCAATTACCCCATGCCAGTTCAGTCTTTCAAACACTATTAATAATAAATGAACTACATCTGTGACCCTCTTAGCTAGGAATAAAAAAGATATCTGAGTGGCCCCCAAACCCTGTGCCTCACCAAAATGTATGTATGTATGTATATATATATATATATATATATATATATATATATATATATATATGTGTGTGTGTGTGTGTGTGTGTGTGTATAGATAATAATAATAATAACAATAATAGTCTTGGATATTGGTTCTCTTCTCTCCCACATAACCCATTGTGGTATAGGAAAGATGGTTACTGTAGTTCAAATGCAAAGCGACCCTGATATTCTCCCAAGACCTCACTTTAAAACACAGCCTGTAAGAACATCAGCACCATTCATGAAAAACAATGCACTACGATTTACATAGGTCGTAAGACATAACCTTGGCTTCGTCGTAAGACAGCACCCATGCCATAGACTTAGTGCAGCCACATCAGTATGGTTTGCGCTCTCTAGGTAGTCTTTAGAAGTTGAAGCCTGGTAGACAGGGTTCTGATAAATGCAAATGGAAATGTTCATGTAGAAGAAAACAATTCTCCTTATAGTCTCAATAAAAGCACTGGCATCTTTTAATATGAGCCACAATAGTCCTTACAGAAAACGTTGCATGACATAGTAACAATCTCCATATAAGCATTTATTACACTTGGGAATATGCCAATAAAGAAAAATTTAAAAACCAAACCACAAATTTAATATTACTTGTTTTATAGGTTGTGGCAGAAAGTAAACACGTGTAATGTTCACTCCTGGGTTAATGTTGTGTGTGTGTGCATGCCACAAAATTGTCAGCTTTTTATGAAGCATGTGGATTGCGTAAGCGATTTGAGCTCTTTCGCTAACATATCAATAAAGTGGCAATTTGTTATATAGCCAAATCTAATGTCGCTGATGCTCCAACTAACAACAAAGACAGATGTTGCTAATTAAGTACGCATTAAAAAACTGTTAATACTGATACTCCATTAAAACCATATGATAATGAGACTTAAATCTTTAATCAGAATGATCAGCAAAACTTTATATATGGAAATCTGTGTTTAAAATGTTTTCATCTGAGAAATAAATATTTGGCCTAGATATGTAATGTTTTCATGGGAAGTCTCTCTTCTTCCCTCTAAGGAGGGATAAAATACAGGAACTGAATGTGAGGGTGTCTGCATTTTGTTTCCTTTTAGCAGACATTCCACACACCAAGCCTTGGGGATGAAGAGTTTGAAATTCCACCAATCACGCCTCCTCCAGAGTCGGACCCCACCCTGGGCATGCCCGATGTACTGCTACCCTTTCAGGCTCTCAGCGATCCGTTGCCTTCCCAGGGAAATGAGTTCACACCCCAGTTTCCCCCTCAAAGCCTGGATCTTCCTTCCATTACAATCTCAAGAAACCTGGTGGAGCAAGATGGCGTACTTCATAGCAATGGGCTGCATATGGTAAGCAACCCACTCGTTACGTTACCTGTGACTACTCTTGGTCCTTTGTCCTCCATGGTATGGAGCTGAGGGGCTGTTTCACAAATATACCTGTCTGCTGATGGGCACTTATATACTCTGATTGCCCTTTAAACATAGGTAATACTAGATTGCTATCTGGTATTGGGTGATGGACAGCCATAGAAGGATGGCCCCCAAGAGTCTTCTCTTTAAAACTTTAGGGAGACTGCTCACTGCTCTGGAGGTAGCTGGTCTTCCCTTGCCTTTGTTTCAATGTAGAGGTATGCTTGCAGTGAGAGCTTACTCAGACAAGCCTTTAAATACGGAAGCCCGTCTTAGGTGCCCAGGTTTTTTGAACTTGTTTAATTAGAGCATAATGTGTATGATACATGGTTTGTTCTGTTGAATCAAATGCCAAACTGTGATACAGAGGAAAGGGGAAAATCTGCTTGTAACCAGCAGAGGAAAATACGGCCTGAGTTACTGTGTGAAATACACCTAATTGTGTTATTTATTGTCACAAACATCGAGTAAGGCACTCTAGAGAGCAAAGATTACTAACGGGATAATTTTATTTCTATTTTTCTTAGTGTGCAATTATAGTCAGCAATCGCCGGAGTAAATCTGCTTAAGTATTTTAAACTCTTCTGCTGGGATTGTGTCTTTTTATTTCAGCACAGTATATAATGCATTTGTGTCTGCGGAGGTAAGGTACTAACCAGTTGTCTTAAAACAAGATTAACAGTTTATCGGGCTCTTTTTTTTTTTTTCCAAACCCTGATAAAATGAGACAGATGTGTTGGTATAACAAAAACAAATCCTATTGCTTGTTTACATATTTCTCTGTGCATTAGGACCATGCCACTGATGTTTATCAGCTTCATTTTTAATTCCCCAGATAACAGCGTATGATTGCAAAATATGTAGTGGATTAACGGTGCAAAGATTCAATGTGCTTTCTGAAATGCGAGATTACTTTCCCAAATAGGATTTCAGCAACATAATTTTCTTTGCCTGTGATCTTTTGTGTTTGAGCTGAACACGAAGGTTTTCATTTTTACTTTTTTTTTTTTTTTTTTTTTTTTTTTGGTCAGAGAAGAATGCAGTGAGCAGGCAGGAAATAGTCATTAAGTATTCATTAATGTTCCCTGACATCACAAATAATTGTTTCCTGTGGACCTTCTTACATTTTTGTTCCTTTGATACTGGAATGGAGGAGTCTATCTTCCTCTACAGTCTAGCTTGTAATGTACTTGAAAAATAATAAAGATAAAAAGGGTGTTTAGTCACTAAGGGAGTTTACTATGGCTGGCCATATTTATAGATGCTCAGCTAGGCTCATTCAAGTTGTAGAAATACTTAAAAGGCCATATAATATATGCTAAAATGTGTACTTTATTAAATTGGTAAATATTTATTAGTAATATAAGAATCTGCCTTTAAATTAAACATCTGATGAATTACCTTGCCTCAAAGCTATAAAACTGTTATTGCTGCTATAAAAAAGTGTAAAGGAGGCATTTTGACTATGAAATTTCATTTCATGGTCAATTGAATTTACTATATTGGAAAGAACTAAAGATGGAATCATAAAATAATTATGATATTCACATACACTTAAAGACAATGCTTTCCCGGCCTGGCATTGGAATCGAGGACTCAATTTTTAATGCTTTCTTTGTAATGTATGGCTAATCACTAAAGCAGTTCAATTATTCCATCGATTCTTTTTTTTTAAGTATAAGTACTTTAAGTGCAGGCTCTTGTCTTTACATGGACCTCATCACGGCTATGGTTACTGGTTTGAAGTTCCGCTCAACCCGAATGATATTTATTTTGGCTTGAAGCAAACTAATCTTGTTGGAAATTCTAGTAGAATTTCACCTTGAAAAATGTCATGGGATTTTAAATCACAAATGTTGGGAAAAATAAAATGTACCAGGACAGAATTATGATGAATACAATGTGTCGTTGGCTTTGTTCTGTGGACTCCTGACATGTTCACCTGTAAACTTGAATTCAGAATCGCCAGAGGCATGGTTAAAAATAGGTTATGCCAAGGTTCCTCTCTATCTCCCTCCGGGTACTGAGTTGCTGGCTACATCATAATACTCTACAGAAGCCTCCTCTGAGATTTTCTGTAGGAAGGTCAATACAGAAATAATAAATAATACTGTATACATCATACATTCAGTGTCCAAGTGCACGTGGGATATTTCATACCTTGTGCAAGTAACAAGTTTTATTATCCAAATGAATATGGCTGTCTGTGAAGGATTGCTATGGTGAATTAAGCCTATCATATAAGAAGAAAAGCCAGTTTGTTTATGTCATATCGGACCAGCTTTTCCTCAGAGCTCCGCCGGCTTTGCGGTAGAGAGACTGACAGTTTGTCACAGTGCTGATTAGCTGCATTATTGCTGGCAACAAGCACAACATGTTTATCTTCCTTAAATTTATGCCTTTATATTTAAAAACAGAAAGCAGACTCGAAAAGGAGGAAAGTCAAAAGAGTCCGATGATTAGCATGCACATTTCAGAATATGCAAATACCCCTCTGGTATTCAAAAGAGAACTGCTGAAAAATCGAATGTCCGTGCATTTGGAGCTTCAAAGAACAACCTTGATTTGCTTGTGGTGGGCACGGAGATTTTAAAACAGGATGTGGTTGGGCAGGTCGGAAGCAACAGTAGATTTTACTTAAAAATTTGTTACCTTTAAGCATTATTGTCCGTTTAGCTGATCATCTGGAAGTTATTTTAATCTACAAAAGATTGCAGTTCTGAAAACCAACAATGAAGCTCCAAAGGTTATTTTTTTTTAACACCTCTCCATAATCTGCCCAGCCTGCTGAGTAGCACCGACATCAGTAGTACATCAATTTCAGAAAGTGGATTATTTTTACTAGACAGCTATTGTGACATATTGGGTCAGTCATAAATGAAAGATATTCATGCAAGCATGCAATACTTGTAATGAAGTCTCACTCTGACCTTCTGTATGATTGATTCTGTAATTTAGTTTTCTCAGGCAGTGCCTGAAATGAAATGAAATCATGTTGAACAAGTTTTGAATACCCACAGTGCACCAGGAGAAGAAAAATCTGCAGCCCCAGAGGCTTGGGAGAGAGAGCAGATGAACGATTTATCTCTATGCTATTATAGCCTTTGCCAGCATTCAACATTTCTTTTTCTTTTTTTTTTCTTTCTATTTTTTTTCTTATTTGGCTTAAGTACTTAATTCTGCAGGTAGCTGTAAATGGGAAAATAAAATGCTGTTCAGATTTAAAATGACAGGACAGGAGTATGTGCAGGGGGCTGATAAAATATCTTGAATAGAACTGACCTTTCATGTAGCTGAAAGTTACTGGGGGATTCATTCTCATAATTACCATATAGATTATTTTTATTTCTTTCCTGCAATGAAACATTTCGGAGAGCAGTACTGCTGATTGAATGAAAATTGAACTTGTTAACATTCCTTTCAGCTCAGCCTGTTGTACATAACAGAAGGTTAGCTTTGATGAATTTCAAAATTCCCTTTGATATCTGAGAAACAGACAGTGAAGTAATTGTCTCTAGTTTGATATTTTGTATGCCCCCCCAAAGAGAATTTATAAAACACACTGATAATTCACACACATTTTCTGCCTGCATTATAGTTCCTGTGTAGAGGGCCTGTGTGTTGTTGTGTTTGATGTTGCTTTGGATTTATTTGTGATAGTGAGCGTGTGTGTGTGTGTGTGTGTGTGTGTGTGTGTGTGTGTGTGTGTGTGTAGAATATGCTGTGTTGGTACTGTAGGGCATCAAAGATAGTGGTCGAAAATTGAAATGGGGGAGGTGAAGGAAACACGTTTGAGTGTGAAGTGTCTAGATCTGTTCAGGTGAGAGAAAGGCTGTGGAAAGACTCAGGCCGGGAAGTCTGAGCACTTCACATGCTAATAACATGCTGAACTCGAAACCCAAGTAGATAGCATTTATGATCGGAAAAGTGGGGGTGTATTGCAATGACATGTCTAAAATTACTGAGCTTATTTTACAAGTTTTTCTTTCTTCACACAGTCGGAATGGTTCTAATTTTGATTAAGTTATTTTTGTCTTTATGAAATGATTTCCCTGCTATCTTATACTTTCAAAGAAAAAAAACCTTACATTCAAAGAAATAGCCCACTACCAATTAATACATTGTTTTTAGTAATGTCGCTTAATGTGTTACAGATAAAACAGTTATTTCATGGGTCATTAATGTGTTTAATGTGTGGAACGTTCTATTAAAACAAGCCCTTATTATTATTATGAACATGTTCATTGCCATTGTCAACAGAGGCTGAGCTGCTGAATTCCATAGGATGGTTACCGCTCAGCCATCGGGGACTGGCGAGTTCTCATACAGATTGAATGATTGCTGTGCCTGTGTATTTTAAGTGGAACTGCTGTCAAAACCATTTTCCTTGTTAGTTAACAATGAAAAAGAAGCAAATCCCTCTCTTTTAGTGGACAAGGCCTCAACTATACAAAGTCTGAATTATGAAATCAAAGCATATTAACCAGTAACAAAAACTTATGGAGCACCTACTAAGCTCTGTGGATTATTAATAACCAGAAATTGATAATACTGCTTATAACATTGTTTTTTGTTTTGTTTTTTAATAATCAGTGCCTCCTCCCTGTAATATCAAAACTCACAGTCTGAATGCTTAAAGATGGCTATCACGAAAGACACCTTTTAGCATGTAGCTGTTACTCCATGTTGGACCAGCTGCCAAATATACCCAACACACATACATTACTGTTGCCCCTCCCAGTGAAGCAGACAGCCCCGAACCATTCAGTGCTTAAAACATTCTTTCTGTTTGGCCTGTAAATACCACTGACCCTCATCGTATGGGTGCTAATGCTGCCTTTAAGGTCAGAGCTAGGGTTATCTGTAAAAGTAGACATTTGCTTAGAACTAATCATTGCAGTTGGCTGTTGTGCAGTGTCGAGCATGGCAGTTGATTGGTAAGTTTTAAGAGGGAGCTGTTCTTTGACAGTGACAATGGTCAACTTTTTCCCACGTCTCTTCTTTGTAGCTTGTATCATCTACCATTGAGTGTTGCTAGACTTTATCAGTGCTTGGGGACTGCAGAAGCACCATTTTATAAAGTTCAGATTCCGGAATCAGCCTGAATAATGGCGCAGTATGTGTCAGAGGAAAAATCACTCTGTGGCTATCTCAGATCCTCATTGTCACAGCACTTGCCATCTTGTGGTAGGTGGCCTTTGCCGGATTTCCACCACCCCACCCCTCCAGGCAGGCAGGAACCTGCTGTGTCTGTGGGCTGGCCTTGAGTCTGGAGCTATTCCATCTCTTCGGTATCTGAAGAAATGAAGAGACAGTGAAAGCGTATTTATTCATTATAAGGCTTGACTTATAATATTCATTATATTACTTGACTGCTGCACTAAATTGAAGGGAAGGAAACTTAGAGTGTAAACAGTTGGAAAGATGGGATTCCTCCTTAAAAAATGTAATATAGGATTAAAGGAAATAAACCCGGCACTCACTCAGCTAACACAAAGAAGCATCACGGTGACCAGAGTGACGTGCCATCCAGTGCTTGATAACAAACTGGAAATTTTTATTTTTGCAAAGTAACAGTTAATTAAAATGAGACTGTTTTGCATAGAACTCATTGTAGGTAAATTGTAAACCTCAGATCATGTATGAGATCATAAACCTGAGAGTAGTGATTAAGTAAAATTGAACAGTGTAGATATGGAAAGTTGGTGGAATGGGGGCTGGAAAGATGACTCAGCCCTTAAGAGCTCATAGTGCGCTTGCAGAAGATCCAAGTTTGCCCCTGCTATCCCTGCATCCACATTGGATGGCTCACAACCACCTCTAATTCCAGTTCCAGGGGATTGGCAGCCTCTGGCCTCCACAGGCACTTGCCCTCATGTGCCTATACCCCCCGCCCCCCACATAACTGAACATAGAAAAAATAAATCTTAAAAATAAAGTTAGTCAAGTAGGAGTCTGTGATTCTCACTGGCTTGCTTAGTGGCATTTGCTGCTGGTCTGTGGGTTTAGAAATATTACTGGCTGAGCATAACTGTTTGCTTGATT
Organism: Peromyscus californicus insignis; assembly: GCF_007827085.1. Taxonomy (NCBI): domain Eukaryota; kingdom Metazoa; phylum Chordata; class Mammalia; order Rodentia; family Cricetidae; genus Peromyscus; species Peromyscus californicus. Next base: position 121,318,617 of record NW_026294606.1, read on the forward strand.
GTTGTCAATTTATAAATAAAATTTTAACATTGCTATAGGACATGACTAAATAATTGAGCATAAAATTGCTGGCCTATATTTCATATTTGTAGTTACTCTGGTATTTTTAATACAATGTAATATTTATTACAGATAATTGTTTAATTATTCCAGTTCTCAGGAAATATTGATTAAAAACTGGCTCAGTGGAAATCTATTTAGTCACACTCTCTCATATTTAGGTTATTTGCTTCTTAATTGGATGCTGTCCTCCAGTGTGAAAACCCGATGTTGAGTTGTTACAGAGAATATTTACTCGCCATTGCAGATAGAGGACACATAAATACATTTGCATATGAAATTTAAAATGCCTTCTATGATGAAATGGGAGGAACCACTATTTAATGAGTATAAGTAGGTAAGATAGAAAAATAATATATAATATTTAAAGGAAAAAATAAATGTAAAAGTCTATAGGTCGCATTTGGGAAAAATAAATACTAGGGGAATTATTTCTTTTTGTACCAAGATAAATTGCTGCTCAATACTGAAGTGTGAAAAAGATTTAAATATGAATGGGATTTGAGTATGAATGGGATTTAAATATGAATGGGCTCAGGAAGTGAGAGCACACTGTATCCACCTGGCCCCTCCCCTTGACCCACCCTGGTATTGTGTGTGATTTGCAATCACGGTTGTGTAGTGAGGACTTACATAGTCAGGAAGGTTCTCTCGCTTGCCTTTTGGTGTTGGTTAGTCAAGGAGAAAACTTAGTGGGAGATAATGCTTCTTTCACACCTTTCTTTTGTCTGTACATAGGGAAAACAGACCTTGGGTCATAAACTTAGGCAGGTCCCAGGGTTTACAGACCCTACATTATGACTTCTTCCTCTTGGTAGTTATCTGGTGTTTGGCTCAGCACCTGTGGGCTGAGTCTTCTATTATTTTAGTGATGAGACACCTCTTTACTAACACAAAATTATCTACATTTGAACAGTTTGGTTTGGTGTCAGGAGAGATGGCTCAGTAGTTAAGATTGTCTTGAATTTCAGCTCCCACACTGGGTGGCTCACAAAAGCCTGTAACTCTGGCTCCAGGGGATCCAATGCCCTCTTCTGGCCTGCCCAGGTATCTGCACTCATGTCTGTATACCTAAACACACACACACACACACACACACACACACACACACACACACACACACACACACACACACACACACACAAACACACACGCACACATGCACAGTTTAAATAATAAAAATAAAATCTTAAAAAACAATTAACTTAAAAGTTTAATATTTAATAAAGGCAGGGTTTCGGACAGACTGAGAAAACATGAGACTGCTGACAAAATGGCCGTTGGTTAGCTTCTTGGTTACAAAATGAAGAGACCCTTTGACCAGGTACAGGCAGGAGCACCTCTCAGAGCAGCGACCCTTTTGTTGGGAGCCATATAGATGTGTGGTACTTCAGGCCCGTAGATGGCCAGCAGTGCTTTCCTATGAGAAATCACAAGGACCCAAGTATCCCCAGTGACCTTCTACAGTTGGATATTAATCTTTGAGTTCTCTTCAGAACACAGATTGAGGTGGTTACCTGAACATTTATACAGAACGCCTCAAGTTAATGGAGTTGGACTGCCCATGAGGAGCGGTCAGTTCACATTTATTGGAATGAATAATTCCACGAGGTAGGAGACACACTATTGAAGTCCAGTACCATCCTTGTACACTGCCATCCAGATGTCCTGAACCGGTCTGTCAGATCTGTCATTTTTCTAGCCAATATCCAGCCCGCAGCCTAAGGGCCCTGCTGTTTCTGGCTCTGTGTTGGCAGCCTCTGCTGGGCTGTGCACCGCTGCATCCTGCTCTGAGCCCTGCACCTCCACACATCACCTCTGTTGGGGGTGCTCTGCTCCTCTCCCTCGCTGTTGATTTCTTCCTCCTTTTGTACCTTAGCTCTTGGGGCTCTTCGTCAAGGAGGAATTCTGCCATCCTCCTGCCTTGTCTGGCCCGTTGCCACCTGTCCGTTCCTGGCCCGTGTCTCCTCTCCTGGCTAATTCTGTCTCCAGCATTCGTGAGCACACTCAGTGCTGTCGCCCTCAGTGTGCACAGGAAGTTCCCTCGACTTTTCTCAAGGGCTGCGTGAACACATGGCCTGGTGCTAGGGCCCTTGCCCTAAATTGAGTGAGATCCTAGGTTTGAACCCGGAACCACAACATAAAACTAAATGAACAGACAAATAAATAAATAGATAGATAGATGTTGTGAAGGTTGTTGACATTCAAATCATGTTACTGACAGAGGTCTCTTACAATCCAGTACTTATTTTGCTCATATAAGTTGACCATATTTAAGTCTTTCAAGGCCTAGGTTTATAGGGAGGAAATGATTTATAAAACCGTGTTACGCTTCTTTGGACTTTGTTTTTGGTTATGCGTTCCTTGTTATGTTATTCCTCCTGGGAAAAGCTATGAGTTCTTTTGGAGAAGTACACACCAATTCTTCTGTCCAGAACTTGGTGACAGTAAGTAGGATGCACCATCCCCATTTCTGTTGAACGTTTACAAGAATCACATTTGATTTTTTGGTTTTTAGTTTTAACGGGCACCAGAATGGTGCCAGAATGAACTTTTAAAAGGAACTGACTTTTTTTTTAAAAATCAAGAGTCCTAAGAACTCTTTTGTTTCTTTGTTTTGTGGTAGATAAGTACTCTAGTACTGAGCTACATCCCCAGCCTAGATATCTTTAAAAGATTACTTTTTAATAGAAAATGATGGGGGTTGATGAGGCTCAAAGTCTTCTGAGCAGTTGTTACTATTAGCAGCCCTACAGAAGCTCGACTCTCTACACTGTAGAGTCAAATGTATAGTCTATAGGCACTAGGACCACTAATCATATATGATAATCCTCCAACATAGGAAGCTGTGATAGGGTGGTTGTGAGCCATGAGGAGTACTGGCACATTCTGATGAGTAGATTATGTGAATTGGAGTTTCCTTGATTACATTCCAGAGGGTTCTTGGTATCTTGTCCTGTGGGAGATATGAAGGATGGGTCAACAACTTCTTGGGTTTCAAGACTTATGTTTTGGCAAAGCCTTGGCCTTGCCACAAATATTCTTCACAATAATTCTCCAACTGCAGAAGAACACTGTCTTTTTAAATGAAATATAATTAGAGAACTCAGTTTAGAAAACAAATGGATGGTGGTGGTGGTGGAGAGCCCAGGGCCCATTCTCTTTTCTTTTTGCTGGCACCATCCAACCTTAGGGCAGCATAGCTAGCTCATTAGAGCACCATTTTTCTATTAAACAAGAGTCACTAGCCGGTGACCATTGGCCCAGGGACTCACCCATGTCTGTCTAAGGATTGGTACAGTAATAACACCCAGTCCCGGGGTTAAATTAGGAAACAACACATGCTGAGTTTAGCCCAGATTCTATCATCCAGGAAACACCCATGGAGGGCTCCTTACCAGTCCCCCCAGCAGGAGAGTCCCAGCAGCCAGCTCCACAGTAAAGGTATGAGTGGCAGGGAACCTCTGTCAGGAGTGCTTGGTTCTTGGCTGCCATTTTGCTGATGAGAATCCATCCAAATGCTGGTTTTGGTGGCCAGTTAGTAAGCATCTGTCTGGGCTGATTTTCACAGGCATTGGAACAGTGAGAGGCAGGTGACTCCTCTTTGGAGGATGAAGCTTCATAATCAGACTTAGTTAATGTGGCCATGCCAGTTAACTGAGGTATTATTACTCAGTCAAAATTAAATGTATTTAAGTATACTACAGAAGTTGCTTGAAAACAACTTTAAAACTTCCAGGCATAAGTTTGCTGAAAAGATTAAGAAAGCATCCCAGAAGACATGTGGGCAGGGCAGTTAAAATAGCATGAGTCAATTACCTATTACTTAGACTAGAAGTAAGGGAACAATGGTGGTGCCTCAAAAGAACATGAATGACGGGGTTTCTGAAGGGAAAAATGTCCAGTAATCCCAACATTTTGAAGACTGAGTCAAGAATTAGACATTCAGGGCTAGCCTTGGCTACATAGTGATTTTTGAGATCAGCCTGGACTTCATGAGACTCTGTTTCAAACAAAATGAAACAAAATCAGGAGTTCAGAGCCAGCCTTGGCTACATTTAAAGACAGCCTTTATGTCTTTAAATGTAGCCCCTCATGGGCTACATGAGATCTTGTTTCAAACAAAACAAAACAAAAACTATTAAACTCCAGCGTTACTGTGATTTAACCATCTTGTGTTCTGTTTGGTTTTGCCTGAGTCGTGTTCTAGTTTTCACTTGTTTTATTTGTTGTGTTTTATATTTATATATTTATTTTATATTTATGTGAAGAAGTTAAGACCCCTTCTTGTTGCTCTAATCCAATCTCCTATAATGTGACCATTATTAACAGTAAAGGTCACTTTTTAAGAAATAAAAAGGGACTTTTTCCCACAGTTATCCCCCAGTTTATCTTTTCCCATCCTGGATGTCACTCTAGCTTAGTAGTCACCACAGGGAAGTGATGTTGTACTCCAAAAGCATTAAGGGAGGCTGCTTAGTTCTAGTGGGTGGAGGCTGAGGGTGCTGCAGAGGTACCACAGAACCCAGAGGGCACAGTCCACGCCTCCAGTTATCTGGTCCAACGTGTCAGTAGAGCCACGATTGAGAAACCCAGCCTTAGGTCAGCACACACCAATCTAACTTGCTGCTTTAAAAGCTTCCTAACGCTTTGTAGCGTGGTGAGGTCATCGTTTATACAGCCAGTTTTCTATGCCATGGCTGCTTGCTTAGTGGCAGGAAGACTATGTAACTGAGAAAGCTCAACGTAGCTATTGACAGTTCTGCTTATTTTAAAAGAAAAAAAAAAAGGCCTTATCAGAAAGACTCCAAAGAGGGACAGTGAGGAATCCTTAACTTCGTCTACAAAATGAGATTCCAGGTCGCCTGGAATCAAGAGAATTAGGTTTTAGTCGAATCACAGACTCCCTGCAAATGACAAGTCTAAAAGAAGTGGCTGGGAAGGCTTGTCTTTATTTCGCCTTCTTTGGTATTAAAAAGGAAGGAAAGAGAAGGAGGCAGTAATAGCCTTAATGGCTTTATATAACTCCCCAAACAAGGCAGGCTACTTCTGAAGTCGGGGAAATCATTTTCACAGAAAACTAATGCTGATGGGGAAGTCCCCACCTGCTATTATTGAATATTTTTAGAAGTATTATGACATTAAATCATGGTGGGTTCAGCAAAAGAAAACAAAAACAAAGTGGGTTTAAATGAAAGCACCGGTGTGGGAGCCAAGACACTGAGTGACTTCCAGATGCCCTTGGCCGTGTCCTTCAGAATCGCGATGACCCTGGTTAGCACATGGCTGCATGGAAAGGATTCTTTACCGCCGACAGATTCTGCTCTGTAAAGCCATAGTTCCCTGTCTCTCTGGCCGTTCTCCGCTGGGAATTTACATTTCCACAAGGGTACAGCAGAGGATGGGTCCTCCTTGCACACAGTGGGCTAGAGGGTCATGGAACCAGTGCTGAGTATGAGCAGGACACAGACTCATTGGTGAACCCCTAAAGGGTTGGTCTTCTTTGGAAGATCGTGTTTTAAGAAAAGTGATCCAAGGACCATCCTACAGCAAGACAGCTGGGTTGCGTCTTTGCATTTTGTGTTTCTGGCCTTTCATCTTGGTGGTGTGCGTCTGAGTGTCTTGTCAGAGCTGCAAAGGCTCTGACCCACCCGCCGAGTCCCCCACCCTGCAAGTTCATTGCTGTTTGGGGAAACTCAACTTCTTTCCCCCTCCACTCTTCTCTTTGTAGGATCAGAGCCACACTCAAGTGTCACAGTACCGCCAGGATCCCTCCTTGATCATGAGGTCAATTGTCCATATGACCGATGCAGCTCGCTCTGGGATCATGCCTCCTACCCAGCTGACCACCATCAACCAGTCTCAGCTCAGTGCGCAGTTGGGCTTGAATCTGGGAGGGGCCAGTGTGCCCCACACATCCCCTTCACCTCCAGCAAGCAAGTCAGCCACTCCCTCCCCTTCCAGCTCCATCAATGAAGAGGATGCTGATGAAGCAAACAGGGTAAGTTGGAGGTGGCCGAGTGTGGAGCTTAGCAGAGAGCTGGGCCCGTACCTGCTCATGTTATGGATCACATTCATGGCATCGCCTCCTTTTTCTTCATGGATTTGGAGAAACCTTCCAGTTGATGGTGGTTTAATTTTTTTTTTTTTCTTCACACACAATTTTTGGTGAAAGGGTGCTGAAGTGGAAGCTGGGAGATTAGGTTTCCAAGAGCTGTAAGACATTAGGCAAATCCCTTAAGTCTTTTGAGGTTTAACTGTCCTGGTCTGCAAATGGAAGGGCCTATACTAGGTTTCCAAATATTCTAGACACTTCAGAAATTCGAAAGCTCGGTTTCTGTTGCAGATATGAGCAAGTTTCCTCCCTTTGTTGGCTGGCCGCATTTCAGAAGTGCTGTTTCTCAGTGATGGGCACTTGGTGGGTTTGAATTATTCTATGCCTTTGCTTTTGTCCTGGAGAATGCACTTCTGAATACACATAGATTGCAGATGTGGCTTTTCTGAATGCCCAAGTGGGTAACTTTAATGAAAATGAACACTGTGATGGTACACATTATGTGTGATTATCCATTATGCTTTTACTGGTGGTGTGTTCTGGACCTATTCTGTGCTTGTCAGTTTTCTTGGGTTTAGTGGGGCAAAGGTTTCTAAGAAGCCGGGGTGGTGAATACCAATGTTAAGACTAGTTCCAGGTGTGATCAGTGACATAATTGATGTCACTAGTATGCAGAGATTACAATCCCTTCTGCTTGGGAGAGTGGATTAAGGAAGACATTATTGAGAAGGTTGTATTTGAATTAGGTCTGAGAGGATGCATAAAAGTTTGTGAGGCAGAAGAGAGGGGCCAGCATTCTAGTTCAGGGAAGAATGAGGAGCAGTGGGAAGTGTGTCTCCATTTATGAGTGCCATGAAGTTTGATTGGGGGAGGTGGACAGAAGTAGAAGAAATGGCTTGGGTGTGTGGTGTGGTCTTCCGTTGGTAACTGAGGACTGATCATTTATATGCAGGGATGACGTAATCAGACTGATGCTTTAGAAGAAGCCCTTTGGCCTTCTGTAGAAAACAGTACACAGGGAGGGTCAAGAGAGAAGGAGATGGATTAGAAGAGACTGCCATGATGGCTTGTTTATTTTCATCCGAGGAAAGAAGGGCATGGAATACCAGGTTAATTAGGGGTGCTGAAGAGGGTGTGTCACTAAGATATGGTGGTACAGTGGAAAGGATAAAGTGGATTTTGGCTTGAGAGCCAGCATGGATGGGTTTGGCCTGCATTGGGGGGAGTTTGAGGTGCTGGCATTTGAGACTGAACCTCAAGCCCTTTGGAGCTGGAACTTTGGAGTCTGGGACCATGTGTAAGACAATGTAAGGAATGAGTCATGGTCATGGTCAGAACTCTGCACATCATTATCTTAGCTAGCAAGGGGAAGAAGTGACGAGAGATGAGGAAAAGAGAAAGGCTGGAATGGTGTTGCAGAAGGCAAGGGGATTTAAAGCGGAGTGTTTGGTTGTACGGTGTCCAGTCAGCATCCAGCTGGGCACAGAGCTGACCAATGCGGAGTTAGCGATAGCCTTTTTCATGGAGACTTGCCTGTGGTGAAGGAAGGGAGGCCCAGGCTGTGGCTGCTTAGCTAGCTCTGACTTTTCAGATCCGGCTGGAATCCTTCCCTCCACTTGATTGCACTCAGGTCCTGTGTCAAACACAGATTGTCCATAAGACCCCTCCCTGCCTTACTCCACTTTAAGTGAGGCTCTAGGTTTATGTGAAGACCTAGAATCCAGTTTGTTACATTTTAAGTCAGTTATCTGAGAAAGGAAGATTAAAATGATCATTATATAACTCTTTTTGTCAACGATATTTTTCTAGCATTCTCAGCCTTTTGAAGTCAGCTACTAAAAGTGTTAATGTTTTTTTTTGTTGTTGTTGTTTTTTGTTTTTTTTGTAAGAGCCTGTGTCCTGATCTGTTGTTTAAACTGTGGAATTCTTCGTTTCTAGTTTAGTCTTAAAAAGTAATGGTGGTTAGGACAAATTGTACTTTGCCAAGAACAGCCTCAGAACTTGCTGACTTTTGAATATGGCTTTACAGAAGACATGATCCAGCTCTCCTTACTGAAAAGAGCTGCATGGGAAATAAGAATACTGTTAGCACCAGCACTGCCAGACTTGGACTCCACTTGAAACTGTATTGCTTTATCCTTGTTGCATTGAGAGAAAACCTGGCTTCCATAAAATGTCTAACTGAAAGATGTCTGGTTCCCCATCAAGCCTTCGGTCATTGGGTAGAATTAAACAAGTCTTGCTTGTTCTGAAAAACTTAGAAAAAAGACTGTGGCATCTACAGAATTATCAAATTAACTGTGGAGTTACGAAGACTGGTCTTTTAGCAGGAAAGGAAGTAAGTCCATTTGTATGCTTTGTAGATGTGGCTGTCACTTAAAAACAGTACGATCTGGAAGGCAGCCAGTGGCTCCCAAAGGTTCAAATATTTAGTGTTCTCAAGAAAAGTTACTGCTTATTATGTTCCTCCCTAAGAATTTTTAATAATTGCATTAAATTCCAAATGACCCCCATTTAGAAAGTTTTAAAACTCTAGCAATATTTGAATTAAGATTCAAGATCATTAAAATCTAATCTGTTAGCAACTTGGGTCAATTATTGTTCATTGGGCGTAAGTCTGGCTTTTAAACAGATTTTGCCAAACACTTGAGGATTCTTGATGAAAATAATCACAGACAAATATCTTCAATGTGCTTGTACTGTAATCTAGGCCAGAGAAAGCTGAGGTTGGTAAGTCATTTACCTTCCTTCTCTGATGGGTATCCCTGTGATGATAATGTGGTCAATAAAAAGGTTATAGAGCCAGCAGAAAAGGCTTGGTGGTCAAGAGCACTTGCTGCTCTTGTAGAGGACCCAGGTTTGGTTCTCAGCACCCACATGACTGCTCGCAACCTTCTGTAACTCCAGTTCCAGGGATCTGGTGCCCTCTTCTGGCTACCATGTGCAGTGCGTGCATGTGGTGTATAAGCATACACGCCTGCAAAACACCCATACACATAAAATAAAAACAAACAAACTAGTAAATAAGCATCAAGTGACAGCAGCAAATGAATAGTGAGTGTGGCTGTGTGTAAATTTGGCTGTCTGCATGGATCATATGTAGGGAAGTTCTGACTTAGAGTCTGTACTGGGACCATGTCTCTGCAGAGCTGCTGCATTCAGAGTTACTTACCCTGTGTAATATGAATAGCTTTCTTGTAGCTTTCCCCTTAGTCTTGGCGACTTTAAGTATCAGCTGGTGTTCTTTTACAGGCTGTTAATGTTACGATGAGTATTTATTTCTTTTCTGTCTCCAGTTAAAGTGGTTTTGACATTTTTATATTTCTCGGTATCTTGTCCTTTAGAAAGTTATTATTTTAGGAAATAAAGGTGACCTTTCCTTTCTTGTGCAAGTGTAGTGATTACAGCTAATTTCTGTTTGCCTTCCTGAGGCTCATTAGCACAGCAACCTTCTTGTAAAAAAAAAAAAATCAGCCATACAAAAATCAATTCTGACCACTCATACAGATGGCATGTAACTGCGGCGGGGGACCTTGTTTAAAATATCGAAATATGATCCACATCCAAAATGTTATTAGGTTTTCCTTCTAAACCCTCTGCCTCTGAACTGCTGGGCTTATGTGTGCGTGCGCAGCATTGTATATAGATAGCGTAGCCTGGTGCAGCGTTCTGGCTTTCATTACTCATAATTGCCATGGAAAGCATATGTTGCGAATATACCAAAGCTACTTCCGGGTCTCATTAATCAGTGTTCTAAATGCTAATCTCTGCTGTCCAGTTAACTCTAAGCAAGTTTGCCCCTCCCCCGCTTTTGGTGGTGATTCATCTGTTGATGATCCTTAACAAAACCTTCAAAGAGCGACTGTGGCTTGGAGGAAGCCTTGCTGCAGTCTCTGCAAGTTCATTCTAGGCGGTGAATTTTCTTCCTGCTTTGCAGGCCATTGGAGAGAAAAGAACGGCCCCAGATTCTGGCAAGAAGCCCAAGACTCCAAAGAAAAAGAAAAAGAAAGATCCCAATGAGCCTCAGAAGCCAGTGTCAGCATATGCCCTGTTTTTCAGAGACACACAGGCTGCAATTAAAGGTCAAAACCCCAATGCAACCTTTGGAGAGGTCTCCAAAATTGTAGCATCTATGTGGGACAGCCTTGGAGAGGAGCAAAAGCAGGTAAGACAAGCATCTATCATGGACAAGTAAAGCTACCAGAATATTCTTACATCTAATATGCTTGCTTCTTAAGAAAGCCCATTCGTCTAAGCTATGGAATTAAAACATACGTAAATAAACCCGAACAACTCGTATTGATTTCTAGTCCACTTATGGGTACATGTTCAAAATTGGTTCACAGGAGACTTGGAAGGAATCTGGGCAGTAGCCTGCAAGCATAAACTTTTGATGATAATCTTTTCATTTTAAATAATGTGGAATTTTCCCCTTTGTTCAGAAAGGGCCCTACAAAGGGAGTAGATCCATTCTGCGTGCTTTTCCATTGATCATCTTTCTGAACCCTTGTGCTATCCTGGTGCGTTTCCAAACTTTGAAGCTGCCTCTGCATGTCTCATTATTGTCACTGGGCATTTGAAATTTTATTCCAAGTTCATTTTAAAACTAGGTGGTGTGAGCGGTATTCAGAGATTAGCCATGCTGGTTGGAGGTACTTCCTCGGGCGCCTGCTCTCAAGTCCTCAGCGCAAATGGAGGGAAGGACGGGCTCCTTTGGAGTTGGTCCTCCCCTGCTTGCATAAAACTCCAATTACCTTTAATGCTTTTATATATCTATGGAAGAACAGACCCTATCAGTGCTAAAACATAGTGGTTGCTTCAGAAGGGAGGGGTGGAGAGGCGCACATCAGGAACCCATTCCGGTAGCTTGTTCACTGGGGTGGTGCAACCATTGAATGCGCCTGTTGGCTTGCCGTGAGTGTATTACCATACACAGCACACCGATTTCTATTCCCAAAATGCTGTTCTACGGAACGAGGAAACTGTACCCCAAACTTAACATATTCTGGAAAGAGGGTTTTACTTTGTTCTAACAGCTAGCCATCAGACCATTTAAGAAAAATGAAGCCCAAATCTTGTGCAACGCACCAGTACTTAGGTTCCTCCCTTATCTCCGTATGCCAATCTCCCATCTCTTATTATTTATGACTTCCACTTCTCCTTTTTTTCTCCAAAAGAAGCCTAGGATTGAGATGGCTACATCTTTTCTCTTTTGTCTAATTGTGTGTGTGTGTGTGTGTGTGTGTGTGTGTGTGTGTGTGTGTGTGTGTGTGCGCGCGCGCGCGCTTTGTACCAGGGACCACAGCGTGTGTGTAGGTCAGAGGCCAGCTTTCAGCTTTCAGGAAGTCAGTTCTCTCCTTCCACTGAGTGGGTTCCAAGCATTGGGCTCTGTTGGTCAGGCTTAGCAGCAGACACCTTTACCTGCTGAGCCATCTCATCAGCCCCTATAGTTTGTCATTAAAGCTCTGATTTGGTGAAGTTTAGGGGGGCGTGTGAGGGGACATTGACACTGATGGAGAAACCTAGTCCTTGCTAGAATTTAAGCCATTTGCAGAAAACTGGTCCTTGGTGCTTGTTCACGGTCTAGTATGAGGCCTTCAGTGGCAACCTGAGATCATTCTCCCCTTTAACTGTAAACATCAAACCTGGGCATGGGTGTAGGTGGCAGGGCTTTTTACTTCAAGGTGTGTGTGTGTGTGTGTGTGTGTGTGTGTGTGTAACATTTAAAAAACCAAAGCCAGGGAGACCAGTTTTTAGGTGAGTTCTGTTTATGTGACCTAATTTGTGTAGCAGTTTTATAGCGAAGAATTTATAGCCTGAGGGTGGTGCTAATTGTGGTCTCGTTTTAATAGGTATATAAAAGGAAAACAGAAGCTGCCAAGAAAGAATACTTGAAGGCCCTGGCTGCCTACCGGGCCAGCCTCGTTTCCAAGGTAAGCCTGCTGCATCGTGTGAGCCATCTCCTCAGGTGCTGGGAACTTCGTGTCGCTCCCTGAGAGCGCTCCATCAGACACTCACTACTCACCTGATAGTGTGGACGGTAGGGGCTTCTGTAAGTTGCCGAGGCTGAATTACTGCTAATGGATTTGCTGTTCTTTCTATTTGCGTTTGTAGCCATATAGATATATTTTAAATAGCCCCTTGTTCTTTCCACGTGTCAGGAGTTGGATCTGGGTTAATGTCCTCAGTGTGAGGCTAGAGGTGTGCTTGTCAGGCATTTCTCCGATGCTTACATTATCGTAATCAGCAGTGGTGCATTTTTGACCAGTTGTTTCACATCATATAAATAAATAAGTCTCATGATTATTTAAAATAAATTCTGTTCCAAGTACTAAGACACAAAGTATATGCATTATGCATAGAATATACAGTGATGTATTTTAAAAGGCATTGATATTCCAGAGCAGCTCTTCTCTAGGTCATTATTCCCTTGATCCAAAAGGAATGTGTACTCTATCCATCCATCTATATGGCGGTCCTAGTGACTGAACCCGGAGCCTCACACACACCGAGCAAGCACTCTACTGCTGAGTCCCACCACCAGAGCTAAGCTCCTATATTACTTTACCAATTAGTTACTGAGGTGTTTTGCCTTTCTAGAATTTAGATGGGCTCTGGGGTGAATAATTCGGACTAGTAGGTTTTAGCAGCAGACTCCTCCCTTCTGAGAAGCCAATTCCATTTCGTCAGTATTGTTATCTCGAGTCCATAAGGCCTCAAAGCCACGTTGAAAGGGCTTCGTCCCTTTCTTCTCTTGTTCACCTGAGCTGTTTTCTTCTTTGTATGACGATCCACCACTGGCAGCTCTGCTGAATCCGATCAACAGAGGGCCTCCTGCCTTTGTTGACAGCTCTCGGGGACACTTCCCACTTCATTAGAGAGAAAACATTTATCAGGGCAAGAGCAGAACACAGTTTCCGATATTCTGGAAGATGCACACTGGCAGATACACTGAGTCTGAACTCAGATGTGCCGTGGATGGAAAGTAGGTTCTGTGGGCTGTGGGCGTTGTGTACACAACCACATAGAGGTGTAGTTGATGACTAGGTGGGAGCATTGGGGAGAGCAGCAGTGTGTGCTTCTCAAGTGAAGCAGTCTGCTTTTGGGGTACCCAGAGGCAAGGATAGGTGACCCTGGGGAGTGAGAGTGTCAGCAAGTGACCATGTATGAATTTAAACCGAGAACCACTATCTGAAAGAAACATAGCAACACAGCTAGGATCCTGCGACCGACCTAGAAGGGGTAACTTACACCATTGGGACTAGAGTCAGGATTCCCAACTATTTCCAAATGTGCTTTAATGACCCTTCACCAAAAAGACAGAATTTCAAAAGGACCCATTTAAAACACTCTTTACTGTCTTAAATTTGGTAAATGATGTTCACAGGGTCCTAGGATTTATATTTAGGTAGTCGGAAAAGAACTAAAGTAATAGTTGAGGTATGAGTTTAGAAGAATTTCAACCTGGACCCGGAGTAGTCAGTGATACAGTGACCTCCCGGGAGGCAGCATCCAGTGGTACAGGGTGCCTGCTGTACCACGCTTCTGAAGAATTGGATCTGTTAAAAAGTTAAGAAGATGATCAGTTGAAGACTCCCAGACTTCCCTTCATGGTGAGGATGGATATAAACCAAATCCTGTTAGAGTAATTAAGAGAATCTGGTTCATGAGAATTTGGAGGTATGAGATCTTCGTCTTCGAATATAAGGGCCACAATGAAAGAGACTGGCAATAGGTTTGCATCATATTCCCATACAATGTGCGCCTCTCTGTGCAGAGCCCAGGACTTCCACCCCAGTCTGTGACTCCACTGTCTACTGAATTTAAATCTTCAGAGAAGTTGATAGAAGCATGCCATTAGGTTTTCAGCACGTCAATCTGGCAGGCACCTCCACAGCCACTAGTCCAGCTTCATTTACCACTGAAGTGCCACCTTAGGACTCTCTGATGCCACTGACCAGGGTCAGCAGACAGTTGCCATCTAGTTTCCTCCTTAAAACTAGCCTGGTGATTTTTAAATATTAGAGTACATGAGGGTTATATTACGGAACTGTGTGTATTCTGTTTTGTGAGTCCTCTAATAAATTCTGAAGATACTTTTGCATATCTATAGCACTGTCTCCCCTAAGCCTTTAGACTAGGACCCTCCAGTGACAGTTACATTGGGTTTTTATACAAGAGTGTGTTGCTTCACAGTGGGGTGTTGAACCAGAGCCATCAGATACACTGGGGGCTCTGTATGAAGCCTTTTTCAGGTTTCTTCAGTAGCAGAATTTTGTAATTCTGAGTCGCAAAAATGCAGAAGTAAATATTTAAAATCATTAAAGACGTCTCATGATACTTGATCACACCGTAGTAGCCTCTGCTACCCACCCCACCCCCACCTCAAAGAACCAACCCAAAGCATGGAGAGAGAGAGCTCAGTGGTGGTCTACTTGCCCAGCACGTAGGAGGCGCTTGGTTCCACTAGCACCACCAAAACCAGTCAAGTAAACAAAGCAGAAAAATAGCGATTTTTATGAAAAGTGAAGGGTGAAACTGTCTCTAATGTGAAACATTCCAACCGCTTTTGCATGTGTAAAAGAAATTTTTGCAGAATTGTGTGTTTTGGTCACAAAATGGAATTGCTCTACCAACATTGTTTAATGGGTTATTGCATGATATGATGTTTTAATGCTCTCTCTTCATCTGTGGCTTCATCAGTGAATTCTGGGGGTCTTTGAAAATAGTTGTTAAACCCGAAACACTTCTAAAGTCATGAGGGGCTTCCATTCGGTGTCTTTGAAGAATGTTATGTTTTCCTTATGTTTGAGTGGCTACTGTGGTAAATAGTTATGCAAATGGGGTTTTGACATTTTCCAGCAGTTCGGTGTCTGGTGGTATTTGTTGTTACTCGATACAGTTCTGAATGCATGGTGCATGAGTTAACTCTCATATCAGAGCGTCTATACAAGTTCAGTGGCACGTGATGCCATGTCGTAGAAGCGGAACTGGAAACTGCCTGAGTGACTGCACATGCTCGGAGGTCTGGAGATGTGCATTGGCAGAGCTGTAATCCACTGTCTTTCCACAATGTTGCTTCAGAAGGGAGGCTAGCATGTTTAGAATGATGAAGTACTGTTGCTTTTAAAATGCGTGTCAGTTATCTTTTACCCCAGTTAATGCTGTGTAACAACCAGTCACAAACCCCGGTGACATACAAAGATAAGCTTTATCAGAGAAAGCCAGGTAGCTGACTGGTCCTTCCGATAGAGTCCTGCTCTTCCGTCTGATTGAAGGAGTAGCATACCTGCAGTTGGTATGCAGCTGGCTCCTGAGTGAGGCAGGGCCACAGATCTGTCTTTCTGGGATGGCTCTAGGTGTGGAGAGTGAGTGGGAGGGTGGGCCATCCCTTAAGGCACCACACCAGCCCAGACTCACTGTGGAGCGGAGCAGATTTGACTCTGCCTTCAGGAAGTGCTTAAACAGTCGCATGACGAAGGCCGTGGAGACGGGGCAGCATGAATGGTGGTGGCTGTTTTCTGAGTCAGTGTATATAGTATATATTTGTAGATTATAACATTCCGGAACTTTATTCCTCTCTGTGCAGGCTGCTGCTGAATCAGCAGAAGCCCAGACCATCCGTTCTGTCCAGCAGACTCTGGCATCAACCAATCTGACATCGTCCCTCCTTCTAAACACACCACTGTCTCAACATGGGACAGTCCCAGCTTCACCTCAGACTCTCCCACAGTCGCTCCCTAGGTCCATCGCTCCCAAGCCCTTAACCATGAGACTACCCATGAGCCAGATTGTCACATCAGTCACCATCGCAGCCAACATGCCCTCGAACATTGGGGCTCCACTGATAAGCTCCATGGGGACGGCCATGGTTGGCTCAGCAGCCTCTACCCAGGTGAGCCCTTCGGTGCAAACCCAGCAGCATCAGCTGCAGCTGCAGCAACAGCAACAGCAGCAGCAGCAACAACAGCAGATGCAGCAGATGCAGCAGCAGCAGTTGCAGCAGCACCAAATGCATCAGCAAATTCAGCAGCAGATGCAACAGCAGCATTTCCAGCACCACATGCAGCAGCACCTGCAGCAGCAGCAACAGCAGCATCTCCAGCAACAGATCAACCAACAGCAGCTGCAGCAGCAGCTGCAGCAGCATCTTCAGCTGCAGCAACTGCAGCACATGCAGCACCAGTCTCAGCCTTCTCCCCGGCAGCACTCCCCAGTCACCTCCCAGATCACATCCCCCATTCCTGCCATCGGCAGCCCTCAGCCAGCCTCTCAGCAGCACCAGCCTCAAATCCAGTCCCAGACACAGACTCAAGTATTACCGCAGGTCAGTATTTTCTAAGGTGCATGAGGCACTCGGATTGGAGTGCACCAAGGAGAGAGGCGTAGGAGGGAAGGTGTGCAAACTGGAACTTGTAAGTTGGCTCTCGTTATGCAGCAGTGTGTAACAGATCAAAACGGTCCTCTCAAGTGTCTATTAGATAGGCAATAAGAACTGCAGTGTAGCTGGGAAGCGTCTCTTAGCTGACTATACATCACTTTGTTTTTAAACAAGGAAGCTGCGCTCTGTCATGTGCTGCCTTTTTTATTTATTCAGGCTATACCTACAATATGTGAATCAAACCGTTTAATGAATCCTGGGACATATGGATGACTGTAAACTGGCCTTTCCGAGTCATAGAAAACAAAAATGGCCTTATTTCTCCAGAAGTGAGTGAACCACACTCCCAGGCTGTTTGAACTTCTGAAGCCCTAAAATAAACACTAAGTACAAAGCACAGTTGTAACTACCTGAAATATGAAGATCCAGTTTCATACAAACATTTGTATGATGTGAATAGTTGATGGCATTTTTTGTCATGAAAAAAATTAATGTAAATCACAGACTTTTGCCAAAGCTCTTATTTTTTTTCTAAATCTCTCCAGAAAAAAGAAAGAAAAAGCAAGTGATTAGATTCAATTATTGACTTATTTACTTACTTCTACTTTGTATCCATGACTTCTCTGAATCAAACCACAGTATATGTTGTGACAATATCTATGGCCACTGTTAGCCCATTATGTTCATTCCAATTAGAAGAGTTGTGAATACTATATTACGTGTTTTGAGTGACAAGTTTCGAAAAATAAAAACACTGTATTTTTAAAAGGGAAATGCACTTAAATGAAACAGTTATTACGAAAGTTAAGATTTAAAAAGAAAAAGCAA
This sequence comes from Peromyscus californicus insignis, assembly GCF_007827085.1. NCBI lineage: Eukaryota > Metazoa > Chordata > Mammalia > Rodentia > Cricetidae > Peromyscus > Peromyscus californicus. The sequence continues at coordinate 121,335,941 of NW_026294606.1, forward strand.
GAGTTTTTATTATGATGTAATACCGGTAGAATATTGAATATTTAAAAGGCACACTACATCTGAAATAATCAATGTAAATATTTTCTTTCCCAGTTGTAAGTTTCATATCATGTGTTGTAAAGTTTTCCTAAACCAGGCTTTAACGTAAACACTGGTGACATAAACTATCCATTGCTACATTGCTTATTGTGTTTTTATGCTGTTTTATACTTTTTTATGAGTTATGATAGCAGCAATTAAGTTGTTTGTATTTTGCTTAACTAAAACAAAAAATGCTTTTATCTTGCTATAGAATAAACACATTTCAGTAAAATCTGTGGACTGTATTTTGATGCAAGGGCAAGGACACTGTTCACTTTTCAAATAAAATGGAATGTCAAATTTTACCTTTGGTCCCTTGACTACGTTGAGATGGGGAACATGGCCCCAGCCAGGCCTGCTTGAGCTGAGCATCGTCCTCCTTTTCAACCGGGAACACAATATTCATGACCCAGAACTTGGATTTTATAGCCAGATACCGGGGCCCTGAAAAGAGATGGGGAGTGTTTTGGTTTTGTTTTGTTTTGTTTTGTTTTTTTGTAATTATCTATTTGTTAAGATACAAATGTGATACAAGTTATTTACAAATAAAATACAGGTAAGATACAAATATATTTATGTAAGGCAAAAAGCTATTGTCTTCTGCTCAGGTCTAGTCTGGCTGCCATTGGGTTATTATTTCGATTAAAATAAATGGCGGGTCCTAATTTTGAGGCCAAAATAAGAATTTCAGTGCCCACTTCCCCCCCATTTTCTCTGCTCTGTAGTGGCTTCCCTTTGAGAGCTGTGTGACCATGATCCCCGGTTGTCTTGCATGATTAATTACAGCATCTGTCCTGTCAGGAGCTGTAATGAAGAGGTCTTGATAAAAATTGCAAATTACCACTGGCAACAGTCTTAAACTGCTTATGATAAAATGAAAATTAAAAACAGCAAGTGTCAACCCTGACTAGAATCCTAATCTGAAAGGAGTGAGGGTGTGCATGGCAGCATTCCTCACTGCTGCGTGCAAGACACTCAAAAAAAAAAAAAATAGAATATGGATTCCTTAAAGTTGTTGTACTTCAAAGAATATTTACTGTATGTTGTGGGTTATGAATAATGAATTTTGCTTTCAATATTTCATAATCCTCTCATACTCTGTATTATGTACAAATATTGAACAGCGAGAGATTCTGATTATAAATTTATAGGCTTCTTGCTGTAGAAAAATTTATGTCTAAATTGGAGCTTTTCATAAGATGTATTAGTTGACAGGTATCAGTGTTCAAACAGTCTTAGAAAGATGCCTAACCACATCTACAAGGGGCCAGCTGTGCTCGGCAAAGCAGGGAGCTGCCTGCCGCAGACCCATCAGGAGCAAGCCAGTGCTCGCTCAGAGGGCCTCTGTGAATGGCAACGAACGTTACATGGCAATAAGAACCATTTGATACTCTGTGGTGGGACCTTTGGACAAATGTCTTCAAAATTAATTGCTAAACTCCATGTGACAGTAATTGTGTCTTAGTTCTATAATTGTCATTTTGAAAACCCATGAAGTATTGCTGGGGAAAAAATGTCACTAGTGATGAGGCTTAATTGCAAGTGAAGTCTGTTTGCAACTGTTTGCCGTTAGAGGCAGGTGTTGTCGCAGCTATTCCATGACTTGGTTTTTAATATGTAAATCTTAGCGTTTTATCACATTCATCAAATTATGTAAAGCTACTGATGGTCAGTTCCAGGGGAAGAAAAAGATGATTTAATTACAATTAAAAAATTAATCACGAGGCAAAACTATATATTCAAAACATCAAAAGACCTGAATTATGTGACAAGTCCCCCCTACTCTTGTTACCAACTTGTTTTAATCAGGGTTCACTGCTTTACACTTCATTTGACTGAGTGACTGGTTTCTGTCTCTGCCTCTAAATAAGGTTTTGGTACTCTTTCTTTAGTAGGTGAGAAATAAATCCGGGTGATGAAAATCAGTAGGAGAAGCATGGTACCCTATTGAGTAGATCCTTAAGTGTTCTAGGGATGTCAAGAGTCTCCCCCTCCCCAAACCCTATTCCATCATGCACACCTCATCCCTCCCCTGTTGTGGGGGATATTATTTTATTACTGTAGCTAACTGTGTTCCCTTTCTGTGTTCACCTGTATGGCCGTCTGATGAAAGAGCATAAGGACTTTTCATTTTCAGCTGACACGGGGTCGTTAGTTCCTGACTCAAAGAATAGAAACTTAAATGCCTTCGTGCAGCATAATTTCTGCAATATATTACCACCTGACGGCGGTCTGAAGGCTTTCGAGACAGATGGATTAATATCTCAAGTTGAAGTAGGAGTCCTCTGCTGTCCACTCAGCGGGCTCCAGACATCTGAACGGTCTCTTCTCCGCTCTCACTTCACAGAGCGTTTTCAGCACTGGACTTCAATCTAACCTTTCCTCCCCCTCACCCACCCCCTTTGTTTGGCTTTTGTTTTGCAACAGCTGTTATTATCGTTTTTGGTCAGCTGTGATTGCTGGAGGCAAAATAGGACCAGATGGTGTTTTGCTATGCATGAATGGAGCCTTAGAGGAGTCGGGACTGAATAGGCCAACTTTGAATGGTGTCTATGCACCACCTGCCTGCCTTAGCTGCGGTGTACACATCACAGTAGCATGATCCGTCTCAGACCTACTAGAATCGGATGGGAAAGTGGAGGGCTGGGGTGGGTTTCCCTCTTACTTATTGATCTTCTGTGCACTAACAGAATAATGTACTGTACAGTCCGTTTGAGTTAATTGCATATGACACGGCATGGAGATGTAATCCATCACTCTAGAAGTCTGGTTCACTTTAAGGATTTTATTGCTCCTTAGCACACAAACATGTATGTACGTACACACGCGCACACACACACATGAGTGGGAAGAGAAAGTATGAAAACTAATGGGTAGGTAGGCACAAGTTTAAAAGAATATTCTAAAATAACAGACTTAAGAATCTGAAGCTGGAGGGGGGCAGATACTGGAAGACAGTTGAAAATTGATTTTTGTCAGCAGTAAACAGGTAGTGAAAAAAACCCTACACTTTTGATCCAGCAGAAGTTCTCAGAAGTGTAGGTTGTCCCTCAAAGGCAGCATGGGTGTTACTCAACCAGACTTGGATTTTCTTAAAAAATATTCTTAACCATGTGAGTTTTGCTCTATATCCTTCAAACTAACCTCAAAGATGCACGTGTTCCCCGAATCCTAAAGCTGGTAGATGGGTTTCATCTGTGTAGACTGCAAGCCTACAGGTGTGTGGTGGTGTGTGTTACTGAGGAAACACTAAGTCACCTGGGAGATGTGGAATCAGATATGCAGGCAGACAGCTCCATTTGCCTTGGGCCCTAATTACTTAAATTTACTTCTACAGCATGCAGAACCCTGTGATGGGTCCCAGCGGAAAGGCAGAGATAAATAGCACCTTCTGTTTACTTGGTATATGTTTGAAATTTTCCCTAATAAAGATTTAAAAAAATCATAACAGGCCATCCTTCAGTGGAGTTTTCATTTTTCCCCCTTGGGGCAGAGAAGGTACCACCACACAGAATGATTAGGTGTGCCAATGAGAGACATCAAACAAATGTGTGTGGTTTTCTCTTTAATCTGAGAAAATGAAAATTCTCATTAGGAAAGGGAGACATTGTGATCGGCTAGGATATTGGAGAAAGCTGCATGAAATTTGTGATGTTTAGGAGGTGCCTTGGGGCTTATGGAGGCTGTCAGAAGCCAAGATGGAAGTCTTGACCTAGAAGAGGGGCCATCTCCAATCTGGGGGTCGGGGAGAAGACTCAGGTTGGAAGTCCAGGCAATACAAAGCAGGTGATGTGGATGTGCATTGTTCTTGGGAAGGTGAGCCAGGAGAAAGTACTGGGGAGGGAGTTTGAGGTGACATTTGTTGATGATCTGCTGAGGAATTGTGTTGAACTTGGGCTCTGAAGGTGTTCAAGTGAGAAAGGCGGGATTGAATACTAAAAGGGTGTGACTCACTTGGCATTAAAACCTGAAAGAACAATTGATCAGGATCCCCATTTGGAAATGTTCCTCAGTGCCTGGTTCTTGGCATTGCTCTGTGCTCCCTCCCGTCCTCTTCTCTGAGGTGTGCCACCACCACCGCCACCACGAAAGTTAAATCAAGGCATTTTTTTTTTTTGGTGGCCACAGGAGAATAGGCCTTATCCTTATGTTAGCATCAAGAGAGATCATTTTTTGAGTGTGCTGTGAAAAGAAAGCTATTTTCACTACTACTGGTAAAAGTCCCTATCGCTTGAACTCCAACATGACGAAGGATGAAAAGAAAACCTGGCTTTGTTGCTAAGTCAAACCTCAGGCAGCACTAGGGGTTTGTGGAGGGTGCTGGTTATGGTCTCAATTTAATTTCAAAGAAGAACCTTCGCAGATAGAGGATGGCGTGTGGATGCACACACCTCTTAGCAAACGAATAATGCTCTTTTGTAAAATGCCTCATTATCCCCAGCACTTGTATAGCAGGCTGTTCTTTCCAAAGCAATTTACCATGGATGACTCCTTCCATCTCTCAGCCAGGTGAGGTGGGAGTTAACACATAACAAATTAGGAAACCAAGGCACAGAGAGGAACTGTGGCTTGTTCCCATGTCTGTTGACAAAAGTCATAGTCAGAACTAGAATGGAAATTCACCCTAGTGTCCTGTTAATTTCATCTGCTGTCAAATGCTTGACTATCCATGGCATCTGTATGTGTGTTTATGTATTAGGGTGTAGGATGTGTAACGTATGCTTGTGGATGTAGATGGGTGACAGAAATCCATCACAACACTAAACAGAGTAATTAATCCATGTTTTCCCCATGGCTAGGCAAGCAGCAAGCCAGAGCAAGCGCCACCTAACCCATGTTCTCAATGGGGCACTGTGCCACATGGCACTTTATTTTGGTGTGAATACATTCCAGTCTGATTGTTTTCGCTACCACAGTGTCTTTCTGTCGTTGGCTTGTATTCTGGCAAACGGCTTCGCCTTGTATTCAAGTATTAGGACACTAGGTGCTGTGCCAATGCCAAGGCAGAGTATGTATTGCTTCCCAGGTATAAGATGGCAAAGGGTGAGAGTCAAGTGGGTATGCATTGTTATGCGTGATGTAAGGAGCCCAGGCAATCGATCCGCTTAATGTGGGAGAGTAGGGGGAGTAGGTGTCCCTGGGAACGGTGAACATCCGCCCCTGGGAACGGTGAACATCTGCCCTGTACCACCCTTCATGAGGTTCCTCTCCATCTCTGAGAAACCCATGCCCTTGCTGGGTATGGTGGATTTGACCCAGCTACTTGTCAAAAGCAATATGTCTCTTGTCAACAGATTTTATTATTGTCTTGATTTTAAATAAAGCACTAAAACTACCTTGCAACTGGTTACTTGCCAAGATCGAGTAGACTTGAATTCTAAACATACCTCCATGCAATGCCAGTCCTGAGCATTCTGTGAGCAAATATTCGCGGCATTCACTTACACAGTCTTTGAGTGACTTTCTAGACTCAACACCGTAATGGTTATTTTGAAATCTGGGTCTTGGGTTTATTTTCAGATTTCTGCCCTACATTTTCTTTCCAGTCAGTTTGCCTTGCATCCAAGGATCTATTGTTCCCAAGAAGGATGCTTTTTGATAGCCTTCCTTGTTATGTGTCACTTCTGTCTTCCCTCTGACATGCAGAGAGCCTTCATTTGCAGTTTGTCACAATGAGCGAAAACGACGCCATGTCCTAAACCTGCCTTAATTGGTAATTTGCAAATTTGACACAAGATCTTAGTCCAAATTACTCAGGCCTGCTGTGCTACGCCTCACCCTCTCTCCCCCGTTCTTAATCCTCTCCTCTGTAATTGGTATTGAGCACGTGGAGCCCCCAGGGACAAATAACAGCATCTGAGGAAATTACCTACCTACAGTCTGACCTCTTGTGTGCTTTTGGATGCCAAATTAAGACATCCATCTTTGAATG